>NC_133659.1:115406272-116141272 GCF_037893015.1 Macrotis lagotis
AGAGTATCATGGAAGAGAAAATGTGAAATGGCATAGAATTAAACAAGGATGAGAATTAAGGTTATTAGACCTCATGGAATTTGAGAGTTAAAAGGCATCTCTTGGCCTTATGATTCGGCCCATATACAAAAGAAATTCCTACTTAATATAGCAATTAAGAGATCATTAGTAAATTTGGAGGGCAGTTTCAGTTAATTGATGTTGGAGACTGGCTTACAAGGTCAATTGCTGCTAATTCTAAGAGCTGAAGTAAGATTTTCTATCATCTCCTGTACATGACTGAGTTATCTTTTCTCTTGATTTATTGGGGAGACAGAAGGGCTACTTGGAGGTGGTCACAGGTACAACTGCCCTTGAACTCCTTGGGGTCTCTCACTCATGATTTGTAAAGGAAATCAAAAGAGTCAAGAAATAAGGAAATGAGAAAATGTTTTTGGGAAAGTCTATTGGAGGATGTGCATTCCATTGTATGAGGGAAAGGGGAGCTTTCTTATGATTTCTTTGCTGTTTTTGAATTTTCTTCCTTTGAATGAATAGTTCCCTGGTTGTCTGGGAACTTTGTTGGGAGCTTGTGAATTGTGCTTTTGAGTGAATACTAATTCAAAGTATGCTGTGGATCTAGGGAAGTTTTCATAACTTTCATGGTTCTCATAATTGGGGGGGAAATAGGTAATAGTAATTATTTTTCTGCTGCTCTTCCCTCACTAAGATTCTAAACTCTTTATTATCAGGCCTCTCTGCTATCTTTTTGTCTCCAAAATTTAGTAATATAACTTACACAGAAAGGATGTTTAATGAGTTATTGCTTAATTCGATACACTGGTTGCCTATTTTTCTGATTTGGGTCATGCTTAGAGGAAAGGATATTGATTAAATGGCTTCAGGAAAATGCCAAATTTTCCTTCTCTAAAACAACAATGACAACAACACCTCATTCTTTTCTTTTTATTTAGGGGTTATTTTTCATGTTATTTGATATCTGATTAGCAACGAGGGAACTCAGAACTCTGATTTAGAAATGGGAATGGGGTAAATATTCCATGGACTTACAATCCTCTGAACTCTTCTTACGGCTGATGCAACTGTGATATCAACTCCTGCCTGATTCCACTTTGGGTGAGGGAAAGTTTTGTTTTGCTTTGTTTTTTTTCAGTTGAAGGTGAAACCTCCAAGCTGCCTGGAACTGTTGTTTAGGCAGAGAGCTATTATAAAACTTCTGAACATAGAGTGGCTCCTTCTATTATTGTGGCCTGCTATTCTTTAGTTGATATTTTTCCCCTATGCCTTTCTACAAAATGTATTGTTCTAGGAGAAACACAATTGAAAATCAATTGCTAATTAAATTTATGTCTAAATTAATAAATCACAACTATTCAGATCACATTCATCTGAATAATTTCTATTATGGTGAACATAATTGTTAGATTCAGCATTTAATGGACCATATTGTTCAGTAGTCTTCTTATAACAATTGGGACAATTAGAATGTGTTAACCTTTATTCTCCCCAGTTTGACATCACATTAGACCATGTTAATATGTAAGCACCTGGGAGAAGTTCACAATTAAATAGCCATTGTGACTAGGGTGGCCTTTTGTAGGAGTTGCTAGGGATTTGGGGAATGAATAGTATTTGATACTTGCCAGTGGGCATCCTTACCAACAGTTGGTTGGTTCCATCACCAGGGGAAAGAATTTATACCAAACTAAATGGTCAAAAAGCCCCTGCAAATCAACTAACAACAGGCATGGGGCATCTATGAGGTGAGGAAGCTATAAAGATTGAATCATAAAATATAGAGATTAGAGAAACTGCAAAAGTTCTCTAGTTCAACTGTGCTCATATTGGAGTTGAAAAAGGGGAGGATAAAGTGATTTACCCAAGGTCACATAGTTAGGTAATAGCATAACCAGAAATCACAGCTTTCCGCATTTCTCTTTCCATTGTACCATAATATTCTGGAAAGATATAGGGAAAAAAAGATTTAGAAAGAGACCTAAATTTGGTACCTGTATTCTGATTACAATTCTGTCACTAGGCATATGAACTTGAACAAGTAATATTCATTTTTCTGAACCTCAATGTCCTTTCCATAAGATGAAAGAATTAGAATTAGACTCAGTGATGCTTAAGATGCTTTTCACATCTTACATTCTATAATTGTAGTATATAAAAGACCATGATGATGATTCCCCTTAAAAGAGTCCCAAATACATTGTGATAAAAAGCTTGAGGAGGGCTACTTTGAATGAGACATAACCCTTTTATCAGTTGATCAATAAACATTTGTTAAAACCTACTATATGCCAGACTGTGCCATTTGTTGTGTTAAGGAATTATCCATTTTATGATATGCAGGTGGGCAGCTGGCCTTGCTCTCCCAATATATGTAGCTTGGAGAGGCAGCATACCTGGCCAATGAATTGGCCTCAAAATTTTGTAAGAAGAATTGGTGGAACTAGTTCATACTTGGGAAATGATGCAGTGTTTTTTTTCAATGACCTGATATTATTCTCTGTCATAAAGCCTGGTATCACAACCATCCTCCTGATGATCCATAGCTTGGAATTAAGTGATTTGATATATGGATGGCTAGATAGCATTTGTTAAACTTTTTCAATATGTGCTGGGAATACAAACCAAGAAATTTCTTACCATTAAGGAGTTTATATTCTAATGGGTAAAAACAGCTTATACTTAAAAAGGAAAAGGAAAGTTAGTGTTACATGGAGAGGGGAATGATGTAATATTTTGAAAGAATCATGGAGATCTAGTTCTTAGAAAAATGAAGTGAAAACTCAAATATAAGAATCTGGTATACTAAAGGTAGAGTTCGATGGGGTGTGTGTGGAGTGTGCGATTATGGTATAAGATGGGAATAATGACTGGAATGCAGCCATCATAAGATGGAGATGACTTGGAAGATCTTGAATGAATTAAAATGACAACTCATCAGGTAATGGAAAAGGTACTTGGTGGACATAAGCAAGCTGCAGCATGTTTTTAATGATAACTTGCATGAGAAAAGGGGTATAATACAAATAATTAAAGAAATATTATGACTTAAAAAGGAAATAGTTCAATGTTCCTTCATTGAACAGGAAGACCAGCTAGGATCATATATTTAGAATGAGAGACATCAGATGAACAGTTCCACAGAAGAAGCCATGGAAAAATGATGATCTTGCAAAGGTTCAAAACCTGTTTTGTTTTTCCAATCTTCTAGCAATATCTCTCCATCCTCGGTTATTGTATTCCAGGATTTGGTGACCAAGCCCACGTTTTTCTTCTCCATACCATTCATGCCTTTGTGGGCTTCAATCTGATCCCTTCTTGGCCAAAGTCTTTCTCAAATGATAAGCCAGTTGGAAAAACTTCATAGACAGACTGACTTTTGAGTGGGGTTGTGAAGGAGGGCACCACCAGAAATAGCTAGGAGGAGATAGGGGGAGGGCAAGAGCAAAGGTTGTGAGGTGGGAGTAAGCAAGTCATCTACTGAAGATCTATTCTAAAGCAGCTGCTGTTTAGCCCCTGCTAAGAATCCAGAACCCCTCCTCCCCCTCTCCATTCTGCTTAAGAAGGAATTAGATGATACATGACCTTTTTCTCCAAAGGTGGTGACAAACATTTTGGCTTGTTCTTCTCTCTCCCTTTCCAACTCCCAAATAGTCATTCAGATGTTACCAAGTCCCTTTCCCCCCTTTTGGTCCCCCCCGCCTCTATCTTGCCTAATTTTAGCATAACTGTTTTAGGGGAAGATGGGTAGCAACTGCTTCTATTGATTGACCACTGGATACTTGGCTGATATCATCCATTAACCAGACTATGTCTTGGCCCTAAGCCCAATCCCCAAACAAAGCTGTGCTTGGTGGAGACAGCCAGTACAAGGAGACCTGAAGCTTGGTGAGAACAGGTGTTCTAATCCAGATCCAGCTTTCTCACTGAAGCTGAAACAACTCTAGTTCTGGGTAATGGGAAGGAGGTCCTTTCATATGACCAGGGGCTGGGGGAGTGGGGAAGAGAAATCTTTTCCTTGAAAAATCTGAGTCACTTTTGAAGATATGACTTTCCCAGAAGTCTTTACTGCTGTAGGGGTTATTGCCTTGATCAAGGCTGTCAGAAATGGTTATTCTAAGTGATAAAATGAGGCATAATTTATTAAACAGGCTGGAGTGGATCTTTTCAGTACATTGTGATCTCCTTGGAAAATACTGTAGGTATTTAGGTTTGGGTGCAAAAATATTTAGCTTTAGAAATATTAAAAATATTATCTTTATCATTTTTCTCTTAGTAATTTTGCTCTTCTGGTAATATGTTCTGGGTACATATGTATTTGTGTCCGTAAATTACTTTGGAAAATGCATATTATTTACTTGTCCTGAAGAGGCTCTTAGGATATGTTGGCTAAACAACCAAATTTGGATCTAATAAAATAGGACCATTATGGACTCTCAGACAAATAATCACAGAGACTAATAGCTTTAAACATTCTAAACTTTAAAAAAAAATCACAGTCATTTTTGTTAGCTGTCAGGATAATGTCAGTATAAACTAACAAAGTTCATCTTATTTCATTTCTTTATTTTCTCTCTCTCTCTCTCTCTCTCTCTCTCTCTCTCTCTCTCTCTCTCTCTCTCTCTCTCATTTTATAACAGCCTAAACAAATTTATTTCCAAACACAAAGAGAAAGCCTCTCCCTGAGCTGAACTAACTGCGACTTCAGATGCAGATGTTGGTAACCCAACAATGAAGACCAAGCCTTGATGTTTGAGGTGACTATCCCATTTATAGTCTGGAAGTGAACAACCACATATTCTAGAGTCCTGGTTTTGGGAAGAGGATGGAATTGGTAGAGATGGCTGTAGAGAGGCAAAGAAATTTCTCTGACTTTTTGCCTTTCTTTGTACCACAAGTGTCTGGCACAGGAGCTTGGTACATAGTAGGCACAAGCACAAAGAGAGTTCATGTCACAGTTAAAGAATTGCAGAATTTGAGAGTTAAATGGGACTATTGCAGCCATCTTTTCAATTCTCTACTCTACTGTGCCTATATCTTGTCATCCAACCTTTGCTTGAAGACCCCCAATATAGAGGAATCCCCTACTTAGAGACAGTTCTACATATTAGTAAGTTTCTTCTTTGAATGGTTTCTTCCACCTGATTTTTGCCCTTTAAAATTAAACAGAATAAGTCTAATCCTCATGTTGTAATGTAGCTCTCATTTATGTCTATTTCTCCAACCCAACCCCTCTCCCTACAAAACCTTGAACCCTGATGCTGAAAAAATCCTTGACTTTGATATAGGAGATATTTTGCCTTATCCTGACTGAAACTGTAGGCAAGAACTTTCCTGCCTCTTTATCACATCTCAGACATCATGACATTCTGTTTGTACTCTTTTCCTTTTCCAGCTTCCCTTCAAGTTTTGTGTTCCCTCTTGTGGACTGTAAGTTTCTTGAGGACAGGGACTGTTTTGTATCTTTATCATTTAACAGAATGTAAAGAGCATTGACAATGTGGTATTTAATAAATGATTTTTTTTCTCTTGCTCTCCTATTTCACATAATCCTTCAAATGTTTTTGAATGGCTACCTATGTCTTCCTCCCACAAGAATTTTTTCTTTAGGAAAATATCAATTTTTTAAAACTGATTCTCATGTGACAAGGAATAAAAGCAAGCATAGACATAGAACTAATTTTTAAATCCAGACATGGCATTTCTAACCCTCAAATGATTGTGATCCTGGAAAGGAAAATCATGTCTTTCTCTAGTGTCTTCCTTTGCTGTGAAAGAAAGTCTAGTGAACAATGTGTTGAATATATAAATGAATTCAGGAATTTTCTTAGGTGAACCCATGGATTCATTAGTCAATAAGAATTAGGTAATTATTTTGTCTTAGAAAGACTGGAGAGCCTTGAAAGGCCTGGACCTCTTTTCTCTTCCATTCTAGTCAATTCTGCCCCATGTCTCAAGCATGGGACACTGTACTCCACCAACAGGGAGAGAATCCCACATCAATGAGCTTTGAGAACTTGAGTTACAAGAAGAAGGCATTATAATTCAGGAAAATTTCTTACAGAAGACAGGTCATTATCTGAGACTTGAAGGAAGCCAGGGAAGATAGGAAACAAAGATGAAGCAGGAAGGCATAGGTGAGCAAGATAGAAAAAAAATGGAAAAATAGGATGATTATAAAAAGCTTTAAAAGCCAAACTCAATTTTTATATTTTATTATTAGGGTAATAAAAAACCAATGGAGTTCATTGAATGTGTGGGTGATATGGTCTAAGCTTCATTTTAGGAAGATCAGTTTGAGACCTAAGTGGAGGATTGAGTGGAACAGGGGAAAGACAAGGCAGGGAGACAAACACAATTGCAATAAACTTGGAGTGTGATGATGAGGATCTGCACTGAGGATGATGGTACTGAAAGAGAAGAGAAGAGAGTATATATTGGAAGATGTTGTAAAGGAAAAGACTTTACCTTTGCTTGGATATGGAGCATGAGAAGAAGCAAGGAGTCCAGGATGATACCTAAATTGTGATCCTGGGTGACTGAGAAGATGGTGGTAACTTTGATAGTAATAGGGAATTTAAAAAGAGGGTAATGTTTTGGGGTGAAAGATGATGAGTTCAATTTTGGTCATGTTGAGTTTAAGAAGTCTGCAGGACATCTAATTTGAGATGTCTAAAAGGCATTTGTAGATATGAGAGTGGATGTTGGAAGAGGGATTAGGATTGGATAAATTGAATTTGCCATTTGTAGGGTAGAGTCATAAGAGATTATTAAAGGGAAGATGGGATTATTTAGTCTACACCTGTCATATTGTGATAGTTCCCTAATAAAGAACAACTACCAAGTCATCCTACAAACTAATACTTCATGCCACAGTCAGAGAAAAAGTAATGGGCAGAAGGATTACTGGCTTAGCCCATGATGGAACTTCTGATGTTTTAAAAGCTATTCACATCTTATTCATTGTCATGTTTCACGAGATCCTCCTAAGAAAAAGATATCTTTAAATTCTAAGTGATTCTCTAAGTGAAAAGTTAACCCTTGTGGGGTAGATCTTAGATCAGGATTCTTCAACTGGAAACCAAATGAAGAAGGTATATATTGTGGATATTTGGGTATAAGTGAGGACACTTTTATGGGAAAAATTGTTTCTTATCTTACTGTCAGCTAGTGTACCATCCTTTTGATGAATCACTATCCAGTAGATCCTAATTAAAGATTAGATGGGTTAGTGTTAGAATGCCAGCAGAGGGCACCAATAAGTCAGGCAGTGTGGTGTACTTGCTAGAATTCTGAGCTTGGAGTCAGGAAGACCTGGGTTCAAATATTACTTCCAATACTTATTGGTTGCATAGCCATGGGCAAGTTATTTAAATATGTGCCACAGACAACTCCTGAGGTCTTTCTTGTGTTTGTATGTTTACAGTTCTAATTGCCTCTATGTCATTTTTGCTCCTTGTATTTGTACTTTTATTCTAACTTGTTCCATATTCAAACCTAAAGTACAATTCCAGACTTCCTTCTCTGGAAATGACTCATATCATTTCAAATCTCTTTTCTCAACACACTTGTAAAACTCTCTTACAAGAAGAGTTGAACTCTCGTTCTCAGTTTGTTTTTTGTTTATTATTTTCTGATAGGATCAGGTTGCTAGTGTCTAGTCCCCATTCATTTCTACCACCTCTTCCTCCCATTCTCTACTAACTTTGGCCTTTTTCTACTCACTGGTTCTTATTTTTGACTTTTCTCTCCCTCTATAAAAATGGATCTACTTCTGGTTGCCTGGTTGCTTAAGAGAACTCGTGTTATATGCAAGAGCTAACAGTCCTAAGAGCCGAGTTCTCCTCTCAGCTCTATTTGTGTATAGATAGGGCAATTTGGTGGTGCATTAGATGGAATACCAGTCCTGAAGTCAGCAGGACTTGAGTCCAAATTTGATCTCAGTCACTTGACACTTTATAACTGTATAAACTTGGGCAAGTCACTTAACCCTGATTACCTTGTGTCCAGGGCCATCTCCAGTCATCCTGATTCATCTCTGGCCACTGGACCCAAAGACTCTGGAGGAGAGAGTGAGGCTGGTGACTTAGCATGGCACCCCCTCACTCAAATCTAATTCACATGCTTGTCATGGTGTCACCTCCTTGATGTCATAGTCTTCTTTGAGAACAAAGGACAAACCTCACCATCATCTATGTACATATTATATTTCATCTGGTAATATGTAAGCTTTTTAGGGCAGGTATTTCTGTATTTTTGACATACATATTCCTGGACATATAGTAGGTGCTTAATAAATGATTGCTTGCTTGATTATGTAACAGGTTGTTTTTCCCCCCCTCCTACCTAGACCTCAATTTCTTTTTTTGAAAAATGGAGAGAAGGAGAGGTTGACTTAAGTGATTTCTTTGACTTTGTGATTCTAAGAGGTAAAGAAGTCATTTGTCATAAAGGTAACCTAATTAATCAATAGGAAGTCTTAACTTCAGAGGTTAGAATAGATTTAACTGACTAGTGAATGACTTAGAAAAACATTTAATGAAAACATACATGGACCAGTATTAGAACTTATAGACTGTAGTGACTTGAAGACCTTCAGGAGGAACAAAGAAGACAATTGTAGGGTTAGGGTACAGGATTTCCTGAAACTTGGAGGAGAAATTTTTTGGGAGCAAGATATAAAAGCATCCTCTTCATCCAGTGGTTCATGGTTTAATGCAAAATAAAAGTGGGTATAGCCTAGAGCCAGGGAGACCCCATTATCTTCTAGAAAAATATAATACCAGAAAGCCAGCTCTGGAAGGGACTGAAACTCTCATCCATCCTAGAAGTGCCTAGATTTTAGTTAACATGGAATTAGCGAACTGAAACCACTTTTTTGTGTAATATTTTTTGTTTTCTCTTCACGTAAAAGCTTTGAGAAGTGCTAATCTGATATGGTTGAACCAAGATGAACAGAACTTCTTTCATTTCTTTTTTTTAAGTTTTTTTTGCAAAGCAATGGGGTTAAGTGGCTTGCCCACAACTAGGTAATTAAGTGTCTGAGGCCAGATTTGAACTCAGGTACTCCTGACTCCAGGGCCGGTGCTCTATCCACTGCACCACCTAGCTACCCCAATTCTTTCATTTCTTGATCAAGACTGCCATGACATGTCTGACACACTTTTCTCACTGATATCTGACTAACCCTAGAGCAGGAGTTCCTAACCTTTTTCTGCAACATGGACCCCTTATGTCAGACTGGTGAAGCCCAATATTACTTTTCTTTTTAATGAATAAAATAATAGAATTACAAAGGAAAAACAAAATAAGTTGAAATACAGTTATTTAAATGAAAAAGTTCAGAGACCTTTGGCTAAGAATTCCTGCTGTAGAACTTGACTGGAACCCATTGAACAGGGAAAAATAGAAAGCAGCAACCCAGAATAGAAGTAGTAGCATGGGAAGATTATCAGAAGACCTAGGTTTGAATTCTGGCTCAATTACTATCTCTGTGACCATGGATAAAGTCAACTAATCTCTATGGGTCTTGGTTTCTTCATCCATCAAATGATTGTATCAATGAATACTTGATTACAATTTTTGTTTATTTTATTTGTCTTACTTACTTCCCCTCTTTGATCCATGATTTTCTCTTTCATAAATGAGGCACTTGATTAGATGCCCTTAAAGATTCCTTCCATTTCTCAGTGTTTCAGGACATTCATCTTTTTTCCACAATTGGATTGTAAGCCAATTGAAGGCCAAGATCTGATACTTCACCTAAGAAAACAGAGTTGGCACATTAAAAATTACTTAAAGAATACCTGATTTCTTAAACAATTTTTGATTTCTTAAGCACTTTGTTTCTCACTCTGACCTGCCCTTTCTCTGGATATATGGGTATTATTGGCTAGTTAACTTTGGACTAGCAGAGACATAGTGGAGAGACAAGACATGGAATAAAACTTAACATAGGAAGACTTGGACTAGAGTTACAGTTTTAACACTTGTTAGCTATAATTACTAGATATTTAACCTCTAATTTCTTCATCTGTAATAGTAGAAATAATTTGTAAAGCATTGTAGTGGAAGACTCACAAGTCTTAGTGTGGTTTTAAGCTATTAAAGGTTTTTAGTTGTTAGCTTTTAAAGTTTTAAGCTATTAAAGCTATTGAATCTATGTCTTGTATGGATGCATATACATAAAAATGTTTAAACTCAACTATCATCAGCCCAAATATTCACTCAATGCAATTCAATTCACTAAACAGTTAATAAAGCATCTATTACATGCAAGGTACAGTGAAAGGGGGAAACAAAAACCAAAAAGGAAATAGAAAGGATACAGCTTGAGATGTAGCATCTATGTACACTATGGTTTCATTTACTTAAGCCCAGGATTATGCCAAGTATATGTGAAATAATGTAATTTTGAAAGAGATAATACTTTTAAAAAACCTCGTTTATATGACATGTTCTATGCTTATTTTCTCTTTTTTTCTTTACAAATAAATTTTATTGATATCTTTTATTTTTCTGTTGAGATCATTTCTGCTAATATCTCCCTTCTTTGACTTCCTTTCCCCCCATTAAATTCTCATTTGTAAGCATGAAGAATAATTGAGCAAACATATCTGGTATAGTAACTGTCTCACAATGCATCTAAGCTCCCACACTAGTTGTCCTGTACCTCTTTCCTAAGCCTGGATCTTCACTGCCTTTCCCCTCAGTGCTTTCAGAATTCCATTTACTTTTAGTTATTGTTTTATCTACATTGTGGCAATCATTGTGTCTATTCTTCTGTCTCTGCACACTCAATGCCAAGGCTTTGAGATTTTGCTATCTCCATAAGTCCTCTGACTTTCATATTGGGAAGCAGCAATGGCATGTGCATTTTAAGCCACTCATCTGAAGCCATCTGCTTGCAGATCACCTTTCTTTCTGCCTACCTTCCTGCTAAAAGAGCATCCCTTGAGAACTCAGATGATGCACTGCAGTGTGTTCCTTGTTGTCTATAGTCTGGTCCTTGGCACTATTTTTCTCTTATTAGGGCAATCTAAGCAGCAGTAGCCTGAATTTTGATATTTTAGGTCTCTGGTACCAGGAAAATGTGAGCAGTCGGCTTGCACCAGGATGTTATATCCATTGGGATGAAATTCCGAAAAAAGAGAAAAAAGGAATGCTTTCTTGAGGGGGGAGTGGAATTCATAGGATCATAGATTTAGGATTGCTTAGATATCATCCAGTTCAACCCTCTTATTTTATACATGAGAAAACCAAGTGATAGGTCACTCGGTAAATAGTAGAGCTAGAATTTATCCTGGGACTTTCTGAGCTATTAATACTACTCTTCATCTGGCTTCAAATCACAGGTTCTGTTGCCTAAGATATGAAAACTTATGGAGTTATTTGGAATCTCTAGCTCTTGCTATAGATTCTCAACTTTCCTACTTCTCCCCTCCCCACTCTCAGTTACTGACTCCTCTGCCCCAATATCACTTAATAGTAGCCTCCCCCTTCTCTTTTCCAGGGGCCATATGACCTACTTTCCTGCTTTTTCCTTGAGCCTTTCATTTCCTAAATTATAAGGGATAAAAAGATAAAATCTGGCCCACACAAGTAATCTTTGCCATCTTAATATTTGTTAAGCTTTTGATTTAGTGTGGAGCTAAAGTCACGGCAGGTCATGAAACCTGAACATTAGCTCTGCTCCATGAAGCACTGGAAAGGAATGGTTTAAGCCATTTATTTCACCATCTTTAAATCAATGTAGCTGAAGAATTGCACCTCCCCTTTATAAATCTTTCAATTTATTTCGGACTACAGTTTATGGAGAGGGAGCTGGTCTACCCATTTATGCATGACTATGGAAACTTGACATGTACCTTGCAAAATGGTAAGTCTATCCAGCTCACATTTGTTAAATCGGCCAGAGAAAAATTCCCTCTGGGAAACCTGAGTTTGCTCTTAGCAGATCTGACTGCCAATTGTGTATTTGGGATTTTGATGCTGAGAGTCCTATCTATATGTATTCTACCATACCCCTCCTTCCTTTTTCCTTTCTATCTCCTTCCCAAAATCTGGCCTTGTCCTGTCTGAGTCTAATTGAATGAAACCTATGATCAGCAAAAGATTTATAGAGGACTGCCATCTCCAGTTGTGAAATTTAGAGGTATCTTCGTATTGACTGTGCAAACTGGGTCAAGGATTAATAGAATTTTGAGGGTTTTTTCTTTTTAATCTTCTTATTGTCTATTCTGTGCTCAAGAGATTGTAGATCTAGATACTGGAAAGGTAACTGAAGATCTAGAACCAGAAAGGAATTTTTTTACAGGTGAAGAAACTGAGGCCTAGGAAGATTGAAGGGCCAGAGCCAATATTGCAGATTTTCTCCAAGCAAAGACACAGTTATTAAAATTGGTTTTGGTCTACTTAAATGGTGTGTGTGTGTGTGTGTGTGTGTGTGTGTGTGTGTGTGTGATCAGAGTATAGGATATAGGGGATGGAACTTGCGACCCAATGAAAATATTTAAAACTACTGCAGAATGCTTCAGTACTTTAGGACTGAGCAGGGGGAGATTTCTCCTCCAAAGCAGGCTGGACAAGTGCCTTTAAGGGGGGAATCACCTTATTCCTTTCATGTCAAATCATGACATTTTACTTAAACTTCTTCCTCTTTCAGTGAAGAGCTTACAAAGTAAAGATTTCTGCACATAATACAGTGGAGAGTGATGAAATAAGAGTCAAAGGTCTTCAGTTCAAGTCTTAACTATGTAACTCACTACCTATATGACCTTAGGCATGTGTTTTAACCTTTTAGTATCTGTTTCCTCTTCTGTTAAATGAAGGGGTTTGATTAGTTGACCTTAAAAGTACTTTCCAAGTCTTTTTTTTTGTTTGTTTGTTTTTGCAAGGCAATGGGGTTAAGTGGCTTGCCCAAGGCCACACAGCTAGGTAAATATTAAGTGTCTGAGAACGGATTTGAACCCAGTTACTCCTGACTCCAGGGCCGGTGCTTTATCCACTGCGCCACCTAGCCGCCCCAGTACTTTCCAGTTCTAAATCTGTCATCCTTATGTTCTTTGAGTCCTCTGATTCCAAATATAATGTTAAGTCTGTTACCTAAGAGGTGGTGATATTTTTTTCAAACTCAGGAATTTTGTTTATTTAAATTTATTTTTAATGATTCCAAATATTTTCCTCCATTACATGAAAAGATAGTTATCAACATTTATCCTTTTACAAACTTGAACTCCATAAATAAAAAGTCTTCTCTGATATTTCAGCCTTCATTGAATTCTGCCTTTTTGAGCAATCACATTTATAGCTGGCACCATTCAATTTAGCACTTAATTGTATATGTTCCTAGAATACTTAAGGGTCTTCTCAAGAAAATTTGTGATCATACAAAAGATCACAGCACTAACAACTCATGTGCAAAAACAAACAAAGCAACCAAAAAACCCCACATCTAAATGGATGTCTCTTGTTCCTATGCAGTTGGAACTATGAAATGCAGTTGGATGGGTAGTTTATTAAGTTAGCCCATAAATATATCATACTTATATGGATTCTACAGATGGACAAAGAACTGCATCCATAATTGATGCAGAGAAAGGGTATGGGCTGGATTAAATTTTGGAAATTTTACAACAATTTCAGTGATTTCAAACTACTTTCTGATATAGAAATCCATATTTTGAACACCTGTTTTCTTCTTTTACCCAGTGATACCACATGGCCACAAATTCAGGTACTAGTCAAGTGTAAATGGCACAAAGGGCATTGGAGAGAAGTCACATTGTCTTGCCCTATATTACCAATGCATTAGGAAGTCTACTGCAATGGGAGTCAGTAGCCTGTGGTTCAAATCCCTCAAATCCCTTATTTTCCATGAGATCATGAGTAAATCACTCAGTCTTTCTGGATCTCAGTTTTTTTTCATCTATTAAATGAAATGTTTGTACTAGCTTAACATTAAGCTTGCTTTCAATTTGAAACCTATAATTCTGTCACTCCAGGACCCTAAGATGTATAAGATAAGTTCATCCAAGATATTTGTCACTGTCATGGAGGATGGCCAGTGTAGAATACAAATGAAAGAGTAATTTCCTATAAAATAAAAAAAAGATAAAGTTTTAGAAAAGCAGATTGGTTATCATGAAATTAGAGAAAAGCATAACAAATATATAGTCCAACAGACCTAAGGAAAGGCCTCTAGGACTCTTGGGTGATTTCCTTTAAAGAATATGAAAGAAGATATGAATCAGATTCATGGACAAGAAGGAGTTAAGGGGTTTTAGTTTGCACTGATGGAAAGAATACCCACATCAGAAATAGAGAAGTACTGAAATACACACTCCACTAAAATCCCACTCTGATGCTACGCCAAATGAGTATTAACTCTGGCAAACGTTATGCACCTGGAAGGTTTAAAGTTTGAATTTGGCCATGAGTTTTGAATCTGTCTTATGAGAACCAGTTTACCTAAGTTTAGAGTGATGCATTAGATAATGATTTTATTTTCAATAGCAGTTCACAAAAACATATATTAAGGAATGGAGAAGTTATGTCAGTGGAAGAAGTAACTAAACCAATGAAATAATGGATATATGAAGTGGTAAAATACATACACATACATGTACATACATACATCTATGTGTTCATGCATATAAGAACTAAGAATCCACCTCAGCCAGCAAAATGCTTGATCTTCTTGCCAAATAGAGAGATACGACAGCCAAGGGCAACACTGGTTTAAAATATAAACTCATTTTCAAAATCTTATGCAGAAGGATAGTGGAAGATGAGGAGTAGTATCATCTCATAAAACAGTGAGAAGCAGTGGAGGGGAAAAACGAGTTTTCAGAAAGCTTGGTGGGAGACTCAATTAATCCAGTCTAGTCCCACGAGCATTTAAGTCTAAAACTGAAAGGAAGAAAGCAAAAAGATATAAAATAGAAAATGTCTGTCAAGATTTCTATAGTTCTCTATTTTCTTCATCATCTAAGGTAGAGTCCCTGTGGTTGTAACATCAAAGTCCCCGCAAGGAAGTAGAGATGCCATTTAAAGAAGCAAAGATGGAAAATGATCAGAAGAGATCAAATATATATGGAGAATGTTCATGTTTGGAGACAACAAAATTTTGAAGACATTAAAAGATTTGTTTTCAGCATATTTCAAAGAAGAGAAGGGATCATATATTTGGAAAAATTGCGGATGGCATCATTAATAAAAATTGGGGATCAGCAGAGCATCAATAAATATCCTCTCATGCCTACTTTTCATCTCTACTTAAGCACCCATGTAGATTAAAGGGAATCAAAAGATGAGAAGGAAATAGTTTTTCAATATGATATTTTACAGTAAAACACATTTTATTGTCACACAATTGAAGTAGATGGAGAATACGAGATCCCATCAGGCTCATTCTATGTAGACTATAAAAATTGTTCTCAATTGGTTTGCTCAAAATATTGACTTGACTTTCTTCTAACAGGCTATCTCTTGTGCAAATGATAAAATTCCATAAGATTCATTGAAAAAAATGTAACAACAGGGATAACTTTGCTTAATGATGCTCTATTTATTAATATCCAACTAGTAATAAAATAGAGGGATGTATATTCAACAAAGATATTTGTCACTGTCATGGAGGATGACCAATGCACAATACAAATGAACATAAAGTTCTTCTAGATGCTGCTGCTTGAGGAATATATATGGTGCTGATTGCATCAAGTCCTGGAACCTTTCAGTGTTTCCTGAATGAGATCTATAGTCACTCAAAAAAAAAAATCAACTTAACAATTCATACACAAAACAACAAGTGAATGAAAATAGTTGTCTCATCAGTAGATAAGAACAGATAAGCAATAAGCTGGATCCAGAATTGAATAGGAGTAAAGATGAATTACATTGGGGAACTGTAAAACATTTTCAATGGAATAAACCTCTCCCTGAAACAAAAAACCATTAACACCCCCCTCCCATTAACCTTCTAGTGATGTTGTAAGACTGTAAATCATGGGGCACTACAGTATCAGTAATTTAAAATGAAATCTACTCAAAGGGCAATGGAGAGAAATATAGTAAGTGTAAGGCTATTGGAGCATATTGATGTTCAATGATATGCAAAACAACAAAAAAGATAGTCTCAAAATGTGGGAAGATCATAAAACAGGTGAAATGGTAATGTAGAGAAATCATGCAATGATCAATTTTGTTTGTTCAGTTGTGTCCAACACTTTGTGACTCCATGGACCATAGCTGGCCAATGCTATCTATGGGTTCTTCTTAGCAAAGACATGGAATGATTTACCATTTCCTTCTCAAGTGGATTAAGGCAAACCTAAGTTAAATGATTTGCTCAGTTAGTGGGCTACTAAGTGTCTGAGGTCAAATCTGACCTTAGGTCTTTCTGACTCTAGGCTCAGCTCTTTACCCCCCTGAACCACCTGCCTCCTGGGGATAATCAATAGTAACCCACCTATAGCACTATTAACCTGGTACTATTAAAAAGTAAAGGGAAAAACTTGAGTAGTTAAGTGAATATTCTTTGGAGAATTTATAAGAGAATATAGACAAGAGTGTCACAGGATCAAAAGATATGAATTGGTCGCCATCCATACTGATAAAATATCCAGTTAATAGACATTTATTTATTATGTGTTGGGTCATGATATTGTTTGCCCTCTGTAATTGAAGAGGATCATGTTGCCACAAAAATGATGACTTAACTTTCATATTATGTTTATTATAGTGAAGGAAGTGTTGATCAAAAACATCCTTCTCACTGTCTTTTCCAGAATTTTATCACCCATTGACTAGATTTGATAGGAAACAGGACTATTAAGTAATGTCTGGATGCTGAAGATGACCTTGGTCTTATGAATTTAGTTTCCTTCTCTTAACATCGAGGTACCACAGGGCCTCAGGAATACTAGGCTAATACCAGTATGGTGATTTTTAGCAACAACTTTACAAAAACCATGGATTGTCTAATCATCATTGATATGTTTGAAATTTATTGTTATAGTTAACCTGTCTTGCAATGGTTTAATCATCAGTAAGGTGATAGAGTTGTTTTACTCAACTTTGCATCCATACTCCCCCAGAATCTAAATATTTTGGTAACCTGGAAGCTGTGCAGTGAGTCATGGGAATAGCACTGCCGGATCTCTTACAGTCAGAATTAGGATAGTATCTGATCGTCTTTAAACCTCTCTCTCTAACTTTTGTTCTCTATTAAGGAAAATGTTCTTGGCAAATGTTTTCCTTCTGGTCCATCTTGTTCTGGTCCAGGAATATCACCTCTAGTGGCAAAATAAATGTCCCTGGGTGTCCCTCTTAATCATGGCTCCAGTTCTGAAAAGCAGCAAAATGGAAAAATAGAGTCTTATTCCATTATTTCTAGTTTAGGTATCCAAAAGACTTGGACCTGCTTCGAACACTGTAAGTTTTTCAAAGTAAATGCTTTGTGCCCAAGGAAAACTCAGCTAAGAGCATTGGGGGGAATTTGAGAGGAAGGGGCTGGGACAGTCAGTGGATCACCTTCTGGTGGACTGTCAACTCAATCCCCAAATCCAACTCTAAGTCTTTTTTTTTTTTGGCTTTTGCAAGGTAGTGGGGTTAAGTGACTTGCCCAAGGTCACACAGTTAGGTAATTATTAAGTGTCTGAGGCCGCATTTGAACTCAGGTTCTCCTGACTCCAGGGCCAGTGCTCTATCCACTGCACCACCTAGCTGCTCTTTACAAACTTTTTAATTGTGGCAACTCTAATGTACATTGTTGGAATTGGAATTATTTTGGTTGCTGAAAGTGTGCATATTGATGAGATGATGAGATATGTGGGTTTACATTATCTCTATCATCTCTATCTCTAGATCTCTATCTCTATCATCTGTCTGTCTGTTTGTCTGTGTCTATTGGATTTCACATATGCTTTGTAGTTTACCAGGTACTTTCCTTAAAACAATCCCATGAACAAAATAGTAAAATATTATCTTCATTTTATTGATGAAGAAACTGAGAATCAAAGAAATTAAATTATTTTCTCAAGATGATAGAGCTTGTAAATTTCAGGGCATGAATTTGAACTCAGGTCTTTACACTCTCTAGACCTCTTTCCACTACACTATGAGAGGCATGATAGGTGCCACCTTTGTCTCTCCTCTCATACTCTTCTTAACTCCTTTCAATCTGACTCCTAATCTTATCATTCCACCAAAATGGTTCTCTCCAAAGTTATTAGAGATCTCTTTGTTGCCAATTCATTGGTCTTTTCTCAATCCTCTGTGCTTTGGTTTAACCCCCTAGTCACCTGGGGCAAGTCATTCCATCTTTCTAGATTTCTAAAAGTAGAGGCTAGAAAATAAAATCTTACAGTTCTAAAACTCTTGGAGATCTAAATAATTGATCTTAAAATGATTTGAAATGGATTGCTTGGTTGAAATTCCTAATTTCAACTGACACTACTCTCTTATGAGTGATAAAATGTCAACCTGCCAGAAGAGTTCAGCAGAAAAAGAGCTGGAGCCCAAAGGATAAGGGGTCAAAGGATATGAATAATTTTCAGAAAAAGAAATTCAAATGCTCAACATAACAAATGCTCCAAATCACCAATTTGAGAAATGAAAATCAAAACAATTCAAATCTGAAAAACTGAAAAAGATGGAGATAGTCATTGTTGGAGACATTGTAGTAAGATGTGGGCAACTTATACATTTTTGGTGATTATAAACAGATTGAATCATACCAGAAAACAATTTGCAACTGTCAGAAAAGTGAATAAATTGTTCATATGCTTTGAACCAGTGTTATCACTACTATGAAGATACATTGAGGAAGCAAAAGGCACAGTAGAAAATAAGCAGGAAAAAGAACAAGATACTAAATGGCCATATTAAAGGAAAATAGCACTAAATATTAGAACTCAAAGTGGTGCAATGAACAACTTTGAATCCAAGACTCTTGATGAATTTTATTTCCCTTTTCTTGGTAAAGATTTGGTAGACTTTGTGAGAATGAAAATAATCTTGTCAGTTATATAGTTTTGCTTTAATCAACTATACTGCATTGTAACATAAGAGGGTTTTATTGGATAAGGTGATTGAGAAATAAAAGCAATGAAAAATTATGAACAGTACAGTAAACCCTCTCTAAATTTCCATTGCCCTTGGGAGAAACTCTGGTTGCCCTTTCCAAGTTACAACATTGTTACTGAATCTGTACTTTATCATTCTTTTGAGAATTGATTAGAAGTTTCAGAGTAGAAGTTTGAGCATCATGTGTTGGAATTAGGGTACCGCCCTTCAAAGACCTGAGTTCAAATATACTTCAGACACTTACTAGTTGTGTGACTCTGACAAATCATTTAAGTTATTTATGCTTCAGTTTTCCTCATCTTAAAAATAAAGATTTTGGTCTTGTTTGCCTATAAGGTTTCTTCCAGTTCTAAACCTATTGTCCTGTGATTATAAGTATTTTCTGTGTTTACTCTAGGCTGCTATGGTAGGAGAAGACTACACTTCAATCTGATAATATTACTGTATTGTCAGAAAAATCTCTTCTCTTCTCCTCTTTACCCCCCTTCTGCCATCTCCTACTTCCCTCTAACAAAGTAGTGGTTTAAAGCCCTAACATCAAGGATAATCTTTTCATGATCTTTGAAAAAATAGGTATTGTACATATACATATTAAATATTTTCTTTATTCATTTACTGTTTGTAAGAAGTCTAACCCTAATCCAACATTTATTAATACTGGACAGGATTTATTAAATTGGTTCAAGATTATCAAATATGTACAGATCTTTACATAAATTAATTCTCTTGGTCAAATATTTGCAAAATTTATTAAGTCTTTGGAGGAACTTTAAAAAAGGCACCATGACCTGGCCCACTTAATTTGACTGTGTTTTTTTTTTTAAAGCTGACAATCCACCAGGAGGCAAGCCACTGACTGTACAAGCCCCTTCCTCTTAAATTCCCCCCAATGCTCTTAGCTGAGTTTTCCTTGGGCACAAAGCATTTACTTTGAAAAACTTACAGTGTTCAAAGCAGGTCCAAGTTTTTTGGATACCTATGAGACAGAGGATTCAACAGGGAGACAACACCAGTACAGGATCAGCCTATCCTATGAGGTGGGGTCCTGAAGTGGATGTCACCCCTCAGAGTTTCCCAAGTGGGCAGTGGAGGTCATATGTAGTGAGGCTCAGATTAAGCAAATTGTTCAGCAGACTATGCAGATTCTACTGGCATTTTATGGATTGAACAGAACTTTTAGGAAGGGAGCAGAACTTTTGGGGATTGGTGATCTCCAAATCAATTACCATTAATGGTAAAACTGGAATTTATCCACTGACTCCTATTGATACCTTCCATCTTTCACAAAGAAGCAATCTTCCAAGAAAATTCCCAAATGTCTCTATTTAAGGACTAAAATTAGGAAATATACAGCCCTGGTTTGCATTGAACATCCCTGATGCTCCTCAAAGGTATTTAGCATTTCATCTTCCATCTTTGCAGACAAAGAAGATAACGGAGGTGGTGATCTTCTAGAGTAGGCATTAGGGAATAGGATCAAAAATGTTTGTAGAAGGTAAAACTTTCTTTGTTGTTTTTTTGCATATGTGTGAGAGACTGTGTGGATAAGTTACTTGCCAAAGGTCACACAGGTAGTAACAGGTGTTGGAGGTTGGATTTGAACTCAGGTCCTCCTGACTCCAGGGTCAGCACTGTACCACCTAGCTGACCCTGAAAGGATAACTTTGGTAAAGAGTAAGGCTACCTCATTGTTGGAGATTGTGGAAAGGAGCTAAGAATCAAGGGCAATATTAAGCAGTTATCTTCATATTGAATGCCCTCAATTTTTTCAGGAAAACTTAAGGGTTTCAGCTAAGAGAGGTGTGGGAAGCTTGAGAAAGTTTGGGTTTGGAGAAGGTTTGGAATAACTTTTGGAGGGAATAAAATAGGGAACCAATATGGAAGGGATAAAAGAACTACCTTGTTTCAGTGAGGACCCATTTGAAGATGGATAACGGATGAATTTATAATGGACCCATACAGAACAGTGTTTGTGAGACTTCCTCTATTTGCATCCACAGCTTATGAGTAGAGGCAGAGGAACCAATAGGGCTAAGGTCTGCCAAGAGATGGATAGTGATAGAGTCTGATTTAGCATGGATTTGGACAGAAGACCTGAGTTCAAATCACTTCATAAACTTCCAAGTGCTATGAAGGTGAGTAATAATAATGATCAACCACCAAGTGTTGAGTTTTATGCCTGCTATATGCTGGGCACTATGTATGTGCTGGGGATCCAATAAAGAGAGAAATGTGAGGAGACAGCATGTAGGCAAATAGGTATAACGAGATACATGAAAATATTACAGTACAAGGTAACAATAGAAGGGAGGGCAAAGCAGCTAGACAGATGGCCAGAGAAGCAAGGAGGGGGGTGTGGGAAGACCAGAAAAGCCTTCGGCAGAACGTGAGATTTGTGATATGGGGAAAGCTAAGAGGCAGAGGTGAGGAGGGAGAGCATTCTAAGAATGAGGGACAGAAAATGAAGAAGCAAAGACATAGGACATAGAGCCATGTGTGAACAGTAGGAAGTTCAGGACCACAGAAAGCGAAGATTGGAGTAATAACTAACTAAGAAGCTTGAAAATGCAGGAAAGAGCTTTAAATGCTTACCAGAGGAGTTTATGTATTTCCTGTCATTAAGAAGGGAATCACTGCAGTTTATTGAATAGGTAATGACATGATCAGACAGACCCATGCTATAGAAAAATCACTTTTTGCTGTTTGGAAAGGGGGAGAGACTTGAGATGGGGGGAGCAGTTAGGAGGTAATTGCCTAAGACGGCACCATTTAGGAGATAGTATGCTTTTTATCCAGTACCTCGTTTCCCATTGGTGTCTTTTCACTGCCCATCACCCATATTTAGGATGTATTTTCTTGACCTCTGCTTCTTGACTTGTATGATTTCTTTTAAGACTTATCCAAAAACTCACTTCCTGTAGGAATCTCTCTTCCCCTAACCCACTGACTTCCCTCTTACTTACCCTGTATGTGTCTTGCATGTATGATTTTTGCATGTGGTCTCTCCCATTAGAATTCATGTTTCTTGAGGGCAGGGGTATTTTTTTGCCCATTTTTATATTCCTCAGTGATTAGCACAGTTTCTGGCATATGGTGAGCACTCAGTACATTTTTGTTGGTTTATTGGCTCCCTGAGGTGGAGATTTGGGAAGACATGGTAGGGTAGAGTAGCTAGTGAAGTATGAGTGACTGAGTACCTAGGAGAAGAATTTGCAGAAAGAATATGGAGGGACAACATCAACAAAAAATACATATTCCACTATTTTCCTGGAGGCTTGTCCTGTATGAGGGGCATAGGTGACCAGGAACATTCTTTGCATCAGATCCTGTCTGTCCATTCCCTCCCCTCCTCCATTCACAACGGCTACATGTTCTGGGTCCTAACCCTGGTAGTAGCTGTGGTTACCAATCGGAATAGCTCCAACTGACACATGAAAAGCTGTTTCATTCAGTGTCCTTGACATAACTAGCTGCATATTAACAGGGCTGCTTTGTGGTAGGGAAGCTTAGATTTGTTCAGAATCTAATAGATGGCCTTTGGCTCATAAATTTCTAGTGCTGCTTACCCTATATTTTAAGTCAAAGTGGATCTTTGTGTTGAGAATTCTCCACTTCTTTTTTCCTTTCCACAAAGGAGGTGTTTTCATTCACCTTTTATGACTTAGAAACAGTTGAAAAGCACTTGTTGTGTTTGAATATCATATTGTGGGCCTTGTCTCTGATAAAGAAATGTCCTTTTCCTTGGTTTTGCATTCTCTCTCTCTCTCTCTCTCTCTCTCTCTCTCTCTCTCTCTCTCTCTCTCCTTCTTCTTCTTCCTTACCTCTCTTCAAAACTAGCTGTGAATGACTCCAGATTATTATTTTTGATGAAAATTTTTGCCTTCTACTTTATAAAAACCATCCATTTCTCTGAAAGCTTGGCAGAGGGTCCTTTTATCATCAAACTACCTCCCTCAAAATGTCCTACGGGCTAAGCAGGGGAGTATATGTAGGTTGGGTAGAGAGTAATAATACTAACATATTTTTATAGTGCTAGAGATTTGTGAAACATTTAAAGAATTTCATTTGATCTCCTCAATAATGCCTTGAGGTAACTGCTGTTATTAACACTCCCCATTTTGCAGAGGAGAAAGCTGAAGCTCACAGAGGTTGAGAGTGTTGTCTGGAGTCACAATGCAAGTAAATATCTCAGAAAAGAAGTCTTGCTCATATTTAAAAGATTAGATTAGAGGAAGGCTACTCTCTTTCAGGGTCAGTTAGGAGAATAACAAGACTTCGATTTAAATTCCATCTCTGATGCTTACTACCTATGATCTTAGCCTAGTCACTGGTCCTCAGTTTCCTATTCTGTAAAATGATGGTGTTGGAGTATAGAGCCACTGAAGTCCTTTCCAGCTCCAGAACTGTGATCATTTATATGACATTAAGATGGGCATAATGGGTTAGGGGAAAGTCTGTACCCTATTCAGATCACTTCCAGAAGAATGTGATAAATTTGTAAAAAGATAATCTCATTTTAGGGAGGACATTGTCAACCTGGTGTGTGTATGAGAGAGACCAACCAGGATAGTGGCAGGCTACTCTGCTATAAGACTCTGATGAAAGAACTGGAGATATGTAGCCTAAGTAAGAGGGGACTGGGGGAGTGGGTCTCAGTTTGTTCTGTTTAACCTTAGAGGGTAGAAATAAGAAAATGCATTGGAGTTAAGAGAGACATTTTGCCTTGATATATTCTTTGGTGCTGATGTTTCACAGCGTGTGGTTCTAGTTGTTTGGAAACTTCTGACTCTAAGAATCATTTCTAAACCACTTCTTTCCGATTGAAACAAACTGAATGTCTCTTTTATCAATTAATTACATATATCAATGATCTTGTCAATGTTCATTCTAAAATAATGACAAATCCTCACTTTCTAGATTGGTAAAAGAAAGAAAAAGTCAGAAATGCAATGCAACAGCTTTGAAAATATAATTCAAGATATTTGATCTGAAATTTTACATTAGTTCTCAAAATATTGATTCTAAGCATTGTTTATAAAGTATTCTTCCCTTTTGCTAGGCAGCTAGGCAGGCCATGTAGTGGATAGAGCATTGGGCCTAGGGCCAAGAAGACTTATTTTCCTAAGTACGAATCTGACCTCAGACATTTCCTAGTTGTGGGCAAGCCATTTAAGCCTGCTTGCCTTGGTTTACTCATCTGTAAAATGTAGAAATCTGAAGAAGGAAATGGAAAATCACTTCAGTATCATTGCAAAGAAACCCCAAATGGGATCCCAAGGAATTGGACATGACTGAAACTAAAGAAGGATAACAGCAATGTCTTTGCTTTTGAAGACATAAGGAATCATTTATGGGTTCACTTCATGCCTACAATGAGGGACATCTTAGGCTTTACCTTTAACTTTAGACTCCACTTTTGTAAATATGTGCACATTTTTACACTGTGGGCTGGTTGAGTGAGTAGGGAAGGTGCAGTGTAGCCTAATTCCCCTGCTAGAAAACATGACTCAAAGCATATACTTCTTCAAAGTGGACCAAGAGCATCTGAAAATAAAGATGAAATCTCAGGGTTAAAAGTCAGTTGAGAGGCCCTACAATAATAGCATTTGCTTGTCACTTTAAGGTTTCCTAAGCACTTTACATGTTATCTCATTTGAATCTCACAAAAATTGGGAAGTGTGAGCCATTATTATCTCCAATTTATAGAAGGCAAACTGAAACCTAAAGAGGTTGAGTCTTCTAAGGAGGTTCAGTGGACAGTGTTAGGTCTGGGATTCAAGAAGACTTGAATCCAGGGACACATGCAGGCAGGAAGGAGATTTGATCTCAGGTCTTTTCTAACTTCAAGTCCCAAACCCTATTCACCTTTGATATTCTTCCAAATATTCTTCCTCATGCTTTCCTTCTCTTGTTTCCCCTCCTGTATTTTTACTTTCCATATTTTCACCAAGAATTACACATGGGAAAAAAAGATTTACACATCAGTTTAGAGTTGTTGATATCTTATTGCCTTTTTGATAATAATTCTGACATTTTTGTTTTTCCTATCCTTTTAATATTTCCCCTCTTTGAAATATCTTGACAAATGTTTTTCTAAGATCCTCTGAAAATGTCCTCAAGCATTTCTAGCATGGATTTCTCTTGGACATATATTTGTTCAGTTCGAGCTACTTTTCCATACTTTTTCTTTATAAAATGCCTTTACAACTTTCTTAAATAGTACATGACATATTGAAGTAACAGTGCTGAATGTGGGTGATTCCAATTTAATAAATTAAAAGAATCACTTGCTAAAAGATCAGTATGATGGATTTCATATCTATTATTTCTACGTTCTAGGGATGGTCTGGTTCAACTAGTATTACACTAAATTTTATAAAGCCTCATTTTCTCCATAGATATTCAGATAGTATATGTAGCTGAGTCAAGATAATAGAGTCAAGATGATAGATATATAGACATATATACAAGACTAACAAGTCATACCTTAAAATTAGGACCTATTTTCTGAGGTACTGTTATGATGACTCATTTCTCCTTTGCTTCTTTTCTGGGTATTACCATCATTGTCATTGTCATCTTCTTGGCTAGCATGTATATAGTACCCATGTAATATTTCCCAGGAATTTGGCTAGATACTTTACCAATATAATTTTATTTGATCTTAACAACAATTGTGAGAGATGTGTGCTATCATTATGCCAGATTTACAGATGAGGAAACTGAGGCAAAGAGCAGTGCAGTGATTCTTCCATGGATACACAAATAATTAGTATATGAGACTGGATGTGAATTCAAGTCTTCTTGAATCCCAGACCTAACACTCTGTCCACTGAACCACCTAGAAGACTCTAATTCATATATAATTAATATTAAATTATTTGGGGAATACCCATACTGAATAGAGCACTGATCCAAAGAAGTATCAAAATATTGTCCATAATTTCCTATCCTTCTTTATAATGTTTTGTAAATGATTTAAATGTGGGATTGCTCTCATCTTCTACATCTTTCTTATGTCAAGGAGTCCAAATGTTTGGTAACAGAGGTAGTTTCTGTGTTCTTTTGGCTGCTTTTGTGATGCTATTTTGCATCAGTTAAATTTTGCTAAGAAATGGCACAAAGTTGCTGTCTTTGTCGTTACTAATTCCCTGCTTTCAGAGTCAGCAACTCTATTATGTAATACAGACTGAAACTATTATAATTCTATTAAGTAGTACAGACTGGAACTATTATAATTGTGTACAGTTTATTCTTTCTCTTAAATTGCTATTGATTTTGATTTGATAACTTATTGATTTGATATTGTGCAGAGAGCTGATCCTGAAATTTCTTCTACTTTGGCAACCAATTCTTTTTAGTCTATTAATTTCCTGCTGTTTGTGATACATCTTACCTAAACAATGGGAATATGATGACAAAGACAAAATAGCCCTTAACTTCAAGAAGCTTACATTCTATTAAAAGGAGCATTTTCCTTACTCTCATATTCATGGAATGCAAACAAGAGAAGATCCTCAGAAATTTACAACCTTCTGGTTTCCATAATTTCTTTAAGTTATGGGCCATGTTTTCCAATAATATTTATAATATAATGATGCTTAAATATTAATATTCTTCATTGTGATTTCTCTTTCCTCTTCCTTCTGGGTCTCCCAGGACTTTGCATACTAGGGCTATTCACTGTTGTATAACCAATAGACTGATTGATTGAATTCATAATTGGACAACAGTTCTCATGGTAACTCTCTCTTCCTTCATTTTTCTTTGTTGCATTAATAGAAAATTCTATTTTCTGAAGTAGAGATAGATAAATGCCGTGTGTGTGTGTGTGTGTGTGTGTGTGTGTGTGTGTGTGAGAGAGAGAGAGAGAGAGAGAGAGAGAGAGAGAGAGAGAGAGAGAGAGAGAGAGAGAAAACTCCAGCTGTGGAGGAGGAGACCCTAAAAATAAGTAAAGTTTAATCTAGAAGATGTTTCACACTTGATTCCAGCCAGGAATAGATAGGCATGGCATTTGATGGTTGGATGCTGGAAACCTGATTTATGCTGTCTCTCAAAGAGTAGAGTTCTGACCTCTTCTGGGTGAGAGGCTTCATCCTGAACTCTCTTTCTCTTCAGCACCACAGACAGCATAGATCACAGAAGCATAGCATATTAGAGTTGGAAGGGACCTCACAGGTCATCTCATCCATCCCCTATCTGAAGTATGAATCCCCTCTACAATATCCCCGACAAGTTCTCATCTAGCCTTCAGTAATGGGGAACTCACCACCTCCCACCCCAGCTTATTTCATTCTTAGTGTTCTAATAATAACTGGCTTCATCTCTTACTTACCTCTTGGATCTTTTTGATCTCTAGGATGTAGAAGAGAACTAAGTGACCCCAAGCCTTCATGTCCTATCTTCTCTCCATCCCCTCTCTGTCCAGAACAGCTCTAGGGAAAGAAAGAAGCCAAGCTAATATGAGTGTCTATCTTGGGTGAGCATAAGCCTTGGCAGGGAAGGGGTGGTGGGTTGCTCATTTCACAGTGGTAGTTGAGACTAGGCGTAGGGCAAGGTCAGATGAAAGAAGGACATCACAGGATATGCTCATCCAATTAGGGCATTGTATCTGGAAAGGGCAGTTTCCTGGGTCAGGGATCTGAAGTTAGCCACTTTAGATAGGAAGGAAAACTTCAACAAGTATGGTTGATCCATGAGGAACCCTCAGGGAGGGCATTTGCTTTGATGAAAAAACTCTTTAAACTGAGGTAATCTATCTATCTTTACTGGCTCATGGCCACTCAGTTGGCCCCTTGACTGGTTGAAATTCTTTGATTTTAAAGGGCAGAGGTCAATTGTGGTAGCTCAGAGTTCCTTGATGGAAATGTTATCTTCATTTAGTAAGGATCATTCAGTCTTGGTGTCTGAGGAGTGAGTCACATCCTCTGCATATTGAGAGCCTAAGACAGGACACATGGGCTTCCTCTAACTGTGAAACGATAAGCTCTGGAGGGAGAGGCTCAGGTTCCTGTACCATGATTAAATGAGCTAGACTGGAGAAAGTTGGGTCAGTTTTCCAGAAAGAACTGCACTTGTCAATTAATCCATCAGCAAGTATTTATCAATTTTGTAATATGTGATGGCACTGTGCTAGGCACTGGTATTCATAGAGAGGAATAATATCAGTTTTTTTAACCTTTTCTTTGCAGGATGATCTAAGGGCAGGTAGGCACAAGGAAGCATAGTCTCTTGGCATCTTTTTCTTGGTTGTCTTTTTATAGGCTATTTGAATGGTTTTTCTCCTATGGATGCTCAAATTCAAGGCTAGCTAGCTAATGGTTCTCTTGGGATTCCCTTTAAGGAAGTAGCCAGGCAAGGTCTAAAAATGTTAGATTACTTTCCTCACAATCTCTATCCCCTACATTTCCTAAATTATGTTCCCTGTTGGTTTCCACAGGAGAATCTCTTTTAATTCAAAAATTTATTTTATTTTTCCAATTATATGCTTTGGGTGTTTTTCCATTCATCCATTTGCAAATTTACGTTACACATTTTTCTGCCACCATCCCTTCCCTCCCTTCCCTCCCTCTTGCCCTTGATGGTGAATAATCTGGTAAAAGTTGTTCACACGTGTACATTTCTATTTAACATATTTACATATTAGTCATTTTGTGTAAGCGGAATTAAAACTAAGGGAAAGAAAAGAAAACCATGAGATAGGAAAGAAAAATATGTTTAAAAAAGTAAAAATAGTATACATTTAGATTCTATAGTTTTTCTTTTTGAGTCCCCCCCCCCACTCTAGATGTGGATGGTTTTAATCTAAGGGTATGAAATATAGCACAAGGAGGTTCAGTGTGCAAGGGACAGGATAAGGCAATGACTCAGTTAATGAGGCTAAACATGATTGTTTAGCCTCTAAGAGATGCCAAAGGTCTCATTTTACTCCACTACTTGGAGTCTTGGATTACTTTCAAAATCTGAGATAGACTGAGACTTTTTGTAAGGGTAAATAGGTCTAATTTGGGGGGATACGATAATATGAGGGTCAAGACAGAGACCATTAAAGCGTTTCAAGGTAATTGAAGTTAGTTTCATTTTTCTCAGGGTCAGTCTTTATCCTTATCTTCATCTCTCAAGACTCAAACATCCCTTGTGGTCTTGGATCCAGTTTGTTCTTTCATGATATTGAAGTGAACTGATGCTTTCTCCAGCATTAAATACTTAAAATATTGTATTCTTTTAACATTTTAATTCTATGGTGTTGTGTCCTCTCTGTGTTGCTTTATGAAAATTTTAATCTGGAGTGATATGGATCAACTCTAGAGGGTAAATAGACATCTAGTATAGTGGATAGACCCCTCGACGCAGAAAGACCTGTGTTCAAATTCTGTCTCAGACATTTACTAGCAATGTGACCCTGGACAATCCACTTACACTTCCAGTTTTTCAGTTTCCCAAGTATAGAATGAGGTTGGAATTGATGGCTTCTAAGGTTGATTTTAGTTTTCAATATATGATGCTATAGGCACTAATGATGAAATAAAATTTATCCTTTGCAATAGAGTTGACAAACTATTGCTATGAAATGATACATACATTGCCAATCAGGGTCATTGTATGATTTAGGTC
Organism: Macrotis lagotis; assembly: GCF_037893015.1. NCBI lineage: Eukaryota > Metazoa > Chordata > Mammalia > Peramelemorphia > Peramelidae > Macrotis > Macrotis lagotis. The sequence goes on from NC_133659.1 coordinate 115,435,991, forward strand.
TCTCAATTTACAGAAGGGGAAACTAAGACAGAAAGAAGAGAAATCTCTTACCTAGGGTCATACAGTTAATGAGTGAGCTGATTTGTTTTGCTTGAACTTTTTTCTTAGAAGGGAGGATTTTCTTGAGGAGAAGGGGATTATATTATTGAGAAGTATTATTATAAATATATTCTACCTTCAATAAAATAGTAAAAAAAATTAGGTGGATAGTGGTCATGAAGAGTTGTTGAACATGACTGAACAATGAGACAACAAAATGGTGAAATCAAACTCATGATGTCAGCAAATCTTTTGGGGGTGATAGATCCTCTATGACAAGTTAGAAGGAAATTTGGAAGCTATTGGTCAATATCTGCTCTGTAGCAATGTTTGTTCTTTGTTTTCAAAGAAGATCATGATATCTGGAAGATGATGCCATGATGAGCATGTGAAGTGGATTTGAGTGAGGGAGGCTTCTAAGTCACCAGTCTCAGTTTCTTCTCCGGAGTCATCTGGGTCCAGTGGCCAAATACGAGTCAGGATGACAGGAGATGGCTCCGATGCCTGGCCATCAGGGTGAAGTGACTTGCTCAGGGTCACCCAGTTAGTGAATACCAAGAATCTGAGTCTGGAGTCTAACTCCCCTCCTCCAGACTCTGAAGTCAGTATTCTCTCCTCTGCACCATCAAGCTGAGTCCTGAGAGACCCACTTATGAACTGTACTATATGTACTTGGATTTGATTGGCAGAATTTTTGACATGGCGTATTTTTCTATTTCATGAAATCCCAGCCAAATTGACATAGCATTCTCTCCCCGCTGCACCCCCCCCCAACTTTTCTCTTTGGCCCATTTTCTATTTCCAAGCTGACTTGAGATGTGAGCTATCATTACCCCATCAGGCTCTGTTACTGCACACTCAACCACAGTCCAGGACCTCCTTTGCACACCCAGTCCTCAAGGACACTCAGGAGTCATTTATTCTACCTGAAGCCCGAGTGTTTCTGCCCAGCATTTCCTAATGTGATCCTCAAGTCTTGCCCAGCCTTGTTTGAGATCTGTATACATATATAGCCTGGGTAGATATATCAAGTTTAATATACCCAGCATCTTGAAACAATGCCTTTTTAATTTTTTTGAACCGCTGCACAGAAGTGTGTCGCATTGTATAGCAAATAAAAGTGTCGGCCACAATGCCTGTAAATCAGAGCTTTAAACTATGTTTCAATTATCCTTCTATTATCCAGCTGGTATTTAAGCATGTTTATTATTCAAATCAGCAGAGAATGTGCTGCTGTTGTGTAAACAACTGTCAATTGCTGAAACAATGATTAGGAGGCACCATCCCTTTTCAGGTGTGCTTAGAGGTACTTACACCCCAACCACTTGTATTTAAATATCATGCAAACACAATGCTTGAGTGACTACTTTCACTCCAGTTTCCAATGCCTGGTGCCAATTCTATTACATTAAGAGGAAAATCTATTAAAATTTCCATTTATACACATCCTTACTCTGTTTTTAACCATTGTATCATTAAGGCTCAGGTGAATATAATAGATAGGCAGCGAGATATGGTGCACATTGAGAATGCCTGTTCAAAATAAAAGACAATTTTCCCCCTGCATTATTGGGGGAGTTGGAAAGCTTTTGTGAAAACAATGCTAAGAAAATTATTTTCTGAATTAAAAAAGCATGACATGGAGAAAAGAAAAATTTAGCTCCCATAAAGACTCATCTTGAACCTTTATTAGCTCCATTACCAATTCTACACCTTAAAAAAATATAGAGGGAGAAAATAGGATACTTGCAACATGAATCTGTGGGCCTTTTGAAGGTACCAAAGCATCCCTATTTATGGGAGGGGGGGTCACCGAAGAATGCCACAGAGAGGCCCATTGAGATATAAGAAACCTGCAATCTCATCTCTTCCTAGACTCCTAGATTTCCTAGTTCCTCTGTTTTCCCCATTTTAAAACAAGGACATTTTTTTGAGGGTCATTAGCAATAGTTAGGAATTACAGCTTTTCTTAAGTGATCAGAGACATGGTAATGACAGGGAGCACATCTTTAAATTCTTTGCTGTTTCCTTGTACTGAGCATCATTTGAGGAATATTATAGGTGTTCAGTAAAACCTAATCATTCCCTCTAGTTTTGGGGCCCTGTGAGAAGATGTGCATATTAAGAATGTTCTGTGAGCAGTACACTGGTGTAGGGGGAAGGTCCCTTAAATTAGGAACCAGAATTTAAATTCAAACTACTTGAAGGGAATTAAATTAAACTAAAGTGACTCAGTAGGCCAAGAAAGAATGAAGAACACAGACAATAGAAATTTTAGAGTACTTCTGTGTTTAGGTACTCAGAATTATTTGATACTTTGAGAATCTTTGATCTCATCAGTGTTATACTTCTGCCACCAAAGTAGTTTGCAATCATTTGTTTCTATTTTCTTCCTTCTTTCCTTTGATTCTTTCTTTTTCTTTTTTCCTTTCTTCTTCACTTTCTTTCTCCCCTCCTTCCTTCCTTTATCTTTCTTCCTTTTTTCTCTCTTCCTTCCCTCCATTTCTTTCCTTTTTCTTTTCTTTCTTGTCCCTTCTTCTCTCTCTCTCTCTCTCTCTCTCTCTCTCTCTCTCTCTCTCTCTCTGCCCTCCCCCCACTACACTATGAAACCCTGTACCATAGGATATCAATGGGACAAGATCATTTTTAAGAATAAAAGAATTTTCATCACGGATGGCTGGGATCATAGACATACTTCACAATTTCCCAAACATAGCCCTTCCCTGATTTCTTCCTCCTATTCAATTCTGAACCAAACTTATTTATCTATCTGTGGTGGTTTTGTATGACTACCACCCACATTCACAGATACACATATACACTAACACCTGCACACACATACACATGAAAACACAACCTCTAATTACTTTCTTAAAGACCAAATATTGAATAATAGACAAGTCATGGAAAATAATTAGTCAATTCATGATTTAAAGTTCACACTTCTATTTTCAAGGTTAATTGTTTCATTTGGTTAGATATTTTTCCTTGAGTAGAGTTTATGCCTGTTCAAAAATAAGAATGCATTTAAATTCCCACAAATACAGCATTTTGGAAAAGCCTAATCTTTGAAAATTCAAATTGGAATTATGGCTGATTATTCATACACAAGTGGTAACAGGCATAGGATCTCTGAGTCCTAGGCTTGGAAGAAGGGAGTCAGGGTTCAAATTCTACCTCTGACATTCCTAATGTGAACATGAGCAAGGCACTCTTAATTGCTTTTACCCTCAAGTTACTATCAAGTTACCAATAGATTGTTGATAGATTAATAAATTCATATCACAAAAAGAATTCATCACTTTACAGAAATATTTATTACCAGGTTTCTAGCTGGTTTCCCTAGTGTACTCAAAATGAAATCTGTTTTACATACAAATTGCAACTCTATTTACACATAATTTTTTGAGGATACATATTTTGCATGAAATGGAGAATGCCTTAAATTCAAGATGTTTGAGAATATTGAACATCTTGCATTTCATAGCAAGTACCCAGGCTCAGCCAACACAATCACATGCTGATATATGTAATCTAGAGAACACAGCAAATGCTTATCTTTCATAATAGAAGGGGGAAACAACACTCTGTTCAATTAATCTGTTAGTTTATATTCCTCGCTGAGAACATTAGCTAGACATTGAATGGGGGGGTGGCAAAGAAAATTAAACTAAAGGAGGAGACAGAGATAGAGTAAAATCTGAATTTTTTCAGTTTAATGTTTTTGTTGTTGCTGTTGTTGTGGTGGGAACCTCAAAATTAATTTATAGATCTTCAATTATTCCTGGTTAATTCTGTTAGTGGAAGATCCCAGGCTTGAAGGTTTACCATGCAGCAGAATATTTAGCCACCAGAGGGTTTAGTTTAGACAGATTAATTGTCACCACTTTGTCCCCAGATCTTCTAGTGCTCTTTTCCCACACACTCTTGGGTTCTTTCTTTCAGTAAGGTGTTAATGCATTTACCGGCTGACATTGGAAGGCTAATTATCCCAGTAAAGTCTTAACAGTTATTATGCCTCTTGGTATAATCCAAAGCAGCCAAGGTAAGACAACTACCAATTACATGCTCTATTGTCTCCTGAGCTACCATATATTATCTGCACCTGTCAGCAAACAAGTTTACTTCATTATATACTTGTGATAATTCCTAGTGCCAATCACTCTTTCCTGAAGAACTACAATAAACCCTGCCATCTTCCCAACTACATGGTTTGCTTTATCTAGAAGTGAAATTCAATTTAATTAATCACACTACAACTAACTTCAGTTTTAGCTGTTTGTTAGGGTGATATATTAAATAGAATTTAGAAGGTTAGCTGAAATTAGAAGTAATCTTGGAAGTCATTTGACAATTGAGGAAATGAATTTGGAAATTGTTTTTGTTGTTGTTTAGCCCTTTTAAGACATTTGATGTTTTGAGGTTTGCCATTTTTCTTCTCCAGTTCTTTTTTATAGAAACTGAAGAAACCGAGGTAAACAGTGTTAAATGACTTGCCTGTGATGGCACAGCTCTTAAGTGTCTGAAGCCATATTTGAATTCAGGAAGATGAGTCTTCCTGATTACAAATCCATTATTCTATCTACTGTGCCAACTACCTGTCCAGAGGAAGTGGGGTCTCTCTCTGAAGTTTAAGTGACTTACCCAAGGTAACAGGTATTAAATGGGCATATCCTGGTTTCAAACCAAGACTAGTGGTATTTCCACTGTCCTAGTCTTACCTCTGACATATATTGACTGGGTGAATATAAACAAGTGATTTAATTTTTCAAAATTCCAGGCAAAGCTCTATAGCATTAAATTATGGAAGAGATGCTTATTTATTTTGGTTCAGGTCTTCTTATTCTTTGTACTCATATTCCCAGCATAGAACCTGGTAAGTCCTTAAAGCTTATTAAATAATTGGTTGATTGATTCACATCACAGGTCTAGACCCTTTTGCCCCATTCCCACATCCATGATTCAAGATCAACTCCTGGGGCTGCAAATTTGGCATTCTTTTATGAACTTCTAGAGGGCAGCCACATGGTACAGTGAATGGAGTGCTGAGTCTGGAGTCAGGAAGACTCATCTTCTTGAGTTCAAATCCATCTCATATACTTATTAGCTGTGAGAACATGGGCAAGTCACTTAACTGTTTGCCTCAGTTTTCTCTTATGTAAAATCATCTGGAGAAGGAAACCACTCCATTGTTTTTGCCAAGAAACCCCCAAATAGAGTCATGAAAAATTAGACATGACTAAAAAATGACTGAACAAAAAAACCTGGAAAGACTTGTATGAACTGGTGTTGACTGATCTGAGCAGAATCAAGAAAACATTGTACACAGTAACAGTAGCATTGTGTGCTGATCATGATGACAGACTTAGCTCTTCTCAGCAATACTGTGATCTAAGACAATTCTAGAAGACTTGTGATGGAAAATGCCATTCACATTCAGAGAAAGAACTATAGAGTCTGAATGTAGATCAGAGTATACTATTTTCACTTTTTAAAAATTTATTTTCTGTTTGTTTCTATTTTGTGGTTTTCCCTTCTGTTCTGATTCTTCTTTCATAACATGACTAATATGGGAATGTGTTTAATATAATTGTGCATGTATAATCTATATCACCTTGCTGTCTTGGAGAGGGAAGGGGGGAGAAGAATTTGAAATTCAAAATTTTACAAAAATAAATGTCGGAAACTATCTTCATATGTAATTGGGAAAAATAAGCTGTTATTAAGTGCAAAAACAATGGAAAAATGACTGAACAAAAACAAAACAAAACCAAATGAATTTATTTGGAATTTTTCTCTATTTCACCCAACTTGGCCCTTTAGAGGAGATGGATCTGGACCTGAGGTCATCACTACAAAGAACTTCCAGCTTGGAAATTCCAGACACTGATACATAGCCTCTCCTTTGATACTAAAATACTTAGAAAGATTCCTAGGGGCACTGAGATGCAAAGTGAGTTAATTAGGATCTAACTTCTAGCAACAATCAGAAGGAAGACATGACTCAGAATCTTCCTGACTCTAAATCCACACCTCCACCCACTAGGAAGTTGTCTTTCAACCTCAAACTGTCTCTTGTCTCTTATTGTTGTGACAAGCACATTAACATTTGAAAATTAATTTGCGATCTACAAATATTCTTAATTGTGGCAACTAAGTAAATCTTTTAATAAAGAGAAAAATTGCACACAGGTATATGGTAACCTTTCAAGGTAGAAATTGAAGAATCACTTCTTACATATTCAAATTCAGATGATCTCTCTGAACCTTAGTATCTTCATCTGTGAAACAGAAATAATAATGTGTTCTCTACATACCTTACAAGGTTATTATGGGGCCAAATAAGGAATAACAGACCTTTCTCAAATTTGGGGTTGACCAAGCTACTCATTTGCATAGAGATAATGTACTCCTGCCTCCAGGGCTGGAGCTCTATCCATTGTACCACCTAGCTGCCCCAGATAATGTACTTCTAATATAATCAAATAATGATGGCTTAGGCTGATATTTTGTCATGTTATTGGGATACAATCCCTCAAATCTCAGAATTGGAAGGTACCATCTAGTCTCAATCTTACCTGAAAAAGGATCCCCCTATAAAAATAGAGAACATTTATACTACATTTTATTGATGGCAAAAATATCATTATTGTAATGATGATAGCTAGTATTTATATAGTGAGTTAAGGTTTGCAATGAACTTTACAAAATATCTCACTTACAACTACCCTTTGCAGTAAGTTCAGTTATGATTTCATTTTACAGTTGAGAAAGTGGAGTCAGAGATTAAGTGACTTGCCCAGGATTATAAAACTAGCACATAACCGTGGTTAGATTTGAACTCAGGTCTTCCTGATGGGGGGGAGGCAGCTAGCTAGATTGCTTAGTACATTGAATGCTAGGACTAGTCAAAAAGTCTTTTAATTAGCTGGGTGACCCTAGGCAAGACACTAAATCCTGTTTGACTTAGTCCACTGGAAAAGAAAATGATAAATAATTCCAGTTTCTTTGCCAAGATAACCCCACACACAGTATGGACCAGAACTCTCAAAGAATGAGACTCAAGTGAATGAACAACAACTTCCTCACTTTCCCAGGTCGAGTACTAACTATTGTGACACCCAGATGCCTTATTTCATTAAATCCTTTTAAGAAACAATGCCAGATAGGCGCTATTATTTCCCTCTCTGGGATTCAGAAAGGTGAAGACACTAGCCCAGAATTATACAACTAGTAAATATAAGGGAGTGTGGGCATGTAGATCTGAACCCAGATCTTCCTGATGCCAAGATTAGCACTCCTTTCACTTTGCCACAATGGCCATGTTTGAAGGTCTCTAGTGGGGACATTAGTTTTATAAATTAGATTTACCAAGAACCTTTTTCAACCTAGTTTTCAATAGCTACAGCTGGGCTAGCACTTCTACCCTCAGCCACTACTTAAGAAACTGTTAATGGGCAGCTCATTAGCTCATTAGCAGCTGCTTTAGCTCATTAATAGCTACTTAAGAAGTGGTTGCTGCTGAGAGCATCAGCAGGACTGGGGCTGGCTTCTATGCCATGATAAACGGTTTCTGCTATTAATCTGTTTCATAAGGTCAGATGTCCACCAGATTTCCCTTAAAACAGGCCCACAGACAAACACGATGTTTTCTCCCCCTCCCACCAATACAGAAGATCACACATGTTTTTTACTTGGTCTGGATTACAGACTTCCAGTCCTGGCCCTGGTACTTCCAGCAGGTAATAATAATGGTAAGAGCAACATTTATATAGAGCCAGACACTTTATAATGATTATAATTGATTCTCACAACAGCTCTGAGGTATTGGCTATTATTACCCTCATTTTACAGTAGAGAAAACAGGCAAGCAGTGGTTAAAATGGTTTGCCTGGGTTCAAAAACCTAAGTGGCTGAGACTAGATTTGAATTTGCCTTGTAACTCAAGGCTCAGCAGTGTTCTATCCACTGAACCACCCCTGAATCTTTGAATCTCCATTTCCTAATCTGCAAAATGATATCATGACAGGTATACTACTTACATTGTTATGAATTTGAATTAAGACCTGCATATAAGATACTTGGTGACTCTTAAAGGGCTTGCATGTGTTAACTAGTTTGATGGTGATAGAGTGGTCTAGTGGCCCTGTGGAAAATTCAGGATCTCAGGAACCAGGGGCTCAAATTTTACCTCTTCTGCTATGTTGTGAAAAAACTTGTTTTATTTCTTAAATTCAAATTTTAAAAAATTGAAAAAATCTTATCAGAAACGTCTTGCCTCAGTGAATTCTGGAAAGTCACAAAAACATTGCTTGAGTCGCACATGAGGTACTTTCCAACTCTATATCTGTGATCAAGCCTATAACTATAATTGGCTGAAGATATTGCATCGCGTTATTCTGATTTAGCTAATCCAGTCAGAAGGAACCTTTGTGGTCATTTAGTCATTTTGGTCCTATCTGACTCATTGCCTTCTCTTGCTTATTTTACAGACAAGGAAACAGAGATAAGCAGGGTTAGGTGACTTGTCAACAGCTAGCATTTGTTTAAGGCTGAATTTGAACTCCTGAAAAGCTTCAGGGATCATATAAGCTACACCAACTTTTACAACTGAGGCAGTGCAATTTGTCTAAGGTCCCCCTGGAGAATCATTTCAGAGGAAACATTTGAATTTAAGTCCTGTGGCTCTTAAACCACTGTTCCTTAAATAGCCCAGAATTCAATTTCATATCAAGTCAAGGATTTTGAAGATCCTTCCCCTACTCCACAAAAGATCATGTCTTGGATACAACCAGATCCTTGAAATCTCTGTTCAATTCTACAAATATTTTTATTTGTTTACAAAGTTTAAGGAATAAAACAAAAGCTATTTCTGCCCTTGAGAAGCTTACAGTCTACTTTTCCCTCTCTATATACATATCAAGTCATAATGGTCTGCTAACAGTCAGACAGAAGCTATGCTTTCAGGGTATAGAACTTTAGTGTTTTTCTTAAAACAGCTAGAATGGATAGAGTGCTGGACCTGGAATCAGGAAAGGTTCAAATCTGACCTCAGACACTTTCTAGCAGTGTGATCCTGGGTAAGTCTCTTAACCCTATCTGCTTCACTTTCCTCATCTGTAAAACTGAACACCAGCATCTTTGCCAGGAAAACCCAAGATGGGTAACAAAGATTTGGACACGACTAAACAACTAACATTTTTCCCTATAACAATAATTGGGTCACCTTTTATATTTGTTTATTCTCTTTTTTTTCAAAGTGCTATTATCCTCTGATCTAGTTTAATCCTGCAATAGTCTGTAATGTACAGATATTATTTTCATCTTACAGGTGAGAAAACAGATAGGATCACATACTTAGAGCTGGAAGGAACCTCAGAAGTCACCTAATCCAACTCTCTCATTTTACACATGAGAGAAACAACCTTAGAGAAGTTATATGTCTGGTCCATGGTCACACAGCTACTTTTAAGAAATTTGAACCACAACTTTTCTAGCTCCAAGCCCAACAATCCATCATGCTGTCTTTCCAAGGGTAAGTGAAAAGTTTAAGTGATTTTTCTTCAAATCACAAACTGACTTAATAATGAAAGCAACACTGGAATCCATGTTTTCTAACTCCCAAACCCCATGGCCTTTCCTATTTCTCCCTGTGGTCCTGTCCTCATGCATACTTTCATTAGAAACATTAAATAATTTTGTCCTTTTCCCCCTCTAGGCCTGTTTCTTCATCTTCCATGACTTTAAAGTCCCTTTTCAAGTCTGATTTCCAAGACCCAATAAAGTCAATAGGGTAAACTTCCTTAAAGGTAGCGCTAGAAGTGGATGAGGAGGAGAGTTAGAATGGTCTCATGGGAAAGAAAGTCTGAAAAGTATGTTAAAAAAAACACCTTAAAAAACCCCCAAACAAAAAATAAACCCAGAACTTAATAGAGATGCTTCAACTGTTGTTCTGCAACCAACATGACGTGTCTAATTGGTGACCATGGTAACAAAATCAGGTCACAGGGAGGTTCATACTGAGATCAAGCATATGTAGATTCTCTCGTTCAAATATCCATAAAGACAAGAGCCTGTTGGTAAGAGACCCCAGTGTTAGACTAAAGATGGTGGCTCTCGGGCAGAGCTGATGTCACTTAGAAAATGTTCACTTGTTTGGAGCATCTGGATGCATGCTTTGCAGCAGAAGGAATGTTGGTGTTTTTTTCCCCCCCAAATTCACTGGTTAAAAAGAGGAAAAAAAAAGATAATTTAGAAATGGGAAACTAGACTGAGTGCATCAATGTGGCTTCCTAGATCTGGGTAATTTACTCCCTGGGGTTTGTAGTGTGTCTGACTTATATTTTAGACATAATTAAGTAATCAGCAGTGTACATTGTCAAATGAATGTTTAGGCTGCTTGAGGTTGAATTTTCACAGCCATAGCAGCTGTGGTGGTTCTGGCTTCCCCCCCGTCTCCCACCCCTCCCTTGCATACATTCATGCTTTTAACTGTAAATGAAACTTGAGTTATTTATCCGACTATTTTTCAGTGAATGCAATTCAGTTCCACAAATGATCATGAAATGTCTGGTGAGCAAAGCAATGAGCCATGTATTGGGGGTGCTATGAAGTTGAGCTAAGACAGAATACATAGTTTCCTCTGGGAATAAAATATGTTTTCAGAAAGGTGAAATACTCAATAATATAGGAAAAGTATATTAAAGGAAATTTTTAGGACAAAAAGATCACATGGAAAAGATTTTTATACCATAAGACTGGAAAAGCAGGGTCCTAGATCTTGGAAGGAATTTCCAGCTCCATCATTTTATAAATGATAAGGAAATTAAAGGTTGGGAAGTATAAAAGTCCTACAAATAGAAAGTATCAGAAGTAGGATTCAAAATCAAGCTCTCTGATTCCAAAGCTATTACCTTGTGCTACTGTGCCACACTACCACTTCAAGTAAGTTGGGATTAAGTGGTGGAAGATCCCCATTGCCAGGTTATAAACCTTATAATTCATTTGGTTGGGAATAGGGAGCTATGGAAGATTTTTGAACAGGGGTGTGATATGATACAATTAGATCTGTGCTGTGTTGTGAAGGGTAGATTAGACAGGGCAGAGATAGAGGCAGGGAGATGAGTTAGGAATCTTTAATCATTTAATTTTAATAATTATAATTTAACAACTTTAATAATTTAGGCAAAAAGGACCAAAATTAGAGTGATTACAGTGAAAAGGGAAAGAATAGTGCAAATGAAAGTGATTACTGTGGGGTCAAATATACAGGGTGTTTGAAAAATCTTAGTGGGGGCAGTTAGGTGGCACAGTGGATAGAGCACCAACCCTGAAGTCAGGAGTTGAAGTCAGGAACCTGAGTTCAAATCCGACCTCAGACATTTAATAATTACCTAGCTGCGTGGCCTTGGGCAAGCTACTTAACCCTATTTGCCTTGCAAAATCCTAAAAAAAAAAAATCTTAGTGGAGTTTTAGTAAAGCTTATAACTGCATTAAGACTTTTTGGCACAGGTGTATATGACCTGGCAAATGGTTGGACATGAAGAGTGAGGGAAAGGGAAAGTGAGAGAGAGGAATGACCCAAAACTTTTTTCTGGGAGAAAAATGGTGCTAATCAACAGAAATATGGCAGTTAGGAAGAGTGGTATGTTATGGGAAGAAAAATAACAGGTTCCTTGAAAGACATACTGTTTTGATGGAATAGAAAGGAATTTTGGTAGAGAAGCTATCTTGGCAATTGGAAATGTAGGACTGGAGAATAGGAGAAGAAACTTGACTGAACACATTTTTCTGCATAAAGGTATCATTGAGGCCAGGAGAATGGTTCCATCCTTCATTCTATTCTGCATCTGCTTGGTTCCAACGTCACAGAACAAGATGCTCCTACCAAGGACATTCATCACTTCTAATCTCTTCACCATTCTGGTGAGTCATACTTTGATTGACATCTCTTCCTTCATCCCACTCTCCTTTTTGATTGAAGGACTAGAGGATGGACTTCAAAATTCCTCCCAATGCATTTTTATAAGTCCCCAAAACTGGACTTTTGGACATGCCCTGCATGGTCTCATTTCCATGGAACAAGATGCCCAGGTTCTGAGTAAACCCTTTCTTCACTTTTGCCCTCCTTCCCCTTTCCTGACTCCTTGTGTGTGTTGTCTCTAGATTTTAAGCCCCTTTAAGGCAAGGATCATCTTTCTTTTTATTAATTGTATTCCCAGCATATAGTAGGCACTTAATAAATTTCTCTTGAATTGATTTGGAAAGTGAGTAAGGTTACTCAAAAAGTTTAGAAGAAAAATGAAGCCTAAGAATGGATCAAGGAACAGAGGGAATATGCTGAAGAGAGCACTGATCTTAGTTTCAATTAACTGAAATTTGAATTCTGATTCTGATGTGTAAGTTTAGGAAAGTTATTCTCCCTCTTTGGATTGGAGTTTCTTCATTTATAAAATGAAGGGATCAAACTAGATCAATGCTATCAAGCTCAGAAATGGGGGCCACTAAACCATACATAAAGATTCCCTGTGGGTAATATTAGAAAACCACATATGAACTTTATCTATGTTTTATTATATTTTTATTTATTTTGTTAAATGTCTTCCAATTACATTTAATCTGGTTTCTCCCACTCTTAGGAGAATTGTGGGCCACAAGTAGACTGTAGGTAATATATCTGAAAGCTTGGACTAGATGACTTTATAATGTCCTTTCCAGCTTCCATTTCTATGGCTCTGTAGATAGGAGTCAGAGAAGGAACAGTCAATGAATCTAGGAGAAGAAACAACAGAATTCAATGTCATGGAGCCCAAGGAAGGAATTGCAAAAGGGAGAGTGAGGTCAACAATATCAGTGCTGTGGATGGTCTTAGAGTATAAGGATTGAGAAAAAGACATTGATGTTGTCATGAGATTAGAAATCCCTTGAAGAAAGTGATTACAGTAAAGAAGTGAAATTACAAAGGCAGATTTTAATTCAAGAGTATTGAAGTTCAAGAGTGAATTGGTGGCAAAGAAATGGAAGCAACAAACGTAATCTATACAGACAGAGGCCAGTGAAGTGACTTGAGGTTCAAGGAAGGCTTTTTTTTTAGATGGGGGAGACTTGAATACATTTGTGGGCAGAGGTTAAGGCACCGATCTTGACTGAGAGAGATTGAATGTGAAAGAGATAGATGAAATGATAAGTCAAAAAGTGGTAGCTGAATAACAACTAGATATGGTGATAATTACTCTCATTTCTGTCTCAGGCATAAATATAAGAGCAAATTGCCCCTCACCTCAACAACATTTCACAGTATCTTAGAATTGTAGACTCTCAAAGTTGAAAGTGACCTTAACAACCAATCAGTCTAACCAGTACTTGAATCAAGCAATTTGATTTACTGTAAATCCAGAGAGTCATTGTGGTATAGTGTCTGAGGCACTAGACTAGAACTCAAGAGGACCTGGGTTCAAATTCTACCTCATGTTCATTAGCAGCATTATTCTTGGTAAAGTCTCTTAAGTTTCTCAGTTTCTTCATTTTTAAAATGAGGGCCTTGACCTCTATGGCAAAAATTATCTAGTATCTTGCCATTTCCTTCTCTAGCTTATTTTACAGCTAAGGAAACTGAAGCAAAGAGGTGTAAATGGCTTGCCCAAGGTCACAGATGGCAAGTGTCTAGGACTAGATTTGAACTCAGAAAGAGGAGTCTACCTGAATCCAGACTTAGTACTTTATCACACTAAATCACTATGCTTTCCTCTATACTTTAGCACTATCTTCTTCATAAAGTTTTTGTTCCCCAGTTGAGTTGATGCCTTCTTGGGCTATCTATTTTGAATATGCCCATGTATACTGAGGGCAAGGACTATTTCACTTTTGAGTGATAAATTTATCATTTAATTAATAAATGTTAGTTGATTTGTTGATTATTATTTATGCAACTTCAGTGAGAAAAGACTTTGTCAAATGCTTTCTTGAAATCCAGGTAAGCTATAATCAACAGTATTGCTTTGATCTATTGGTCTAGAAAGAATCAAAAGGTTTCATCTGATATGACGACTTCTTGACCTTTCCTCTGTTCTTAACACCTTCATTTTGACATGTCCTAGAATTTAGGCCAGGAAAAGAAAAAAAAAAAAAGATAAACTGAGTTTTCTTGGTTTTCTTTCCCCTTACTCCAGACCCACTCTGCCTGGTAGTTATAGTCAATAGTCCTTTCACAGGTCAACCCTGACTCTGCTACCCATCTCTGCCCTGAAAGAGAAGAAATGGGAGAAGAAAGCAAAACAAGATGAGAGGAAGGACAGGAGAATGATCCCAGTTTTGTTGTTGTTATTGTTGTTAAATTGTTTTCGATTCTTCATGATTCCATTTGGGGGTTTTCTTGGCAGGGATATGGGATTGGTTTGGCATTTCCTTTTCCATTGTTTTTTTTTACAGAAAAGGAAACTGAGGCAAACAAGATTAAATGACTTGCCTAAGGTCACATAACATAAATTTCTGAGACAAGAATGAGATCATAAAGATGAATCTTCCTGATTCTAAGCCCAGTGTTCCATCTATTATAGTTTCATACTTACTCACAAATGGAGTCAGATGTTGAGCCTACAGAACTGAGGATTCATTCCCCATCTGCTCCATCTCAAGCCCTCAGTCTCTCTTATTGTGACTACAAACAATAGACTCTTTTGCTCATCCTAATTCACCTCAGAAACTGCTTAGGGATTTGACAGGGGACTATAAAAGACATTAATATATTCTGATAGAGGTTTAGGAAACCAGGATGGGTGTGGTATCTTTTTTGAAGCCTTATCATTCTCCAACCACATTCTGTTGAATAACCTCAGGGTGTAGGAAAAGTACAGTGGAAAGAACATCTCCATCTTCCAATGGCTTTATTATCCAATATAGAAAATCTTGTTGAGTCATTTCAGTTGTAAGCAATTCTTTATGGTCCTGTTTGGAATTATCTTGACAGAGATACTGGAGTAGTTTGCCATTTCTTTCTCCAGATAATTTAACAGGTGAGGAAATTTAGGCAAACAGGGTTAAGTAATTTGCCCATAGTCACACATGGATTTGAGATTGGATTTGAACTCAGTTCCTCCTGATTCTAGGCCTGGCATTCTATTCACTGAGCCACCTACTTGCCCAAATAAGGGAGATGTGTTTAATCAAAATAAGCATAAGACTATCAGAATAGGAAGAGAACTCAGAGAGCTCCTGGTTCAATCTGCTCATTTTATAGGTGAGGACATTGAGGTCTAGATGGAGATCGTGCCTTGACAAGCTTCTAGTGTGCTATTGTGTGAGTTAGAAATAGAAGACTGGTCTCCTAAGTGTCAGGGCAGTTACTTTTTTCCCACCACACAAAATGACCACTCAAAATGTGCTTTCAAGGGAAAAGAGTATGTCCAAGTACATAATGGTGGCTTAGAGAATGGGTTAGGGTTTGATCTTTATAAGAGTCTTGTAAACATTTCTGTTACCCAAGACATTCTCACTTACTCATTTCTTCTATTGGCAAATCATTTAACCTACACTGAGTCTCAGTTTCCTCATATATAAAAGGGGGCTAAAAATTCTTTACTGCATAATCCACAAGTATGTGAAATGTAAGGTACTATATGAATATGAGCTATTGTAATTATCAATCTGGCCAGTCTCTTTGGAGGGCAACCCTTATGTTGTTATTGTTGCTATATCAGTCTTGTTTTGGTAAGGATCCCCAAAACACAATATGCATACCTTTAGATCTCCCATAGGGGCATTCTCAACCTATTTGTTGATGGAGACCTGGGTAATGATAATATTTGGTTGCCTCTTCATTGAGCCTACTCCTAGTATAGACCTCAATACCCTTTTACCTGGATTGTTGATGTATCAGGGAAACAGGACTCCCAACCTTGGGTTTCCTTCTCCTGTGATAAATAAGCACTGTCAGATTTTTTTTTCTAATCCTTAGTTCTGGCATATCATTTTTCTGCCAAAAAAATCAGTTATAGTCCTTTACCTGGAAGTGAGTCTAGTCTGCCTATCCTGGTATTCAAGGACCTTTCCAATATTATTACCCATTTAACTAGGTTCCAATTAATATAAATATTGAATCCCTTGACGTGGTCACATTATTTGACTTCACACTGCATATTTCTTTGGGGTTACAAGTTACCACATTTTTAAATAACTCTAACTTTGGATAGTGAGAATTCAAATATATATGACCATTTCAAGGAAATTATTAATCCTATTGATCATAACCTTCCTCATATATGGGTAGATACTTTATTTCTAGTCTTTTGCAATTTCAAAAGTGCTGTTATTAGATATTGTATTTGAGGATTTTATATTTCTCCAACTTCCTGGAGGAAAATATGCCAAACTTTGAATCTTTGGATCAAAGAGTATGGAGATTATAGTCATTATAGCTTGAGTTCAAATTGATTTCCAAAATGGTTAGATCAACTTACAGCTCCACCAACAGCTCACTTATTTAGTGAGTTTTTAACCATGTTTGACTCTTCATGGCCCCATTTGGGATTTTCTTGGCACAGATGATGGATTTTTTTTTGCCATTTCTTTCTCCAGCTCATTTTCTAGATGAAGAAACTGAGACAAACAGTGTCAAGTGATTTGCTCAGGGTCACAACGTTAGTAAATATCAGAAGCCAGATTTGAACTCAGGAAGATGAGTCTTCCTGATTCTCAGTCCAGTGTTCTTTCTACTGCACCATCTAGTTACCAGTAAACAGTTCATTAGGATGCTTGTATTTCAACAATGCAATGGGAAAGAACTTGGTTAGCTGGAATAAGGAGAGGCCTTGAGGATAGGATCAGGATGAATGGGTCATGAAGTTATTTTACCTACTTAGAATAGTTTTCCCACTTATATATTTCCTGTTTATAAATGAGTTACTATTATTATTTCTAAAACATGGACAACCTTTTTCTTCCTCCTCCTGAATGAGTGATATTAAGTGTTCTGAAGTCCTTGGATGAAAGCCAGGAAACAAGTCCCATGTATTACTCACCAGGAGCCTGGGCCAGGTCCTTAGAAGGGAGAACAGCTGTTTCCCTGAGCCATGGAAACTAGTTCCCTTGGATTGAGGCTGGGGTTTGGTGTTCAATCCAAGAGATTGGAAAGCCTAGACTGGTGAGGTCAGTCTGACCCAATCCAGAAGAAATTAGAGCACAAAGGGATCTGATTAGATGTGGGCGGAAGTCAGAGAAGAGAGCTTCCTAAGTGTCAATGAGAAGGAATGAGGGCAAGCACTTATTTATTTATTTGTTTGTTTGTTTATATTAGGCCTGAACTTTGCTGAAATATATACATTCACTAACCCTGCATTATGGTGGCAGTGTTGGTTGATGGTAGACATTGTAACGCCTTGGGCAAAGAGCATAGCTTATGTTCCTGGATCTCCTTTTGGCTGAGTTGCTCTATAAAAAGAAGGGCATGTTACATGCTGAGAAGGCATAGGCTTTCATTCCCCTTGGCTTTCTTAAAAGACCAGCCTGTGTCCAGATGTTTCTCTTAGCCTTATTGTCCTTTTTCAGGACCAGGGTCTGACTTCTCCTTTTGAGATCAATTTTAGTCACCTCTTGGTGGGTTAAAATCTCTCCGGGACTTCTATGGAATAGGGAGGCTGCCTTTGTAAATTGGACAATGTACCCCATACACCATGATTATATACCCCCATACAACTTTTACTCCCCTTGAAGTTTGTGATCTAAGTCTATGGTATTATTATTCCCTTTCAGAATTTCTTTTGAGGCCAGAAGTTATTAGAAATCCTAAGCATCCAGGGCCCCTTTGGGAGATTCATTATCATTGTAATTACATTTTCCCTAGAAGACTGTTTCTCTTCCTAAATCCACTTGTCATTCTCTTTATGATCTCTGTTCCCTTGTTCTTCCAATCCATCTCCCTGACTCTGGCTTTACTTGCTTCCTCATCTGGCCTTGACCCATTCTCTGCCACTTCAATGATTTACTAGCCACAACTTTGAATGATCCCCTGAGTTTGCTGGAGAAAATCATGAAATTGAGTTGATTTCATCCATTATGAGTTTATGAAGCATAACTTCAGTTGGGTCTTTACTATTTAGATTCAGTAATCTTTTTTCTGTTCTTGTTTATTCACTTTCAATCTTCTTCACAAAGTTTTAAAATTTTTTCTTCTTTCTTCAAGCCCGCAGATAAACTCCTACTCTTGGAGGAGATGACTTAAGCTCCTATTTTGTTGAGGTTGAAGGATTTTTGAGCTAAGAGGGATCTTTAGAGATCATGTGGTCCTATCCATTCATTTACAGAGGAGGAGTGTCCATTTGTTTTCATTCTACAGAGATTTTAGGGAACATGTGCAAGGTTATGGGGCAGCTAGGTGTGTAGTGGACAGAGCAATAGGATTAAAACAGGAAGACTCATCTTCCTGAATTCAAATTCGGCCTCAGATACTTACTAGCTGTGTGACCATGGGAAAGTCACTTAACCCTGTTTGTCTTAGATTCCTCATCTGCAAAATGATCTGGAGAAGGAAATAGCAAACCATTCCAGTATTCCTGCTAAGAAAACCTCAAATGGGGTTATGAAGAATTGGACGTGACAGAAATGACAAAACAAAATAAATAAAATAACTAGCATTTATGTGATACTTAGAAAATTTTAAATTAGCATGTATATATAAAAACTCATTTGATTCATCAAAAAAGATGCTGTTATTATCCTCGTTTTCTTTTGTCTTTATGTATTTTATTTTTCCTGATTGCACATAAAAGTAATTTTTAATGTTCTTCTTTAAAAAAATTTGAATTTAAAATTCTTTCCTTCTCTCTTCTCTTTTCCCTCACTGAGAAGACAAGCAATTTGATGTAGATTATACAAATGTAGTCCTGCAAAATACCTTTCCATATTAGTCATGTGAAAAAAATCACAAAAAATTCCAAGAAAAATAAAATTGAAAAGAGTATGCTTTGATCTGCATTCATACTCCATCATTTTTTTTCTGTTAAGATGGAAAACATTTTTATCATAAGTCCTTTAGATTTTTTTTTTTTGATCACTGTATTATGGAGAATAGTTGTCATTCACAATTGATCTTTTACAAGTTGCAGTTGCTGCATACAATGTCCTCTGGTTCTGTTCACTTTACTTTGCACCAGTTCATGTAAGTCTTTCTATGTTTTTCTGAGAACATCCTGCTCATCATTTCTTATGGTATTCCATCATGAATCATATACCACAAATTGCTTCACCTTTCCCCAATTAATGGACATCTCGATTACTTTTCCACCACGAAAAGACCTGCTATAAATATTTTTGTACATTTTCTTTTTTTGGTTAATATCCTTAGAATATAGACCTAGTATCAAAGGGTTTATGCATTTTGATAGCCTGTTGGGCTTAGTACTAATTTGCTCTCCAGAACTGCTGAATAAGTTCACAACTCCACCAATAGAACATTAATGTCTCAATCTTTCTACATCCCATTCAACATTTATTATTTGGAGTGCTACTTCAGAGTTGTTTCAACTTTCATTTTTCTAATCAATGCCTATTTAGAGCATTTTATCATATAAATGTTACCCACCAAGAGGTGAAATGAATGACCCTCTAAATATTTGAGAGATTAAACCTTTATCAGAGAAACAAACTGTAGCTGAATTCACAGAATTACAGCTTAGAAATTCAACTAGAGCATCTCTCATTTTACAAATGAAACTGAGATTAAGAAAGTATAGAGGACTTGTCCAAGGTCCCATACTACCCATAGGTAGGAAATGGCAGAAATAGGGTTTGAATCTTGATCTTCTGACCACCTAGTGTAGTATTTTCCTCTCAGGAAGAATCAATCAAAGACTAACTTCAGTGCCTACAATTCAGACCTTGGTTTAACTATGAGCCTAAAGATCATTAATTTATTAAGGGCTTACTATGTACCTGACCCTATATTAAATTCTGCAAATTCAAAGAAAGGCACAAAACAAGGTTTCTGACCTTAAGAAGCTCATATTTGAATGGGAGAGAAAACATGAAAATGACTACAGTTAATCCTCAACATTTTTGTTTAAATTTCAACTTCAAGCATTCCTGTGATTTTATTAGTCACCTCATTTATACTTTCTCATTGGCAATTATGCATATTCCTGGCTATGTCCTGTAGAGAAAAATATGAGAGCTTTGGTGTGCAAGTCTGTGGAGCAGCTGGTATCATACTAGGTGCTTTACTGATCTTGTTCACCAAGAATTCCCTTGGAATATCAGAACCCATAGGAAACCTTGACAGTCTTAGTATCTTCTGATAGCATTATTAAAGTTTTAGTAACCTTTCTCTTGGTTTCAAAGGATAGACAAGATAGAGATGTTGGAGATGTTAGCACAAAAGGCAATAGAATTCTAGGGAATTACTTGTCTGGAAAAAAATGTTTTGCATGTTACCAATTTTATTTTGCATACTGTGTTTTAAAGATTCTTTCATGGTTACTCTGTTGGGAAAAGTGCATATTTTCAGATAATGTTTTGTTATGAAGGACTATAGATAAAGTATATTTTCATCAATCTCTAACAAAAAGATTGCAGTTTTTAGGGATTGCAGGAAACTAGCCTCCTATTTTTCATAGTTTAATTTATCAACAATCATATTTTTTACTTTCATTTTTTTCTAATAAAGTTATCCTATGAAAGTTGAAGATTGAATGGATGTACAAACAAGAAGCTATCCCCTGCTTCTCCATCCTAGGAAACTGAATGTGATTGGAAGCTCTAATGCCTTCCTCCTCCCTCATCCCCAGCTCCTGGTATTCTTCTTGCCTCAAGTACAATTTTATTGGCACCAGTGTGTCAACAGGTGTGAACAAGTGTACAGAGGCATGTAGTGCCAGGCCTGGCATAGACTATGGCCTTACTGCAAAAGGGATGGCGATTGCCATATTCTTCAGGATGCCCATCAAAACACATTGTAGCCTGGCACCTTTATAAGGATCCAACCAATATGTGAGTGGGCACCATGCCATCTCACCAGATGGGCAAATGGGTTTGGGGTAGAAGTGCAAAAATCCCCAATAATTTCTAGTCTACCAATCTCCATCTTAGATGTTTAGGATCAGAGTATAACTTGGTGTTCGGTTTTTTAATTTCAAAGCAATGTGGTCATGACTTTATTGCTCCAGAAGGTTAGAGAAGGGGATGCATGGAGATATAGTACTGATTATAGTTCAGGATGGGGAGAATAGTGGGTATTTGAATGGAATTTTCATTTGCTGAAACTACCACAACCCCAATCCTCCAAACAGGGATATACCCTTTCTTATCTCTACCTAGCTCACCCTAGCTCAGCCTAGCCAAGTTTAGTGTGAGAAAGTCAGAGACTGGCAAAAACCCCTCTGCTGGTGTCAAATGGCTGTGTTGCATAGGAAGAACTTTCGTCCTAATGTGATGGAAAGGGAAGAACTCTTGAGAAGATTCTGACAGAGGTGTGGTGCTTCCAGCTGGCTACAAGCTGCAGCTTAAATCTTCCAAACCACCTTCTTAGAACAACAAGAATGTAATAGAATTCCAGTGTTATTAGGGAACATCCCAGATCTGGCTCAGAATCACAGCTTTAAAGAGTAAGTGTCTGCAGTTTTAACCTTTCCTGGCTTCACTACTGAGGTTTACTCCATATTGTGGGTATCTAGCTGGTGGAAGAAGTGGCCCTGGTTGCCCTTTTCTATTGCTAGTCTCTTCTTTGTTATTGCCACTGATCCATCACTTTTCTTCTGTCTACCATTTTCTGTTCTTGGCCCCTTTTCTTTATCTTTTTAAAGGACTCTAGATGTGTTTGTGTCTATGTACCACATATTTGTTAAGAACCTACCATGTGCAGGTACCGGTCCTTCCAGATGCAAAGACAAAACACAAAATTTTTTTTATTCCTTCAAGTGTCTTATATTCTCTAGGCATAAAATATGTGAATATATGCTCATGTTCTAGTTTCTTGCATATATATTTAATATAATTTAAGCTCATGGGAGAGAAACAACATGGTATAATGGCATATTTAATGACCTTGGACCCAGCAAGATCTGGGTTCAAGTTCTGTCTGACACTTTCTAGTTTTGTAACTAAGATAATTCACTTAAACTCAGTTTTCCAGGCAATTCTCTAAAAGAAGTTTCAGAGCCCATCCTGATGAACATCATTAAAGAACTTTCTAAATGCTAAATCTGGTCTAAAAAAAGAAATATCTATTATTAGATTATTCAATCAATTAACAACTATTAATTAACAATTTATTGTGTGGTAGTTACTGTGCTAGATGCTGCGAGTATAAGTAGAAAGAATGAAATGATCCCTACATTCAGTGAATTTAAATGCTAATGGAGGAGACAAGTATATATGGAACATAAATAAAAAATCATATAGAGTAGACAGTTGCTAGTATAAACATATATATAGTGTTTTACAGATATATAAATTTATACATATATAATTTATATAAATATATATATTTATAAGACATAGATACATGATTCTTTGGAGGAATGGCATTAGTAGTTGGGGGAATTCGTACCTTTTCTCCATTACTGAGGTGGTGTTTGAGCTGCAGCCTAAAAGGAGAGATAACTCTGTGAGGTGGAAGAAAGAAGGAGGGAAGTTCCAGATATGGGGAACAGACAGTTTAAAGACACAGACATGGGGGTGTGATGAGTGAGGAACAGAGAGAAGGCAGTTTGGTTAGATCAATGACTGTAGGAAAGGAAATGATGACCAATAAGGAAGGAAAGGCAGGTTGAACTCGGGCTTTAGAGGGCTTTAAAAACTAAGCCGAGGAGTTTTAAGAAAAATTCCTTTGGCAATTTTAGAATGTACTAGATAGAGTAGGAGAAATTTGAAGCAGGGAGACAAGTAAAAAAATGCTGCCATATTCTAAGCCAGAGATAATGAGTGCCTCAACTAGGGTAGCTATGTGATTAGAAAGAAGAGGTATGGTAGGACTAATATAAACTAACATTTTTCCTACAACATGAATTTGCCTATTTCTCTTCTGTCCCTCCAGAGACAAGGATTAGGTTTCTCAAAAAAGGAGACAAAGTAATCCCAGAACCTGATGAGTTTTCCTAATGAAGCTTTTCACAACATAGAGTAGGTCCAAGCCTGTCCTCCTCTCTTTGTAATATAGATTAACTTTCATTAAATGCTAACAAATTGGGGTGGCTAGGTTGCTCAGTGGATAGAGCACCCGCCCAGGAGTCAGGAGTACCTGAGTTCAAATCTGGCCTCAGACACTTAATAATTACCTAGCTGTGTGACCTTGGGCAAGCCATTTAACCCCATTGCCTTGCAAAAACTAAAAAAAAATGCTAACAAAGCTCTCACTTGTACATGATTATTCATGGCTTCCCTTAATAGCCTCCTAGTTATCAAAGGGCATGAATATTATCCTAATCATCTAGAGTCAGGGATCCTTCCAAATGGGTGTATTTGAAAAGACTGCAAATTATCATGTCCTTAACCATCTCCTCTGATGGTCAGACATATTTGCTTTTGGTGATAAAGGGAGGAGTTCAGTGCCATTGTATCCTTGTAGTAAATCCTTGTTGTGTTATGGCAAAATAAAGCTCCTTGTGCTAATTGTTGAATGATGTCTGAGTGCCTCATTTTGTTCTGTCTTCAAACTTGAAGTAAGAAAATGATAATAATAGGTTTGAATCCATCAAGGGGTTAGAGTAAGAAATAATATGAAGGAAATAAAGCAATGCCAAAATTACTAATCTAAGATTAGAGGGCTGATACCCTGGGGTCAAGAGAGACCCTTAGTTCAAATATAACTTCAAGACACTTACTAGCTGTGTGACCCTGGGCTACCTTAACCTTGACTGCCTTCAAAAAACAAGAAAAGGGAAAGGATGATGTATCTTTGAAAGGAAATAGGAAAGTTTAGATAAAAAATGTATTTAGAGGAAAGAGTTTAATTTTAGACATGCTGAGTATAAGATGTCACCAGGATATCTAATTTGAAATATCCAAAAATTAATTATCAGTGATATGGTAGTGAAACTTAAAAGGAAAGTTTGAGATTGGATCTGTAGCTATTGGAATAATCTGTGTAGAACTGAGAGTTAAACTTATTGGAGCTGAAATTTCCAAAAGAGAGCTAGAGTATCAGGAGACAAGAAAAGAGGGCCTAGGACAGCATCTTAGGGAGCACACAGATAGTATACATTAAATAATTTCTAGAGGATGAGAAACCTAACAACTGGGCAGAGGAGGGAGAATCTGGAAAGAATAGAAAAGTGATACCTAAAGTGATTCATTGTGTGGGGAAGGAATGTATCTGAGCCTTGTGGTAATCACTTCTTCAAAGGCATGGCAGTGAAAAATAGTATAGGCCAGTTGGGTTGTATTGGAGAGTGTGTGTGAAAGGAAGTGATTTGAAATAATATTGGAAAAGTATGTAAAGTCCATATTGGGAAGGATTTTTAATGTCAAGTTGAATTTGATTTTAGTTGTTTAATTTGTTTGCCTTGTTTCATTTTAGAGGTCTCTTTATAAATCTATATAGATTTTGGATTTGGACTAAGGTCTATCTATTGCCATCACCTAGTTCTTTTACAATATTTTATCTCTGATGATTTATTTCTCATGGACTTAAATCCTTCCTCCTCTAACTCTAAAATATTCTTTCTCTCTCCACATTTTGCACTAATATTTTGATTATTATCTTTGATAACTTTGATAACTCAGAAATTACATATATGGATTGCTCTGTTTGTGGCTTACCCAGCAATTAACTACACATTATTTCATCTCCACAATTCCTAGGCAATAGAAAAAAATCCCCCGAAACATTCCAGGCATCATTTTCTCAGAGGGAAGGTGACTGATGGGAAAATCTCAAGGGTAAGGGTGTGTGTTTGTGTGTGTGTGTGTGTGTGTGTGTGTGTGTGTGTATGTAGGATAGTTAAAATTGGAGCAGCGCAATAAGGGTTTCTGGTCCTTCTATTTGGAATAGCCTTGAAGGTTAGTGCAAAGAGAACCTTTTTTTCTTTCCTGTGAACTTCTCCTTACTTGGGTATTCTCACCCACAATTCTCTCATCCAGTTTTTTCAAAAGCCATCTCTGATCTTTTGCCTAATGTTAGCAGAAAAAAACAACCATTTGTTTGTGTGATTTTAGTGTGTCATTCATTTATTTATTCATTTAGGTACTTGTTTTTGTGGATCTTTTCTCAGGCAGACTCCAAGAACCAGCATAATGCATGTTGTGCCAACGAAATAGAAGTTTGGGTGTGCCAAGTAATCTGCTGATGTCAGGTGGGCAGGTGGAAGAACTAAAAAGTCTTTTCAGAGATGGGAGCAGTTCAAAACCATTGACTAACTTGAACAGAATGGAAGACTGGTAGGCAAATCCTGGTGGAGAGAATGTAATGTTAAGTAACAGGAAAGTGGTGGGGCTAAACAAATTACACAGAGTAATGTATTGGCATTCTAGGCTACCCAAGCCCATTGGGTTTTTACATGTGGTTCTTTTCTTGCTTGGTTCAACCAAACTCTTGCCAGCTGAGAATTCCTTATGTAGTAAAAATGCCTTGTATCTGTTTTGTTTCTTTTTTGTATATTCCTATATGTACATGCTATTTCCCTTGCATAGATGAGAAGTTCCTTGAAGGCAGGGAATATTTCATTTTTGCCATGATATTTCCAACACCTGGCCCATATAAGTAAATGTTGATTCATCACTCCTCTTATCAACTTCCTCTAATAAAGGATCTGTCAGCAGTGCTCTTCCCATTTCATTAACCATTGACATTTCACGAAGTATTAGATGGCTATTCCAGTAAGAAAAAAGTATTAATTTGTTGACACTTTTGGATCCCCATCATGAAATCTATCCTTATTTCCCTGTCATGCCCAAGCTAATGGTTTGTTGACTGTATAGTTACACACACACACACACACACACACACACACAGACACACATGGTGTGTATCTGTCTTTTTAATTGGGGATTAGCCCAGGTGAGAAGAGCCCAACCCTTATGGGAGAAGCCAGGGTTCTCAGCCTGAACTTTCCTTCCATAGGTCTCCCAATCAGATATGTCTGCCCCTCCCACTAATACCCAGGTTAGACTTCAATGTTGGCTAGGCACCACATAGTACACAAATGGGTACATTTAATCTCTTCCCAGGCTCCAAGGATACTCTAGTATCCCCCAGTTGTCTTGGTCTAGCTCAGGGTGGGTGTCAAAGGCCATTTGAATATTTCTAACAGCATTTGTGAGCCATACAAAATTCTCAGGTTAAAAATTAAAAATTGCTTTGAGATTTCATAAATTTTGAGTCCTGTCTACAGTTGCCTTGGAAGCACCAGATCACATTGTTTTGAGGGACTTATAGGGCCCTTGGACAGGACATTCTCCACCCCCTGGGCTAGATATAGCCCTGCTTCCCTTTATTTTCTTTTTTATTTAGGACATAGAACTAGGTCATCTAGGTAGTGCTATGGATAGTGTCCTGGAATTGGAGTCAGAAAGTCCTGAGTTCAAATTCTGCCTCAGTCACTAAAAATGATAATTTATATTGATATAAAACTCGCTATGTGCAAAGGCCTGTACCAAGCACTGCAATTATTATCTCACTTGATCCTTACAATAACCCTGAAAGGTAGAAACTATATATTATTCTCATTTTACAGATGAGGAAACTGAGTCCATCAGAAGTGAAGTGACTTGTCCAGGGTCCTAAAGCTAGAAGGTATATGAGGCTTGATTTAAATGCAGGCCTTCCTGACTCCAAACCTGGGTATGGCCCTGGGAAAATCATTTAATCTCTCTCTCAGCTTCAATTTTTTTATCTGAAAAACAGGATTAATAATACCTTCCTGAGTTGTGAGGATCAAATGAAATAACATATATGGAGCTTTGTGAAACTTAAACTACTGTATTATTTTTATGATTATTATCATTATGATTTATTATGATTATTGTTATGATTCTACTCTTGCTGTGATAGCAAGCTTCCTCGACCTTTATCATTCTCTGTGATAAGGAGCATGAGAATTAGTACAGGCCTATGAATAAAGGAAACTGACTAAGTTCAGTTCTTTAGTCTTGGTGTTGTTCCTGGGTGGGGGGACTTCCACTGGACTGGAAGTGATGCAAGGGCAGGGGCTCTGTTGGTTTTATCATTTTCTCAATCCTGCTATCATCCAGTTCATTTCCCATCTGCCAGAAGCCAGGAGTTAGCTTTTGGGACTTAGGTCCTGGAGGAAGCTGCTTTTCTCTCCTTCCTCTTTCTCTGTGGTAGCATCTTAAATAAGTTAGAGATCAAATTGGTCTTGTTTCCATGTAAAAAAAAATAACAAGCATATTCTGCAATGATGGAAGCCTCTACGCAAGCAGGACTAGTTAGCCTTGCTCTCTGTGGTTGGTGCTGTCTCTTCAGCTAATTGGTCTGACCTGAAGCACAGCAGTTCCTTTTTTTACAAGCCGTTCTAGTTGGAAAGTAAAAGGGATTGTTTTCCCCCCTGTGTTCTTATGTCAGTCCCCCCCCCCCCAGTCTTCTTTTTAAGGGCCCTGTTCCAGATTGGACCCTCTGTTCTGACTGCAGTAGCCCTAGCTACATATTGTGAGTTAGGAAGCAGATGCAGATTCAAGGATAAGATGCATTGGCAATTTGCGGAGCAAATGAGTGGGTAGATGATCAGCAAGGTGATGAGGATATGGAGCCTTGTTACATTCAAGCACCTCTAACCATTAGTGAAGGAATCAGGAGTGAGGAGGAAAGCACTCACTCAGCCATGAAACCTACCTGCCTTTGTCACAGCCCCACCAGATTATGCTAGATGCTCAAGGGCAAGACAGCTATTCCATCTCAGCCTTGGTTTATTCAGTTAGAAAGTGGATTGAATACTTCACTATTATTTCACTCTCCATCAGGGGTTCTTGACCTAGGATCTGTTGATAACTGTATTTCAATATAATTGGTTTTCTTTGTAATTCTTGGTCTTTTATTTATTCACTTAAACTCATTTTTCTGAGAAGGGGGTCTGTAAGTTTCACAAGACTACCAAAGGAGTCCATTACAGAAAAGGTTAAGAGCATCTGCTCCATGTGAATATCTTCTTATAAATCAATCAAAAAGCATTTATTAAGGAATGACTGTTTGCTAGACTTTGGACTAAGCACATAAGATATAAAGAAAGGTAATAGCAATTCTTCCTTTCAAGAAACTCACATTCTAATGGAGGAGAAAACATGTAAATAATAGGAATAATAGACTTTGAAATGCTGTGAGAAACTTATCCAGAATTCTCCAGGGTAAGCCCATGTGAAGCTTTAATCAACAAGGTAGTTGATCTGTATTCTGCCCCCTATTTACCACTCCCTCCCCCCAAATTTCTGATATACCTCCACCATTCCACCCTCAGGAGTTGTTAAATAAGTGATTGAGGGCGTTGGAGAAATTCTTTAAAGTCATGTTATAGACACTTCATTTTGAGGAGCTAGGTAGTACAATCAAGAAGACTCATCTTTCTGAGTTCAAATATGATCTCAGACACTTATTAACTGTATGACCTTGAACAAGTCATTTAATACTGTTTCAGTTTTCTTATCTGCAAAATAAGCTGGAGAGAGAGAGAGGGTAAACCAGTCATGTATCTTTGCCAAGAAAACTCCAAATGGTGTCACTAAGAGCTGGACATGGCTGAAACAACTGAACAACACACAACCTTATGTGCTTTAGATGGTGGCCACACCAAATAACACCTCCAGGAGAGTTGTGGGTAAAGTACAGAGAAAGTGACAGAGCTTAGAACTGCTACTTTTCAGCTCAGGGAAGGGAGAGGGAGGATTTCTTTGAATAGGATTACTCTTTTATTAACATAATAATTATTAACAATCTGATACTTAAATTGATGTGTAATCTCATAGTTGCAGGTTTTCCTTCTGATAATGTATATAAAAACACACACCAGCTTACCCTTCTTGGGTAGCCTGTATTCATGCTTTTCCACAAATTTATCGCAAGGAGACCAGTATACTGAGGATCTTAACCATTCATCTATACCAATGTAGGTCAAAGGCTCCCCATTTTGTGATCCTTTACTCTTTGTTCATGAGTGCTCTATACTTTTTTCTGGTCCTACATCCCTTTGAAGGTATCCTTATACTCCTTATTTACACCAGGTCAAGCTCATCTTGTACCTTTTCATTGTCATCTTGGAGTTCTGAATTTCAGTCTCTGTAGGCTACTATGTCATTTAATTTGCAGTCATAAGTATAGTATGGAACAACTGGATAAAAAAATCTACTTTTTTGTTTTGGGGGTGAAAATGCTCTTTAAAAAGCATTTTAAAAATCACAAGAAAAATATTGGTATTATAAAGATGGTCCTTTGTTTCAGGAAACTCAAGATCATTAAAAGAATATTGTGGGTGGCTAGGTGGTGCAGTGGATAAAGCACCGGCCCTGGAGTCAGGAGTACCTGGGTTCAAATCTGGTCTCAAACACTTAATAATTACCAAGCTGTGTGGCCTTGGGCAAGCCACTTAACCCCATTTGCCTTGCAAAAACCTAAAAAGAAAATAGAATATTGTGCCTTCTCAAAGGCCCTCCAGTCCATTTTTATGTTGTTTTTGGGGAGGGGGGTAGGATCAAGCTCATTGTTCATTTATACTACTTCTTCAAAAAATGTTTGCTAAAGATCTTGGTTACTATGGCTGAAGGGCAACATACAGAGTAAAGACAAAATGAATGAATCAAGTTAGTTTTTGGAGAAGGGTAGAAGGTAAGTCTATGTGTGGGCGATGCATTTCCTGATGGATGAGCTTATGGGTTGTCCATACAACTGACATTCATAATTTGAATTATGGACATTCTTCATTCCCTTGTTTTTGCCTGAGAATAGTAGAGTCAAACTCTTTTGAGTGATCATGGATATTGTTATGAGGTTCTGTACTTCTCTAGGGCTTAATGCAATCAACATAATTTTATCTAAACAGGAAAGTCAAGAGAGCTTCATCATCCATAAGGAAATCCTTTTTTATTTGGACTCTATGCTGGACTCCAGTGGCAATGGCATACCATCTCATTGTATGCCCCACTTGATATATTAACCAGAAGGGCATTTTATAATTCACATTAACAACTCACATTTTATGTAACACTTTTAAGATTTATAAGTTATCATCTTCATGATAATCCTAGGAGATAGATGATACATGTATTCTTATCTTTATTTTATAGATGAAAAAGTGAGTCTTGGGGAGCTTAAGCCACTTGTCATGGTCCTGTAGAGGTTATGTCAGAGCTGGGATATGAACCAAGGTCTCCTGACTTCTTTCTTTTCTTATTACCTTCATTCTTTCTAGGCTTTATTTTCTACAGTGATATGAAGAGGCAAATATAGGATAACTCTTTTTGCTTATTTGTTTTGTCTTTTGCGGGTAGGATGACATGGTGGCTTGGGCAGTGGATACTCTTGATGTGTAAGGGTATGGAGTTTTCCAAGGATGCCATAATTTGACATTTAATGAGATCACAAAACGGATTAAGAAGAACTCCAAAAAAAAAGAAGAAGAAGAAATCCATGAAAAAAGTACCCCATGACTGGCTTTCTCTCCATTATTTGCTTCCTGGAAGGATATAAGGAATGAATGATCAAAAAAAGGGGGTTGGAGTAGGATAATTAGTCAAGTGGACCAAAGCAGATACCTCTGTCATTCTGCTAGAATGAGTGGTGGCAATGTAGAAAGGTGGGAAATACTATTCTGACTCTCTTCACCTCACCCCCTTACACAAGCACCCCATCCTTATGCAAAGCATTGAATAGTAATGCAGATATTTATGGCCTTTTAGCTCAGTTGGTTGGCATTCAGTGTTAATGAACCTATGGCACATATCATTTCTTCAAGAAGGAAGTTGAGAATATTCTGGGAGATGGAGTACATAGAGAAGGGCAGGCACAGAGCACATTATTGGAAATTCCAATGCACAAAATATAACAAAGAGATTTTTTTTCATGTTGAATTCTGAATACAGAAATGAAGTCTTAAATTGAGTAGCTGCCTTGCTCCAGATAATTTAGCTGAGTTTAATGGGATTAGAAGCAAAGTAAACCCTAACCTTGGATGACAGCTTGATTCAGTACTATAAATAATATAAGACCTAAGTCATGTAGTTTTTTTTTTTTAAGTTGGCACTTTAGGGAGGCACTTGGGTGGCTCAGTGGATAGAGTGCTAGACTTGGGTAAGGAAGACCTGAGTGCAAATCCAGTCTTAGAATTTTATTAGCTATAAGACCCTGGGAAAGTCTTTTAATTTTTATTGGCCTCAATCCATTAGAGAAGAAAATGGAACCACTCCAGTACCTTTGCAAAGAAAAACTTAAGGACAGTATCGGTGTACAATGGTCCAAGGGCTTGTGAAGAGTTGGACATAACTGAGTAACAATAATAAGGGCTGGCAAAATGTTAAGAAAGCATTATCTTGTTTTGTCCTCACAACAACCCTGAGAGGTAAATTCTATGAAATGGTATTATCATATGGTATTCTTCATTTCACAAATGAGAAAACTAAAGCATACAGAAGCTAAGTGATTTGCTCAGGGTCACTTGGCTTATGTGTCTGAGACTGAATTTGAACTCAGGTCTTCTTGACTTGGGCCAATCGCTCTCTCTACTGTGCTACCTAACTGCCTCAGTGAGCTCAAAGCTATCCATATTGATTATGGAAAAAGCAAAGACTTGTACAGTGAGTGATGTCATAGACATAGGATGATATATGGTATATACCCTACTCTAAAGCCTCCATTGATTTGGAGACTGATTTGGTGACTACCTTACCCAGTCTCCTATAGCTAGCTGCTCTGAGGCTTCATGTTATATCCCAACCCTTTTCCTCCCTGCTTCACATTCATGTAACTTCTTTCTCTCTTCTCTTGGACCTGGAGTCATCATTGAGTCATCACTACCACTGTTGCTGCTGAAAAAGATATAGAGCCTATGGTTTCACTCATTATCCTTGTGACTCTCCAAACTCCAAACCTGTCCCCGGTTCTCTTATTAAAATATAAAGGGTGTGCAGTGGAGGAAGTTCCAGGCCTGATTAGGATTTGAGTTCAAATCTGGCCTCAGTCACTTACTAGAAAGTAAGCCAGCCTTTATTATTGTTGCTCATTTTTGTCCAATTCTTCACAACCCTTTGGACCATTGCACACCGATACTGTCCTTAGGTTTTTCTTGGCAAAGGTACTGGACTGGTTTGCCATTTTCTTCTCTAATGAATTAAGGCAAACAGAGATTAAAAGACCCTGGGCAAGTCACTTAATCTGCTTGCCTTTGTTTCCTTATCTGTAAAATGAGCTGGAGAAAAAAAAAAATCAAACCACTCTAGTATCTTTGCCAAAAAAAAAAAAACCAACCCCAAATGGGATCATGAAGAGTCAGACACAACTGAAAATAACTGAACAATAATGAAAGCATACGCTTTTTAAGGTCTGAGACTGTTTTGCTTTCATATTCAAATAATGCAACCACTTCCCCAGGATTCAGGATTCATTATTCCCAGTAATCTGAACCTAACTATAGCCGTGACATTAACACATAGAAACATTTAATAAGTACTTTTTAAAATGAGGCCAGGGTATAGGAAAATGAACTTTTTCATCTCATTTCTGCCTGGAATTCTTCATGGTAGGTGCTGCTGCTGGTACTTATTCTGCTTCTGACTTATGAGTATCATCTATGTGCAAGGAACTTTGGAGAAGACCTCTCTTATATCTAAACTATCTACACCAGGGAGGAAACTCTGTGTGTAATAAAGATGAACAGAGGAGGCAATCTTTAATTTTTAATGGTGATACATTCATCATGCAACAAGTTCTTGATTCTTTCAAAGTCATTGCTGTTTTCCCTAAATCTGTTCTCTTATTCAGTCCCATCCCAGGTCTATTGTTTAGAAAAGGTAGGGGCAGTAATATTCCACTACCCTTCCCTCTAGCCAGTCTGAATTTCAGATAGCACTCAAATAGTAGGATCAATGATACACTACTTCCCTTGCCATGATTCTCTCTACCCCAGAGATGCTAGTAAAAAATAAAAAGAGAAAGTACTTTTATATATATATATATACATATATATATATATATATATATATATACATACACACACACACACACACACACACACACATATATATATATATACATATACATATATATATATACACATCAGAACCACAAAATACTTCTAGATCTCAGAGCACGTGCAAAAACTTATAGGGATAGGGGAAGAAAACAAGGACACACCATAGGTCAGGACCATGTAATGGCAAGAGTGAAGGGAGGGTTGCCCCAGTAACAGGTGTATCAGCTGGGCCAGAGCTGAAAGAACACTCCTTGTTGAACTGCATTCTCTGATATATATGGCAGAAGGAAGAGAGTGGGGGTGTAGTTAGGGTGACAGGGGGTAGGGAGGAGATGGGGATGATTCTTGTGGAGAGGGGCAATTCTCCAGTAAAGCATATGAGTGATAGTTACAGGATAAAACAATATCATTAACTAATACTTTATCATAGAGGCTCTCCTGAAAGCATGGAGTGGGTTTTTAGGAATATAGGAATAATAATGGCTTGATGGGGGTGGGGACAGATTGGGGACAGTTGTCACAAAACAAAACCCCGCTGCAGAATCCATAAGAGCTCCCTCCTTCCCCCTCCTTCCTCTCTCCTCTCCCTCTCCCTCTCCCTCACCCACTCTCTCCCTCTCCCCCCTCTCTCCTTTATCAACTCAGGAAATACAAATTGCCAAATAGAACTGCTCGCCATCTGAAGTCCCAATTATCTCCTTTGTGCCTGCCCCTCTCTCTGGGCTCTGTCTCAGTAAACTTGTTCAGCTCACCTCTTGAAGTGATACACACAGGTTTTATGTCTATTGCTGGGTTTCACATATCACACCTTATTACAACTTCTGTGGAGCCTTTGTATACAGAGTCAGATTCCATATATTACTCTCTCCAGTCCTCCTTCCCCCCACCCTACTTTGGTGTCAGTCTACCTGACCTGCCATTTCTGAATTTGTTAGTCTCCCAGAAAGCTTACTTGGCATCATTCCATTATTTCCTTAGAGCATCTTCTGTTCTTCTGTGACATTCTCCTTTTGCATCCTTGTCTCTAAGCTGCTTATTGACTAAGTCTTTCTGTTCAACTGGCCTTGCAAGACTATAGAAAGGAATTACTTTAAAACAATGTAGTAAGGAGAAAGCCGTGTAGTTCATTAGCGCAGTGTGTGGTATGCTAGAATAAGCATACTCCAAGAAGAAAGCAGTAAACAAAGAGGATGGGAACATTAGGTCCAATTCTCAGTATTCTCCCACAGCCTGTGTGAGTGTTTTCCCCCTCCCAACCCGGCTTCTAGCTCTGTTTCCTGGTGACAATAAATGTACCACTGTCTCTTCTTGTTCACCTCTGACTCTCTAGATTAGGTGCTTGTAACAACCCAAACTGATCCCCATCTCTATCTTCGCCATGGTGCCTATCAGGTGGGCATCTTCCCCTCATTGGGCCTATCTGCCTCATTCCTAACCCTCACATTGGATGGAAATAATGTTAGCATTTCTTTAGGAAACCTCTGTAAACACCTCCTCTTTCCTCCCATCAGTCCAAACAGTCATAGCTCAAATCCATGTCTTGCTGGGCTGAAGGAGTTAATGGCTAGTTCTAAATGAGATTCTTGGTCTGTATCCTCAAAGTAGAAACAAAAGCAGCATTCTCTAAGCACATTTTAATGGAAGATGTGGGTGAAGATGACCCCTTGGATATGAAAAGGAGCCTGTATTTAGCAGGTCATGTATATTTACATTCTTCCTCTGCATTTTCATTTTCTCTCTCTCTCTCTCTCTCTCTCTCTCTCTCTCTCTCTCTCTCTCCTCTTTCTTTCTTCTCTCTCATCTCTTTCTCTCTCCTCTCTTTCTCGTCACTCTTTCTTTTCTCTTTCTCCTCTTTTTCTGTCTTCTCTCTTTCTCCTCTTTTTCTCTCTCCTCTCTTTCTCTCTTCTCTTTCTCCTCTTTTTCTCTCCTCTCTTTCTCCTCTTTTTCTCTTTCTTCTTTCTCCTCTTTTGTCTCTCTTCTCTCTTTCTCTTTTCTCTCTCTTTTCTCTCCTCTCTTTCTTTCTCCTCTTTCTCCTCTTTTCACTCTTCCTCTCTTTCTCCTCTTTTTCTCCTTTCTCTTTCCTCTCTCTTTCTCTCTCTCTCTTTCTTTCTTTCTTTCTTCTCTCCTTCTCTCTTTCTTTCTCTTTCTTCTCTCTCTTCTTTCTTTTGCTTTCTTCTCTCTCCTTTCTTTCGCTATCTTCTCTCTTTCTCTTTCTTCTCTTTTTCTCATTTCTTTTGCTGTCTTCTCTCTTTCTTTCTCTTCTCTTTCTCTCTTCTTCCTCTCTCTTCTCTCTTCCTCTTTCTTTCTCTTTCTTCTCTTTTTCTCTCTTCTTTCTCTCTCTTTTTTTCTTCCTTTCCTTCCTTCTAGGCTTGAGTGACTTGCCCAGGGTCACTTAGTGACTAGTTTTTGAGGTTGGATTTGAACTCAGGTCTTCCTGCCTCTATCCTCTGTGCCAGATCCCTCCTACTCTTACCTCATCCCCTTTCTCACACATCTACCATTCCATTTTAGGCCCTTGGCTGTTCTTACCAGCACTATTATGAGAGCCACCTAGTTTTTCATTTTATAGTCTCTACCCTCTCCAATCCATTTCTTCACACAGCTGCTAGTGTAATTTTCATAAAGCATAAACTTCTACAAATCCTTTCTCTTCTGAAGAACCTTCAATGATTCCTTCATTCATCTAGAAAAGCATTCTTAATTTGGTGTCCACAGATGGCTTGGGAAATTCCATGGGAAAATGTAAATTTAATTTCACTAACTTCTAACTGAAATTTGGCATTTATTTCCATATATGGAGTTTTTTTTTTTAATTCTGAAAAGGGTGTCCTTAAGCTTCACCAATCTCCATGACAGAAAAAAGTAAAGAAATCCTATTCTAGAATAATATAAACATTACTCAGCTTGACATTTAAAACCTTTCACAATTTGCTTTCTGATTCTCTTTCCAGATTTATTTCATGCTATTCTCCTTCACCTGGTCTTCAGTCAAGTCAAACTGACGTTCTATAGCTTCAACTTCCACATGCTTGGAATGAACTTTCTCCTCACATGTCTCTTAGATGGCCTTGTTGTTGTTGTTTTTTATTCAGATGTTTCAGTCATGTCGAATTCGTGACCTCATTTTGAGATTTTTCTTGGCAAAGATACTGGAATGGTTAGCTATTTTCTCTGCCAGCTTAATTTGCAGATGAGGAAACTGAGGCAAGCAGAGTTAAGTGACTAGTTCAGGGACACTCAGCTAGTAAGCTTGTTTCAAGTCCCTATCATTTCCTACTAGAAGAATTTTCTGATTCTCCTCTTTGTTAGTCAAACAATCTTTTTTGACTTATTTATGTAAATACTGTTTTTTTCTCCAAAGCCCAGAATATAAATTCCTTGAGGGTAGGAGCTGCTTTTCTGTTCTCCTTTTTATCTCAGGTGCTTAAGATAGCATCAAGCACTTAATCAATTTGGGTGGACTATATTGAGGCCTTTAATGCTCTGGTTTGGTTTCTATTTGAGCAGTAGTTGACATTTGTAGGATGTATGGTATACTTGGGGCTTAGATAGGAACAGACTGAAATGGCCCACAGGAAGGTCAGACTCCTGACTTTGCCATCATTAGTATTCTGCTTTAAGTAACTACAGACCTGGTCAAATTAATGAGGTGTTCTAGCCAGGCTAAGACACTAAACTAAATCCACTGGTAGTTCTGTCAATCTCTAGATTAGTACTTCTCTCTTACCATCTCTTGCTGGTCTTGTTATTCTAGCACTGTCTTTCATATTCATTCCAATTACCATGTTATGGTGTTCTCTGTAACTATCAATTTACTTTTAAATTGTTAGATAATAAGGTTTAAGGATGCACAAATAGAATCTAGAATTAGAGAGAATCTAAAATTATGAAATTTTGAGGAAAAAACTAATGATCTTAGGAGTACAAGGTGTTTAAATCACTGCTGTTAATTCAAAGCAAGACACAGAGAAGAGAAAGTCAGATTTGGAAAGAGAATAGCTGGTAAAGGATATGATATCTGAGTATTTCTGAACCATAATTTAAAATATAGAAATGTCGGCTATTGGCCAGGAAAGGATTGAAACTAGCAAGGTCTACTAAAATTTATTTGCATTGCAAATACAATCCAAAACCTTTTAAACTATCAGGGAGGGAGGGTTGTGAAGACTGTGAATACACACCAAGTCAGATACTACTAAGAGCTGAAAAAGAGAAATTTCTAGCAATAGAAACATACCCCCAAATCTATAACAGACAAAACTAAGAAAAGGGTCAGTGATAAACACAGAACCTCAGATTTCCATTGATAAATGAATGCAGAAAGCAGATTTATCAAAGTCCATATGTATGGACCACACAGTTATCATTGGTACTTGCTAGGAGGAGTCCTATGACTGAAACATGGCTTTGGATCAGTATATATTATTCAAAAGAAATATGACATAATGAAGTGAGGTGAGCAGAGTAAAACTGTATTTAGAAAATATACTTAAGTATGAGGAAATCTAAAAGTTCAAACAGAGAAAAGCAAAGGTAGAGATTATTTGTATTAAAGAACAAAGAAAGCCAAACAAGAAGTGAGATTATCATTATCAAGTGATCTCTCACCTGAAGAGAAAGAAAAAATTGATGAAGGCTTAGAAAATAGAAATGCTATAGTAGTGACTTCAATTATCCAGACATCTACTGGAACTTTCCTTCTGCTAAAGTCAGAGCAGCTAATAATTTCTTAGTTTACTTTAGTGGAAATTTCATCTATTCAGAAGGAGGAGGTAGTGATATGGAGAACTGATATACCAGTCTTGATCATCATGGAAGAACTACTTGCTATAATAAAAATGAAAAAGCTTTGAGAAAGCAGTGACCACTGCTACCTTGGAATTTGCAATAGATAAGGAGAGGAAAAGCCAGGCAAAAGTGAAACATATACTATAGGTTTAGGGAAAGAGGATTTCAAATGGTTAAGAAAAAATCAGAAAGATCTCACCTAAAATTCTACAGGGGAAATCAGCCCAGTAAGGGTTTTCAATAATAAAATTTCAATAATAAAAATAAAATAATAACATTTTAATAATAAAAAGAGAATGAATTCATGTGAGGAAAAGGGAAAGGGGGATAATTGTTCCTTGGATCAATGTAAATATTCTGGGAACTCCTGATTAACCAAGATTTTTAAAAAGCTGTGCATGGAAGTTGGAAGGATGGATAATGAGGGATGAATAGAAGAGTATGCCATGGTCAGCTAGAAATAACATCAGTGATTCTAAAGCTTTAGTCTAAAGGAACTGATATTGCTTAGGAAATCTAAGGATAACAAAAAGTGACTGTTTTGTTTTTCTTTTATATTAGAGGAAAGAGGGAGATCAAAGAAAGGAAAGAATTGCTGCTTGGAGTGAATGGGATGATAATAACAGATATCAGAGAAGAGGCCGTTACTGAAATCATGTTGCTTCCAGTTTTTCTGCCAAGGAGAATAGTCTTGGGAATGGAAAGGAAAGAACAAATATTGCTTATGGAGAGTTGAAAGCCAATAAAAGCAGAGAAAGATAATCTGAGATTACTTTACTTTCCCTGATGAGTTTAAGTCACCAGAGTACATGCTTTTTAATCCTGGCTCTGCCATTTGAAAGTTGTGTGATCTTGGACAAGTCACTTGGTTGGTCTAGACCTGACTTAACTCATTTGAAAAATCATATAGTTGGACCAGATGATCTCTGGGAAAGGTGTTAGGTCAAAATCAATGATCTTTTGATTTAAATGTGAAATTCTTTCAGTACTAGATACCTCTAGATATAATTGTTGAGGCACTATTTGTGTGATGTTTAAAAGATGATGAACAGCAGAAGTACTGAAAAACTTAGGTAGGGCAAATATTATCTAAATTGTGATAGAAAAAGAAGAGATTTGAGCTCAAAATTATAGATCACTAAGTTTGACTTTGATTTCTGAAAAATTTAATAAGATATCATTCAAAGAATAGTAAGTAAACATCTAAGAAAGTAAACAGAGACCACCAAAGACATGACATTCTCAACATCACCTCTTTTTCACAGGGTTCTTAGCCTGATAGATTAGAAGATTTATGTAGCTAGAATTTATCTAAACTTTAATAAAAACATTTGACAGAGTTGCTTACTATTTTCACAGACAAGATGGAGAAATGGTTTGGTAAAGTGAGTTCAAAACTAACTTAATGGCAAGAGCCAAAGAGTGTTCATTAAATGTTCATAACATTAACTCTGAAGCAGATTAATAGTGGCAAATCTGTCATCATGGTTTATGTTTGATTCTAAATGGTTCAACAATTTTTTTCTTATTAATGACATAAAGGAACTAAACAATATCTCAGAAATCTAGTTTAGAATTATTGGGTAGGAGGGGTGGAGCCAAGATGGCGGTAGGAAAAGAGCCTCTCTTAGGTGCTCTCTCCAAAATATTTCAAAAACCTTAAAATTATGATTCTAACTAAATTTTCTCGAGTCAGAACCCACAGAAAGATCCTGTGAGGCAATTCTCCAGCCCAAGGTAATCTGGAAAATATTAGAAAAACTATATTCCACAGGGTTAGAGGGGCAACCCTGCCAGAGTGAAGGAACTCCAGCCTCCCAGGAACAGTCCTAGGGTTCCTGGGAGTGCTGGTTCCTGGTAGTAGAAGCAGTTTCCTGACCTGCGCCCCAGGGAGCACCAAGCACAACTTGGAAGATCAGCAGGGAGATCTCTGTCAGAGAAAGTGTGAAGCCCAAGCCCTCAGCACAGCTGCAACACTCTACGAAGCTCAGGCTCTCAGCTCAGTCATGCCACTCTACGAAGCCCAGGCCCTCACCTCATCTGTAGCAGCACAGATCCAGGAAACAGAAGCAGGCTGGTGGAGTCACCCAGCAGGAGCCTCCAGGCAGCTGCACCCTGAGTGCTCAGCCCACTGAAGGTAAGGGAGTGGCGGGAGACTTCTGAGGTCTGTCCTCTGTCCCTGGAACAGGACTCTGGGGCTTTGACCACATTCAGATGCTGATCACAGTCTAGGCACCCCCCGCTCCATAGAGCAGGAATCCCCCCAGCCAGCCCTGTGGCAGAGGGGTACACTTGTGGTCATTCACAGACAAGGAGAGTAGTCAGAGCCTCACACACTGAGGTCCTTGTGGGGGGTGTCCCAATAAAACTCAAAAGCTCAGGAAGCACCCCAAAAATCAGGCACAGGCTGGGGAAATGAGTAAACAGAAAAAAAAAAAGTAAGCGGACCTTTGACAATTACTTTGTCTATGATTCCATGGAGGATCAAAATACTCAATCTGAAGATGAGAAAGTCCAAGCTTCTGCATCTAAAGACTCCAAGAAATATAGAAATTGGGCTCAGGCTATGATAAAGCTCAAAAAAGATTTTGAAACTCAAGTAAGGAAGACAGAAGAAAAATTGCGAAAAGAAATGAGAGATGCAGGAAAAACATGAAAACAAATTCAGCAGCTTAGTTAAGGAGATCAAAAAAATGCTGAAGAAAATATAAAACCAGCTTAGGTCAAATGGATAAAACAGTTCAAAAAAAGTTATTGAGGAAAAGACT
This sequence comes from Macrotis lagotis, assembly GCF_037893015.1. Taxonomy (NCBI): domain Eukaryota; kingdom Metazoa; phylum Chordata; class Mammalia; order Peramelemorphia; family Peramelidae; genus Macrotis; species Macrotis lagotis. The sequence continues at coordinate 115,476,697 of NC_133659.1, forward strand.
GCTTTAAAAAGCAGGAATTGGCCAGATGGAAAAGGGAATAGGAAAGCTCTCTGAGGAAAACAAATCCTTCAGATGTAGAATGGAGCTAACAGAAGTTGATGACTTCAAGAAATCAAGACACAATAGTTCAACACCAAAAGAATGAAAAATTAGAAAAAAATGTGAAATATCTCATTGAAGAACAACTGATCTGGAAAACAGATTCAGAAGAGATAATTTAAAAATCATTGGGATACCTGAAAGTGATGATCAGGAAAAGAGCCTTGACCTCATTTTTAAAGAATTCCTACAGGAAAATTGCCCTGATATCCTAGAAGCAGAGGGTACAATAGAAATTGAGAGAATCTACCAATCTCCCCTGGAAAGAGATCCAAAAAAAAAAAATAACCCCCCACGAATATTATAGCCAAATTTCAAAACTTCCAAGTCAAAGAGAAAATATTACAAGCAGCCAGAAGGACACAATTCAAATATCATGGAGCTGCAGTCAGGATCACACAGGACTTAGGAGCAAGTACATTGGAAGCTCGTAGGGCTTGGAATATAATATTCTGGAAGGCAAAAGAGCTCAGAATGCAACTGAGAATCAATTACCCAGCAAAACTGAACATCCTCTTCCAGGGGAAAAGTTGGACGTTCAATGAAACAGGGGAATTTCAAATGTTTCTGTTGAAATGATAAGAGTTGAACAAAGTTTGACCTTCAAGTGCAGGACTCAGGTGAAGCATAGAGAGTGGAGGAGAAGGGCAAATTATGAGGGACTTAATGATTATGAACTGCATGTATTCCTGCACAGAAAAATGATACTGATAATACTCATATGAACCTTCTCATTTAATAGAGCAGGTAGAAGGAGCTTTTATAGATAAAGCACAGGAGAGAGCTGAATTTCAAGATATAATAAATTGTAAATCGGAGTCAAATGGCTAAAAGGGAAATGTACTGGGAGTAAGAGAAAGGAAAGGTGGAATAGGTTAAGATAGTTCATATAAAAGATTTGGTTTTTTTGCAATGAGCTATTGCAATGATATGGAAGGGGGAAAGGCAAGGGGAATGAGGGAATCTTCGCTCTCATCAGAAATGGCTCAGAGAGGAAACAGCATATATACTCAATAGAGTATAGACATCTGGAGAAAAAAAGGAGAGAAGGGGGACAGGGGAAGGGGGCTACATGGGTGATAGAGGAGAGGGTAGATCATAGCAAAGGATAGTCAGATATAACACATTTTGTTTTTACTTTTTGCAAGGTGCTGGGATTGGGTGGCCTGCCTGGGTCCATGGGGCTGGGTGGTTGCTAAGTCTCTGGGATGGTATGTGGGCTTGGGGCCTCTTAGCCTCAGGGCCAGTGATCTGTCTGCTGTGCCATTCAGCTACCCTACAGAACATTTTAGAAGAGGGACAGAGTGAAAGGAGAAAGAAAATATAATAGATGGTAGTGGGGAGAAATGAATGGAGGAAATTACAATCAGCACAGTAACTGTGGAAAAATATGGAAGTAACTTCTGTGATAGACTTATGATAAAGAACATAATCCACCCAAGACAGAGCTGATGGTCTCAGAACATAGACTGAAACACGTTATTTTTCTCTTTTACTTTTTTTTTTTTGCAAGGCAAAGTGTGCAGTGCCCAAGGCCACACTGCTAGGTAATTATTAAGTGTCTGAGGCTGGATTTGAACTCAGGTACTCCTGCCTCCAGGGCTGGTGCTCTATCCACTAAGCCACCTAACCACCCCTCTTTTACTTTATTTCTCATGAGGTTTTATATTTTTGTTGTGGAGGGGATATTATGTTTACTCTTAAACAAGAATATTTTAGTAATGTGTAAGTAAAAAATAAAGAAGAAAATATTATTTTGAAAAAAAAAGAATTATTCGGTAAACTGAAGCCCAGAGAATATGTCTCTTGTTCAAATTCACCTAATTATCCCCACAGAGTGAATTTGTTTATTGTCCATATCCAAGGCTTTTAAAAAATACTATTTATTTAGTATTTTATTTTCCCTGGTTTAAATGTAAAAACAAGTTTTCACCTTCATTATTTTCTCTTTTTTATTATTTTCTTTTATTTTTCCAATTGCATGCAAAGGTAGTTTTCAACATTCATCCATGTGTAAGTTTAGGAGTTCCATAACTTTTCTACCAGACTCCCTTCCCTCCCCCCCCTCCCCTCCCCAAGACAGAAAACAATCTGATAAAAGTTGTACATTTAAAATCAGGTTTACCATTACCATATTTCCATATTAGTCATGTTTTCACATTCATTTTTAAAACTTTGACTTCCAAATTCTCTCTTCTTCCCTCATCCCACATTGAGAAAGAAAGCAATTTGATATAGGTTAAAAATACGTAGTCATGTAAAACATTTCCAAAATAGTCATGTTGTGTAAGAAAACATAGATCCCCCTTTCTGCCCCCCAAAAAAAGAAATCTCAAGAAAAAAAAAGTTAAAAAAAGTAATCTGTATTCTGACCCCATCAGGTCTTTATCTGAGGATGGACAGAATTCTCCATTATAAGTTCTTCACAGTTGATCATCTCACAATACTGCTGTTATTATATAATACACTTCTCATTTTACTTACTTATCTACTTAAGTCCTTCCAGGTTTCATTGAGAGCATCCTGTTCATTGTTTCTTATAACAGCATAACCAAACCAAAGACTTTAAGCATAGAGAATTTAAGCCTCTTATCCAAAGTCACTCAACCAGTACCATAATTATAAATAGAATCCAGGTTTCCTGTCTAATGATTTGGTATTTTTCTTTTTTCAATTCAATTTTATTTTATTTTTAGTTCGATTCTTTTCCTCTCCTCACCTGCTTTCCTGCATAATGAGAAGGCAAGAAATATACCTATGACACATGAAGACATGTGAAACAAATAGCAAGTCTTTTCAACACAATGACCTACCATAGTTTAAAAGTTTAGTGTCTTTTCCACAACATCTTGGGTTCTTGAAACATGATGGAAGAATCACCAATGATTTTCAAAAAAAAAATTGTATAGTTTAGGGCAGTAGTGTTGAGCAAACAAATAGAAATGGGGACCATGAATCTGCACCAAAGGATCCCTTGAATTGTTATATGATAACCATCTACTCATCTACTCAAATCAAAATATATTCTCTAATGCAACTATTGCACCCTGTGGTATAGTTCTGTAAATACTTAACCACTCCCCAACAGCAGTCTTCCTACCCAGTGTCACCAACTCTTAAGTCATCCAGTGAAAGTTCCAGCAATGTTAGTTTTCACCTGCTTCAGTTGTTTCCCATATTTTTAAGATGCAGGTGGAAATGGGAAGAAAACCCCAGGGAAATGACTTGAGATGAAGTTTTTATTAGATCTCTCAAGTTAGTAATAATGAAAGGCAGCAAGATGTATGTAGTAGGCAGAGAGCTGGTCTCAGATCCAGAAAGACCTGGGCTGTCTTTTCTTTGACCCAAACTGGCTCCAGGACCTTAGGTAATTCACATAACCTCATGGCCTCAGACAATTCTCTAAGGCTATAAATTATTGGGAACAGCTAGGTGATTGCTAATAGGCACAGTGAAGAGAGCAGTGGGCTTAGAATTCTGAAAACTCATCTTCGTGAGTTCAAATGTGACCTCAGACACTTAGTAACCATGTGACCCTGGGCAAGTCACTTAACCCTGTTTGCTTCAATTTCTTCATCTGTAAAATGAGTTGGAGAAGGAAATGGCAAACTGCTATAGTATCTTTGCCAAAAAAAACCCTATATGAGATCATGAAGAATCAGACATGACTGAATCAACACAGCAACAGAAATTATAAAGTACTGATATGCTCTGTGAAATTTCTTATGGCACTGAAATCATCCAATCCCTAGGAATAAAATTACCCTCTTTGAGTATCTTTCTGAATTTCTGGGACATAAAATATATTTTTTAAATTTTTATATTTCCTCCCTCCCTCCCTTCCCTCCCCCCTCCCTCTAAACATAAAATATTTTTCATCCACTGGGTTCCTCCCATGTGGATAAGTTAGACCAAACAAAGGGTTATTGTGTGTTTTGGAATATTATTTTTTCCATGTGGATTTTCATTTTTAAAAATTTATCCTATTTCTTGTGAGCTTGTTGTATAAACAGAAAAGAGGGATGTGTAGAGGCCGCTCAAGCGAGTTTGGGGTTAAGAGGTCAGTAATGGCCAAAGAACTTAAGCTTTGGTGACCCTTGAGCTAAAAGCTTCCATGGAACTCTGATTTGATAACACAACTACGTCATTCTTAGCTTCACTATTTCGATAAGCCCTATTTCTGAACTTCTTGACCTGGGTCACATCCTGCTGGGTTAATTTCTGCCCATAACATTACATCATTGTTTTTTTTCTATATGCCAATTTTGTGATTTTCATCTATAAGAACTGTTTCATGTTTTCAATAAACTGGCTCTGTCAGTCATCCTGCTGACACTCCCCACCTGAATGTACACATGTTTCTGTTCTCTCCTGAGCTGAATGAACCCTGCTGGACAGGGGAACTTAACAATAATAGATAATTTTTATAAAGTGTTCATCAGATTCAGAAAAAAATTATTCTATTTCATGGGTTTTCATGGCTAAAAAAATTCATGACCAAATGGTCATCATTCTTAGCTTGGCTGGTCTTTGGAAAACAGACATTCCTTCACTTGAACTTGAAGCTTTTCTCATAATTGTAGAATGGTCAAAGGTTGTGGTCAGCTGGTACAACCTTTTAGAACCTAGAGTTATCTTTGTGCTTGAACAAGGCATCAAAATATGACTTTGGGGGCAAGGGACACAGGTTGAGCTGTCATGAATAGACTTCAATATCCATCATTATAGGGCAAACTCCATTGATAAGACCATGGATATAAATTCTTAGATTCTTAGTTTTCTCATATTTAAAACAAATGGGTTAAAGGAGATAGTCTCTAAAATTCCTTCCAGTTATAATTGTATGAATATTGGAGTAAATCCTTTTACTTTTTAAGCCAAATAGTGGTCATTAGTGTACTTTGAGTCTCAATGAAGTTTGGGCGCTATCACTATCAATGAAATAAATTTTGGCTGTCAGAATTACAAACTATCAGAAAGGACCTTAGAGGTTATCTTGTCTAATTATCTCATCCAGGTAAGAGAACTGAGACTCATAGAAATGATATGATTTGTCTAGCATCATAATGCTAATTAGTAGAAGAGGCAAAATAAGAACCCAGACCTTCTGACTCCCAGTTCAGTGTTCATTCTACTCAATTCATTAAAGGGATGGAGGGAGGAGAACTTAATCAGTCACCTAAGACTCTTCCACACAGAGATTTCTAAGTCAGCAAAACATATACTCCTTTAGTTTTCACCACTGTGATAAAAAAAAAAGCCTCCACAGGTCCCTAGATAAGTAGTTGGAAATTTCCAATAATATAATAGTGACAACTCATGAGAAAGAAACATAATTTTCTTACTTATGAAAGCCACTTATGAAAGTATCTTCTTTTCTCAAGCAGGTCAACATATTATGTCCCTAATAGATTTCCTGTACCTGTAATAATTAGGTTATTAAGTTTAGAAAAGCCCTCCCTTTTGAATCGTTGCTTTAAAGGGCTTTAATTAAGATCATTTCAATATGCTAATATGAACTGGCCATCACTCATCTTTAGTGTTGCTGATCAAACTTCAGCCTGCATCTCTCATTTTACCATTCTGTATGCCCCAGACCTCCACTTCAGGTAGCTTATCACAGTCAATTATCTTACCCAAATAAAAAATGTAAATGGAAAATTTATACAAATATAGGACACATTGATGGAATCATAGTATTACCCCTGATTTTTGGACAGCTAGAATGGTTAATGTACTTGTTCTTCATTTAGGCATCAACCTCAGAAAATCTTGGTGTGTTTGGATGCTGGGCAGCTCCTTTCTCCCCTACAAATATGCCCTTGAGGAAACTAGGAGATTAACCTCAAATCTTATCCAAGTTTGCTTTGTCTTGGGGGCTTATACTTTGAAGAGCTCCTTAAATTAATTTATTTTGAGCTCTCCATGTGGTATCATCTTTCATATTGGATTCTAAATCCTCAAGTTAGATGATGGAATATATGTATCTACTTCAATTCACCCTCAGTAGACTCATTCAAAGTAAAGCTTATATCAAGTCATCTTTCAAGTCCAGAGAACTGACTTTTCTCTGTTAAGTTGGCATTGATGTGAGAACTAGGTCATGTGTGTTATTTAAAAAAAATGGGTTGTCCATCTGTCTATAATGCATCTAGGAATATTGAAAATGCTTGTCACATAGGACCATGGAAGATACAATAATGTAATACAATAAACATTTATCAAGCACCTACTATATGTTGGGCACCTTACTAGGTGCTGTAGATACACATAAAGAAAAAGAAAGATAATACCTGCTCTCAAGTAGCTTACAGTCTAATGGGAGAAGACAATTCAAAAAAAGAAACTGAAAAGGGGATACCTAAAATCAGGGTATCATGTTTTCTGAAGCTAAAACCAAACAAAGCTGTAGATAGAAAGTGGAGACTTAGACTGAAAGACATGCAGTCCTAATATAGCAACTTGTAAAGGAAAGAAAATCAGCTGTCATTAGGTATCTTTTTACAAATATTAAATCTCTCTTATGTGTAATGAATCATGCTAGATGCTAGAGCATCCAGTTTGGCTGGTACATAGAATATTCATATTGAAACTTGGGAATCCAAGAAATCCAGAAAAAAAAATAACTTGTAGTCCTAGTTTGGGAGTTAAATGCTAGGGTAAGGGTTAAGTAATGGATCATAGACTTAGAGTTGGAAGAGACCTTAGAGATCATTTTGCCCACCTCCATTTTATAGATTAGGAAATTTAAATGTAAAAGTTAGATGATTCACCCAGGATCACACAGGTACTAAGTGGTACACACACAACTCAAACTCAGGTCCTCTGACTCCCAATCCCATACTCTCTTCATTGTACCACACTGGAACCCAGATTCTCATACTGAAATCAGGGTGATTAATTAGTTTTACTTGATTTCATTCCAGAATGAAAGTCTTCCAGCATTTCTCAAAAGGGATTGGCACAAAGGGAACTGTTTTCCAATGTTGAAACTTGAAATGGTCCTAGAATAGTCAAAACAAATCTTGCCACCATTCTTCCCACACTACCCTTTCTTGGTGTTATGCAAATGAGAACATTGGCAGTAGTACATCTTTCCCCCTTCCACCCCCTGCAGATGGTGCCAGCAAATTCTACATTCAGTACAACACTTAGGGCAAACTTGTAAAGCTCATTACAAGAATGATCTCTTGGATCAATGGACAAACCAACTTAGAAATGATAGTCTTGGGGCACCCTTCATGTATTTTGGGAGTTCTTTTTATTACTTTAAAATTGTTATTAGTATTTTCCCCAAATTTTATTATTTTTATTTTTATCAGATGTGAGGATAGAATTGGGTAGGGACAAGTACAGTTGATCCTAAACCTGTTTAGAAAATGAACAAAATACTATTCTCTTTGAATAGATATGTTTAATATTAAAAGAAGTAGCTGTGTATCCTTCCCCCCCCCCCCCAATATTTTCTTGTTCTTTTTAAACCCTCTAGATTGGTGGAAGAGTGCAAAGTATGCCTCATTTTCAGGAAGAATATACAACTTCAATCTCCTTTTGACATCTAGGACATCTCCAGTTGTCCTGCCCTAGTTACTATTCCATTTTCATGTTGTGCTGTGATTGACATTGTGCAAAGAGAACTAATTCTGACAAAGGACAAAACCAGAAGCAAAAGATAAAGTTGTAGAAATACATATTTCAACATTATATGAGGAAAAACTTAATCAGAATTTTAAAAATAGGGAAAAGGTTGCCTTGGAAAGTACTGGCTTCCCTCTCCTTGGAGGTTAGATGATCATTTACTGGAAATATTATAGAAGGAATTCTGGTTGGCCACTGAGGTGTCTTTCAAATTATGAATTACCAATAAAAGATTTGGAAATGTTGGAATAGTTGGAAAATCATAGGCAAAATAATCAGACTGCTAATTGGATGATTTCTGTTTAGGAGAGTTTGAGATGGAGTTCTTTAAATCTTGGAGGAGATTATTTTCACCCTCTATCTGTCCTCTTTTTCCCTAGCACTGTAGTTCTAAAGACAAGAACAGGGAACTAGAAGAAAAAGAAAAAAAGGAGAGGAGACAATGTTGGAAAGGATAACAATGAGTGATCTATGTGAGCTGGCGTAGTTTTCAGGCACTTAAAAGTCAAGTTAATAAGCAACAAGCATGTATCAGATTTAGAAGCACTTACTGGATTGTTAGATTTAAAAGGGACTCTAGAAGGCATATAGTTGAACCCATTCTTGCAAAGGGATTCCTTCTACAAAATATCCAATAAGCGGTTATTTAGCCTTTGCTTGAAGATCTCCAGGGAGAGAGAATTCACTTTCACAGGAAACCTATTCCATTTTTCACAGCTTTAATTATGAGGAATTTTTCTTTTATCAATTTGAAATCTGCCTCTCAACGGTGCTCCCAGTTCTGTTCTCTGGAGCCAAACAGCTTCTAATCTTTGTTCTCCTAAAATAATTGGAGAGAGGAATTACAATCCACCTCACCCTTCCCTAGGTCTTCTCTTTGGCCTGAACATCCCCAGCTACTTTAGCTGATTCTTATACAGCATGTTCTTGAAGACTTTCACCATCCCTATTGTCCCTTGGACCCTCTCCATTGTAGCAACAGGTACAAGACAGAAGAACTGAGGTTAAATAGCAGCACATATTGAAAAGATCTATTATTTGGGGTATAGACTTTAATTTTAATATTAATTTGTGGCTGATGTCCTATGGCATCCATAAAAGTGAACTGTATTAAATAGAGATCAGTGGGAGGGAGATAATAATCTCACTGAAGTCTCCCATAGTATGACAGCACCTAGAGGATTGTGTCTAGACATCAGCATCATATTTTAGGGAGGACATTGCTAAATTGGGGAATGTTTAGCAGAGGAAGGCCAAAATGATGAAGATATTTCAGTTCATACCATTTGAAGATTAGCTGAAGAAATAGGGATGTTTGGAATGGAGAAGAGAGAATATAAGGAAAAATGAAAGCCATCTCCCAGTATCTGAAGGGTTATCATATGAAAGAGGGTTTTTGATTGCTCCCAGGGACCAGAAATGGTAGTAACATGTGGAAACTGTTGAATATAGTTTTTCTGTTTGTTGCTTGGTGATAAGAATTGAATTCAGTATGACTTCCCCCCCCCCCCCCAGTTCATCTCCTTTTGAAGGATGAAATTATAATTGATGCAGATCAAGAAATGATTAGTTGTTCAGTTTTTGGTAAAGAGCAAGCACCAATAGATGTCCAAAAACATCAAAGTCCTCTATTGCTACTCTGCTTGTGATCAAATTCCTGAACTCTTCAATCAATCAGTTAATCAATCAGCAACCATTTGTTATTTATCTAATATATGTTAAACATGGTGACTGAGAATACAAAGACATAAATAATCTTTTCTCAAGGAGCATATATTCTATCAGGGAAGACAGCACACACACACACACAGAATAAATATGTTTTCAGTAGGAAGGTATCTGATTTGTGTGTGTATGTGTGGCAGCTGTGCATGTGCATGAAGGTAGGGTGAAGAGGAATGATGAAAGAGTTCATATGGAAGTTGTGCTTGAAGTAATTCTCGAAGCATCCATTTCCTTTTTTTGAATACCTGGTCCATAGTATAATCCAGTGATACAGTCTTAATCTTATTTCTGTCTCTGTTGCTCTTTATGCAAATGTTCTCTGCCCTTCTCACCTTTGGATCTCTAGATTTCCCCCTCAGAAATATTCTTATTTTGGTTCTTACTTTAGCCTAGTATATTTTTTTTAGAGCTAGGTATCATTTATGGATCCCATCACATTGAGTGTCAGTGAAACAATGAGATCACATCTACCTCTTTGCTTTAGGATCCTGAGACCCCTTGGCTTGTTAATCAGATTTTGTGTATTTGTCAAAAGACAGCTGATGTCATTGGTTTTGTTATGGATATTTTCTGATATTTTCTCTCATTTTCTGGGTGTTCTATTGCCATTCTTCCTATACTTGTCTCTTATTCCTCTGACCTTAAACAAATGCCTTCTCACTTGAATGTAACCTGATGATCAATCTCATCATACCTTAGAAGAGCAGCAGTTGCTTTCTCCCAACGCTCCAACTCCTTCTATTTTGGAAGACCCTCATCTTTCTTCCTTTGCTCCAAGTGCTACCTTTTAACCTCCTGAGGGGTTAGGAGTCAGGACTCCCTTTCTCCCTTTGGATCTCTTTTCTTTTGTGTTTCTACATTGCAATAATGTCACCATTTTTATAGGAATGCTTCATTCTTCCCAATAACCCAGAGAAGGGCAAAGGATCCCTGGAGACCAATAACCTTCTCTCCTAGGATGCAGCCTAGTCTGCACTTTGAGTATAAATAGCTGTCACTTGGTCATGGTAGCAGTATAAATATCACAAGCTTCAAAGCGGAGAATTCCTCCTTTTATTAAAGTTTCATCTCATCTTAGCAACTGATCTTATTTGCTTTGTCTTAACAATTACCGGTGTGTATAATATTCTGTTGCCCCCATAGGACTTGTTTCTCAAAGAATCACAGAATTTGAGACCTAGAAATTTCCCTTCCCAGTGATCTAGTTCAGTCCAGTCAGTCAATAAACATTTATTAAGTGCCTACTATTTGGCAGGCATTCTGTTAAACCTATATATAAAAGGTATCTTTACAAAATCCTACCTTCTACTTGAAGCTTTTCCAGATAGTTCTTAATGGTAGTATCTTCCCTTTGTGGGCTTATCTCATTTTATCCTGTAAATGTTTGTTTTGTTTCAGGGGTGGGGCACCTCTGACCTACAGGCAGAATTGGTGTGGTGTTGCCAAGGCAATTGCAGGTGCCACTCAAAATTCAATAAATCTAGGTATTTTTTAGGAGTGAATTAATTATTTGACCAAATACAACCCTCAAATAATGTTATAAACCTCCAAATGACTCTAGGCAGAAAAAAAGTTTTTCCACCCTTGGTAGGTATCCTCTAATTTATTGTCAACTCCTTGAGGACCGGGAATGTTTGCCTTTTCTTTGTGTCAGAAACACTTAGCATGGTACTAGAATAGATTTTGGTGCAGAATAGACTCTTCATAAATGCTTATTGACTTGACAAAACCCATCATAAAGTACCTGACAAGAGATCACCCAGTGCCTGCTTGAAGACCTCATATGAGAGGTAATGGACCACCTTTCAAAGCACTACATAATACTTTTTGATAGTTCTAATTGGTAGGAAGTTTTTTCCTGACAGCCATTCTAAATTAATCTAGTTGTAACTTCTATCCATTGCCCCTTATTCTACCATTTAGAACAAGCAAAAATAATTCCCCTTTTTCTCAGGAGCCTTTCAAATACTTAAAAATGGCTTTCATGTCTTCCTACCCCAACTTTAGTTCTTTGTTTCTTATAATTCATGTTTTGTTGTTCAGTAAATTTTTTCAGTTGTGTCCGACTCTTCGTGACCCCATTTGGGATTTTCTTGACAAAGATACTGGACTAGTTTGTCATTTCCTCATTTAACAGATGAGGAACAGATGAGGTAAACAATGTGGAGTGACTTGCCCAGGGTTACCCAGCTAGTATCTGAGACATGATTTGAACTCAAAAAGACCCAGGACTCTATCCACTGTGCCACCTAGCTGCCTTTAATACAGGTGCTTCACTTGATTAGAAATAGGAGAATAATTCTAATAGATGCACTCATTTGAATTTGGGAGACAACAATGTCACTCAGCATCTTTAGTGATGCTTTAGTGAATCTGGGATAGAACAACAACAAAACATAGCACCACTCCCTCCAGGTAACCCAGCTGAGCTCCCTTTTATTCTTGACCAGCTATTGCAGAAAGAATTAATTGGTGCCCAGTCATCCACATGGAAAGTTAAAAGAAGAGCATATATAGGAGTCCAGGCTGCTATGCATGTATAGTTATGCCATGCCCACAAGTCTTAATTGAATCGAGGAGTGTGCATAGAATACAGGTGGGTGTGACAGCACAGCTTGTGCATGTTCAACCATGTGTCTACCTGTTCCTTCCTCTTTACTCTTTCTTTCAAAGAGCAGCTAAATAAATAAAAGATGGAAGCTAGAAAGATGGCAGAGATTGAAAAAAGAGAGAGAACAGAGACAATCCATTGAGAAACCACTGTATTTCATGACAGAAGGGAAGAAATGGCACCCTATAATCCACTGAATATGAGAAAACTTTCAGATAGATTGAAGTACCAGGTGAGCATTTTAAGGTTCACCAGGGTTGCATGGAAGAGGGGTCCTTAGTCCTTCCTTCTTTCCCCACTCCCTTATGTATTTATTCACCTCTTTGTGCCCTACTAGGTGGGGGTAGGCAGAGGAAGAGAAAAAGAAAAGAAGGCATACTGATAGACCTCTGAAGTAGCAATGGCTGGCTGCCCAAGTCTAAGAGGGCTTGCAGCTGCCCGTAGCTGTTAATTATCCCTCAGGCGACAAAGGAGTGGGTCAGGATGTTCTCCTGACACTGGTAATTGGTGGAGTAGGCATGGCTAGGAAACAGGCCCCTGGGTGTTGGTGATCAAGTGTAGTGACAGTTATGTAGTACATGTGGAAAACACTATAGAATATTAGAATGAGAGAGAGAGGAAGGCTGTGAATAGTAGTGTGAGTCTGTGATGGGACCTGACTGTTCGGAATCTGAGACAGAGTGAATCATCGGAAGGAGTTTGTGGATTTATTCAAGTGTCAGTCATAAGGAGTTTGTAGGTATATTCAAGTGTCAGTCACTAGCAATCTCTGGTTGAGCCTGAGTACAGATCTCTGTAAGGTTGGATGTGCACCTTGGATACACTTTGGCCTAATAAATTTGGGGAAAGTGAGGATGAGAGCATATTACAGAGATAGACATCCCCAACTGGGGAATTAGCTGGTAGTACTGAGGAAGCTTGGTGCCCTGTCTCCCTTCCCATATAGCACTTCTAGTTTTTTGGAACAATTGACATAAGTGCCCAGACAGATGCTATGTGTGAGTAACATGGTTCTGGTCTCCTAGTAGTCTATTAGGAGAAAAGAGAGTGCCAGGGGGTGATGCTAGGGGACACAAGTATACCTGGAGGGTGACTGAAACAGAATATGTAAGAATGAACAAGTTGGTTAATGGGAGTGCATTGTATTTCCTGCTATACATTACCAGTATTTCCAGAGGTGGTGGGGGAGGTCATGAGATATGATTTCATTAATGGTGGGGACATCTGGGAAGACACTTTCTTTTCTATCAATGCATTTCTATATCGGTTCTGAAATTTAGCCATAGGGAGTTGCCTGGGGACACTGAAATGAAATGACTTGGATCATGTCGTCAGTAGGATTTAGAGTTATAACTTGAACTAAGATGAACATCTGGATTGCAAGATAGGCCAGCTTTCTGTCCCTTAGGACATATAGCCTCTCCGCAGTATTCTAGGAAGGCAGACTAAGAAGAAGGCTAGGTGTGGAGAGTCAGCAATGAGAGAGATATCTGGGAAGAATAGAAGCAAAAAGGAGAAAAATGGAGGGAAGAGAAGGAGTTGGGAGATGCCAGTTAGGATAAGAAGGAAAGGGGGTCAGAAAATAAATGATGATGGCAGACATCTCTAGAGAAAGAAAGAAAACTATAAAGAGAAGATTTTTAAAGGCATGCTGAGGAGAATCTGAAAGGTTGGGAGAGATTACTGAAAAATCCCAAAAGAAGATGGGGTACCTGCATTGGACTTTTCAGTTTGCCTGACTACTCATATCTACTCAAGTTCGGGCTTTGTTAACCATCCTATATCATTGGGAATGGATGCCTTTAGGGAAATAGGAGAAGAGGCACATAAAAATAGCTTGGGAAAATGCTGAGAGGTGAGAGTGGGATGAACCTGATCTTACAGTTTTCTCTCCTATTTTAAGATTGCATCAAGAGTTTTCTTTCAGATCCATCCATTGGAGATCAAGGGCAGTTCAGTCTATCGTGCAGAGTCAATCAAATTGATTCAGGTCAGGTTGAGACTTGAATAGTGAAGAGCAAAGCTATGTCACTTTTTTCTCTATGCAATTGGTTTGACATGAAACACCAATCTTTGCTCTGTACTATGTGTGAGGCATGATTTCTCACTTTCCCTCATTCCTCCAAACTCCATGGATGAGGTCACAGTATGATCCTTGGAGCCAGAAACAGATTCCTGGATAGGTCCTTGGATCACTCACTTGTTCTTCCTTTGTTTAAAAAAAAATACAATTAAGTGCAGTACAGCTAACTCCTCTTTATTTCTTCTTTATTCCCCAGACAGAGAGGCTTTAGAGGCTTTTCTTCCACCTGTTTGCATGTGTTGCAAAAATACCTACAAAAGGAGACACTGTGGTACATCTCCCCAGTTAACAGGAGTTGGCAGATGTTTTTTAATTAAAAGAATTCAGATAACGAAAATGATGCCATTGGTAGAGACAGAACAGTAACTTGCCAGGTGTGTGCCTCTGTTCATATAGACCTAGTGCTTAGTTTTGAGTATCTGCTCTGGATTCTTTGAAAAGTCATTTTGAAATTGAAGAGAAGATGAGAAGAAGCAGATGTGAAGAATTGGAATACTGTCAACTCTTGATTATCCATCATTTAGGGTCCAGGGTCAGAAAATGGATCATTCAAAATTCATAAGCCTTTCTGCACTACATTTTAGTTAATGAATTTAGATTCCTCTTCCACCAGCCTGATGGACATGTTTCTTCTTGCTAGAACAATGGCCAGTAGTAGTTGTAAAGGAAGAAAGGCTAAGCAGCTCTTCTTTGGAATCTTGTTTCACAATGTCACTGCACAGACTAATTTAATTTTATTCTTTTTCTTATAATACTTAAGAGGCTGTATAATATAACAGAAAGGGTTTAGATAGTACAATCAAAAAATAAGTGACCCCTGCCCTCGAGGTGTTTAAATCTTACTAGGGGAAATGGAATAAACATCAAAAATATATACATCATATTCACAAAGAAAATATAAGGTAAGTTTGGAGAGGGAAGGGTACTAGCTGTGGAAGGAATCAGGAAAGATTTCACACAGAAGATAGTGTTGCAGTGGAGTTTCAAAGGAAAGTAAGTATTGTAAGAGGCAGTGATGAGGTGGGAGCACATTTCAGGCAGAGGGGAATGGACAGCCAGTGTGAGGGAGCCAAGGATGAGAAATGGAACAGCAGGAAGGTCAGTTTGGCTGCACTGTGGAGTATAGGAAAGGGAGTAAAATGAAATAAAGTTGGAAAGGAAGGTTTGAGCCAGGTGTTAAAAGGGTTTAAATGCTAAACACAGCAGCTTATATTTGTTCCAAGAGGCAGTAGGAAAGCATTGGAATCTATTGAGTAGGGAAGTAGCATGGTCAGACCTTGCACTATGGGAAAATTATTCTTAGCTCTATGGAATTCTACCTCTTAACAGAAGTAGTATGTCATCTAAGTTTCTTAGTTTCTTAATCTGTAAAATGGAGATGATGATGATAATAATAATAATAGCAGCTCTCCCAAAAGTTTGAGAAGTTCAAATGCAATGATGTTTTGTAAAGTACTTTTAAATCTTTAAAAATGTGCTATAAATATTATTGATGATGACGGTAGCAAGCTCCGTAGTTCAGTGGATAGAGTGCCAAGTCTGAGGTCAGTTTCACTCATCTTCCTGAATTCAGATCTGACCAAAGAATTATTATTATTATTCAAAACTTCAACAAGGATGATAAGGATGATAACAACAACATTATTGTTATTATAGTGTTATTGTTCTCATTATCATTCCAACTCTTTATGACTCCATTTTTTTTTTTTGGCAAACATACTGGAATGGTTTGCATTTCCTTCTCCAGGTCATTTTATAGAAGAGGAAACTGAGGCAAATAGGATCCCACAGCGAGTAAGTAGTTGAGGCTGGTTTTGAATTCATGAAAATGAGTCTTTCTGATTCCAAGCCCAGTGCTCTAATTATTGTACCATCTAGCTGCCTTAATCATTATTATTATTCTGTCTGAAGAGTGTTCTCTGTTTTCTCAACTACTTTTTCCTCTGTTATAAGCTCATATTTAAAGCTGATGAAAGGGGTGTATATAGAGGGTAGTGATCAGTCCTTTATGATGTTTAAAAAGTTTTAAGAGACAAAATTTCTAGGTAATTTAATAATTTTATTAATAATGCCAGTATTTTTAATAAAAGGTTCACTGGTACTTTCAAATGCCAAAGACAACCATGGCAATCAGCTCATTGCTTATATACCCTGAGGGTGACAATCTACTCTGATTGGTTATCAGTTAATGAGGGGTAGATTGTACAAAGAGAACTGAGGGGCTGAGAGTGACATCATGTCACTCTTGACCAGATAGACTCTCTCTCTCTACTCAGACTACCCCAAGAATTGGGTATTCTAGATAAGAATTTAATATTCTCCACCCAAGCCTGACTTAGTTGGGTGGAATAGCAATAGCCAGAAGGAGGAGAATATTAATCTTATCTTCCATCAACCTTGTCCTTAAGAAATTGGACAAGGAAATAAGACAGAGGGGAAAAAAAAAACTGGGGTCTCTACAATTTTAAAAATTGATGATTAATATGAAAGAGAAATAATCATTTCACCTTGAAGGTCATTTAGTCTAATGCTCTCATTTTATAGAAGAGTATACTGAGGCATGTAGAGAACTAGTGAAGTACTGAAATCATAGGTGTGAAGAAGGTAGAGCTGGATGTTGAACCTAGGTCCTTTGATTCCACATGGATCACCCTTTCCACTATAAAATATTGTTTTCTATTCAGTGCTGCTTTATGTGTAGGTATCACCCCTCCCTCAAAATCGTAAGCTCCTTAGTGATTGTCTAATTCTCCTTTTGCCTTTACTATAGCATCGTATACTGGATATGTCCAAGATCTTCTACTGCATCCAGCGCCATCTCCAGTCATCCTGATCCAAATCTGGCCACTGGACCAAGATGGCTCAAAAAGTGAGACTGGTGACTTCTCCCAACACTTAAGATCCAATTCACTCGAATGTCATGGCATCACCACCTTGATGTCATGGTCTTTTTGGAGCACAAAGAACAAACAACAATTGGGGATAGATTAGAGGATTACCTGACTACCTTTCCTATCCTCATTTATCTTTAAATTGTATTGTATCTCTCTTCATTTGCCACATTCTGTTTCTCTAAACTTCCTGAACTTGGAAAAATCAAACATTTTGGGCCTCAGTTTTCAAATAAGCTGAAAGAAAAGACTTTTATTGGATGACCTCTAATATACCTTCCCACTCTAATGCTCTGATACTGTGTAAGATCTATGAGAGGAGGGAGTCTGCCTTGCTAAACTTTATGTGTCCCTCAACATTTAGCACATGGCTACTCATTCAGGATGGGGAACCAGGTGGCATAGACCTGGTGGCATTGGACCTGAAATTATTAAGACTCATCCTTCTGAGTTCAAATCTAGTCTTAGACACCTATCAGCTGTGTGACCCTGGGCATGCCATGTAACCCTGTTTGACTCAATTTTCCCTTATTTAAAATGAACTAGAAAAGGAAAGTAAACGATCCCAACATCTTTGCCAATAAAACCTCTAATGCAATCACAAAGAATTGGACACAACTGAAAAACAACTGAATATATTCAGATGATGATTAATAAATGGTAAATTATGTTGAATTATTTAATAATTGCTAATTGATTAATGAAATTCTTGAGAATTGGTCTGTCTACCTCTAGTATCAATCCCATGGTTAAAGTGCTACCCAAGCATCTCAAATGTTCAGGTTTATGGAAAAATGAACATTTACTATGGATAATCCATACTCATATACTAGTCACCTGTGTTCTTATATTTGCATAGTTTGGGCTTTGAACTACACATGTTTTTTCTCCTTATCTTGCCATCTGGAATGTGACTTTTTCCCAATTTAAGGGATTGTGTCCTCCCTTAATATGAGGTGTGCTGATAAAATTCCATTCTCCTTTTGTAAAAAGATAAGCCTGTTTCCGAGAGAAAATATGTACTTGCAATACATGTTTAAGCTAATCTTCATTAGTAGCATTTTATTCAGCACTTTCTTAAGTTCATATAAAAAGCAAAATAATAAATCAAGTTCTGATTTGTAGCATTTATCACTTTCTAAGGTACAAGGGATCTCACTAAAAATTTAACAATTCCTGTGAGCTGGTTTGAACTGGCTCCAGCATACTCTGATAGGATGTCACACACTGCCTTATATTCAAGGATAATTAGCAAATCTGTGCCACTGAGGGAGGCAGAAGGCTGGACCAGATAACCTCTTAAGGACCCTTTTCAGTTTTATAGCCAATGACAAAGCCAGTTACCTCAAATCTAACAAAATATTTTCATTTCACTACCTTTAGTTCCCTGCACATACCTCAATCTGTTCTTACTCAAACACTTTGACACTCTGGTAGAAATACTGCTATTTTCCCAAGAGAGTCTTAGGTTAGTTTTATTTGCTTAGGAGAGATAAGATGAAAGAGAATCCTTTTCTCCAGTTGGATCTAGTATAGGGAGGCAATTAATCAGAAATACTTGTTGATTCTTAGAGGGTCACTATTCCTGTCTGGGCTCCTTAGCTCTGGTGATAAGACTTCAGTCCTAAAGGAGATGAGCCTATTTAAGTCACATACCATGTTTCCATGGCAAAATATCCTTTTTCTAGGAGAATGAAAGCCCCTTGAGGGCAGAAACTATATGCCTAATGCCCAGAAAGCACTTTGCCCATAGTGAATGCTTAATAAGTTATTGTTAAGTTAAATGAACTATTCCCTTCTCATATGCTTGCCCTTAATCACAGAGGCACAGGGGAGTGGTAGAGCGAGTCTATCCCCCATTGTTGGAAAGTACATCTCTGCTTACAAATTAGGAAATTGTGCAGTCATTTCAGTCATGTCTGACTCTTTGGAATCCCATTTGGGGTTTTCTTGGCAAAGATACTGGAATGGTTTGTCATTTTCTTCTCTAGTTCATTTTATAGATGAGGAAACTGAGGCAAACAGGGCTAAGAGACTTGTTTGAATTCACACAGCTAGTAAATATCATATCTGTACTCAGGTTTTCCTGACTCCAGATTAGACCATATTACCTACTGCATTGCCCAACTGCCTGCAGAGTTTGTAGTTATGTCTTTATGTAGTAAGAACAATATTGCTCATATTTATAAAATGTTTTCCACTTACCAAGTATAGCATGTAAACTAATTCATTTCGACCTAACCAGAATTCTAGGAAGAAGGTCATGAAAGTATTAGTTTTCTAATTTTACACCTAAGGAAAATGGTGCTGAATTGACCTAAATCAAACAATGAGTAAGAGGTGGAATCGGTACTTGAATTTGGGTCTTCTGACTTTTGACTTCCCATTCTGCAATAGATTATTTTTATTTTCAAGGACTGGATCTATATTTGAATTGGTATAGAGGATTCCCAGTTGAGGGAATTTCCTTCTACTGACACAAGTCAGCACTTTTTCTGCAATTTATAGTCTTATGAAAGGGATTCTTTAGGTACACATTTTTAGAAATTGATAGTTATTTTAAACTGGAGAAGAAAATGGAAAGCCACTCTTGTATCTTTGCCAAGAAAACCTCATGAACAGTATAGTTCATCTGGTCACAAAGAGTTGAATCCAATTGAATGACTGAACAATAACAACAGCTAAATAAATATAACTATTTCCTTTCTAATCCTATATTTCATTTTATTCTGAGAAGGTATCCATAGATTTCATGAGACTAGACCAAAGGGGTCTGAGGAATATCACAAAGTAAAGAATTCCCATCTTAAGAGATTTGACTAAAACTCTGTGAGGTTAAATAACTCTCCTATGATGTTACAGCATGTTTCTGAGGTGGAATTTGAAACTAGATAATCCTGGCTTTGAAGACATCTCTCAGTCCATCATGCCATGCTGCCTTTCATTGCTTATTATGATTGTTTTGTTCTTTTCATCTTCATGTTTGGTGTAGTTAAGCTACAAATGGTCCTAAGAAGTCTTTATCTTATCCTTATTCTTTTATGTTTAATATTTGGCATGCCATTGCATAGGTAGGCTAAATAATTGATTTTTTGGGTAATGAAGTAAAAATATTGAGCTACAAATTCATCTTGTAGAGATTCACAGAAAGTGCCTTCAGGACAACTCCAGTAGCAGATATGATATTAGGAATGATATATACTTCTTGGTGCCTAATGGCTTTGGGCTCTTCAGATAGTTCTCTCTATTTTGAGACTTTTTCAATCCACAGAGTTTGAAGGTTTTTTAGAGGTGTTCAGTATAGTTACTTCTATTATTCTTTTTGTTTGTTTTTTGCAAGGCAAATGGGGTTAAGTGGCTTGCTCAAGGCCACACAGCTAGGTAATTATTAAATGTCTGAGACCGGATTTGAACCCAGGTACTCCTGACTCCAGGGCCTGTGCTTTATCCACTGCACCGCTTAGCCATCCCTCACTTCTATTATTCTTAAATGCCTTATGATATAATTGTTTTATTCCACAAATTAAAAATAAAATAAATAAAATTTAAAAAAATGCCTTTGGAGTCATGTTATATTAAGCCAGTAATGGGTGACATTTTTTATCTGTAATGATGCTACAACTCAAGTACAATTTGTTTTTAAATTTTGTTTTAGTCACATTTATTTACTTTAGGATATGTTGAAGCCTTTCCTTACAGTATGGAGATTTGTCATCTGCTAGTTTGTGAAGAATTGCAAGGTCCTTATATATAATTCTGGCTACTTAACCATGTTTTCCCAGGTATTCAGTAGCTGCTCAAGTTTTGTACACTGAAGTGATATGTGGTATAGATTCTATTCTTTTCCTTGAAAACATGTTATTTTAGTTGGAATTATTATAGCAATTCTGTTACCTTCTTGTTCCATTCACCCTGCACATTGCTCTTTTTACTACATGAAAAACGTCCTCTGCGCCCCATCTGATCAAGGGGCCTCATCACCTTGCCTGTCATAGCCATCTAGTTGTTCTCTTGGTGGAACAGGGTGTGAGGTTACATGAGAATATGTGCAAGTGGCCCTCTGCTCCATTACAAGGAACAACACTGAGAGGAAGGAAGCATTAGATTTCAACATGGCAAGTTGTTTCTCAACTGATTTTTATCTTAAGACACTTGCTTTTCTTTGGGAATCAGAGTTCTAACAACATTTCTGTTTTGGCTCTGGGACTGCCCTATAGACAACTCAGGAGTATTTTAAACCAGACCAGACCCAGACCCTTTGCCATCTGTCTCACCGAGTGATACAGTGACATCAGGAGGCTCAGGACATAAAGGGAGAAGAGGCTGCAGTGATCTGTGGTTTCCAAACTGCCCTTGGAGGAGAAAGGAATATTGTCTAATGGTAAACGCAGGAGCCCAGAGGATGGAAGACATGCTTTAAGGGTTTACTGAAGCAAAACGGCAAATGTTGTTTCCCAGCTGTTCATGGCTGTACCCCAGCAGTGGCACACGGAGCAGCCCGGTGAACAGCCAGTCACCAGTGCTCATCAGACAGGGACTCTCTTGTCTCTAAGGAGCTAGGGTTTGGGCTGGTCACAGGTCTGAGGTGCAAACAGCAAGCACCACAAATAGCAGCTACAGCTGCCAACCAAAGGAACCTGCATGAGTCTAAGCAGAGCTATGTGTGTGTGTGTGTGTGTGTGTGTGTGTAAAATAGAAAGGACAGTTAACCTCCCATCTGTCTTGGGAAGACAATATAAGGTAGAAAAAGTTTTTCCTGTATTGAACTTGGGGAGAAGAGTCCTGGGTTCAGATCCTGACTTCAGAATGTAATAGCTGTACAATTGTAGACAAATTAACATAACCAATTTTCCTAAGCCTCAGTTCCTTCATCTGTAAAATTGAATATAATAATTGTTGCATTTCTATTGCAAGATAATGGTTGTACAAGTGTCAATTTTTTTCATTATTTCTACCACATCAGAAAAAGACAAGAGAGGAATCTCATTTTGTCTTTTAAAGCCCTTCATCTGACTCTAATCTACCTTTCTAAACTCATTATACCATGTCCCAAAAGTCTTAGTGCATCTTCGAGCCATTAAAGCTTAAAACTGTGCTAATTTTTTTGACAACCTTTATTTTCTCCCCTTCCTGCAATTTACAGTCTAGCCAAACTTTTCCTCTTTGGTTTTTTTTTTTTTTTTTTTTTGCAAAGGATATTTCATCTCTCATCTCTCTGCCTTTGAACTATCGTTCTATCGTTCCCCCATATTTGGAATTCAACCCTTCTTGCCCTTCACCTCCCAGAATCTTTTACTTCCTTCAGTGATCCAGCTTCTATGTAAATCATTAATTGTCCTCTTAATCAGCTAGTAGGCCAGCTGTGTGGCACAGTGGATTGGACCTGAAATCAGGAAGACCCGAATTCACATCTCTTGGTATATCTGTAAAAATGAGCTGAATAAGAAATAACAAACTATTCCAGTATCTTTGCCAAGAAAACTCCAATGGGGTCTCAAAGAGTTGGACATGACTGAACAACAACATGTCTATCTATCTTTTGTAGAGTGGAGAACTCTGACCAGCAGGCCATGTGGTCTGCCACTGTTATGGTAACCACAGGTGGAACTCAAAATTCAATAAATATAAGAACTTTTTAGGAGTGCATTATTTAAATATTTGACCAAATAGTTGACCTCAAATGATGTTATAAATATCCAAATGGCCCATGGCAGAGAAAGGGTTTCTCACCCCTGATCTTCTGTACCAGGCTCTATCCTAGGTACTTTGGTACCTAGGCAAAAAACAAAAACGTAACTCTACCTACCCTCGAAGATCCTTATTCTGTAGTGGAAGTAAAACATTTACTTATATAGATAAGCTACAATTGAGGGACACTGACCTCCTCACCCAAGATTTTCCATCTCCTGACTTCTGGTTTCCTCCCTAGAAACCATCCTGGCTTCCTTCCTCTTTCAAGAATCCTCTCCCTTCTTATCTCTCTCTCAGCTTTCTTGCTTCCTTCAAGTCCCAGCTAAAGTCTCTCCTATTTTTCTGTAAAAGTGTAAACTTAAGGGAAAGCCTTTCCTGAGCCCCTTCAGGCTAGAGCCCCCCCTCTGTGATTATTCCTTCTCTATCTTTACCATCACTGATTTGGACATAGTTGTTTACATGTCTACTCCCTCTTTAGATTCAGATGCCCCTGAGATCTAGGACTGTCTTCTGTCCTTTTTTGTATCCTCAGGGTTTATCGCAGTGGAGGAGAAACTTCAGTTATCTAGTACATCTAATCTACAGATTACTAAAGGAGAGTCCAGGGAGGTTAAATAATTTGCACAGAGCCAGGATTTGATTCCAGATTCTCAGATACCAAATTCAGTATTCTCTCCACCATATTATATTTTATGTTGAAAGTTAGTACTCTGATAGTCAATTGATATGAAGATGTTCACTTGTTTCAGTCACGTTTGATTCTTCATGACTCTATTTGGAGTTTACTTGGCAGTGATACTGGAGTGGTTTGCCATTTCCTTATCCAGCCCATTTTACAGATTAAGAAACTGAGGTAAACAGGGTTAAGAGACTTGCCCAAGGTCACACATCTGAGTTCACTTTTGAACTCAGATTCTCCTGACTCCAGGCCTGGGCATATTAAGTATTTAATATTTGCTAGGCACTATGTTAAATGCCAGGAATAACAGTATAAGCAAGTAATCCCTGCCCTCAAGAAACTTCTGTTCTAAAGACAAGACACATGGGGAAGCTGGAAGGTCTGAATAAATTATTGTTGAGTGACTATGTGGAAGAGCAAAGGGATAAACCTTTATGAAATCCCTTCTCTCCTTTCTTCTCTCTCTCTCTTTTTTTTTTTTTTGCTATAGGTAATAGAGATAATCGTATAGTCAAGTCCAGATTGATCTCTTTATGTTTTCCTTTCTGTTTGACTGACCTTTTTAAAAGTATTAATGGGGAGGTAAAATGACAATCTCATAGACCAAAAAAGCCTTACCCCTTCAGGAACCCAGGCTCCCAGCTCAGACAGTTTAGGGCTGTGTTTGATTTTTCTCCTCTTTGTCCTAGGGAAGATGATGGAAAAGTCCATTCTAATGCCACTAACCCATCTTTGTATTAAAAACACCCCCCCCCCCCAAATCCTCCTGCTTGGCTGTCTCTTGTTCTCTTGGTGCATTGTAAAATGCTATATCAATATTAAGCATTATTAGGGTGTCCTTGCCGAACAAACACATCCTAAGGAACCAGTGATTAAGGTTGCTTTTAAAGCCTATCCCAATATTTACCTAGCCAGCTTCCTTCAATTCACTTGATAGTGTTTTCCTGAAACAGCTGCATCCAAGCTAGGAGGCTCTTTTGTGTGAACTCTCAAGTCACCTGTACCTACCCTGTGTTTCCGAGGTTCTTTTACTATATGGGAAGGTTGTTTGCTTTTTTGTTGTTGTTTTGTATTTTTATTTGGTTTTTTGTTTGTTTCTGTTTAGAAGGAAGGCGGTATTTGATATACTGGTTTATGGTATGTGCAGAGTATAAGGACCAAGTTTTTCATTTATTCATTTATTTATTTATCTATTTATCTATCTATTTATTTATTTATTGGGGGTGGGGTTATGTACTTAGTAACTAAGGAGTCCACAGGCTAAACTCATCACTTGTGGTTGGGGCAGTGAGGGTGATGATGATGATCATTCAATAATAAAGTTACCACATTCTTCCTAATCATTAAAAGTGCCTGGGTTAAGAATAGATGTTCATTTGATGAAGTTGATGTAGAAAGGCCTTGTGCCCTAGACAGGTGAACTGGCTGACCTCTAGGTTTCCTGATATTCTAGGTTTCTGGACTCTACAACCCACTACGTACATGAGAAGTACAGGACTGGGTGCTTTTGGGTTGTTTTTCAGTTAAGTCTGATTGACTCCATTTGAGGTTTTCATGGCAAAGATACTGGAGTGGTTTACCATTTCTTTCTCAAGCTCATTTTAGAGAGGAGGAAACTGAAGCAAACACAATTAAGTGACTTGCTCTGGATCACTCAACTAGAAAATGTCTGAGGCTGGATTTGAACTCAGGAAGATGAATCTTCCTGACTCCAGGTCTAGCACTTTCTCCACAAAGTTGTTCACTTAATTAATTACCACAGGTAAATTTTTTAAGGGAGTTAGGGTTTTGAAGAGGCAGAAGACAAGTTAGGGATAGCCTCTAAGGGTCAAATAGGAAACAGGAACACTTTGAAATTAGTACTTCTGACTGACTCCAATTCCAGATCTTTCCACTATTCTTATATACAACTAAGAGTGATATAATTCCCCCAAAATTTGACTTAAACCACTATACTCAGTAATCAGTCCAAGGACAGGAACCAGGTCAAATAGATTTTGGTATTCCCCTCAAGGGTAGATCACAGTATGAGTATGAGTATGAGTAGAAGTCAAAGTATGAGTAGAAGTCACTTAATGTTTGCAGAATGATTCAATTAATGAATGAATTTGGATCTCAAGATCTTAGTTTTTTCTTTGTAGACTTTTTATTCTGATGCTCTATTTTCTTTTATTATGAAGAATATTTATTGGTTTATCATCCTCCTTAGCCTCAATTTAAATGGCTGCAAAAAATAGGAGATAGTTAAATTGCCGAATTACACAAAGAATAGATAAAATTATTTGAAAGCATCTTAGTCATTGTAGCAATCACAAAATCAAGATTTTTAGGAAAATCAAATTTATCTACACTATAGAATTAAAGGAGATGCTAGCTAATGTAGTGGATAGAGTATGTGGTCTCCATCTTCCTGAATCCAAATCTGGTCTCAGACATGTACTTAGCTGTGTGCTCTTGGACATGTCACTTAACCTTGTTTACCTTAGTTTCCTCACCTATAAAATGAGCTGGAGAAGGAAATGGCAAACTACTCCAGTATCTTTGCCAGGAAAACTCCAAATGGGTCACCAAGAGTCAGACATAGCTTAAAAAAACCCCAATAAATAGAATAAAATCCTCATCCCTGTACACCCCAACACAAACTTACCCATACCCATACATACTGTACTGTGGAAATAAATAAATGAATCTGGCATGTTTAATCAAAGCCATGTGATCAAAGCACAGGCAAACTTTGGAAGAAAGATGTTACCCTTACTTTGCTTTGGCTATGAGAATAAGAGAATTTCTATTATGGGGTGATTAATGGTCTGGTACATTATGTTTAAATGAAACACATTTTAAAATTTTTATGATGAAAAAAATCATCTTTTGAAGATTTGAGTAACTTCTCTGAACTATTTAAAAATAATATTAAATGAATGTGGTTTAAAACAACAATAAGAACAGCAGCAGCAACAACAGTGTTTTCATTTTATTTGAATCCTTTTAGGGTTAAAGTGCCTGATGGATCACATATTAAGAGTTTCCTGAGGGAGGCAGAGTCAGACTTTTTTCAAATACAGTTTATTTGTTAAAAAAAAAGATACAAATTAGGACCTAACTGGGTGGCTTCAATAGGAAGTGTAGCTAACATCTTCTTGTTTCCCTAAGAGTCCCCATCTTGACAATATTGTGTTGCTTAGGAACTAACAAAACATGTCTCTTTCTGTGTCTCCCCCCCCCCACCCCCTTTTAGTGGTCCCTTTGTGTCCTGATGTTTTTCCAAGTTGGCAGCTGTGAGGAAAAACAATGTGATTTGGTTAGATTCAGCCTCCCCCTCTCAAGTCTGGAGCAGAATAGATAAGAACTTGTATGTTAGAATACAAAGTTTACCCAGCACGAGTCAAAAGCTTTTGATGTCGCCTGCCCAATCTGGCCTGGCATCTTTGAAGTCCTGTGACACATGCTAGGGTTCCGTCAATGAGAAACAGACCTTTCTTTTCCCTGCTAGTTAAAACATCTGCCTCCTAGAAACGCCCCGCATTAAAATAGGCAGGCCAAGAGAGGCTTTTCAGGGCCGAGACCTGGCACTGCCATCCATTAGTCAGAAGAAAATAGTTTAAGAAATGTACGACATTTAAGAAAATCTCAGGGGCTTTCTGGGCTCATTATATTTTCTCAGCCCAGGGAGAGAGACATCGGGCAGTGCTTTGTTTGGTGTGACTGCCTCTTTAGTGACCATCCAGGGCCCCCCTTCCTTAGGGTCTGTTGATCTAGTGGTTCAATTTCTCTTCAAGTCACATGGACCAGTCTGCTTCCTTGGCATCATCAACTGTTGGTCATCAGAAAGGAAAAGGAAAAAACAAGCTAGTTGCTTTTTGTAACATCATTCTAGTGATGCCAAATGGTTTAATTGGGGGTGAATATTTTTTTTCTGGAACAAAACTCAGAGTCTAATTGCCAAAACCTAGGGCTAATGCCCATTATATCATGTTTCTGAGGGTCATGGTCAGACAGGATAACTTTTGAAGGGGGGGGGGCTGAGACAGAGATGGCCAGGTCTTTGTTCCACGAAGTGAGAGTCTTCTAATCAATATGTTACATATCAGGGGCCTCAGATGCTTTTTTGAGCTCTGTCTGGAAAGACATGGGACAGCAAGACCCAAGCAAAGTCTTGCAGGTTTTGACATAAATCATTAGGTTTAGGGCTTTTGGAGGCGGGGTCCCTTGGGTGACATCACAGAGTTTAGGGATTAATGTCTGGCAGGCAGGTAGGCAGTTCTAGATATGAGGGTTAGGGGAGTCCAAACCCATGTTCTGTTTTAAAGGTATGACTGAAAGTTAGGAAGGAAAAGGAAAAAAAACATTCTTAGCAAAGACTCCAAAGATCATGACACTAGTATTATTAAGGGTTCACTGGGTTCTATGGGATCTAATGCTAGGACATTTCCATTTTCTCAGAAAACAGAGTTTGTACTAAAGGAACATGTTTCTAATTGTTAAACATGCATCAGTAGGAGATTCATTCCTCTCATATCACATCCCTTCTGCATTTGCCTGCTTTACCTACTGGGGAGAGATTGACCCTAGTGGGAGGTAGAAAAGCATCTCTCATATTCTAATTAGGGAGATGCCGAACACATAAGTGTATGCACATTCACACATGCACAAGAACTCCCTAAAACATGAAAATACAGTACAAACTAAAAATTCGCTGCTGATTAATATGATTGGAGCCATTTGTTGGGCTGGGGGAGAATGTAAAAGCAGACAAACCTTCCTGGGGAAGGTTGAATATTTCTGAACCAGGTCTGAAAAGCAGTGGGGCAGTGGAATCAGAGGAAGGCAATAAGCACAGACTTGAATGTAAAAGCAAGCCAATGTGATTCAGCCTTAAAAGGGACTGACTGCAGAGTCAGAAAACTGGCTTCAAATTTTGGTTCTGCCTCTTACTATTTTACCTTGAACTTGTTGGCTAACCTCTTGGTCTTATTTTCCTTATCTATAACATGAAGTTCATTCCCTTCATTTTCCATATGACTATACCTTCATTCTGAATTTCCTTGACTTTCTCCAGCAATATTCAAATTGGACTTTTTTTTGCCTTTTCCATGATGTTTCCAGTGAACTCATTACTGGGAAATCTCATGATCATGCTAGATTTTATCAGCTTTGTTACTCAGACATCATTAATAGTACTCTCTGTCCCTTAGAAGTACTCATTTTGGACTTGTCTGCTTCTCTTTCATGCCCAGGTACTTTCTTCTTTTCCCCAACTCCACTTCTGTCTTTTGTGAGCTGTCTTCTCCCCTTTGGATTGTAAATTCCCTGAGGATCCATAATAGACACTTAAGAGATGTGTAGATATTGACTATTAAGATCCTTTCCAGCTATAGATCCATGATCTCATGATACTTTTTGTTTGGGAATAGAACAAAGAGGTTAACTTGAAGAAATCATTGATATCATGCTAGAAAATACTCCGAAATAAGGATTAAATGGAAATAAAAGACCTTGAAATTTATCTTCATAATTTTTTTTTGTGTTCATAAAATTTAAGATCTTTCAATACCATATCATTTTATAGACAAGTATATTCAGACCTGAAAAATTTAACTGACTTGCCCAAGGTCACATAGATAAGTAACAAAGCCAAGATCTGAATCCTGATCCTGAATCCAGGGCTTTAGGTTTAGTTTAGGAAGTAGATGCAGAGAGAACCTTAATACTCTTATGAAGGAGTTTCATTGTTTTTATGTTTTTGCAAGGCAAATAGGGGTTAAGTGGCTTGCCCAAGGTCACACAGCTAGGTAATTATTAAGTGTCTGAGGTTGGATTTGAACTCAGGTACTTCTGACTCCAGGGCTGGTGCTCTATCTACTGCACCACCTAGCTGCCCCCAAAGTAGTTTCATTTTGCAAAAGCAGGTAGTTGGCAGTAGGATTCTAAGCTGGGGAGAAATGAGAGGAAAAACCCTAACTTTTGTGTCTTTAATAGGGAAATTGTTGTGGGGTGGGACTAGAGGCAGACCAATGATCCCTGTGTGAGATAAGGCCTGGACATTTTTTGTTCTTCCTAAGGTCCATTTGGATAGCAAGCATAATTAATGATTTTTCCTCTAAGGCTATAGGCAACCTCTGAATTGATTTTTCCCATCACTGGCCAAAGAGTAAATGGGCACATGGTGATATAATAATCTTGTGTTTGTTTTTGGTTCAAAATTCAGTATTTTGTTGCCACTCACTTGAACTAATTGAATGGCCTCTCAATTGATCCAGTTTCTCCCCTCTTCAATCTATTCTGCATATAGCTGCCAAATTAATATTCCTAGAGTACAGGTCTGACGGTGCTGTTTGCCTACTCTAGAAAGTTTAGTTTCTCCCTAGTGCCACAGAGTAGGAGAGTACTATTTAAGTTATGTGACTCTGCCTACTTCCTTGGTGCCATTAACTACTTGCCATCCAAACAGAAAAGGAAAAACAAAAAAGAGTTAAATACAAACTCCTCTGCTTGGCATTTGAAGCTCTTGATAACTTTAGAATGTCTTTCCAGACTGGTTTTTATACTACTCCCATGCATGCATTCTACTTCCTTAAAAAATGGACTCTCTCTCTCTCTCTCTCTCTCTCTCTCTCTCTCTCTCTCTCTCTATATATATATATATATATATATATATATATATATATGTTTATATATTTCATCTCCTTCCTCCAGACTTTTGCCCAGGCTTTTCCCTATGCCTTCCTTAACTGTTCTTGAAATCCCTAGTTCCTTTTAAGGTGTTTACCTCAGGTATCCCTTACTACTATATAAAACCTTTCCTGGCCATTTCCCAGTTGTTGGAGCTCCTTTTCACTCATAATTCCTTTGTATGTACTTTGACTTTATTCATTTGTATCCCTCTGGTGGAATACAAGTTCCTTAAGTATAGGGAATGTTTTGAATTATCAACATGAACTCCAGAATCTTTCACATAATAGTTATATAACAAATATTTGAACTGAATTAAAATCCCTTCAACCTCCTCTCCCCACAGATGACTTCTAGAGAAGCCTGACACTGACCCTATTGGGTAAAAGATGGACAGTCCTTGTTGGTTTCAAGTTTCCAATGAGGACAATCAATAGGTTCACCCTACAGTGGGAAAAATTTAAGTTGGATACCAAGAAAGACTTATTGATTGATGGAGTTCTCTTGACGCTGGTAAACCAAGGACTATCTTTCTGGATAGTTTCATCCCACAGATCAAAAGTATGAGTGTTTAAACATTCACTGAGAGGGCATGGAGAGAGAGTGACCTTAGTATACTCATCTTGCTCTGTGCCCATGGCAACCCCCACTTCAACCTCACCCTTGTCCTGGCCAACAATACCGTTGCAAAGCTGGTCTGAATAGTTGGCTTTCATTATTCTAAACTTTGCCCATGTGGCTCCTGATGTTTCTGAAACTCTGCAGATGAGAAATTAGACTGACCTGAGTCTGCTGCCCTGGGGATTATGCATGCATAAGTGTTTCTGAATCTGAGTGATAGTACAACTCAGAAATGTATTTCTTAGAAACTATTCTTGGGCTATTTAAAGAGGTTTCTTCCCTTTCTGGTGAATAAATATCAAGAAGACACAATAAATAAATAAATAGACACAATAAGCAGAAGCAGGACTTGATGTAGAGCAAATTTTCCTGATTGTCATTTTGGATGTAAATACTGGGACAGAAGGATGCATCTGTTTCACCTATTCAGTAACTAAATATCTGTGTTACCCTGGGGAAATTGCTTAAATTCTTGTACATGCCCATCCACCTAAAGAAAGTGACTACAACATATCACAGCTATGTTTTAGGAATTTCTTAGTGATCTCAGTACCATGTAAAAGTTGAGTATGCTTCAAAGAGCTTTTAATTGATTGGATGTGTATGCCATTCTTGCTCATTCAAGGTAACCCACGTTATAGGTGGTGAACTCGTTCTCTGTGTGTGCATCTTTGAAATGATATGAACATTTAATTCAGACTTTTATTTATTTGTTGCTTATAGGTAAGGTCACATAGCACACAAGGATATTGCTTATTGACTAAGAGTTGTTGGGCAACAGGCCATGTAGAGAAAGGAAAAGCCCTTGGTTCTAATTTTGGCTTTACTAAGAGTTAGCTGTATGACTCCTTCAGACTAGATTTTGTAGGTAGTGAGTACCATTGGAGATGTTGAGGTAGAGAGCAGATGACTAATTGCTGGACATGACTAGAGGAAGCTTTTGCTTCAGGAAAGGGTTAAACTACATGACTTCTCAAAATCACTTGCAGTTCTTAGATTCTGTGATTCCCAAACTGTATTTCTTGTTTTTCCCCTCATATCTCCTGTCATTGTCCAGTTGCACATGTTGTCTTGGGCAAGTCACTTAACCTCAGTTTGTCTTAATTTCCTTAACTATAAAATAGGAATAGCAACACCACTTACCCTCACAGGTTTTTGTGAGAATCAATAAGATAGTATTTGTAAAATGCTTAGTACATTGCTGAACACATAATATGCACTTTTACCTAGGAAATGTTTATTATCTTTCATTTCTCTCAGTCCTGTCTTCAATGCCTGGAATATGCCTTCTCCTCATCTCTACCTTTCAGAATCCTTACTTTTTTAGAGGCTATGTCAGATGCCACCTCCTCCATGAAGACTTCCCAGATTCCTTTTGAAAGCATAAGTGGAGGATATTGTGGGTTTTATCCTTCGATTGTTCCTTGACCTCTTTGCATTCTCTGATGCCTCCATTAGTCACTATATATGTGTTTATTATATCTTCCTTGTGGATAGGAAACTCCTTGAGAAAAATGTATTATTTAATTCATAGTTCCCCCCAGCACTTGGACCACACCCTATATAAGGTAAGTACTAGAGAAGTGCCTTGCATTTGATATCTACTTAACAAATATTTGTTGAATTGAAGCAAACCTCTGTGGGTTACTGTTTTCTCTTCTGTAAAATTAGGAAGTCAGATTAATTGCTATCCCTACTAACTCTAGAAGTCTAAGATTCTTATGGAGTCCCTAGAATAGAGGTGACAGAGGGAGTAGTCAGGGCATGGGTTTCAAGGGACTTCCCTGAAGATTACATTAAAAAAAAATCTACCATTTACATAGTGTTTTATGGTTTGCAAAGGACTTTACAAATAATATTTTCTTTGCCTCACCTTTCACTTACTTAGCATTAATCACTGAATGGGCATTGCCTCAGTCAAAATGAGACCTGTTGAAGATCCTATCTTAAAAAAGACTAAAGTCTCCTACTTGCTTGCAGGGCCATCTCTATTCATCTTGATATGTATCTGAACACTGGACTCAGATGATGGAAGGATAAAGTGAGGCTTATATCTGCACAGTACTCCCTCACTTGCATATCCTGGTGTTGCTTCTTTGAGGTCATGATCTTTTTTGAAAGTGAAGGACAGAGTGGCTAGGTGGTGCAGTGGATAAAGCACTGGCCCTGGAGTCAGGAGTACCTGGGTTCAAATCTGGTCTCAGACACTTAATAATTACCTGGCTGTGTGGCCTTGGGCAAGCCATTTAACCCCATTTGCCTTGCAAAAACCTAAAAAACAAAAAAAATGAAGGACGAACAACTGCAAATAATAATATTACCTCATTTAAAATAATTATTTTTTAATTAATTTAATGTTAAAATTATTTTCTAAAAATTAAATTTCATATTATTAAAAAGAAAATAGGACTAGGAACTGTTTATGGAATAGGTAATTAAGCAGAATAGGTGTTAATTATCAAGATCCTTCAGCAACCAATGGTTAATTGAGGGTTGACTTGAACCTGTTGCAAGAAATCAACATAACCTTAACTATACCAACTTTAGTTTCCAGCCCATTAAAATGTTATCATCATAGCTGGTAGCAGGGTACAGGAAAATCTGTGTAAAGAGACCCAGCTGAGGGCTTTACCTAATGAAGTACATTTGGTTTGCAACTTAACATGACTGTAGATTGTCCATTGAATGGTTCCATATTTAGGTACCCCCAGGGGCCCACAAATTACTTTTGAAATGGTCTGGAACTTGGAGAATTCCCAGAGGTGTCATTGGTGGGCAGAGGGCACTTGACTGCCTGTCCACCATGCTGTTAATTATGGTGAACAGCAAGAAATAGGGAGCCAGACTTGCTAGCTTTCAATTGGTTGATATTTGTATTGTGTTCCTTCAATTTGCAGGGCTGATCAAGTAAAGCCAGACTACTGACTTTCTTTGGCAGCTTCTGCTCACTTGCTGCTTTACCTGATTGATTCTTTTGCAAATATTACTCTTAGATACATCCTGGTCTCACAGGGATGACTGTTGTTATCTTACCCCACTGATGGATGATGGGAAAAAGGGATCCTGCAAGAAGAATGAATGCACATGATTATCAGCCCCCAACTATTGATAATGAGGAGATGCCCTGGTGTGGTGAAAAGATTTGGAGACAGAGGACTTGGGTTCAAATTTCTGATCTGTTAAAGACCTCCTGTAAGATTGTTGGTAAGTCACTCAATCTTCCTGAGTATCAGTTTCTTGCTCTGTAAAATTAGAGGATTGGACCAATTATCTCTTCTAGTAATAAATCTATGAATATATAAACTGCTTAAAATCTAGGGGGACTACCTAACTTGGGATCTGCGAACTAGTTATTTTAAAAAACTTGGGGTTTTCTGAGTTGAAAACTGTATTTCAATACAATTTATTTCCTTTGTAATATTTTTTATTTTGTTCTGCAAATTTAAAAATATTATTAAAAATAAAGAGATCTTAGACTTTGCCAGATTGCTAAGTGGGCCTGTGACAAAGGAAAGGTTAAGAACATCTAGTCTAGAGCAGGGTGAGTACTTTATATCAATGTGGCAGAGTTTGCCATATGAATTATTGGTGAGATCACTAAATCAAATGTCAGGGGTCTTCAGTCATAGTCACGGTCTAAGTCATATATATAGCTATGTATGCGATCTTGGAAAAATCAACTTCTCTGGATTTCTACTTTTTCATCTGTTAAATAGTATTAATAATATTTACTAGTAATATTTAATGTTTCATAGAGACAATCAATGCAATTAAATTCCATAAGTATTTTCTAAGTACCTACTATGAGTCAAGTATTGTAGGTGGGGGGGATTGGGGGGCAAAGTGAGAGAGAGAGAGAGAAGAAAAATAAGAAGGAAGAAAAAAGGAATGAGGGAGGAAGGAGGGAAGGAGAAGAGAAGGAAGAAAGCAAAATAAAAGGAGAAAAGGAAAGAAAAAGAAGGAAGAAGAAGAAAGAAAATGGAAGATAAGAAGGAAGATGGAATGAGGGTAGGAACAAGGAAGGAAAGGAAGGATAGGAAAATAAGAAGAGGAAAGGAACAAAGGAGGAATGAAGAAAAATGAGAAGAGGAAGGAAGGAAGAAGGAGATAAAGAAATCAAGGAAAAAGAAAAGTGAAGAAATAGAGGGGGAAAAGAAAGGAAGAAAAGGAATAAAGAAAGGAAGGAAGGGATGAAAGAAGGGAATGTCAAGATATTTGTATTCTACAGGGGTCATTATAAAGACTAACATATATTACATATTAATAGTAATATCAAGAGAAGCTCATATTTATATTAATATTTGAGATGATTAAAATGTTTTTCTCATAATGATCCTATTAAATAATACTAACAGTCCTCATTTTACAAATGAGGAAGCTGAGGACTTGCTCATGGTCACATACTATAAAGTAAAAGCATTCTGAAAACTATGTTATATTTTCCAAGTCATTTTACAATAAAAGAAGCAGGTTGATGAAGTATACAAAGAACTGACCTTTGAGGTAGGCGTAACACAGATGCAAGGCCTTTTTGGGCACACACTCGTTGTGTGACCTCAGGCATGTCCCTTACTCTCTCTCAACTCAGATACTTTTTTCATGACTATAGATCACAAATTTATTCTAGATCTGTGGTTGTTCTATTGGAATTTCCCTTCATAGATAAAATCACTGACTTGGACCAAACAAAATAATGCAAACTCCTAGAACTAGGAGAGTACTTTGGATTTTGTAGAAGGAAATGTATGATAAAAAGAAGCCACTCTCCATTAACAATGAGATTTCATGATATATGGAATCAGCACTTACAGATATTTATACGTGAAGAAGAAATTCCAGTCCCAGTCTGTGTTTCCTTTTTACCCACAAATGTGAGGCAGCATGGCCGAGTGGTTAGAGAGCTGATTTCAAAGTTAGGAAAATCTACCTCTAATACATAATGACTAGGTGACTCTGGGCAAGTCATTTCACCTATTCACTTCAGTAAAAGGTATTGATCTGGACTGATTGAAGAAGTCCTTCACTGGTGATATCTCAGGGTCTGATTAAAATAAAACAAAACATTAAAAGACTTACAGTAATGTTTATTGGCATGTTAGGCAAGAAGTCCTTTGGAGGATATGAATAACAGACCTGCAGGTTGTGGAAGTGATAGATGGGTCACAATTTGCACCTTTGTAGGGAGTAACCATCTTGATGAGCTCACAGATAAATGGAAGTATTTGTCCTCTTCAAAGCTGGTTAGGTTTGATTATCTATACTTGAGAGGCAGGGAAATGGTGGTCCAGAGATGCTATTTCCTTTTTTTTCAAGGTCACCCAGTCTTCTGACAGCTGATCAGTTTCCATTACACCAGACAGAATAGCTAAATGTTTATGGGTAGTGAATCCTTTGCCATTTGTATTTTCCTTTCCAAAATGTGAGTTTTGAAAGTTCAGAAATAAAGTATTCTTTTTCCTCCAGTGCTAATAAAAGAATATTTTGCTGGGAGCAAGTATGTCTGTGTTCTTATAAATTTCATAGGTCTCCTTTTGGGGAGAGTGAAACTGTGCTGCCAGTCTTGGAATACTCCCTAGCTTATGTCGTTCTCCTTAGTGTCCTGGAGTCTATTGCTACTTGTCACTTCTTATCTGATACCCAAATAAAACAAAAGCAATTCTGGTCTAGTCAGAGCTTGATCACAAGTGACCTTCAGACACCCAGCCCTGTGAATGTGTAAGAACTATGAAAGCTTAAGGACTCTTAGTTTTCCCAGGACTGGCTCATTCCCCTAAGGGGCAGCTCTGGAAACCCATGACTGTGTGAATTTTTTTTCTCCCTTGGGGGAAGAGTAGACACACTATTGCTAGACATTCACTTTTCAGGTGGTCTGTCTTCCCAGTCTTGGATATTTGACATGAACCTTGCCTGTCCCTTGCTTTCTTTCTGGAAACCTGTATGGTATATAAAAAGAGGCAGGTGGTGTCTCAAAAACCAAGAACTATTCTCACCTAGGACACCTCAAGTCAACCACAGATTCTGAATAGAAGAAGGTCATCTGGGTTAACTCAGGTCCTTGGGGGTCTCAGCCAGGCCATTAGATTTTACCTCCTTCTTCCTTCAGGCATAGTAGAAAGAACATGTTATAAGCCCTAGATTCAGATTCTGTTGCTTACTCCCTGATTTTTTTTTTAATCAAGATGCTTCATTTTTCCTAGACTTCACTTTCCTTTTCTATAAAATGAGAGGTCTGGATTAGATAGTCCTTAAAGTTGTTTTTTAGGGCTCAAATTTATGATCTTATAATTCTCCCTCTTTCCTCCCCACTTCCAACCCCTCTACCATACATGCCAGTGTTACATTCTTGCTGAGAACTGGGTCTTCCTCAGATTGACTCTATTTCCCCCAGGTCTTCCTCAGACCGACCCCATTTCCACAATGGGGACATACTTTTTTTGGATTTCTTCCCTCCTTGTTTTGTAGAGCTTTCCCTAGCGCCTTCCCTCCCCTTTGCCATATGCAATGACCTTGGCATGTCTGACAACACTCAATATCGGAGGCTTTATAAACCTCATATCTCAGAAGGGGTTGACATTACATTACAAGAGGATCTGTAAACCTCCCCGAGATGAATGATGTCTTTTTTAAACAACAGACCAAGACTTCATTTAAATTAGTAACATGGAGATTAGAGGCGCACTCTCGGGCTGAAGAGCGGCCACACCACGACTCTGGGAATATCAGTCACATGAAAGCTGTTAAGTTTGAGATGGAAATAAATCTAGGAGCCTGTAAAATCTGTCAGCAGGTCAGGGAAGTTTATGAACTCTTGCTGTATCTAATCATAAATCATCAGAATAAGCTAAAACCGAGAAGAAAAATGTCCTCTTTTGTAATCTAATGCTGTCTGTTAAGGCAATAAAACTCAAATGAAATGCATACATTGCAATTTTTAGTTGATACTTTCCATTATTAGCAAAGTGAAAGAAGGATCTCAAAGTTATAAAAGTGAGACAAATGAGGCAAAGGCCTGCAATCTTGGAAGTCTCAACATTGTTATCTCTCCAGGCTGGTTGGTCCATTTCCTCCTCCCCCCTCCTCCTCCTCCTCCTTCCCCTCCTCCTCCTCTTCCTCCTCCTCCCCTTGCTGGAAGCCTGAGCTGGCATCGGGCAAGAATAGAACCCTGAAGGGGGCTCTGAGAGAAGTCATGTGCCTCTCTTGGGGTGGGGCTCCCAGATCATGTAGGATGGTTTTGTTGGAATGCTTGGCAATGAAAAGTTGGACATGCTCTCAATGAAGTCCCATTTGGGCTCCTACTCAAGTCTGATTTTTTTTTCTTTCTTTCTGAGTCTGCAGTTGCCTTATTCTCAAGTTATTGAGAAGGGAAGTGGAGGAGTAGTAGGGCAAAATTGCAGACCCTGGTCTTGGAGTTTTCTCTTGTTTCTGGTTCCTTTAACAGCCCTATTGGATTATAGGCTTGTGAGACAGCAGGGGTCATCTATCCTTTCATTTCATTGATCTGAAAACTGAGGTTGAGAAATGTTAATTCTCTTCCTCAAAAATCACAGTAAATTTCTGGGAAAGAATTTGAACTCAGGTATTTTTCCTAAGCTCAATAATTTACTGTGCCATCTAGTCTATTCTCATTTTTCCTATAGTGAAGAAATGAAGATTACATTTTTCTTTTATATCCTGAGGACTTGTCTGGTTTTGACAAAGTTGATAGCATGGAGGCATCTAGGTGGCACAGTGGATAGAGCACTGGCCCTGGAGTCAGGAGGACCTGAGTTCAAGTATGGCCACAGGCACTCAATAATTATCTAGTTATGTGACCTTGGGCAAGTCACTTAACCCCATTGCCTTGCAAAATAACAAAAAGAAAAGTTGATAGCATGCAGATCTATCATTTCTGCTTTTTTGCCCCTGTTTGGAAGGGACCAGGGCAAATACATATTAAGAGTCTGAGGCAGGATTCAGACACAGGTCTTCTGACTCCAGGTCTTACATTCTGTGACATCTACTCTTTGCTAGGTATTACACTAGGTAGTGGATATGAAGATAAAAGTGAAACCATCCCTGCTCTCCCAGAAATCAGCATGTATATAGAATACAAGATGTTTGATTGGGGGGAAGTAAATAGCTATAGCTGTAAGGATTGAGAAGGTTTTATGTGGAAGGAGTCCCCTGAGTTGAATCTTGAAGGAAATGGAGTTGAGGAAGGCTACTTTTTAGGCAAGAGGGACAGCCAGTGCAAATATCACATATAAGGAACATTAAGATGGATTGAACTTTGGCCCCTGAAGGGCAGTGACATATGATAGGACTGAAAGGTAGATTTTGATCAAGTCTTGAGGGGCTTTAGATGCTAAACAGGAATTTATATTTACTTCTAGAGGCCTTTGGAGTTTTTTTGATAGGAGGGGATGGAATAGGTTAGGAAAATCACTTTGAAAGGCAGGTAGAATTTGGACTGGTATAAGATGAGACAGGACTGAGAGATCAGATAGGAGGGTATTATAATAAACAGGTCTTTTTATCAAGAAACAATAAGGGTCTGAACTAGGGTGGCACTGGTATATTGTTGTTGTTTGTCCTTTCTCCATGATATCAAGGAGATGATGCTATAACATGCAAGTGAATTGGATTTAAGTGAGGGGATGTTGTGCAAAGTCACCAGCCTCACTTTCTTCTCCAGAGTCATTTGGGTCCAATGACCAGATATGAACCAGCACAATTGGAAATGATCTG
This sequence comes from Macrotis lagotis, assembly GCF_037893015.1. Taxonomy (NCBI): domain Eukaryota; kingdom Metazoa; phylum Chordata; class Mammalia; order Peramelemorphia; family Peramelidae; genus Macrotis; species Macrotis lagotis. Next base: position 115,516,134 of record NC_133659.1, read on the forward strand.
GCAGCTGTATGGAGGGAAAAGAAGGAACCCCAGGATTCCAGGATCATGTCCTCATTTCATACATACAGGGCAGAGCAGAGGAACATAGTCCTCAAATCATCTAGCTTTTATCTCTCTCTTTTCATTCTGATCCTCTTAGGTCTAGAAAAGAAAACTATTTTCCATCTAGGTTAGAAAATTCAAGGCTGAAAATCTGGATGTCACTGCCATTACTTGTTCTTCCTCCTAACTTTGAAAATATATAGACCCTGGCCTTGAGACCTGTTTTGGTTTGAGAGTATTTTCCTCTCATTCCTATCAGAGTTGGGGGGGGGGTGAGTTAATAAGAGGAATAGAGAGATACCTGTTTATAATAGCCCAGATCTGTGAAGATTAAAGGGGAGTGAGATTCTGAGTAGGACACTTTCCTGACAGACCTTCAATGACTTGGGAACAGCTGAGGAGCCCCTGGGTTGGTTTCTCACTGGGGAAGAGGAAGGAAGAGCTCAGCAGAATCTGTGGCATTCAAACATCTCTCTCCCTGGTGATTTGAGAGAACTTGACAAAACACTCAATAGAGCCAGCCCATCTGTTGGCTCAGAAGGAGGTCTGAGCCCCCCGAAATGCACTCACCTGTGCTCCCCTCAATTGAAATGCTATCTTGAAGCAGTATGAAACATTATGAAGGCAAAGTTCAAAGAGAATAATGTAATAACTCCTTACATTTATAGGAATGTCTTAATTTCTTCCACAATTGTTACCTGAATTTAGCCTCATGATGTCTCCTACCCCCTTTAAAACAAGAAGGACCAGTAGTTAATCGTGGGTTCCTTGAGATCAAGGGCATATTTTGTTTTGTCTTTGTGTTTCCACAGAAAGTGAGGTGTTTTGTTTTGCTTAATATGTGCTACCTGGATGGAAATGAGTTGAAGTGAACTGAAATTGATTGAATTGAATTATCCTTTTTCTTTTACTGATGTATCTAGTAAGGTGCAGAGCACCTAGTTTCAGTGTTGTGTGCAGGATGGAGAAGAACCAGAACCAGTCCAGAGTGGTCCAGTGCATGGATAAAAAGAGTCTCATGTTAGACAACCTGAGCAAGTTGCCAGGAAATGCAAGGAACCTAAAAGAAATGGCATGTGCTGAATTCTTGGCTGTTTTGTAAGAGGCTGGATTTCTGTAGGAAGAGATCTTCCTTCTCTTATCCCAAGCAAACAGGGAGTAGTAGGGGGAGGGGAGAGTCAGGAAGAGAGGAGGGTGAGTGGGGTGACATTGGAAAATGTAAATAGGAATTTTTCAAGCAGGAGAGAATTTTAGTGGCCTCATGACTTTTGAAAATCATTTGCCAGGCTGATTACACTCTATCACATTTCCAGTGAGCAGCGGGGAGAAAGTGATGTCTTATCTAGAAAGAATGCGCAAAGTGAAGGCGTTAATGATAGTAAAGAAATCTGTTTATGCAGGTTTGGGTGTAAATCTTGTGCTTATGAGCATGTGTCCCATTATCAGAAAATTCACCTGTCGTAGTAGTGTAGTTCTTTCTCTGGGAATGAAGAAATAAGGGTCAGGCACTTAGAAGAGGGTGGCATTAAGGAGACTCAGCTTTCTAAGATTTTATGGAAGTGATCCATGGAGGTGAGCAGTAGTTAGTGAATGAGCATCCTGGTGGCGGGGGGGGGGGGGGTGAAGGGAAATCAGGCTTTTGGATCTATCAGTTCATTCGATCATGGCATGGTACTTTTCACTAAGAATCTGAGAGGCAGTTTGACAGAATTTGTGCTAAGAGGCACAGATACGGGAAACAGTAAACCAATTTATTGGGTTGGGGTTCACAGAGCTGGAGCTGGGTTTCACTGTTGGGGAGTAATACAGATTGAGGAGGAGTAAAAAGGAGATGGATTCAAATTCTGACTGTTCCATTTACTATCTGTGGGACCCAGCTTGGCTAAGCTACTTATTGTGGGAGTCAGGACCCCAGTTTTCTTATCTGTAAAAGGAAGAAATTGGATTAGATATACTCCAAGGTCCCTTGTAGCTCTGGTCCTCTGATCTCTAAATGGCCTGATCTACTATCTTGTCATAGAGACAGCTATCAGCCTAGAGGAAGAGTATAACAAATTTAGAATTGGATAGTCAATGGGCTGCTGAGAATTTGATTGTAGACACAAAGCTCCCTTCATCACTGCCAATTTTTTTTTAATTTGGGGAAAATATAAATTGTATATAAAACTTTACATAGACATAAAGTAACTGAATTTGTATATTATTCCTTTTCTAAACTAATTGAGGAATATCTATGTGGAAAATTTATTTATTCATCCATTTACTTTATACTTACGTATAACACACCTGTAATTTGCAAGGAACTTTCTCTGTCTCTCTGTCTCTGTCTTTCTATCTCTCTGTCTCTGACTCTCTGTCTCTCTTGGTCTCTGCCTTGATCTCTGTGTCTCTCAGTCTCTCAGTCTCTCTGTCTCTCTGTCTGTTTCTCTCTCTCTCTCTCTCCCTCCCTCCCTCTCTCCCTTTCCCTCCCTCATTCCTTATATCTATATGCATCCATGAGCTGAGCTCATGGATCTTACAACTCAGAAGATATGCAAATGACCATAGTGAAAACTAAAAGAAGATAAATACATACCATATTTCCCCATGTATAAGATACACCCTTTGGGGAAAATTTGGGGTCTAAAAACTGGGAGCATCTTTTACAGTGGCTGTAGATTTTTTTTACTTTTAATTCCCACATTTTTGTGCTTGACTTTGCACTCATTGTTTTGCATTTGTTATCATTATATTAGGCTATATTTTGCCTCATTCTGCCCAGATATGGCTCAGAAAAGATTTTCCTACAGTACTGAATTCAAATTCAAAATGATTCAATTCGCAAAAGTGATTGGAAATCAGTCCTCCTCCATCTGAGAAAACAATTCGAGATTGGATGTGGGAAGAAGAAACCCAACTGAAAATGCCAAAAAGGCCATGAGAGGAAGTCAGCAAAATGGTCTGAGTTAGAGAGGGAAATGAAGAGATGGACTGAAAAGCAGAGGGCCACTGGAATTCCTGTGTCCACAAAGATGGTTCAGCATGAGGCCAGAAGCATTGCTGATGAAAAAGAAGCTACTGATTTAAAAGGAGGACAAAACTGGTGTTTCAGGTTCATGAAACAGAATGGACTAAGCATGCAGTCACATACCACATTTGTCCAAAAGATGCCTGAAAGCTATGAGTAGAAGGTCCTTGAATTTCATGATGAATAAAACTTGAGTTCAATAACTTTATGGAATACATGTTTTTTCAAATTTTGGGCCCCCAAATTAAGGTGTATTTTATACATGGGAAAATATGGTAAAAGAATGAAAAGCTGGTTCAGGGAGAGGCAGAAAAGACTTTTGGTTGAAGGGTACACAAGAGCAGACCGTTATTTTTGATACCAGTTTGGAAAGATGGTCAGAGACTGAATAGGCAGTACAGAGAGGGCTTAAGGGGTGGTTGGCATTCTAGGCAGAGAGAGACCAATAGGAAAACAAGCATGGAGGCAGGAAACCATGGGAATTTATTTGAGGAAGGCTTAAAGAATAGTCTACATGAGGCAGAACAGTGGGAGATGAAGTTTAGAAAGGTGAGGGGGGAACAAATCATGAAAAGCAGCGGACAACAGACAAAGGAGTTAAGATTTTTTTCAGTGGTGAATGGTTCAAAGCCATTGATAACATTAAAATCTGCCTTTGGCATAAACTTTTATTTAGACAATAACATACTTCTATAGCACTTTGAAGGGTTTACAAAGTGTTTTTCTCACAATAGTTCTGTGGAGTAAGATATGAAATGTCTACTTATTGCACCCATTTTTAATGATTTGCAAGATTTAGCCACAGTTCTATATAATTAGAACATTCCCCCCCCCACACACACACCTATACCCCCTTTCTTTGCTTTTCTGCTTCCTTTCAGGAACATAAGCTCCTTGAGGGCAGAGATGCTCTTTTACCTTATATTTGGAAGCCAAGGACTTACCACTTGCCTGGAAAATGATAACTACTTAATAATACTTGTTGCTCACTTGCCATTTTGGCAAATACTGTCTCTGTTCTCATAGAACTTATGGTCATCTTAAACTGAGTAAAGAAAGCTTTGTATTTATTTGTGTGAAATTGAACTTCATTCTGGGGTTGCAATGGGTGCTTCTGAAATCCCTTTGAAGAAAATCAGAGACAATATCAAATCTCAATAGATCATTACCCTCTTTATCCCATGCTTTATCCCTTTGTTTTTTTTTCTTTCTTACAAATAGAGAAGAACATGTTATCATCAACCATGATACATGTACAAATATAAATATTTACTAAGCACTTACCGGAGGGGAAGTGTAGTACAATGGACAGTGCACTATATTGGTAGCCAGAAAGACCTGGATTCAAATCCTACTTTTGACATTTATTGGAATGTCACATAACCTCTCTGAGACTCAGTTTCTTTACAAATACTGAGGCAGGTAGCTGCTGAGGTCCTATCCAATTATCCAATTCTGTGGATCAGTGCGAACCCCATATAATATAGGACTGTATCGTTTATCCATAGGGTTATCTTGCCAGCAAATAGAGTTAATGCATATAAAGGATTCTGCAGACTTAAGGCACTATGTAAATACTGGCTATTATTACTTAGTCCAAATCACTGGATTGTCTAAGAGAGCTGTAAATATGAATAAAAGGAAGACCAAGCTTTTGTCTTCATTGAGTTTATGGCATGATATAAATCAAACCCAAATTTGATACTTCAATGTAAAATAAACCATATAAGGGAGGCACACATTATGTTCCAGTGAGGTCCAAGGAAAGTACAATTGCTTGCATGTGCCTACATATAGATCTATATTCTAATGAACATATAGACAGATCCATTTTGATTGATTGGTTTTTGGTTAGAAACTTTCCATCCTTCAACATTTGCAGCCCAGCTCCGTAGCTCATTAGTGTCTTGCCTGAATGACCCAGGGAGGATTGATGACTAGGATTTCCTCTTGTAGGGCTCCAAAACACAATTTTATACTTGCCCTTTGACCATAGACAGGACATAGGGGAAGGGGGAAAGGCTATAAAGCAGCCCTTTGTCCACTTCTCCTCATTGTTGTGGCTAGAGGACGTTACAACTTCATTTCCTCTGCAAAAGGGTGAGAGTGAGAAGGGAACGGATGGACAGGCACACAGGTGGCTCCTTCCTGACCATGAGTTCCTCAGGACCAATTCCTCCTCCCCAATCCCCCCCTCCAGATAAGCCTGAGATATTTTCTGTTGTTAATGTACCCTCCATAGGATGATAGGATCATAGAATTAGAGGTAGAAGAGATCTTAGTAGTTTAATCCCCTCATTTTATATCCTGATGAGATAGTGTTCTCTTCTATAAAATGGTGATAATACCTAAGACCAAGAGACATGAATTGCCTTCAAAGTCATACTGTTAGTAAGCAACTGAGCTAAATTCTGGACCCTGACTCACTGATTACAAATCCAGTATTCTTTCCACTGTAGCATGCTGCCTTCTAATTGGACATTTTAGGCATTATTGAAAACATATCTCCAGCTCCATTAATTAGACACAAATCCTTTAACTGGAGGGTTCTGTAGTGAGATTAAAGTTCAATCAATCAATCAGAATTTATTAAGGGCCTACTATATTTCTACCATATTCTAGGCACTAGGGATATAAAGACAAAAATGAAAGAGTTCTTGCTTTGAGGATTTTTTATTCTGTTGGGGGGGGCAACATGCATATAAATAAGGATATGCAAAATAAATCAAGTAATTGTTAGGGGAAGATGGGGATGTCAAGAAAAGCTGAAGAATGAAGAGTTCACAATAGTCAGTATCTTGGCTTCAAGCCTTGGTCTAGCCCATTGAAAGTTGTCCCAATGGAAGTGTGGCACAAAATCAAGTACTCCAAGAAATAGAATAATATAGAGCAAAGAGCACTGACATTGTAATATGAAGACTTATTTTCAAGTTCTGGTTTACCCTGACCTTAGATGATTCTTTTAGCTTTTCTAGGACTCAGTTTGTTTCTCTGTACAATAAAGAGATTGGGCTACTTTCAGAGCTCTAATTTTCTTTTCAATTTGAGTATCTGTGAATGCATGCTTTTTAAAATTAGTTTTCCCAAAGTGATTATCAATAATGAGATATTTAATTCTCATAATCATCTTACCTCATTTGTGATTATTTCAGACAGCAGTAAACTCTTGTGTAGCAACTCATATTAAGCCTCCTTGGAGGGTATTTCTGTTTATAAGTATATAGAAAGAAAGAGAAATAGAGATAAACATCTCTCTATTGAAGCCCCCCTCTCTCTTTCTCTTTGTCTCTTCTTCTCTCATCCTTCACAAATTCACATTATCATTTTTTGCTTCATTTATGATCAGCCCAGAGAGTTCTCAGCTCTTATCCCTAAATCATGTATTGCCTTGAAGGGTATTTCTGCCTATATGACTATAGAAATACTGACAGAGAAATCTCTCTCTCTCTCTCTCTCTCTCTCTCTCTCTCTCTCTCTCTCAGCTTAGAGAGCTCTTTGGGATAATCACAAATGGGGTAAGACGATAGTGGGAATTTGTGAAGGATCACTTGATCAAAGGATGAGGAAAGGATTATAACCTAAATTGAGGGCTTTTGTGAAAAGGACAAGCTTTTATGGGAGGACTATGGAGCTTAGGGTATCTTGGTAATGGGATATAAAAACTTCCAATGCTCAGATGGGCTGCCCTTAGGATGTTAGCAACAGATGGTTATTCCCTTGATTGATGAAAGGTTACAGAGGAAGGCTGTTTAGTGTGATAGTGGATTTGGGTCCTGAGTTGATAAGAGTCTCATTCTCTCCTTTAACATAATCCCTGTTACAGGATATCTTTAGGGCTTGACTAGATATGTATATAGATATCTAGAAGTTTTCCAGCCAAAGAAGTCTATGATTTCATGATAATTAGAGAATGATAGATTGTTTTGGATTCTTCTAAGAGGCCCTGGAATATCATGGGAAAGATGTTGGATTTGGATTTAAGAGATCTGAATTCAAGTCCCAGCTCTGATATCTACTAGGAATAGAACCATGATTGAATCACTCAACTCTCAGAACCTTTCACTTCTCTGAACTTTGGCTTCTTTATCTATATAATAGGTATAATAAGATTTGTATTAGCTACTTCACATGGCTATTATGAGGGGAGACCCTGTGTGTGTGTGTGTGTGTGTGTGTATGTGTATGTGTGTATGTGTGCACCTGAACATACATTAAATTAGTTTCCCTTCTCCCTTCTCCCCACCCCAGAATGGGATGAAGGGGGCTTTCTACCACATTACAGAGGAGGAACAATTCTGGAGGATGAGGGGTGGGATAGGGTGGATATGCTTTGGATTTGGTTAAGTTTCTTCCCTCATCACTTGACTAGAGGATAACTTCCTTTGCTCAAAGGATTTGGAGGATATTGGGTTTTGCAACTTACAGACAGTGTCTTAAATAGCATTTCTGGATCAGTTTTCAGCAATGTCTGCATCATCAGGAGAGGAGGACCAACTGGACTCAAGACTGCATTAGTAACTCAGAAAAGAGATTATACAAGGCCCAATGATATCTTCTTGAACAGACCACAAATTAAAGAAGAGTTTCTCTAGAAACCAGGAACTGTTATTACTTTGTCACATATACTCTCTCTAAGCTTGAGTACACTTTCCCCTGTCCTCTCTATGTATTTGTGAGACAGTATGTCTTAGCCCTTTGGGGAATATCTTGTACTACTTGTACAACCTTAATAATATTCTTTTCAAATGCTGCTAAAAGGTGACTGATTAAATTAATTCTCAACTGATAATCTTGGAGGGGAACACACTAATAGGGACTGGAGCTGATGACACTAGAGAATCACCGTTGTACTCTCAGGAGGTACCCCTAAGAATATGAGAAGGGAAATGAAGTCAGCCTTATTTCTCTGTGATAGTAGTAGTTTGAATAAGGATTCTTCAGAGCTTGCATGGGATAAATATGAATATATGTATACATATATATATATATATTTATGCGTGTGTGTATATCTTATTTGCCCTCATAGTATTCATCTATTATTTTTCTATGTATTCAGCAAACATTCAATCATATTTATTCACTATATCACAATGTGATAAATATTAATATACTGTCATATTAATATATCACATTAAATATATGTAAATATGATGGGATCAAAGGCAGACAATGACCATATGACTAAGAGGATGCCTTTAAAGAGGATTACTTTAAAAGTAATGCCAAAAGTGGTAAAGTTCAGAGTGAGCTGTCTGGCAAGGAAAAATAAGGACAGACTTTTTTTTTTTGACCTGTATTGGGATGAAAGAGGAATATCTCCTTGGATAGATTAGATGATGATAACTTAGATAGAAAGTAGAATTGTTCTATTTTAATTTTGTTTCTCTTTTCTCTGCCAAGGAGAGTGATTTTTAAAATAATGTTATATTTTATTATGTTCTACTATATTACTTCATAGAATAATGGTTCTTAGGACTTAAAGGGATATGATCTAGCTCCCTTTATATAGGCAAGGTATTGTCATCCCCATTTTACAGATATAGTAACTGAGATCCAAAGAGGTTAAATGACTTCTCCAGGCAACAAGACTAGTAAGTAGTATAGTCTTTGCTAGAACCTTCATTAGAACATAAGGAAAATGATCTTTACACTGAAAATAACAGAATAAAAATGGCCTATAGAGAGTTGATTTTTCCAATAATTAAGAAGATAATAAGAAAACAGCCCGAAGCCCCTGAAAGCAGTTAGGTAGCAGAGTGGATAGAGTGCTGCACCTGTAGTCAGGAAGACTTCTCAGCTCCTGAGTTCAAATGTGACTTCTAACACTTACTAGCTGTGTGACCCTGGGCAAGTCATTTCACCCTGTTTGCCTCAGTTTCCTTATCTATAAAATGTAGTCATGAAAAGAAGGAAATGACAAACCCTCCAGCATCTTTGCCAAGAAAACCCCAATAAGCTCATAAAGAGTCAAACACAACTGAAAAATAATTGAACAAGAAGTCATTTATGAAATTTATATTGCCTAGTCCTGAAGAACTATATCCTAGGGTTCTGAAGAAATTAGTATATGTGACTGCTTGAAAGATCATGGAGACTGGTTGAGGGACTATAGGGTTGGAGATAGGAAAATGTTCCCATTTTTAAGAAAGACCAAATTATAGTTGAGTAATCTTGACTTCCATTTCTGGAACCAGAATGAATCATTAAAAAGTTAATCAACATGTAGAAAAAGAAGTGTGATTATATAGAGCCAAAATACCTTCTTTAAAGGCAAATCATGTCTTATTTTCTTTTGGGGGTTTTCTCCACAAAGATATCAGAGATGTCTACCATTTCCTTCTCCAGCTCATTTTGTAGAAGAAAAAACAGAAGCAAACAGGTTAAGTGACTTGCCCAGGGTCACACAGCTGGTTAAGTATCTGAGACCAAATTTAAACTCAGGAATATGAATCTTCCTCTAACTTGGTAAATCAGATGAATGCTGTAGCTTTAGTCTACCTAGATTTTACTGGACTTTTCTCTTATTTTAATTTAGTCTAATTTAAATTTCATTAAAAACTTTATGAACAATGAAAAATGTAAAAGCTCTATATACAAAATAGAACAGAAAACTTATGTATGAAACTGAAAATTTCTATTATATACACCTTGCTTTTAAGAAAATTAAATAAATTGAACAGATTCCTTTTTTTTTTTTTTAGGTTTTTGCAAGGCTAATGGGGTTAAGTGGCTTGCCCAAGGCCACACAGCTAGGTAATTATTAAGTGTCTGAGACCGGATTTGAACCCAGGTACTCCTGACTCCAGGGCCGGTGCTTTATCCATTGCACCATCTAGCCCCCCAACAGATTACTTTCAAAGCTATCCTGTTAGTTTTCTTTTTTATTCCCTTCAGTTTTCTATCAAAGAATTTTATAAAATATCTCATGTTGCTCTAATTGAGAAGTTAGGAAAATGCTGACTAATCTAATACAAAAATATTATAAATTCAGAACTTCTTGGATAGTTAAGAGTCAGAGAATGGTTATTAATGGTTCAAATAAGGAATGCCTTAAGGCAATATGAGTGCTATGAGAACCAGGAATATGGGAGTGACCACTGTGTAATAGAATAAACCTAGAAAGCCTTCATGGAGGAAGGAACCCTAAGCTGAGCCATAAAAAGTATAGATTACCTGAGGAGAACAGGTATTCTATTATTTTACAGCATGGAGTTCATTTTGAATTGTTTGGAAGGGGTAGTCAGAAGACTGAACTGGCTGGAGCAAGAATACATTCTGCAGAGTAATAGTAGAAATGTAGAATCTCAAAACCGAAAGAGAATTAAGAAGTTATGTAGTGTAAACTGTACCTGAAAAGAACTCTCCATAGCATTACAGATAAGGACTAAACTTTGGGGGGGGGGGGCATCAGATCCATCTTCCTGAGTTCAAATCAGGTCTCAGACACTTACCAGTTGTGTGACCCTGGTAAAGTCACTTAACCTGGTTTGCTTCAGTTTTTTTCTTCTATAAAATGAGCTTGAGAAGGAAATGGTAGACATATCCAGGATCTTTGTGAAGCATCATATACTACTGAGCAACAATAAAAAGGAGTTACCTACTACTTTCAAAGGCAGCTTAAAAATCAGTGGTGGGGAATCTCTGGCAGTGGCAGCTGCGGGTAGGACTCAAAATTCAACAAATCTTGTAATTTTTTTTTGTGGTAAAATAATTAAATGTTTTACTAGATATAACCAATGAATGATACTATAAAAATTCAAATGACCCTTGGCGAAAAAGTCCCCATTCTTGTTATAAATGATAAGACTTGATGGAGGGGCAGCTAGGTGGCACAGTGGATAGGGCTGGTCCTGGAGTCAGGAGGACCTGAGTTCAAATTTGGTCTCAGACACTTAATAATTACTTAGCTGTGTGACCTTGGGCAAAGCATTTAACCCCTTTGCCTTGCAAAAAAAGTAAAAAAAAAAAGACTAGCACACTATGGATCTTGAATACTAAGGGTGAGAAGTTTGGCTTTGACCCAGTAAATAATAGGGAGTCAATACAGGTTCTTCAGTGTAGGAATATTGTGATGAAAAGTGGAACTTTGGGTTGATAAATCAAATGTGATTAATTCGTGATTAATTTGATGTGTGACTTGAACTCAGGAATGGAGGTGACCAGATAACCACTGATGAGGTCCATATGCCATATGATGAGACTCCTGACCAGGATAGTAGCTATGGGGACTGATATTAATCAATAAATTTCAAAGTAAGAATTGACAGTATTGGATGGTTGATTGGAAATGGTGAATAAAGGATAAGAAGAAATAATAATTATGACATTTCAAACCTATAGATGGAATCAAAGGGTAGTCAAAGGGACAAAGATAAGGAAGCCTGGGTGGCTGAGTCAGTTCAGTACTGTTTAAGCATAAACTGAGTGGGAAGTACTGTGGTAAGGGCTGGAGATACAAGAAAAGGAGTTCACAGGCAATGAGAGAGATTGCATGCAACCAACTAAATAGAAACAAGATACATGCAGGGTAAGTTGGGGGGGTACACTTAAAGGAAGACTCTGATTAAGAAGGACGGGGAAGACATTTTTTTCAGAAAGTAGGACTTGAATGAGACTTAAGGAAAGCCATACATGAGGTCATCCATTAAAATCCTTGGAATTGAGAGAGATGGAGTGCTGGGTTGGAAGAAGAGGACCATGTCATGAACTATATGAAATAAGGGGCCAGGTTTTAAATAGCTTTGAAAAGACAAACAGAAAATTCAGTATTTGATCCTGGAGGCAAAAGAGACCATTGGAGTTAATTGATTGGCAAAAGGGGAGAAATATGGTCAAACCTGAACTTCAGGAAGATCAGTTTGACAGCTGTATAGAAGATGGATCAGAGTAAGGAGAGATGTCAGGATGGGAGATCAACCAACAGTTCTTACAATGATTCATACATAAGGTGATGAAGGCCTGCACCAGCGTGGTGTCAGGGTTAGAGGAAGGAAGGGGGTTTGTAAGAAAGATATTGTTAAGAGAGAATTGTTCATTCATTATAGGAATAGGATCATTCATTGTATTTGGAGAAGGAAGTGAGGGTAAGGAGGAGCTGAAGACACTAAGGTTAGAAGCATGAGTGGGGAATTCGGTTAGCAAATGAATTCTTTCTAGACATGTGAATAAGATGGGGCAAATGGGCATCCAAATGATATAGGAAGATTTTTTGGAGAACCATTCAGAGCTGAAATGAGAGATGGGACCTGACATATTTGTGGGTCATTGGCACAAGTAAGATTTTTTTTCTGAGATTCATTTTCCCCAACTGTAAAATGGAAATAATACATTCATTTATTCCTCTCCAGGCTCTGCTCCTGACTCTTTGAGTGTGTTTTTCTACTCTTTCCCAATTACCTTCTGTGCTTGTGGTTTCTTCCCCTGATTGGCCAGTTTCTTCAGGATCTTTCATGTTGAAGAAGTCCAGGGCAGCAATGTTCACTTTTTTATTTCCTTCCACTTCTCCTGATTCTCTGTATTCCTTTCTCCACTACGCTCCTGCATAGGTACCTTTTCTCCCCTTTCCCAATCCATTGAGTTTTCTACTATGTGTTGTCTTCTATTTAAATGCAATCTTCTTGTAGGGTGAGACAGTCTTTCTTTTTGCTTCTTTGTATCCCCAGAACTTAGCACAGTCTAATACACAGCAAACACTTAATAAATGCTTGATGGGGCAACTAGATGATGCAGTGGATATAGCACAGATCCTGGAGTCAGGAGAACCTGAGCTCAAATCTGGCCTCAAATACTTGATATTTACTAGCTGTGTGACCTTGGGAAAGTCACTTAACCCAATTGCTTCAGAAAAATAAATAGAAAACACCAAAAAAGATTAAATACTTAATGACTTGACCACATTTCTCTCTACCTCATGGAGATGCTATGAGAAATAAATGGGGGTAATACATAAAAAGCTACCTTGTACATTATTAAAAAGTTAGCACAAATGTAAGGTATGACATGACAATTATGATTAATAGAAAAGTTCATAAAGCCAAATGATTTACACTGGAAGGGACAGTAGAGTTCTGTTAATCCAATTCTCTTGGGTTTAGATGTAATCTCTCAATAAGTATAAAGAGACATCACCCTGACTTATGTCTTTCCACTAGAATTTGATAACTCTGGAGGAGTGCTTGAAGATGATGACTTTGCCCAACTCTGCTTCACTTAAGTCCAATTCATTTGCCAAGTCAAGACAGCATCTGCTTGATGTCATTGATCCTCTTTGAGAACCAAGGATGGATAGACCAGAGGCCAAAGACTGACTCTTCCTTCATGTCATGGACACTAAGGAAAGAAATTTTCATTAACTGGATATACTGTATGCCTAGTTCAGAACATAAAGTAAGACATTTTTGTGGTTGAGAGTAGGAGGTATTATTAGAAGAAAACAAGGCTTACAGAGGTTGAGTGATTGCCCCCAAATTACAGTGTAAATCAGTAGCAGATTTGGGATTAACACTCAAGTCTTCTGATTCCAAAACTGGTCAAATTCACTTAGAAAGTGTTGAATGCTGTTCAGAACCAACTTATGAATGTGGCATAAGCTGTACCAGTTGAAACAGAATGGTGGGCCCTTTCCAAGAGAATCTAATTAAATTGTTGTTAATTAGGAAACATGTTCATAGACCAGTTCAATGCAGGAATAGGCAAGATAGTAACCAACAGAAAGAGGATTTAAATCATAGTAGCTAGCATTAATATATGTTATCAGTTTTGTAAAATACTTTAAATACATTATCTCATCTGACCTCATAACATTTTTGTGAGGACAAATCCTTCAGGTATAACTATCCCTATTTTACAAGTGAGAAAAGTGAGAGAGTGAAGAGTGAGAGCTTAAGTAAAGTTACAGAGCTAGTTAAAGTAACTGAGGTGAAATTCAAACCCAGGTCCTTCTGATTCCTGAAGCCAAGTTCTTTAACACCATGTATAAAAACAATGAACATGAAGCAGTAGCAAGAAGGGCTTCATTTTATTTTGTTTTATTTTTTGATTTAATTATTTTGAATTTTACAATTTTCCCCCTAATCTCATCCCCCCCCCCCCCCACAGAAGACAGTCTGTTAGTCTTTACATTGTTTCCATGGTATATACTGATCTAAGTTGAATGTAATGAAAGAGAAATCATATCCTTAAGGGAAAAAAATGAAGTATAAGAGATAGCAAAATTACATAAAAGATAATATTTTATTCTAAATTGAAGGTAATAGTTTTTAGTCTTTGTTCAAACTCCATAATTCTTTCTCTGGATACAGATGGTATTCTCCATTGCAGATAGCCAAAAATTGTCCCTGATTGCTGCACTGAAGGAATGAGTTAAGTCCATCAAGGTTGATCATCACCCCCATGTTGCTGTTATGGTATACAATGTTCTTCTGGTTCTGCTCATCTCACTCAGCATCAATTCATGCAAATACTTCCAGGACTCCCTGACTTTCCATCCCTCCTGGTTTCTAATAGAACAATAGTGTTGAAAGGATTTATTTTTTAAAAAATCTCTTTAGTTGCAGAGTTTTTTTTAAAAAAAAGTCTAAAATTTATCTAAATTATACTAAAATGTAAAAAATGGAAGGTAAATAGGAAATTTAAATTTACTAATACCAATCTATAGAAGAAAAACTAATGAATTTGGAGTTAGAAGAGATGAATTTGAATCTTGCCTTCCACTTTGTATATTATATGACCTTAGGTAAATCACTTAGCTACTCTAGGGAGAAGGGTTGAACCAGGTACCCTTTAAGATCCCTTCAAATTCTAGTTGTATGATACCATGAATTGTTTTGTTGATGTCTGTTGTTAAAAGAAGTATACTGCTCTTTTGCACATATGCAGGCAATGGTATAGTTTCTTGAGATTTGTTTGTTTGCAGTGGTGATAGATCACTCAGAATCATTTGCACTCTTTTGTCTGGTGTCCCATGAGACCATTGACATTCTTAGGTAAAATCATTGGCTTAGGTGAAGGGGTATGGTTTGTATCTAGTGAAGAAAGATTTTCACTATGCAAAATTAGTTGTTCTATAATGGAATACACCCTGTGACATTTTGAGTTTTACTTTTATTTTTCACAAATCAAATTGGAAAGATTTAGGAGAAAAATCAGAACTCTAGAACTCAGTCTTCCCATCCTGAAAGATGAATCATTCAGCCAAACAATCAATCATTATTTGTCAGACACCTTTTCTAAGCCCAGAATTGGGGACATAAAAACAAAAAAACTGCCCCTGCCCTCAAAGAGGTTATATTCTATGGGGGGAGGATATCATGTATTTACAAATAAATACAAAACATACAAAAGGAATCCAAGTCAATCTTGGTGAAAGGAAACTAGCAGGTGCGTAGATTAGAAATATCTTTTAGAAGGTTGGATTTGAGTAGAGTTTTGAAGAAAACAGAAGATTCTAAGAGTAGAAGCCAGGAGGGACATTACAGGTAGGAGGAATGGCCAGTGCAAAGGCAAAGAAATTAGAGACTTGAATATTGTGTTTTGAAATACTAAAAGGCTACTGCTTCTTTTTTTGATTTTTTTTCATAGTTCACAACTGTTTCACATGAAACCAAATCTCCAGCCTTCCATTAGGCTGCTGTGCTTGGTGTGAGGCTAAGCATCACCCACTGTAGGTGGTATTTGGGTTAATGGGGCATTATTCTGCATATTTACAATATCTGATTGCATTTGATAAGAGTAGCCCTGGAGCATTTCAGGATATAAGGATCCAATCCATCAGTATTTACACCATAATGAAGGAGGCTTGGTTGCAAAGGCAGTCCATTGCAGGAGATCCTATTTTCTTAGCAATTTCACAACTTTCCATAGATAATCTCTTCTTCATATAACCTCTGTCAAATGCCATAATAATTCCCTTGCTTCCAGTGCAAAAGGAAGGTACATTCAATATATTTATTCCATCTGGGAGGGAAAGGAAGGGACACTTTTGGTAAAACCAGCAAATTAAAAAACCCAAACTAAAACAAAATTAGTGACTTTTTTCCTTGCTATATTTCCAAACACTAGGGGGAAAGATGGCTTATTTGCCTTGAATTTTGTATTGCTTTGACTGAAAAAAAAAGAGATAGTTTCTTGAAGGCAAAAATCTGTCTTTTGTCTTATTATTGCCATCTTCAATCACAGGAAAATCTGTTCTAGCTGGCAATTTTGCTTCATTTCTCCCCCTTCGAATCTGTCATTTATACTGATTGTGGGATTTCTTGAATTGGATATATATTTGATGAGGATGATGAAGGAAATGATCTTGATTCTGAAAATGGGACAGAGTTGACAGATCAAACCAATATGGTTCAGACACAGGTTAGAGGAGACTAAATTTCCTTCTGTTCCCCTTGATCCTTGCTGTCTTGGAGGTCAGCTAAGCATTAACCATCTCAGCATGGATTTGAGTTCTTCATGTTCAGGAATATGGCTTTGGAATCTAGGAACTCATATCTCAGGGCAGCTAGATGGCACTGTGGGTAGAGCACCAGTCCTGGAGTCAGGAGGATCTGAGTTCAAATTTGACCTCAGACATTTAATTCTTAACTTAGCTGTGTGACCTTGGGCAAGTCACTTAGCTCCATTGCCTTGAAAAAAAACCAAAAAAAAAAAAGAAAAAAGAACTCCTATCTCCTCACTTGGGGAGCTCCTTTCTTTTCTGGACAGAGGGGCTCTCATTTATAAGAATTAATTTTTTAAAAAACCATACTACTATTTATTAAGTATTTACCATATGCAAAACATTGTACAAAGTGCTAGGAATACAAATAAAGAAGCAAGATACCCCTTCCTCTCAAGGGCCTCATGTTCTAATGGAGAAGACAACCCATATAATGTGTGTCAGGGAAGTTAAATGTGAAGGTCCCAAGATCCTTAGGATGAAACAGAAAAGTAGGTGGCAATACCTTTTAAGAGAGTCCTTTTGACCTGTTCTGATAATCTTTGTCCTATGGTTCTGATAATTCAGGACTTTTGTGGGTATTTGGGTATTTGTATTTGAGAAAAGAGATCACATCTTTGGTTCTTTGGTGATGATTTCATTCAGCAGTATAGAAATGGCATCAGAAGACCTAGGTTTGTAAATTGACCCTGATGCTTCTTAACTGTATGATTTCACTTAACCACTCTGAGACCATTTCTTTATCTGTAAATGAGGTTCACAATACTTGTACTACCTCCCTCATAGGGGAAAGTTCTTTTCAGAATGTAAATTATATTTTATATGTATAGGTATATATCTTTATATAAGTCCTTTTATGTATATATAAAAGTTTGCACATATATATGTGTGAGTATATATATATGTAATATATATTATATACATATATATATGGGGGGGCAAGCCAAATGACATTTAAGTCACTTAACCCTGTTTAATTTAACTCAGTTTCTTCATTTGTAAAATGAGTTGAAGGAAAGGGCAGACCCCCTCCAATAACTTTACTGCCAGGGTGCAGGGGTCTTTCACCTTCCCCTTAGAGTGATGCAAGAGTCTGCTGTTTGGCTTCCCTGCCAACATATCTCTCTCCATGCTGCTCCATTCTATCCTTAGTTGCTAAAGCAATTTTCCTGAAGCACAGGTGTGACCATGCTACTCCTCCCCAAATCGATAAATTTTGGTGGCTCCAGATTAGTCTGTCTTCCACTTATTTCTGTATTTCAAAAGTTTTTCATTTCAATTAATTTGGATATTATGAGAATATTGACTTCTATTAGATTAAAAAAAATAATTTTGCAAATGAAAGTTACACTATTACTATGATAGTGGAAGTGAAGGAAAAGAGTAAGAATAAAAACCATTTTCTATGTATTTTGAAAGTTGCTATCTTAAAGCACTCCTGCTTCTTACTTCCTTTTTCATGTCTTTTCCACAACACTCCAAAGTAATAGGTGCATGTGTGTTCATGTTTATTTATGTGTTTGTGTTTAAGTATGCATATATGTAAGTTAAACTTTGGAAGCAACCATTCTAATTTTTTATTCCAATCTGTATTTCTTTCCTTACTTTCTTCATTTCTTTCCTCAAAATAAATGTCAAATTGAAATTTGGTCTTAAACTCAATTTAATTATTAAATTAAACCTTAGTCAACATGTTCTTTTTGCATAAGTCCATTTACCTAGACGAGACTACACATCTTTTCTTCCCCTATCCTCAATAGTGAGGGTCCTAGAATCTGCCCAGATACTAAGGCAGGTCAGCCCTCACACACCTTAACAACTATATGGCTACAGATTCCATTAGAAGTTCATGATCAGAGCTATCAATTGATTCCTAGGAATTCCTAGTGGGTTGCCTGACCCATTGCTCTTTGCGTCACTATATATGACCTGGAGCTCACTCCTGGCTTCCCTGTTCCTCTCTTAGCTTTTGGAATCAACATCCCCAGCACCCCTTCCCCTTCCTCTTCCAGCTGTCTGACCTCTTGGCTCCCTACAAATGGCTTGACAAGTCAACTTTGACCTTGGTTGCTCTGTCTGAGCTCCGTAATCAGCTTCCTTTTCACAAAGAGGGGATTTCCCTAGCAGATCCTGCCTCTCTAGACTTCTCTGGTCCTGCTTCCTGGCAAAGAGACTGGGGTGTCATCACCTCCTTTGTGGGGTTTCAGCCCTACAACTCCCTGTTTTCCTCTTTCCAGTCATTATAATTTAGCTCTCATTGTCCTACAGGCTGTCTGTCCCCTTAGGTCTCAGGTGCTCTTCAGAAAAAAACAAAAAACAAAAAACAAAAAAGAAAACTAGATCCTTGACAGAGTAACTTAATCAGAACTTGATATAGGAACAAGTTTTTACCTTTCTACCTGGGAGTTTCCTAAATTTTGTTACTCTATTATATCAGTTTGTGGAAAAATGGTGGTCATGCCAGGGGAGATAAAATCAGAGCAAATATGCAGAAAGTTGGAGAAATAAAAGTTGAGTCTAACAAATTATTGTAATTGGCAGTAAGGGCAGGGAGCTCAAAGCAGTCAAAATAGAGTAGATTAGTAGGTAACTTTGAGACTCAAAAGTTGCAGAGCAGGTGCTGATCTGTATTAGTAAAGCGTTTTCTCACCAAGAGTTCCCTATCGTGATAATACCAGAGGACTGGTCCAGTGACCAGGTAAAGATAGTGTCAGCTATTTTGCCTATCAAGGATTCTTGCCTAGATATTTGGCCAACAGAGAAAGCCAGAGGACAACTTGATTTTTGCTCAGATTGGAAAGAATCCCATTTTTAGGAGTAACTGGTCTTTGGTAACTAATTTCTTCCTTAATAGAGAGATGTAGTAAAAGTAGATATTATATGTCAGGGCAGACTTTTTGGACCTTTAGAAGTCTCTGATTACATTTCATAAATGTCCCTTTGTTGAAAAGAGGCATCTGAGAGATAAAATGAGAAGTGTGTTGAACTTGAGTTCATTTTTGTCTCTCAGAGACATTAGTTATATTTCTTTGGGCTAGTCACCTAACCTTTCTCAGCCACAATTTCCCCATTTGTAAAATGAAAGAAGTACTCTGGGTTATATAGGTAAATATCTAAGATAGAATTTGAACTCAGATCTTTCTGATCCAAGTCTAATCCTCTATTCACCTTTTCTGCTAGTTACCTGGTTTTTTTTTTTTTTTTTTTAGGTTTTTGCAAGGCAAATGAGGTTAAGTGGCTTGCCCAAGGCCACACAGCTAGGTAATTATTAAGTGTCTGAGACAGGATTTGAACCCAGGTACTCCTGACTCCAAGGCCGGTGCTTTATCCACTGCGCCACCTAGCTGCCCCTCAGTTACCTGTTTGATTTATGATCCTATAAGCAGTTGCAGTAGAAGGAATTATGAGGTAGAAACTTTGTCTCCTCAACCCTGATATAAAGCCTTCTGAGTTGCTTTCTTAACTCTTTCCCCTTAAGTTTCTGGAACCCTCAGTCTTGCAGGTGATACTGAGGTGATGCTGTTATCTATACCCATTATTGATAAAGTGATATGCAGAAGAAAGAGAAGGAATGGCATGTGGGAGAGGATGGCAGAAATGGAAGGAGGATGAAAGATCGGCTGATTTCTTTTTTTTCTTTTTAATAATTATCTAGTGCGATAATTGTGCTTGGAGCTCTCCCAGACATGCAGATGACATTATCTTTGCAATCCTAGGAGATGCTATTCTGTATTTCCAGGACAAACATACTTAATGGAGATGGATTACTTCTATGGCTCTGGGATACATGGAGAAAGGTTAGTGCTATAGGTTGGATTTAATTTGGATTCCTGTTTTTTTATATACTGAATTGTAGGAGAGGATTTATTGAGCAAAGAAATTGGGGGGAGGGTGCTGAGGAATGAGAGGCTTAAAGGGCACCTTATGGATATAAAATCAGTGATCTTGGGGAAAATCATTGCCATAGGGGATTAGCACTGGGAACAAATATGGACAAAATTTGTCTCTGGAGCCCCCAGTTCACCTTTCTTCCCCTTCCCCTTCCTCCCCCTCCCCCTACCCCCTCTTCCACCACTCCTACCTAGGTCTGTAATATGGTGGTGTGAGAGTCTATGTAAGTAGCAGGGCTAGAGGTGGGTATATAGGGTGAGAACAGGAACAAGAAAACAGAAAAGCTGTGGGGTAGGATCATGAGCATCTTCTCCTAACTCTGATCTCACTGTGAGGTAGGGGCAGAGGAGGTTTGAATCATGTGAAGGCCCCAGGTTTGGCCCAGCAGCAGATGATGTTCCAAAGCCAGCAGGCTAGGACAGATGAGCAGGGAAGACCATCAAGGTTATAATAGAGGACATATGCAAGGAAGCTAGCGTCAGGTGCTGGGGAGGAAGGGGCTGATTACAGAATGAAGTTGAGAGAGTGTGAGAAAATGATAAGAAAGGCCAAGGAGAGAATGAAAAGAAGATTGCACAAGAGGTTAAGACAGATAATGAGAAATGCTTCAAGTACATAAGGAGCCTCGGCTCAGCAGAGGCAGTGGCATGGCCCTCCAAGACAGAGCAAAGGTAATTTATTGACAGATGCAGCTTCTGAAAAATTAAATGGATTCGTAGCCTTGGTGTGCTCACAAAAGAAGGGCAGAGGACATACACCAGAAAGACACAAATTTCCCCAGGGAAGGAGAAGAAATATCAGAGGAAAAGAAAATCCATATTCTGGTAGCTAGCCCTCCGACCTTCTGGAACAGGCAAACAGTGTCCCACATGGGATATTAATTGAGGAACGGGATCTCTTATCAATAGTCCCTGGGCTGCTAATGTTCTGTATTCCTCTAAGCCCCACCAGTGACTTCCTTTTGCAATGTTCTAATAGTTTGGCCAGAAACTCATTGTTCAGGACAGTCTCCTTTCTCCTTTCAAATTAGGGCGAGAGGAATGTTGCCCTTTTGAAGTTGCCATGGGGGCCTTCCTCAGCTATGTTCTATAAGGTATTGTTTTCCGGCAAAGCAGGAATAAGGGAAATACTTGAACAATAACTGCTTAGAGGACCAGTGTACAAGATAATAATTACCTCCCTTGATGCTGATAAGAATTCTGGCAGTAAGCAAAGGCATCTTTAAGCAACTGGAGTTTGGAGTGAACCATGAGGGAGGCCTTGGAGCACTGGAGAATTTTTGCAGGGGTGGCGATGGCCAGATTTTCAGAGGCCTGTTTCCTATTAAACACACACACACACACACACACACACAAACACACACATATACACATTCACACATGTAACACATAAATCACAGTAATTTCACAGGTAAGAATAGAATTAGAATTTTAGATCTTAGAGAGTCCCATTCAATTCTCCCATTTAATGGATAGATAAAAACTAATATCCAGGAAAGTAGAGTCAACTTATTTAAGGTCATCCTACTTAGCAAATAGTAGAGTTAATCAATCAATAAGTGATTATTAAAGCAACTTGTATGTTTCAGGCACTATATTAGTCTCTGGGAATAAAAAGATAAAAATTAAAGGGAACTTGTCCTCAAGGACTTTGCATTCTGTTATAGGAAATAATAGATATGTAGGTAACTAAATCATGTCTCATTAATATAATATTCCATATTCCAATTACTGATAATAAATTCTTTGTGAGCCTAAGGATCAGAGCATTAAGCGAGAAGAGAACTTAGAGATGATTAAGTCCAACTCTCTTCCATTTTATAGGAAAGGGAACAGAGGCTCAGAGATGCTAAAGAACTTCCCAAAGCATTTTTTTTTGAAAGACAGTGGGGTTAAGTGACTTGCCCAAGGTCACAACTAGGTAATTTTGAACTCAGGTCTTCCACTGACTCAGTGCTCTAGCTATTGCACCACCTAGTTGTTCCCTGAACTTAACATAGTTTTGTAATCCCATAGATTTAGAACTGGCAGAGATCAAAGAAATCATCCAGTTCTATTACCCATTGTACAAATGTGGAACTGAGGCTCAGACCAGTGATTTGACTAGGTCTCACAGCTAGTTTTTGAGTTTTGGTGCTGCATCTTTCCATTCAGAGGTGTTTACACTCTATACCCTTTTCTTATCTTGCCTCCATGTTGACATTCTGAAGACATATGGTAGGGGATGTATATATATATATACATATATATATATATATATGTATATATATATACATATTAAGCCCCAGCTATGGGTTCAGAACAAAAGGAGATATCAAAGTCATATAAAGCAAGATCTCTAATATCCAGGGGCTTATTCAGAAGGGAAAAAAGCTAACAAAAGAAACAATCAGAAAACAGCTTAGTAAACAGGTACATGCAAGTTAAGATTCCATAGGACTGACCAACAGTGCCATGGGAATATAGAGACAGAAGTTAGTGTGAGTTAGATATCCCTTCCAGATTTTGGAAGGAAGAGATAGGGGTACATGAGATTTGACTCCAAGCAGTAAATCAATTCCCAATTGTTAGAACATGCAAGATAGCAAAGCTCATGAGCAAAGCTTCTGCTTATCTTTCTTCAGGAAGACCTCTAGGTTTAATCTTAAGAATAGGACAGAGAAAGAGAACACATAAGAAATGAAGAAATTAGATACCTATGGATGAATTTTGGTGAAGAAGGTAAAGATACCTCGTGATGGAAGGGAAGATATAGAGAGGCAGAGAGAAGAGGATGACAGATTGAGAAATCTATATAGGGTGGGGTGACCAGCATAAAAAGCAGGCTGGGAAAATCCCTATGATGCCAGGTCGAAACTTGGAAAAGTTCCCAGAGACAATGGGCAACTGTTTCTCTACTCCCAACAATGCCCTCTGCCCTCACCCCTCCCAACACACAACACTCCCACAGTTCAAAAGTGCAGGCTATTTCAGAGGTCATTGGACAAATGCCCAGCTACCTTCTGAGGGATCATATTTCTACTTTGAATGACAAGTGGATTGGTCCAAATTCTTTCTTCTAATTCTCTACCACGTCACCTTCTGTTTTCACTCCTCTTCACAGCTAGGGATTCCCACCTTAACTGACTTGCCTTTATGGGTAGGAGCAATAGGTGGTTACCATCAGGAAGGTCCCTCTTGTCTCAGATTCCATACTCTTGATAGTACATGGTTCAAAATTCATTCCTTTGGGCTAAGGATATTTGTTGCATAAGTTTAAGAGACATGCTTTAAGTACGTAATAATATCTTACTAACCACCACTACCCAGTATTAGTTTTTCACCTATTAGAATGTAAGCTTCTCTTTGGCAGGGATTGTCTTGATTTTATATTTGTATGCTTGACAGCTAGCTCTATAGGTATTTTTTTTAATTTATGTTACCAATTATATATCGAGATAATTTTCAACATTCATTTTTTTTGCAAGGCATTGGGTTTAAGTGAGCTGAAGAAGGTCACAAAGCTAGTAAATATTAAGTGTCTGAGGCCAGATTTGAACTCAGATACTCCTGACTCCACTGGTGCTCTATCCAATGTGCCACCTAGCTGCCCCACAACATTCAGTTTTGTAAAGTTTTCTCCCTCCCACCTTTCCTTCCTCCCACCCTAGGATAGTAATAAATCTAATATAAGCTTTACACATACAATTATGTTATATTTCCATACTGGTCATGCATACATAATAGACATTTTAAAAATGTTTGCCATTTGATATATTCTTTTCTTTTAATAAGAGAGTCAGATAATACCAACACAAAATGTGTGCTGACATCTGGAGGGGGAGATATTGAAAATTGGAAATGGTACAAAAAATGTGATTGACAGGGACCAGCTTCACTTGTGACAAAGTTATGTCTCACCCCAGTCCTGTAACTGACTGTCAGTTCTCATTGAGGAAGAAGTTGGCTAGAATCTTCACCCATATTCTTGTATATTTGGAAAATTCACTTAAAGAGAACTGTGGAACTCTTATGGTGCTCCTATAAGAAAATAAGTGGCTTCATTCATTCATTCATTCATTCATTCATTCATTCATTCATTCATTCAACAAACATCTGTGCAGAGGAATATGCTGTTCAGATAGAATAAGCCCGTTCACTTGGAGTCTAGAGTTTTAGTAAGTTATGCCATATGGCAGATAATTATAATACCCAATATTACATGACAAATATGTTGATATCCCAGGGGAAGTTATAAATAGGCCTTTGAGAATGCCTCTAGAGAACCAAGAAAGTGAAAGAGCAAGAAATGGAATGATGGCATCCCAGGGTTCAGTATTAGAAGCCAGAGCTGTCCCCAAATTAAAGTACCAATGACCTGGTTTGCAAGTCAACTCAAAGACAATCCAACAGATGTTCCCCTCAGAGGTAGCCTATATCTGCAAAAAGTACATCCTAATTATGTAACAAAACAGCAAAATAAGAGATCCTAAAACCCTATTTCCCAGTGATATCGCTTAAAACTAACGGATGCTTCATAGCCACAAAAACTAAACACCATTTCCAAGTATATAGTATATAACACATGAAATAAACTTCCAAAGGGGACCCAGAGGAAGGACTCATACATATTAAAAAAAAAAGAATTCGGAGAATAGTTAGCCGGAAGTGACTATTAACAAGGGTACAAATGCTACCTCCACAGAGGAAACAGACTTACAGTAGATTAGCTTCCTGACCCTTGTCCATCTTAAGGCTTCCTATATAATTACCCAATCCATCTCCCTCAGGGCAAATATACTTTGGTTGGTAGACTTGAGATTTATTAACAGCATGGAGGATGATTATGGACTCAGACACACTCCTCTCCACAGTGATTGTTTAAGTGTTTCCCTTATCCTGTATTGCAGGAAAACAATATATAATGTATGTCGGCTGCTTAACACATGTGAGCCACTCCAGGATGGAAGCATCATTGTCCTAAGGTTAATGTGGTGCAGCACAACATATTTATTTATGTATAGATTCAACTGGTCACTTGAAAAAGAGTCACTGTTATAGATGAAAGGGGCCACACCAGTCTAGTCCTATTCCCTAACCCATTTTTGGTTATTGAACCTATTGAAGCTATTAAATTAGGATCAGAGGATCAGAAATTCAGAACTGGAAGGGAACTCAGAAGCTATATACACCAAACCTTGTCTTTTTACACATAAGGAAACTGAGGCTCAAAGTGACTTTTCCAAAGTCATATTGGTATCAAGTACCAGGGTTGGCATTTGAATCATAATTCTTTAATTCTCCTAAATCCCATTTTTTCGTATTGCCTCCATAGTTATTCTTGCTACTGTGGCATCTTGCAGATAAATACCTTTGACAGCGAAAGTAGATAAGACTAAAGAAATACTTAGTGGCAGCCATGAAATACTGGATTTGAAACCAGAAATCACAACTATATGAGATTTCTAGTCATGTGATCTGGGATTAGTCACTTTGTCTTTATGGATTTCAATTTTCCCTTCTGTAAAATGAGAATTTTGGACTAGATTGGTGGTTCTAGACTCAAATAGAAATGCCCCTCTTAAACTCAAATAGAAATGGACTCCTGTGGGCCACATATTGACTTAGAAAACCAAGTATTAATATTATCTATATTCTATTGTATTTTATTTTGTTAAATATTTCTCAATTACATCATCAGCGGCATTCAAGAATGATAGGGTGGCCCCATGCTGGATGCCTTTCTTTGGTCTAGAGGATTTCTAAAGTCCCTTCTAATCAATGAAACAACAGGTATTTATTAAATATTTGCTATTCAATACCCATATATATGTGCAACATCCTAGATACTTCTAGTGCAAAATGCTTAGATCTACAATTTTCCAATGTGACTGATGAAGTGCTTACCTTGCTAGGTAATCATGGCTCAGGAGTCAAGAAAGCTGGATTTGACAAGCTCTAACATTAGTTGCGAGGTCATGTACAAGGAATGAACTTAGAAATGTCCACATTGTGATTATAGCACTGTCTAATCAATACTCCCATTCTATGACCATGTGAGTCACTTCCCAAAGGCAGTATTAAAGTTTCTATTTCCATCCACTTTATTTGATATGATCTAAATCATCCTCATGTATTCATTCATTCAAAGCTAAAGTAGCTTTGAAATAATAAACTGTAGCAAGATTTTAAAATACCAATTAATTAAAATAAAAACAAAATACAACCACATGGAGTGAAGAAATTCATAGGGAATTATCCCTACTATATTTCATGCAGACTGTTTACTTTGGCAGCTGAAGGATTGAAATATCTTAAAAGTTTTTTTCTTGTTTCCTCAAATTAAACTTGATATAACCTATGTGGTAGAAAATACACAGTACATATAGCTTTATCACTGAGTGCAACAGTTAATTGGGTTGGGTTTTTGTTCTTTTTTAAAAGACAGGCTTCTTTGTCATTTAAGTTGTTACAGGCCTATCCAGATGTCTCTCCTTGAGATATTAAAGATGACTTCTCTCCTTATAAATTCTGAGACATCTGTAGTGTTTTGATGTTGATGGTAATTAAAGTATGAAATACTTCCTGCCCAGTGTATTATTGAATGTGAGTATAGTGGGGGAAAAAAAAGCTGGAAATGTGGATTGGAATGTAATGACCAGTCACATTTTCAGAGGGCCTATGATTAATTATGCTACTCACCTCCTGATTAGAGATGATGGACTAAGATGAGATGTACATTTTTGGATATGGGCAGTGGACAGAGCACCAGCCCTGGGGCCAACAAGACACCCCAAGACAACATCCCACCTCAGAGACCCAGCAACCACCTGGCCCCATGCCCAGACAGATCACCCAATCCCAGCACCTTGCAAAAAAGTAAAAGAAAAAAAAAGAAAAAAATCCTCTCCTATGATCTCCACTCTCCTCTATCGACCACAACCCCCCCCTATTCCCTTGTCCCCCTTCTCTCCTTTAGTTCTCCAGATGTCTATACCCTATTGAGTGTGTATGCTATTTCCTCTCTGAGCCATTTCTGATGAGAATAAAGGTTCCCTCATTTTCCCTTGCCTCCCCCCCTTTCAAAAGTTCATTGCAAAAAATATATTTTATTAGAAATATCTTAGCCTATTCTATTTCTCCTTTCTCTTTCTCCCTGTACATTTCCATTTCATCCATTTGACTCCATTCACCCATTTGACTCCATTAAACATGTAACATTCTTGACCAATCTCTCATTCTGGATATTTCCCCCCTCTGCTTCTTTTGTTGTACTCTTAATTTCCCCTTTTACCTCTTTTACCTGTTCTCCCTCCTCTACCTATCCTTAAGTCTTCTTGGCTAGATCATCATCATCAATATATATATATATATATATATATATATATATATATATATATATACATATATACATATATATGTATATATGACTTCCGGGAAAGATGGCGGAGAGAAGACAGGCACAGTTCTGAAGTCTCCTGACCTTTCCATATATATACATACACACAAACACACATATGTATGTAAAATGTCTATGTATACAGAGAGAGACAGGCTCCAAGAACTATAATTCTAGTTCCTACTCTCTCTTGAGCTCCAGGACTATATCACCAATTGCTCACTGAATATTTGAAATTGGATAATATGACAATGTCTCAAATTCAAAATGCCCATAAATGATCTTATTTATTCTCTTTACCCTAAAACCCACTCCATTTTCACACTTTCTTCATATAGGTCAAGAGCATCAACATCTACCTCCCTGCTTGCCAGGTTCATATCCTCATTGTCTTCCTTGATACCTTACTCTCATTTATCCCACTCAGTTGCCAAATCTTATCCTTCACCTTTGACAGTTAGTCTGACATCTATTTCTTTCTACTCATAGTTCTACCTCCATAGTTCAAAACCTCATCAACTCTTGCCTGCACTATTACCAGAGTCAAGATCCTCCTCTTCCTCAAACTCCTCCCCTTTCCCTTCCATCCTTCACAGAGCTGCAAATAAATTTTCCAGAATGCATCTCTGACCATGTTATTCCTTTAATCCCCTTAACTGTAGTGGTTCCCTATTGCTCTCAGCATCAAATATATATATATATATATATATATATATATATATATATAATTATATATATATAATTATTATTTTGACTTTTAAAGTTCTTCTGACCTGACCTTAACCTAGTTTTTGATCTTTATTTCCTAGCACTCCCCTTCACATTCACTGTGATTCAGGCAAATTAGCCCTTTTGTTGTTCATATATGATACTCTCTATTCTAATTCAGTCTCTTTGCATTGGTTGTCCCCCTTCCCTTGAATGCACTTCTTCCTCATCTCTAGCTCTCATAGTTTCCATTTTCCCTCAAGGTTCAGCTCATTGCTCCTTTCTTTATGGAGCTTTCTTGTTGTCTCCAGCTGCTTCAGTGGCAGGGATTTCTTCTTTTCTTTTTCTATTTTCTTTTTTGGTGCATCCCCAGCACATAACCCAAGGTTTTGTTTTTGAATCCTCAGAATCTAGTACAATGTCTGGAATAAATTGTGTTCTTGTTGCTTGTTGATGGATTTACTTAAATCAAGAGTGATTCTTGAACACACCTCTTAAGACCACAAGTTATAATTATAAGATGCGAGATAGTTATTTCTGGTAGAGGAGATAACTAGTGTAAAAGTCCAGAGATAGTAGAAGGAGTGTTAAATGTGAAGAATGACCAACAGACCAGTCTTGACTGGACCATAGAGTGTGAGAAGGAAGGATAAAAAATGAGGCTGCAGAGATGGGGTAAGAATGAGGTATAGCAGCACCTTAAAATTCTTGGAAGAATTTTCAGGACCAGCTCAGAGAATGTTATTGGGAATCCCATCAAATGAGACAAAAATCCCCTTGTTATGGCTTTAAAGATACAAAGCATCTGCCCTCAATCATAGAATTATCTAGCCAAAAATACACTTCTCACTTAGCACAAAGTATGGCTCAATGTGAGTCATCTGTTTGAAGAACACCATTGGAAAGAAAACTAGAGGAAGACAGGAGAAGAGATGGTGTCCCATTCACAGAATTCAGATGTGTGTGACAGTACTATGGTTCCATGTCACATTGTTCTTACATCAGAAGAGCCACCCATGAACTCAGCTCATTTCGTTCAGTCAAGATAGCCTTCCCCTACAACCTTTTGTGTTCTGCAGGCTCAACATCTATTTTTCTCAGATTCAGTAATGATTTGTGGGAGTCAGCAAAGAATTGGGGCTCATATTAAGGGGTGAGAGGGTAGAAAAAAATTTTTCCCTTGAGTACTAGTCTGAGAAGCTGCTATCTATTGTTCTTTTTGAATGACCGTCTGTCCTTATTAATACAAATAGATCTTATATTTAAAAAAATTATATAAATATCTTGTTTTTCCAATTACATACAATGTTACTTTCTACCAATCACTTTTTACAAGGTTTTGAGCTTTACCATTTTTCTCCCTCCCTCCCCCACAACAGACGTTAATCTGATTAATAGGCTTTATGTTTTCAACTATGATATACAGAGATTGAAATTGAACATGCGGTGAGAGAGGAATCATTTCTCCTTTTTTTACCTTATCCTTCCTCTCCAGTATTTTGCTTTTGAATACCACTTCTTCCATGTTCTAGCCAACCCTTTCCCTTTTCTTTCCCCTTTTTTATTAAGATGTTATTAAGTACTTACTGTGAACAGAGTACCATGTTTAGTACTGGCTGTCATAAAGAGGGAAATGGGAAGATGATAAGGCAAGACAAGAAATGGTCCCACTGACTGTCAATGAACTTAAAGTCTATTTAGGGTAGGAATTAGACTTGGGGTATCATGGGTATTGAGAATTTCCAGGTGAGGAACCTTCTTGTACCCATATAAATCAGCATTTTCTCTGCAACTTATAGTCTTATTTTTTGAGAGAATTTAGGGACTAAGTAACTTGACTAATGGCATTCAACCAATATATGTCAAAGGTGGTACCAGATTTTTGAGGCCAACTTTCTAACCAAGCTGTGTCTTTTCTGTTATTATTTTTGAAATTATTTTATTTTTCAGTTACATGTAAAGATAATTTTCAACATTTATTTTTGTAAAGTTTTTTTCCTTCTACTTCCCCCCCTTCTCATCCTAGTATAGCAAGTAATCTAATAAAGGTTATTCATGTATAATCATGTTATGCTTATTTCCACATTTGTCATGCTAAGAAAGAAAAATCAAGAGAAAGACATAAGAAGGAAAAAAATTAAAGTGAAAATAGTATGCTTTGATCTGCATTCAGATTACATAATTCTTTTTCTAGATGTGTATAGTATTTTCGACCTCAGTTCTTTTAGAGTTGTCTTTGATTACTGTATTGCTGAGAAGAGACCTCTATCATAGTGTCTTCTTACAATCTAATGGACAAACAAAACACCAAAATAGATAGCTATATATATATGATATAATATCATGTTGAAAGAGTATTGAGTTACTGAGTCTTGCTCAGGACTTCTAAACTTAAAAAAACAAACAAAAAACCAAATCATTCCAGAAGAGTGACTAAGAGTATAATGGACAAAAACTAAGCTATCCTTGTAGGGATAGCCTCCTTCAAAGGACAATAGGATAGCTTTGAAGGGCCTGCCAGATTAAGTTGCAATTTTTAAAGGAGAGACCATGGATAAAATCTTGGAAATGCTACCTAATATTCTAGTAATGTTAATAAGGGCATATCCATAAAGATTGGAAAAGACTGTGCTGACCTATCTGGATGTTTGAATGGTTTTAGGGATTATTAATTAGATCTGTTCCTTCCAAATACTTTTCTTGAAGTACTCTCTTTGGAGTCCTGAAACTGCTAACTATCACTTGTAGTATGCTGTTTCTAATCACACCTGCTTTCTTGCCCCTTTTCAGAAGTTTGCATTCTGCATTCTAGAAACTTCTATGGCCCATGATTATATAATTAGGCCAATCCTAATCATTTTCTGATTGTCACATATGGGAAACCAATCAGATTCTCCTGAGTGAAAACCAGTTCTTCCACCTGATAAAACTTACCAGCCTTTTCTGTATCATCAAGTTGTTATGGTATGGAGGAGATAAGTCCTCTACTATCACACTACATTGAAAATGAGGAGTAATAGAAAGATGGTGGACTGTGCCCAGTCCAAAGTGCAAATCTTTCTGGAGGATCATTGTCAAATCTGTTTCCTTTTCCTCCTGACATCCATCATACTGGCAACCAGAAATCTCTTCTGTGGTGTCTTTCCATAGTTGTTACCTTTCAGGTTAATTAAACAAATGTTCACTTTACAACAAACCATAGGGCACTGTTCTGAAGACACAAAGGCAAAAAAATGACAATAGTTTTCTGACATTTAGACTTTTGTTTGCTACTAAAGGCTGGGGATAGAGGGCGGGGCATGGGACATATCTTAGATAAAGACCTGGAGGGAGGACATGGAATATCATGTATGGGGAATGGTGAGTAGACAGCTTGGTTGCATCATACAGTTCATGAAGTGAACTAATAGGAAATAAACCTGGAAAGTTATGTTGGAGTAATTTTATGAAGATATTTAAGCAAATAAATTTGCATTTTATCCTAGAGGTTTACATAGGCATATACTGTAGGTATAAATAGGGAGGCATTAGAATTTTTAAAAAATTTTTTAAAAATTTTATTTCCCCCCCATTTCTTTATTTTTCCAACTACATTAATGATAATTTTCAACAATCTTTAAAATTTTTCTTCTTCCCTCCCTTCCTTGCTCCTTCCCCTTATGGAAAGCAATGTAATATAGGCTCTACATTTATAATCATGCTAAACACAGATTCATATTAATCATGTTATGAAAGAAGAATCATATCCAAATGGAAAAATTAGAAAAGATGACATTAATTTATAAGACAATTTTTTTTAAATGGAAGATAGTTAAAACTTGGGTCTGCATTAAACTCCACAGTTTTTTCTCTGGATACAGATGGTAGTCTCCATCACATCTTTGCATATTGTCTTTGTTGTGCTATAGAAATGATCAAGTTTAGAACTTCTTGAGATATGAGCTGGGGAATGATAGTCAGACCTGTAGGCTCTAGGAATAGAAATTTGGCAACTGTATGGAAAATGGAGAGAAGAGACTTGAGGCCAGCAAGACCAATTAGGAGACATTTGTGATGAGGACTGGAATTAAAGTAGTGCCTGTGTTAAGTGGAGAGAGAGGGATAGACTTAACAGCTAACGAGATGTGTAGGTAATGAAGATGAAGAATTCAAGACGATCTGATCCTAAGGTTGCAAATCTGATTGACTGGAAGGATAGTGGTGCCACTTGGGAAATTAGGGAAAGGAGTATGATGGCCATTTCAGCCAAAGTGAGTTTGAAATGCTGATGGGACTTTCAGGGAGGTGTTCAGTGGATCATTATGTGAGGTTGCAGTTCAGGAGAGAAAATGATGATGTGTAGATTTGGAAGTCAACTGATTAGAACATTTATTTACATAAGAAAGTAAATACAAAATTATGTAATTTCTAAAGATAATAAGCAAGATTTTGGTACTGAGTCATTCTTATATTTTCACTTGTATAAGTTAAAGCACACTATAACAAAAGTCTATTGTTTTATACATTCCTGTCCTGTATGGCTCTTCTGTGAAGCTTCCTTTAAGTCCACAAATTGCAAGAATGGCTTGGAATGGAGGGGATTATAAGTCCCCTACCAGTGGAATCTACTTTCTTCTCCCTTTTTAATAGAGCAGGGCTGTGGGAGGGTGGCATGAGGAAGTGGGCTGGAGATTCAGAAAACTCGGGCCCCTGCCTGCTTAATGTGGGCTTCAGAGCCAAGAGCACATGGAAGGAATGGTACAGGGACTCTTACATTGGCCAATGTCCTTGTTCTGTGGATAAACAGAAGACACCAGCCTTCAGCGCTGGCAATCTGTTACCTTTCAAGAGCCTTCCAACTCAGACAGAGAGAGGGAGAAAGGCTCTATTGGGAGAAGGCAACCTTCTCCTTCCCAATCCCCTCCAGTGCTTTGAGACTGGCTATGGATTAGGATTTTTTCATCAGAAGGGCACCTGGTAGGTATAAGCCATCTTATTTGGGGGCTGTTGGTAAATTTATCCTGGAGGGACAAATGATTTGGAGGAATTAATAACTGCCCTCCCAAGCCTTCATCACAGTGTGTTCCACAGTATGCACCATCTGGGGGAACCTTGATTCAGAAGATGGCTTGGGCTCTGGAAATCTACCAAGCTGCTAAGACAGAATGTGTCACTGGGGGAAGGTACATCAAGTCCAGAGAGAGGGATCCAGACTGCCTGTCCTAACAACGGCCCTGATGGTCTCCATGGGGAATAGAGAGGGAATGAGTAGTGATTAAATGGCAGCTTCCACTCTTTCCTCTACCCCCCCACCTCAACTCTCCAGCAGTAATTCTCTGAAAGTATTGATCTATAATGCTAGAAGAAGAAGCAGGGTTCTGCTCTGGGGCAGTATGAGTGACCCATGATCCAAGGAGCATTTGGAGCATGAGGGGCCTGGCTATAACACTTTTATCTACCCAAGACACCATATAGAAGACTGGGCTATATCTTCTGCTGAAAGGCTCAGAATTCTGTATATGTAGGTACAAGCAAATTGAAACAACAATCACTGCCCTTGGTCCATCATTCTCTTGTTCCAAATTCTTCAAGGACTCCTTATTGCTTCCCAGGATAAAACAAAATCATAGTCTAAACCCTGAACAATATGTCTTTCTCTTATCTTTACAGATTTCTTTCAAATTATTTAGGTGCTCACCAGCTTGGATCTCTACCTGTTACTAGAACTTAGCTTTCCATGGTATAATGGGTTGTGGAATGGGAGGACCTGGGTGCATTGACATGCATATCACTTCCCTAGATTTCAGCTTCCTCTTTTGTAAAATGAGATAATTGGAGTAGGAAACCTCAGTCATCCTTTCCAGCACTAAAACCATTGTCCAGTGATCACATTATCTTATTTCCATGCCTGGAACACTTTCCTTATTTATTTCTCTTCCTTAAATCTTCTTCCTCCAAGGATCAAATTGCATGTAGGCTCTTCTATGATGTCTTGAAGGATCCCCTGAATTGTTTAGTATTCTCTCACATCTCAAATGACTTCATAATTATTTATCATTATATGTTTGTATGTTGTAGTCCTCTGGTGTAGGGATCTCAAATTTGTGTATGTCTGTATTGTGGACCCTTTTTGTAGTTTGGTGAATCCTCAGAATTATGTTTTAAAGGCTTTAAATAAAATATAGAAGGTTTCAGAGGAAACCAAACATATTGAAATATGATCATCAGTAGTTTAAAAATAAGTTCACGAGACTAAGAATTCCTGTAATAGAACAATCAATTGATAAACATTTTAAAATATCTACTATGTGCCAGAAATTGCATTGATGTTAGTGATACCTAAACAATAGCAATACATAACGGCAAGGACTGTTACATTTTGGTCTTTCTATCTCCAGGGTCAGAGTAACATTTGGCATGTAGTATGTATTATATAAATATTTCCTGAGCTGCAGTTATTCAGAGGAAGTGACAACAAAGGAGGCAATGGTTCCGTTAGAATAGGAAGGTACTTATTAGAAGCAATGACCGTAATATTGGTTCTTTTTTTCCTTACATTCTCTAAGAACTTAGACAAGCAGACCTACATCTTGGTTGGTATTCCCTAAATGGCCTTGTATTATGTCTTATAAAACTCTGTGTGTTGGAAGCAAGTATTGGGCAAGTATAGAGTATGGCAGAATAGTGAAGCAATGAGGAGACTGGGAACCTTGCAGGATTTTTCTCTATTTGTGTTTACTTGCTGTGTGTGTGTGTGTGTGTGTGTGTGTGTGTGTGTGTGTGTGTGTGTGTGTGTGTTTATGGGGGGGCATCCATAGGGAAAATTTCATTTATCCCATTAGCTTTGTCAGCTAATTGAGGTCTTCGGAATATAAATGACTGGGTAGGGATGACACAAGGTTCCTAGGTCAGCGATGTCCCTCACAATACCTCCTGAGCTCTTCTCTATTCTCTTGGCATGTTTGTATCTGAATTTGTATCTTCTTGGTGGTTAGTCATTTCAGAACATTAACAAGGTAGTGAAAAAAAAAAACACTGTGTTTGGAGTCCAGACGGTAGGATTTAAATCCTATCTCCAATGCTCAATAGGTATATAATCATTGGCATATCACTTTGTTTCCGTGTCAGTAAAATCAGAGCAATGATATCTGTACACCCAACATCAAGCAGTGGTTGAAAATGTTCAAGCATTATGTAAATATAAATGGTTGTTGAATGTAATCTTTTTTAGGATATTACTTGGAGCTTAGCATAGCCAGTCTCTACCATTTTTTTTTTTTTTTTTTAGAATATATAGCATTCATGATTTGGAAGTGTGAGTCTTCTTACTTGTCTACAAGTCTTTGGGTATCATTCCTTTGGAATGAAATTTTATTTTAAACTTCTTCTTCTTCTTATTGTTTTTGTTATTATTGTTAATACTTACTTTTATATCCTACAGCTTCCCTTTGTTGCTGAATAATGATATCTGATGTATTTTCATTATCCTTAACCGTGTTCATCTTTGTCACCATGTATTAGTGTCTCAATCTAAGTTTGAGAGACTTCATTTAGAATAACTTATCAAGTTCTTTGTAGAAATTCTCTGGCCTGAATCAGACTCTTGAATGAAGTACCTTTATCTCCCTCCCATATTTCAACTTTTAACTTCTTTGTTCAACATATTATATATAAGAGTATAAATTGCTTGAGAATAGATTATCTTTCTTTTGCCTTATATTTCTATTCCCAGAGTGAGTTCTTAAAAAATACTTGTGATTGACTGATTAAATCATACATATTTTATTCTGAAAATAATTAGGAGGGACTAGATAATATCACAAAAATAAAATCAATTATGATTAACAACCCTTCACATTTGTATAGGATTTAAAATATTTCAACAATCTATCAGTCACGCAGAAGCTTCCTTTGACTTTGTTTCACTCTCAAAAAGAACATAAAGATTGATATGATTTACCTCCTTCAATTATGTGTTATTGGTCATTAGATCAACTACTGTCAACTGCTAAGTTAATGTTTATAATTGATCCCTCAAACTGTGTGATTTTTAGCATCCTCTGAAACCTTTGTCATCCTCACTATAAAATCAAGGACTAAGGGATATTTTGTATTAAATGAATGTGTTTTAGTGGGCAGGAAATGAAAAAATAATAATTAACATAAGATTAAAAGAAACATTTTTTAAAAACAAAGAAAAAAGATATGGAAAACAACTAAACTAACTTTAAATTGACTATCTAAATGTGTTTTTGATGCCAAAAACAAAATAGAGAATGACTGAAGGAAAGGTCATTGACTGATTATAACAATATTGTATAGAAGTTTAACTGATGCAAATCAATTTCTACAATGAAGAGGCCATCATGGACCAAAAGGATCTAAAAGATGCCTCAGCCAGAAAATACACGATTATCTGGCCAAGCAGAGAGAGGTGACAGCCAAGGACAATACCAGTTAAGGATAAAATCAGTTGTAAAATCTTGAGGAGAAGGATGGTAGATTATGAACACTCTTGTGCCATTAAACATCAAGAAGCAGTAAAAGGGAAAGTTTATTTAATGGATATGTGAAAAGCCAAAATAAGCTGAGTCATTCTGAGCACATTTTAGGGTAAAGCTGCAAAGAGAACAAATAAGGAAAAAGTAGAAAATATGTGCAGCAGTTTTTAAAACAAACTCTTTTTACTATCGAATAACTAGAACTGGACTCTACTACGGATTCTTGTTTTATAGTCCTGGACTCTTTTAGAGGAAACAAAAATGGCATTGATGAGAAAGGTAGCTGAACTAGAAAAATCATGTACAGTGGAGGCCCAAAAAGAAGGAAATGCAATTTTGAGATTGAATGAGGGATCAATTCTTAAGGTATCTGAAGGAGGGAAAGGAGTAGGAAAAACATTGTAGCTAAGAAAAGAGCAATACCTACCAACTTGTATACCTATTTTCCCATCTATATAAAAATTTCCTAAGAATAATCTATATATACATTAAAATTATCCTTGTTGAATTATTCTTATCAGGAAAAAGACCCCTCACAGTAGAGCATATCTTGACAATAACTCATTGACTGAAAGGTATAAAAACAAAGTCCTATTGTGCTTATTACTCATTGCTTATGGAAAGGAATTTGATGCAGTAGAGTAACATGCTGTCTGAATAAGAAATCTCCTATGTGAATTTTAAATTAGACAAGATTCCTTGAAATATAGAAAAATAGACATAATTCCTTTTGATATACTTCCATTTATTCACAATAAATGAAACATAAAGCAGGGAGAAGTATGCTAACCATAGGTTTTTAACCACTAATATGGAGGAAGACTTGCTCAAAATCTGCTTCAGTAGTGAAATTATCCATTTGTTTCTGTTCATAGATAACCCTGGGTCAGAGCACAGAAACATATTTTATTTAAATTATTACTCTGTCCAGGTCTAATTAACTGTTTTAATCATTGGGAGTATAAACAAAAGATAGTCCTTGCCCTCAAATAGATTACATTTTATGGTGGTAAAGCTTAGAAGGGAGAGAAGTTATCCATTCAGGGGCAGGATAGTAAGTATGAATAGTTAAAAATCAGAGTCAGGAGAGGGATAAGGGGCCTAGACCTAGGACAGTTTTCCAAATGAAGACATTTGGAAGAACTCACACATTGATGAAGAAGGCTGGCCTGCTAGAGAAGAGTTCCAGAATATTGAAGTCTCCTAAATAAGATTTCTAATTACTTGAGAGTGATAATAAGTTCTTAAACATGTTTAGTCCTCTAGAGTTGCATTAGGAAATGAAGCCTGAATAATCCTGCACAAAATTACTCTCCTCATTGCCCCCCCAGCTGTAATGCCCCCATCACATCTCCAAAATAGTTGTGTGCTTCCTGCTTGAAAGGATAGTGAGTCACTCCACATGGATCAAGATCACCTTATGTCCCAATCCCTAAATTAGATGATATGGAACAGAAACAAGCAAACATACTGCCCAGCATCTTAGACAAATCAAAGCTATTCATTTAAAGGGAAGGGAAAAGATGTTAAAGTGGAGCTGTCTTATGACAAGGCAAGCACTGCCTTCAAGGATTTATAGTTCAATGGGGAAAACAAACTAATGCACCTGAAATAATCAGGTTAGCACGCAAGGCATAGCAAACTAGCTGCCAAAGCAGGCAGGAAGACTCTTCATGTCACAGTCAAAAGGGGAAAGATCAGTTTAAGCTGAAGTGGTAAAGAAAGAGCTTCATGGAAGAGTTAGGAATTGATGAATCTTGAAGGACAACCAGTAATTAAATGATCAGAGTTGAGGATGGGTGGGATTTTGTGTGTGTGGAAATGGGAGGAACAAAAGAATAAAGTCATATTAAGATGGAAGAGGGAATTGGTGAGTGAGGTAGAGAAAGAAATATGGAGATGATACTGGTCTGGTTGGGATAGAGGATGAATGGTTTAGAGTAATTCATGATTATGTTAGAAAAGTTAGATAGGACCAGCTGACGAAGGGCTGCCTAACTACAGAAGAAATGAGATAAAAGCAAAAATTCATAGAAATTAAAAAAAATGATTTGTTACTTTGAGAGAAGGCTGTCATTGTAAGACAACTAGAGCAATTGTTAATGAGTCTGCATCTCTATCTATAATATGGCTAGAATGGTAGAACCAAGTAAATCATTACTTAAAAAACCCTTTGGGGGCAGCTTGGTGGTGCAGTGGATAGCGTATTGTCCCTGGAGTCAGGAGGACCTGAGTTCAAATTCGACCTCAGACACTTAATGATTACCTAGCTCCTAGCTGTGTGGCCTTGGGCAAGCCACTTAACCCCATTGCCTTGCAACCCCCCCCAAAAAAAAAACCTTTGGGATGGAATCCAGATTTCTGCCCCTCTCCCAATCCTTCATATCAGCCCAATATTCCAAATGTTCTCTTTTTATTCTCTAACATTTTTTTTACTGTTGGTTCAAAATGATTTCTTTGGCACATACACTTATGTGCAAAGCAGATTGGGGAAATTAAGATGAATAACGATTTTCTGTCTTCAATATGCCTCTTGATGTTCTTTTAAAATTTATAGCTTTGTAAACTTTGTACATTTCTTTTCTTTTTCCCTCTCTCTGCCTCCCCCTCCCTGCCCCATTCCTCTAAGTATCCCAGGATTTAGAAGGGTCCTTAAAGATCAGCTCATTTCCCACCTGGTTGTTATTGCCTTGGGTCATTTCTACCTTCTCCACCATGGCTCCTGCAGAGGGTACCTTGCTTCCTTCCCATCCTGTTTTTGCATTATTTTTTGTGTGTTGTCTTCCCCCTTTAGACTAAGCTCTTTGAAGACAAGACTCTTTTTTATCTTTGTCTCCACCATATAGTTGGTGCTAAATAAATATTTATTGGACCCCCCCTGCATTTATCAATTAATAAACAAGGCTTAGAGATGTAGTAAAGTGACCTGTCTGAGGTCATACAAGTAGTGAATGAGTAATCTGGAATTTGGACCCAAGTGTTTTAACTCTACATCTCTTTGCATTAGGAGGGAAGGAAGAAAACAGGCACTATACTGAGAGTTCTATAAAACTTATCTTATTTGATCTTCACAACAACTTTGGAAAGGAGCTGCAATTATTAACCTCATTTTATAGTTGAGGAAACTGAGGCAGAGAGGTTAAGTGACTCACCCAGTTAGTGCCTAAAGTTGGACTCAAACTCAAGTCTTCCTAATTACAGAACCAGTGCTCTATCCATGGAGTCATTATCTAAATATACAATGAGAGAATCCTCTCCCTTTCTTTCCTTCTATTTTTTTCTTCTCCCATGATTATGTCTTAGGTGTCCTTATGAACTATTAAAAGTCATGATAGGGGCCTTCAGAGTTGAAAAGGTTGCTGATTCCTGATATAACAGATAAGTAATCACACCATTCAAAAGGAGATACATGTCTTGATCTGTCAGACATCTCTCAGGTTTTTACTGTTGTATTGTAGAGTTATGCAGCCTTATTTCAAGTATAAATAAGATTGTATGGTGGTTAAAAGACAAAAACCAGATAGGAGTCGCTAAAGGGCAGTGGTAAGAAAACACGATAATTACATTAAATTCTTTAGTTTAGTGTTCTAATATTTTGTGTGTATGTGTGCAATATATCTATGTGTAGATATATACAAAAATACAAAGTCTAATTTATGTCTTTTCCTCTATACCTCATATGTTTCTTGAAGCATAAACATCTATATATGATCATAGGCATCCATCATCTTTTCCATTTTATGAGTGGGGAAAGAGGCCTGGAAAAATCAAGATATTTGCTGAAAGTTACACAGTTAAGGTGATCATAATGCTGATTTCCCTATTCCCAGACTGATTTCTATTATTTTCATCCTTTCCTTTTCTATTAATTCTTTTTGTTTTCCTTTTCACTTTTGTTAATATTTTCAAGGACCAGGAAGGTGGTTTCCTGAACTAAGCATTAACTTTGAAACACAATGCCTTCTTGAAAAGAACATTTAAGTTCCTATTAGATTGTGTACTTTGTACTTCATTTCTCCTCCATTCCTCAGAGAAAGGTGCAGTGTGGGCTGAGGCTCCTATCTGCAGCAAGTGACGTCACTGAACAAAGGGACTTTCTTAGATGTTAACTCACATTGGGCAAATTGCTGCTCTCTGATTAGTATAGTCAAGGTAGAATAGATTCTGCATGACCTTGAGCAACCCCCCAAGCATACCAGGGCAATGGGTAGACTTTTTAGGGGCTCAGGTCATTTTTGTTCCCACTTTCCAAAATAAAGTTCACAGTTCTTTAGGCAAATGTACCACTTGCCATGGAGGGGACTCCTACCCTGAGAAAGAATTGATGGTGAAGATTTGGTGCTTCATCCAGCTGTACAATCCAGGAGACCTTTTGGGGTTTAAGGAATTCAATGAGATGATTGTTCATGAAGAATGTAGATTGGGAGCTCCTCCCTCATTGTTCTACAGCATGTGTGATGCAAAGATTAGTCATCTCACCAAGGATGAAGGTGAGCAGTGTTGTAAATAACCCCAAATTTTGTATAACAAAAAATAAATCACTGGTTTTCTTTCCACTCTACCTTCTGCCCTTTTATTATGGAATTTCAACATACATGTTAAGGTTCCCTTGAATATCCTAATCTCTAATTTCTTCAATCAATACAATTTTTCACATTATTTTTCTACTTCATCTCAAATATGCACAGGGATGGTCATACTCCTGACCTTGGCATCACTTACAAGAGTTTTTACTTCTGCCTATCTCTCCCTTTGCCTTATCCCTCTTAAATCATTTCTTCCTCCTTAGTACATTCTCTAATCTTTCCTCCTCTCAATCCTTTCCCTGATCATCAATATTGTACACTGGTCACTTTTCTGGTTTCCTTACCTCAATCCTTTAGTTTTCTAGTTCATCTCTGCACAATCTTCTACCTTAAATTCCTTGTCCTATCACCTCTCACCTGTTGCCAACCCCAACCCTGCATCACTTCCACCATTCTCCTTTTCTGTTTCTACTCATAGTAGCATGGCATAATAAATAGGATATAAGACTTGGAGCCATGAAAAACTGGATTGAAATTCATCTTAGACACAATCTGTATAATGATGGACAAGTCACTTAAGCTTTTTCATCAGATTCTTCATTTGTAAAATAAGGGACTTAGACTCAACCTCTAAGGTCCTTTTACGTTCTAAATCTATAATAATATAACAAGTTACAGAAGTCTTTTAGACATTTTCAAATCTAATCCTAACATATCCCTGACTGAAGCAAACCAATCTATTCCCTACTAATTGGAAATTAGGCTATTTTTCACTTACTATTTCACATATCTTTTTTCTTTTCATTTTATTTTTTCCCAATTTCATGTAAAGATCATTTTCAACACTGAATTTTGTAAGATATCAAATTTCCAACAACAAGCAATCTGATATAAGTTAAACATGTACAATCATGTTAAGTATATTTCTATACTAGGTATATTTTGAGAGAAAAATCAGAACAAAAGGGTAAAATGAAAAACAAAAAAAATAACAAATGAAAAAAGTTAAATAGTATGCTTTGATCTTTATTCATACTCCATAATTCTTTCTCTGAATGTAAATGGAATTTTCCATCAAAAGTCTTTTGGAATTATCTTTGATCACTGCTTGCTGAGAAGAGTTGAAACTATCATAGCTGATCATCACACAGTGTTGCTGTTAATGTGTACAATGTTCTCCTGGTTCTATTCATTCACTTAATATCAGTTCATGTAAGTCTTTCTGGTTTTTTTTTTCTGAAATCATCCTTTTGATAATTTCTTAAAGAATAATATTCATCACATTCATATACCACAACTTGTTTAGCCATTCCCCAATTGATGGGCATTCCTTCATTTCCAATTCTTTGCTACTACAAAAGAGCTGCTATAAATATTTTTGAACATGTAGGTATTTTCCCCTTTTGAATGATCTCTTTGGGATATAGATCTAACAG
This sequence comes from Macrotis lagotis, assembly GCF_037893015.1. Lineage (NCBI taxonomy): Eukaryota > Metazoa > Chordata > Mammalia > Peramelemorphia > Peramelidae > Macrotis > Macrotis lagotis. Next base: position 115,559,036 of record NC_133659.1, read on the forward strand.
CATTTGGGGTATAGTTCCAAATTGCTCTCTAGAATAAGTCATCTCTTTTCTCTTCAAGTCTCCCACCACCTACTCTCAACTGAGGACCTCATCTTGTACTTTGCTGAGAAAATAGATACCATTCATCCTTAACTTTCTATCATCCCCTTCTCAACTCACAGATTTTTGATGTCATCTGCCACACTTTTCTCTATGCTCTAACAATGAAATAGTTTTTCTTCTCACTAAGCCCAAGCCCAATCTTACTACATCTATTCTCATCCTATCTCATTTTTCCCCTCCCCTAATGATTTTACCCTCATCATCATGCTCCCCTTTAATTTTCTATATATTCTAATCTCTGGTTTCTCTCCTGCTGTCAACAAATATGCATAAGACTTTCTCTTCTTTAAAAACACCTAACCTGACCTGCTATCCCTGCAATGGGAGGTCTGTGGAATCTCTCCTTTTCATCCAAAATCTTTGGAAATGCTTTCTAGGGGAAATGGTAAAGTAATAAATATTAAGCTCCTACTATTTTCCAGGCATTATGCTAAAGCACTTTACAAATTATCCTCATTGTTCCCCCCCCCCCAGCTCAACCTCTTACCCTCTCTTTTCTGACCTGGTACTTTTTAACTGACTGTTTTCTCTAGAGACACAAGTGATCTCTTAGTTCTCAAATCTGTTCATCTTTTCTCAATCTTCTCCTTTACCTTTCTGCAACATTCACATTGTTAATCATCTTTGCCTCCTGGATTTTCTCTTTTTTTTTTTGAGTTTTTTTACCCTGTACTTTGGTTTTCCTTCTACATACCAAAAAACCCCACTAAAACATTTCCTTTTCACAAAGAACTCATTTTATGGGTAATCTAACATTAAAACAATCATATATAAACAAGTTATATATATATATAAATATGTGATAAATTAGAAATAATTTACAGAGAAAAGATAATATAATTAAGGGTATTGAGGAACAGTTTCGTATAGAAGGTAGGATTTTGGCTGAAACTTGAAGGAAACCAGAAGGTGCAGGGAAGAACAGCATTCTAGGCAAAGGGGCCAGTCAGTGAAAGTGCCAGTTGGGAGGTAGAGTTTCTTATTTGAGAAACTAGGGGCCATTGCTGAATCACAGAATACATGTTCGCGTATACTGTGTAAAGAGTCTGGAAAGGTTGTAAGGGGAATGTTATAAAGAATTTTGAATGACAGTGATCAGGAGCTAGCTACTAGACTTTATTGAGGTAACATAATCAGACCTGAGCTCATTTTGGCAAATAAATGGAGGATGGATTGGAGTGAACCAAGACTTGCAGAAAAGAGACCAATAGTAAGTGACGAGGGTCTGCACCAGGTATCATTATTAGAGAGAATGGAGAATATGTGACACTTGTAACAATTACAAATTTCAACCCAGATCTGATTTCAAATTTAGTGGTCTTTTTGCTTACTTATGTTGTTGATCATCAGGAAAAAAATGGCAGTGATGTGAAGGGTAGATTGAATGTGAACTAGACTAAGTGCAAAGATTCCAATCAGGACATCAAAATGATCTAGGTGAGAGTAGATTTGTGTTGTGGAGAGAAGGGAAATGATGTATAGAGTCAGAAGGAATAGAGCATGATTGAAAGAGGTTGAGAGAAGTATCAAAACTGACTCTGAGATTATTAGCTTGGACAACTGGTAGGATGGTGGTTCATCAACAGAAATAGGAAAGTTTGTATACAGGACCATTTTAAGGGTAGGATTTAGGACTTTAAGGTAGAAGAATGAGGTACTGGCAAGATAGCCAAGTGGTAATGTACAGGAGGCAGTGGATGATGAGGAAATAAGACTGAATGTAGTGATTAGGATGAAAAAAAATTAAATATGAAATATGTCTGCCTAAAGATGATAATTGAATGCCCAGGGATAGATAAAATTATTCTTTCTAGGAAATAAGTCTAGATTTTAGATGTTTTCAGTTGTACCTGACTCTTTGTGACCCCTTTTGGAGTTTTCTTGGTGAAGATAATAGAGTGGTTTACCATTTTCTTCTTTCAGATAATTTTACAGAAAAGGAAAATGAGCCAAACAGGTTTAAGTGACTTGTCCAGGGTTATACTGCAATTAAGTGTCTGAAGATGGGTTTGAACTCAGGTCTTCCCAACTCTAGGCCTTTATCCACAATAATTCTTCCTGAAATTGATGTAGTAATCCTATGACTAGGGCCTCACATACAGCAGTCTCTACAGGTGGTAGGATTCATGATGCATAACATCTCAGGTGCTTTCTAGGGCAAAAAGCAAGCCTACTCCTGAGGGGACTTATAGGTGTGATTTGGAAATCCCACAACTCTCTATTCAATCATTATCTTTAAACCCCATCCCAGTAAAACTAGGAAGATATTTTTTCTCATAATTTTTCTCAGTTTAAAATATAAAATTATAGGTTTAAATAAACACCAATGTTACTAGACTTATAATTTCTTAACAATAACAAAGAATACAAAAAACCCCTGAATTTTTTATTTTAATATTATATTCTATAATATAATTAGTTTAGTTATTTAAAAGTGAATGCCAGATTCAGTTTTGTATTTTGGAAAAGGCAAATAAATTGTTGCCTAGCATTCTGTCTTAGACAATGGCACCTGTTGAGTCCTTCAAAAATACAGATTAGTTTTCTTTAGAATGTCTTAACAGCTTCTTTCCGAATGACATTTTACTCAGTTCTCAGCAATGTCAGTTAACTGTTCATCTCCCTTTGGAATATAACAGTTTGTTGAATTTGTCTCAAGACACCAATCAAAGTCTCTCATTTTCCCTCAGGAATTCTCATCAGAATATTTTCTCCTCAGAATAATAGTTAATTCAGTTTGCACCAGGAAAAAAAGAAAGTTACATTCACTCAATTCTCCACCAGAATGACAATTACACTCACTTTTCTCAAAGTGTCTCTCCAAGCCTTTTCAAAGATGACATTTCACTTCTAAGTCACTCAGACATTCTCCAATGGCCGTTAACTGTCAGTCCCTCACAGACTCTTTCTTCAATGGCAGTTAACTGTCCATGTTTCTTGTAGACTTTCTCTATTGCCAGTTAATTATCGATTTCAAATTTGTCTATCTTTCTATCAAAGGTATAGTAAAATATAAAGTCTTTATGAAATTTGAGTTTGTATTTCTACATACATATATCTAACACCAAAGAAATTTGTAAAATAGGAGTGATTCCCTTCCATTTAATTTACTTTTATCCATTTCACAGAATCAGACCTATAATTTTTGGAAGTCCAACAAGTTAAGGTTTTGCAAAAGGGAACTGGAATTTAGAGGGTATAAACATTTAGAATAACAATATTCTAATAATTCTATAATAATAAGATCTCTAAAATTTTTGTTTATATTTTATAATTCTTTTCCTCCAACAGAATAGAAAGTAGTTAGCAATAATAATTAGCCAAACTAGCCAGCTACCAGATGGTGCACTTCCTCCCCAAAGGGGCTGCATACCAGCTGAGCTCCTCTCTACGCTGGTTTTACCAGACTCCTTCCAAGGCAGAACAACCTCCCAAGCAGCAGCTTTATACATTTGAAGATCTATCTAATGAATTTCCCTTTCAATTTATTGAATTTGAGTTATAGACAGAGCATCCAAGAGGCAATGCACAATAGGCAGTTAACTTTAGAAGCAGAATTTGGGCTAGATATATAGTCTTAGAAGTAACATGAGTAGAGGTCATAACTGAAATTATAGAAATTGTTGAGATTCATAAAGAAGGGTACTGACAAAAGAGGACCTAAGATACACCTTTGAAGGACACATTCTCAGGCAATAGGATAAGGATGTTGACCAATCTATTCACTCCATCCTTGCCAACCTGACTCCTCTATCCTAAATAAAATCACTTCTTTGATCTGAACATCTTTAAAAGCTATCACCTATTTCTTTTCTCCCTCCTCAGCTGAGGAAAATCACCTTCATAAGGTGCCTCTGCTTCCTCTCTTTTCACTCTCTTAAAAACCCTCTGGGATCTGGATTCTGACCTGATCATTCAACTGAAACCCTCTCCTCTAGAGCTACCAGTGACTTCTTGGTTGCTAACTCTAATGGCCAGAATTACATTTCCAAGAGCCAAGATGGTGGAATAAGCAGTAAGTTTCTGCACCTTTCCCATGCTAACCTCAAAGCAGCAGTAGAATAGTGCCCCAGAACAAATCCTGGAACAGCAGGATAAGCAAAAATGTGGAGGGAAACAATCTTTTAGCCCAGGAAACTTGGAGGAAATGTGAGAAAAGTATAGCTCACTTCGGTAAAAGGAAAGCAGGGGAGCACGGTCCAGGTTAGGAAGCATCCCAGAAAGACAGTCCCCCTTCTGCAAACCAGCAAGAAATCCTGAGCTCCAGTGTGGTGGAGCAGACAATTGTTAACAACAGGACCCTTCACCTGTCTTAGCATAACCAGGGGAACTGGCCGACCTCCCCTCAGACAATCACATCTCTGGGCAAACAGGCATCTGCCAGAAGTCTGATCACTGTGCTGCTCCAGAGAAACTCAGAGTCACACCACTGGGCTTTAGACAGCACATTAAACATCATCACTAACTGCAGCTCAACACCAGGTAAGCCCATCCAAGTGACAGCCATCCTCCACACAACCCCCTCAGTGTAGTACTAGACATGAAGGTCCCCATGGGCTCCAGGGCACATCAATACAACACCAGATAAATATACTTAATGGCACAAGAAACTTAAAACAGTGACTCTTCCATCCTGGAAGAGAGCTCAAATTTAAAAGGAAAATCTCTCCCTTAATTCCCCTTCCCCCCAAAAAAGATGACTTAAAAACAATAACAATAATGAAAAGACTATGACCAGAGAACGTTATTATGGTGACAGGGAAAACTGGGACACAAACCTAGAAGAGGAAACTGTCAAAATACCTATAGGCAAAGAAAAATAGAAAATGGTCTCATGCCCAGAAAGATTCATAGAAGAGCTCAAAAAATAAGTTAAAAATTATAGAAGTTTTTTTATCATAAGATTTATCATATAAGAAAAATTGGAAAAAGAAAGCAACTGCTAAATAGTAGAATTGGCTAGATGGAAAAAGAGATACAAAAATCAAATGAGGAAAAGAATTCCTTACAAAATACAATTGGTCAAATGAAAAAAGATGATACAAAAGCTAATTGAGGAAAACAACTCCTTAAAATTTAGAATTGGGCAAGTGGAAACTAATGACTCTATGAGTCACCAAAAATACATCAAACAAATTCAAAAGAATGAAAAAATGGGAAAAATGTTAAATATTTTATGGGAAAAAATAAAATGATCTGGAAAATAGATCCAGGAGAGAAAATATCAGTCTTTGGGCTACCTAAAATGCATATTGAGGAGGATCTGGATAGCAGTTTTCAAGAAATTCTCAAAGAAACCTGCCCTGATATTCTAGGAAAAATAGCAAAATGGAAATTGAAAGAATCCAATGATCTCCTCAGGAGAAAGATTCAGGAAAGATCCTGAAATAATAAAGGAACATTATTTTCAAGTTTCAGAACTATTAGTTGTAGGAAAATAAATAAGTTGCCAGAAAGAAATAATTCAAATATTTGGGAGCCACAATCAGGCAACTGCAACATTAAAGAATCATAAGTCATAAGACTTGCTATTCCAGAAGGTAAATTTGTTAGGACTACAACCAATAATCACTTATTTGGCAAAGTTAAGCTTAATACGTCAAGGGATAAAATAGACATTTAATAATACAGAAGGATTTCAAGCTTTCATAAAAAAGAAAATCAGACCCAAACCAACAATTTGACCTTAAATGTCAAGACCCAAGAGAAGCATAAACATTTAAAAGGGAAAAGAAAGTATATGGGATTCAATAGAGCTAAACTATTATAGCATTCCTACTTTTGGGAAAATGATACTTGGAATTCTTAAAGATTGTATCACTAATGTTACAGCTAGAAGGAATGTATATAACAAGAATATGAGTATAGAGTGCATTCAAGGAAATGACTTTCATCAATTTTGCTCAGATTGTTAACTGGGTAAAATTTTTCATAAAGACTGCTTTATTTTTTCTTCATTAGCAGTGAGTTTGTTGTTTTTCATTTTTGATACTGAATATTTAGTTTTCTTCTTCTAAGATCAAATGAACCCATCAACTTTTCTTTCTTTTGTTTTTTAATAGAAACACTTCTAGATTATTTATTAGCTCAAAAGTTTTTCTTTTGTTTTTATTTTCAATCTTATTAAGCTCTTTGATTTTGATTTTCAGAATTTCCAATTTGATGCTCAATTGGGGCTTTTAAAATTTATTCTTTTTGAAGGTTTTTTTTTTAGTTGTAAAACCAATTCATTGATTTGTTTGGAGGAATCATAGGAAATGTACATCTTAATCTGATAAAAGAGGGGAGAAAGAGGAGTACAATGGGTACGGAAACATGGGAGAGATGGAACGAGATGAATTATCTCACATGAAGAGACATGAATGACCCGGGAAAAGATGGGAAGGTGGACAGTGAGCATTGTTTGGACCTTACTTTCTCAGTATTGGTTCAAAAAGGGAATAATATATACATAATAGTTGAATATAGAAATTTATATGACCAGGCAAGGAAATAGGAGGGGGAGGATATTAAATAAAGGCAGAAGGAATGGGAACTGACAGAAGAGAGGACAAATTAGGGAAGGAGGTCAATAGAAGTAAAACACCGCTGAGGAGGGAAACAGAGGAGAGAAAGGAAAAACAGGAGGAAATGATGGAGAGAAATATACAGATAGTAATCAAAACTATAAATGTGAAGAGGGAACTCTCCCATAAAATGGAAGCAGATAGCAGAACAGATCAAAAATTGGAATCCTTCAATATGTTTTTTATACAAAACACACTTGAATCAGAGACACACATATACAGAGTAAAAGTAAGGGGCTGAAGCAGAGTCTATTATGCTTCAGCTGAAGTTAAAGAAAAAGCGGTGGTAGCAATACTAGTTTCAGACAAAGTAAAAGCCAAAATAGACCTAATTAAAAGAGACAAGGAGGGAAACTAACTACATCTTGCTAAAAGGTATGATAGACAGTGAAGCAATATCAATATTAAGCATATACGCACTAAGTGATGTAACATACAAATTCTTAAAAGAAAAGTTTAGTGAGTTACAAAAAGAATTAAACAGCACAATTATAATAATGCGGGATCTCAATTATCTTCTCTCTGATTTTGATAAATACAAATAACAAAGAAAGTTTAGGAGGCAAATAGAATATTATAATAATAGAAAAGTTAGATATGATAGATCTTTGGAGAAAACTGAATAGGGACAGAAAAGAATATTCCTTTTAAATCAGCAGCACATGATACCAATACAAAAACTGAGCATGTAATAGGGCAGAAACCCCTCAAAAACAAATACAAAAAAGTGGAAATATTTCATGTATTTTTTTTAGATCATAAACCAATTAAGAATACATTTAACAAAAGGAAGTAAAAATATAGATGAAAAATTCATTAGAAACTAAATAATACTAATACTAATACTAATAAATAAATAATAAATAGTACAAGTGGGTCAAAGAACACATTATAGAAACAACAATTTAATTAAAGAGAATGATAACAATTAGACAACATACCAACATTTATGGGATACAGTCAGTTAGTTCTTAAGGGAAAATTTACTTCTCTAAATTCTTACACCAAGAAAAGGAAAACAAGCACAAATCAATTGAATTGGGTATGCAACTAAAAAAAAGACCTGAAAAAGAAGAAATTTAAAAGTCCTCAATTGAGCATCAAATTGGAAATCTTGAAAATCAAAGGTGAGCTTAATAAGATTGAAAGTAAAAAACAAAAACAAACTTTTGAGTTAATAAATCTCAGAGTTATTTCTATGAAAATAGAGATTAGTGATTGGTTAATTTCATTTTAAAAAAGGAAAGAAAACCAAACAACCAGTATCAAAAATGAAAAGACTGAACTCATTAGGAAATATTTTATCTAGTTATATACCAATAAATTTGACAATCAGCAAAACTGATGAATATTCATGAAAATACAAATTAACAAGACTAACAGATCAGGAAAAAGAATACCTAAATAAACTAACCTTAGGAAAGAAATTGACCAATCCATTAATGAATTCCCTAGAAAAAAATTTCTAAGGCCAGATTGGTTCCCAAGTGAATTCCACCAAACATTTAAAAGACAATTCCAATCGTATATCAGTCATTTGGAAAAACATGTGTAGGAGTCTTGCAAAATTCCTTTTATGACACATATATTATGCTGATACCTAAACTGGGAAGACCTAAAACAGAGATAGAAGATTATAGGTCAGTTTTGCTAATGAATATTGATGTAAAATTTTTGAACAAAATACTTGTAAGGCTATTATAGCAATATATCACAAAGATTAAACACTTTGAACAAGTGGTTTTTATAACAAATGTGAGGGCTAGTTCACTATTAGGAAAAACTATATTCAGTAACAAACCCAACAGAAATTACATGATTATCTCAAGAGATGCTGAAAAAAAGTTTTTATAAAATATGGCACCCATCCTATTGAAAACACTAGAGAGGAAGCAGCTAGGTGATGCAGTAGATAGAACACTGGCCCTGAAGTCAGGAGTATCTGAGTTCAAATCTGGCCTCAGGAACTTAATAATTACCTATCTGTTTTGCCTTGGGCAAGTTACTCAACCTCATTGCCTTGCAAATACCCCCCCCCCACCCCAAACCACAACAAAATACTAGAGAGCATAGGAATAAAGGGAGTGTTACTTAAAATGACAAGCAGTATCTATTTAAAGCATTATTTTAACTATTGCAAGCATTATTATAATAGGGTAAGGCTAGAAGCCTTCCCAATAAGATCAGGAGTGAAGCAAAGATGCCCATTATCACAACTAATATGGTATTAGAAATTTTAGCTGTAGCAATGAGAAGAAAAATAAATTAAAGCATTTAGAATAAGAAATGAGGAAACAAACTCATTATTTGCAGATGACATGATGGTATTATTAGAGAACCCTAGGAATTAACTAAAAAAAATTCCTTACAATAATTAGCAACTTTAGTAAAGTTGCAGGATGTAAGATAAAATCTGTGTAAATCAAAAAATCAAAATCATTTCTTTATATGACAAAAGACAGTAAGAGAAATTTCATTTAAAAATAACTATAAACAATATAAAATGCCTGTCAAGAGAAACCCAGAAACTTTCTGATATATGAACACAATTGCAAATATTTTTCATCTAAATAAGGTCAGATCTAAGCAACTAGGAATAGATTGATTTCCTTCATGGAAAGACCAAGCCAATAAAATAAAAAATGACAATTTTGCATAACCTTATTTACTTATTCAGTGCCATACCATCCAAAATACCAAAGAAATGATTTGATAGAACTAGAAACAAATAACAAAATTCATCTGGAAGAACAAAAGGTCAAGAATATCAAAGTAATTAATGGAAAAAAATACAAAGGAAGGTGACGTAGTCATACTAAATTTCAAACTACATTATAAAATAGCAGTCACTGAAATTGTCTGGTACTGGTTAAGAAATAGACAGGTAGATCAGTGGAATAGATTAGGCATACAAAATGCAGGAGTTTAAGAAACCCAAAGACCCCTGCTTTGGGGATAAGAATTCACTATTTGACAGAAAATTGGAAATTAATAGGACACACTAGATATAGACAAACATCTCATACAATGTACCAAGATAAGGTCAAAATCAGTACAATATTTAGACATAAAGGGTGATTTCATAAGCAAATTAAAAGAACAAGTCTGCCTCTTAGATACATGAGGGGATGAGGGAGGAAGTATTTATGACCAAACAAGAGATAGGATTGTGAAATATAAATTAGAAAATTTTGATTATATTAAATAAAAAGGTTTTGTATAAACAAAACAAAGGCAACCAAAATTAGAAGAAAAGCAGAAAGCTGGGAAATAATTTTTACAAGTGAATCTGATAAAGGCCTCATTTCTCAAATTATATATATATGGAGAGAGAGAGAGAGAGAGAGAGAGAGAGAGAGAGAGAGAGAGAGAGAGAGAGAGAGAGAGAGAGAGAAATGGGTCAAATTTCTATGAACACAAGCCATTCCCCAAATGATAAATATTCAAAGTTAATGATCAATCAGGAAGTTTTCAGAAGAAATCCAAAGCTATCTATAGGCATAAGAAAAGGTGCTCCAAATCCTTTTTGATTAGATAAATGCAAATTAAAACATTCTCTGAGATACCATTATTACACTATGAGATAGGTTAATAGTACATAGAAGGGAAATGATAAATATTGGAGAGAATATGGGAAAACTGAAACTCTAATGCATTGTTAGTAGAATTGTGAACTGATCCAACCATTCTGGAGAGAAATTTGGAACCAGGTCCAAACGACACCAAACTGTGCATAACTTCTGTTCCAGGAATACCACTATTAAGTCTGTATTCCAAAGAGATCATTAAAAAAGGGGGGGGGAGGATCTACAGGTGTAAAACTTTATAAAGCAGTCCCAGAATACTGAAAATTGAGGGAATGCCCATCAATTGGGGATGGGCTGAACAAGTTGTGGTATGTGAATGAAATGGAATACTATTTTGCAATAAGAAATGTTAAACTAGCAGATTTCAGAAAAACCTGAAAAGAATTGTATGAATTGATACAAAACCAAATGAGCTGAACCAGGAAAACAATGTACACAGTATCAGAGATAAGGTATGATGATCAATGTGAATGACCTAGCTCCTCTCAGAAATACATATACTTAGTACAAAAAACTCATGAAGGAAAAGGTAATAAAGATAAAGAACTGATGAACACTGAATGCAGTTTGAAGCATATTTTTCGATTACCTCATTTTTTTCTCATGTTTATTTTTTCGTTTGATCTGTTTTTTCTGCAACTGAGACAAGAATGGAAATATATTTTACATGATAGCACATGTATATGCTATATCAAGTTGCCTACCATTTTTAAGAGGGAAAAACTTTGGAACTCAAAACCTTGTAAAAATGAATGCTGAAATCCTCACAATATGTAATTGGGAAAAAATAGAACACTATAAAAATAAATATAATAATCTTTTTTTTAGTCATCTTTGTTCTTGAATTCTAAATGGCATGTTGACACTATTGATCACTTACTTATGGATACTCTCTCCTTTCTAGATTTTTGAGACATTGATCTCTTCTGGTTCTCCTTCTACATTCTGACTGCTCCTTTTAAAGCTTTTTGTGTATTTTAATCCATATCATGCCCAGTAACTATATCTCTCAAAACTCTTAATTAGTGATCTCATTAATTCTTTGGGCTCAATTTTCATATTTATATAGGGCATACCCAGCCCTAGTGTCTTTTGGACCTATTAGATTAAATGTCTTCCAGAGATCCTAAACTCAAAGTGGTCAAAATAGAATTCATTCTAAGATCCTTTTCAATTCTTAAGTTTATGATCCTGTGATCTATGAAACTGAGGATCTGAGTGTCCAAGGTCATACAAGTAAGTGTAAGAAGTGGAATTTGAACCCAGATCTTCTGATTTCAAATTCAATATTTCCCCCTGCCCCCATACTTCATACTCACCTGAAAGCAATTACTTCTAAAATCTACCTTTTCCTTTAATTTTTTGGGAACACTTCTAGATTCATGGTAATTCTCACTAGACCTGGAAATGACCCATTTTTCTAAAATTAAATTTTAAATCAAAAGAATGATTTGAAGAATGGATTGCTTCTGTCCCACTTTAAATCTTTCTCAAAACAGTCTCTTATAATTCACCTAAAGCCCCTAAACAAGAGGGCTATAACAGCATGAAAAATGGAGAGGCTTGAAAGACAATTGCTATCCCCAACTCTGATATTCCTTGGAATTGATTTTTCCCTATGATTCATTTTTCCTTTACCTAGAAACATCTAATTCTTTCACCTCTCAATTCATTCCTGGTATTCAGTCAGACTGCTACCATAGTGAAAAATAGAGTTCACTTCATTGTTTCTTTTGTAGCATTTATAAAAAATATAACATGTTTAGGGAATTTTTTCTCAAGAAGACAGGAAACTCCCTGTAAATTCACTTTTTAAAACTATATTGTGAAGTCATCCCCACTCTACCCCCCCCATCATTGGTCAATGAATTCAAACAAACATTTCTCTCAAGAATTGAAAACTATTAAAATAATAATAATAAGGAAAATGGAAAAAATTACCTAGAAAATTGTCAAAAATGACAAAAGATGAGAATAGTCAATGATGGAGAATTTGGTGAATAAGAGAACTCTTAATGTATTCTTGGTGAAACTATATAACCATTTTCGGAATCAATTTGGGATTATACTAATAAGGTGACCAAAACGTCTATACCCTCTGACTCATGATATCCCTATTCCCCCAAGGAGATCAATGATAAAAAAAAAGGCCCTATATGCATAAATACATACAACATGCATAGCAAATTTTTTTTGTAGTAGCAAAAAATTAAAGTGAAATGGATACTCTTTAGTAATGGAATAATGTAAGTCAAATTGAATTGAGGGGGTAGAATATTATAAAAAATCCTATTCTTGTTGCCAATTGCAAGTCCAGGAGAATCTGACCTCAGACAAATCTTGCCAGTTAAGGCAGGAGCTCTGGAGGGTTTTCTCCTCTCCTCCTGGTTGCTTTGCAGATTCTTTATTCAGAATGACCAAAGGAATGCCATGGCTGTTTGAAGAGATTTATACCTTTTTATTGTACAGCCTTGGTGGCAGGAAGCTACAGGATCAAAAACACCCACAAATCTATCTTCATAACCTGTTTGCTTACCTGTTTGCTTATCATTTCCCCAAGTTCCTAGGTGACTTCTCCCCAGTGTCAGTGCATAACAAGTCTCCTTGCCTTCACTTCCATAGCTTCATTTTCCACTGTCTGTTCTATCATTCCCCCATTGTCCACATGTTTTTTCATACTTGTCCTGCTAGCCCAACTGTCCAACAGCCTGGACATTTATAGAACAAAATTGGCTTCATGTAGAATCTAAGACCTACATAAGTATCATAAAGTATAAGCAAGTGTGTAATCTGGCTACATCCAGATCTCATATGAGGACTGTACATTTGGACTGATTATATAACAATTACGAAGTGAATATTCAAATAAGTTTTTACATCTAGTTAAGCTGGACCAGTGATTAAGGCAGATTTACATTCACATCTAGACCAAATGGCTTATCTTACAAATGCCTAAACAAATTATTTACATTGTTATGCACTGTAGATATTGCCTTCCTGATTTTGTCTGTTTCACTTTTTATCAGTTATCTATGTGTTCTCATGTCTCTCTGTATTCTTAATATTCATTATTTCTTAAGAATAGAGTATATCTTTTTTTCCATTTGACCAATTCTGCTTTTTAAGGCATTCTCTTCATTGGATTTTTGTGCTTCTTTTACCATTTGACCTATTTTGTTTTTTAAGTAATTATTTTCTTCATTCTCATTTCTCTTCCCAATTTTTCCTCTACTGTTCTTACTTACTTTTAAAATCAATCCTTTTTTAGCTCTTCCATGACCTGAGATCAATTCACATTTCTATTTGAAGCTTTGGATTCAGGAATTTCTTTTTCTGGATTTGTATTTTAATCTTCCTTGTCACTATAGTAACTCTGTATAGTCAGAATTCTTCTGTTGCTTGCTCATATTCTAGCATATTTCTTGACTTTTAACTCTATTTTAAAGTGTAACTCTGCTTCCCAAATGAAGAGGACACTGTCTCTAGCTTCAGAATTTTTGTGTAGTTGATTTCAGAGATAATTCTGGGGATCTATAAGTTTTTTGTTTTTCCAACGTGGTATGATCTATGGAGAGGTGTGTTTATTACTCACCTATACTGCATAACAAGTTTGTGAACTAATATAAGCACTCCTTTCAATTCTGGAACAGTGATCAGGGTCTCTGCTCTTCTGTGAGCATAGGCTCTGCTGTGCTAGTGCTCCCCTCCACATTGGGACTGTTATCCAGATCCAAGTATAGGAAATGCAAGAGTCCTGCCCCTGATGCCAGCAAAGAGACACCTGAAAATTTCCTTCTGGCTAAATGTCTGATCTCTTTATGATCTATAGCTTGAGAGATCTAGAAACCACCATTGCTGCCATTGATTCAAGCACTCCAAGGTCTGTTTCTTGTTTGCTGGAGCCTGGTGCTAGCATGGCCATTGCTTTTTCTCTCACCCTGGATCAACAGACCTTTCCTACTGACCTTCTAAGTTGTCTTCAGCTGGAAAATTGTTTAACTGTCTTTTTGTGGGTTTTGTCACTCCAGAATTTCTTTTTGTTCCACATTTCAAGAAATATTTTTTTTAAATTTTTTCTGAGTGACAATTTGTTTTATTTATTTTATATTATTTCTATAATCTTGTTGAGAGGGTAAACATAAAGTCCCCTCCCCCCCAAAAGATAGAGGAAATCTCATGAATAGTGGGAGAGGAAAAAGGTATACTTCAGTCTGTGTTGAGATTCCAACAACTCTGTCCCTGAGATGAGTTGCCTTCTTTATCATATGTCCACCAGAGAAGCTGCTACAATATTTTTTCACACAGTTGCTATTGCTAGCTGTATTTTCCTCTACTCTATTCCTCCCCATGCTCATTTATTCTATTCTCTCTCTCCTTTCATCCTGTCCCTGCTCAGAAGTGTGTTGTATGTAAGTATCCACTCTCATGATCTCCCCTCTCTTCTATCACCTACTCCACTTCCCTCCCCTCATTCCCCCTTATCCCATCCATTTCCTCTCATTTTTCTTTAGGGTAAGATAGATTTCTATACCCTATTAAGTGTGTATGTTATTTTCCTTCTAAGTCATTTCTGATGAAAATGAAGGCTCACTCATTCCCTCCTCCCCTTCCCTCCTTCCACTCCATTGCAAAAAGCTTTTTCTTGTCTCTTTTATGTGAAATATCTTAGCCCTTTCTTCCTCTGCTTTTACTTCCTCCCACTACTTTCCTTTATCACCCATTGACTCCATCTTTATACCATATTATATCATTATATTCAACTCCTTCCTGTGCCTTATATGTGCTCCTTCTAACTGCTCTTATAAATGAGAAGGTTCATATGATTTATCAGTATCTTCTTCCCATGCAGGAATACAAAGAGTTCAACATCATTAAGCTCCTCATAATTAATCCTTCTTGTTCACCTCCTTTATGCTTCACCTGAGTCCTGTACTTGGATATTGAACTTTTGGTTCAGCTCTGGTTGTTTCAATGGAAAGTTTGAAAGTCCCCTGTTTCATTGAAAGTCCACCTTTTCCCCTCAAAGAGGATCTTCAGTTTTGCTGGGTAGTTGATTCTTGGTTGTAATCCAAGCTCTTTTGCCTTCCAGATTTATCATATTCCAACCCCTAGAAGCCCTTAATGTAGATGCTGCCAAATTCTGAGTAATAGAGCCATAGTAGGTGAATTGCTTGTTTCTGACAGTAGTATTTTTCTCTTTGACTAGGGAGTTTTGGAATTTGGCTATAATATTTCTGGGAGTTTTTCTTTTGGAATCTCTTTCAGAAAGTGATCACTGAATTCCCTCAATTTCTATTTTACCCTCTGCTTCTAGGATCTCAGGGCAATTATGTTGAATTATTTCTTGATAAAATGAAGTCTAGGCTCTTTTTCTGGTTGAGATTTTCAGGTAGCCTGATAATTTTTAAATTATTTCTCATGCATCTGTTTTCAAGGTCTCTTGTTTGTCCAATGAGATATTTTATATTTTCCTCTAATTTTTGGTTCTTTTGGTATTGTTTTATTGCTTCCTGATTTCTCACAAAGTCATTAATTTCCTTTAGTTGCATTCTACATTCGAAGGAGTTATTTTCTTCAGAGCGCTTTTTATCTCCTTTTCCAACTGGCCAATTCTTTCTTTTTTAAGGCATTCTTCTCCTCATTTGCTTTTTGGGTTAATTTTCCAT
This sequence comes from Macrotis lagotis, assembly GCF_037893015.1. NCBI lineage: Eukaryota > Metazoa > Chordata > Mammalia > Peramelemorphia > Peramelidae > Macrotis > Macrotis lagotis. Next base: position 115,574,957 of record NC_133659.1, read on the forward strand.
TTGGCCTAAACTGGGTTTTAACATGTTATTTCTTCACAATTTTTTTGTATTTCTTTCATAAAGCTCCTGACTTGGTTTTCATGATTTTTCTGCATTGCACTCATTTCTCCTCCCATTTTTTCCTCTACCTCCTTTAATTGCTTTTTCAAAGTCTTTTTTGAGCTCTTCTGTTGTTTAAGCCCATTTTCTATGTCTTTTGGAGGTTTTGGATACAGAAGCTTTGTGTTTGTCATCTTCTAAGTGTGTATTTTGATCCTCCATGGGGCCAGAGTAATTTTCTATAGTCAGAGTCTTCTTTTTCTTTTGTTTGCTCATTTCCTCAGCCTAACACCCCAAAAGTTCCTCAATTCCTCCAAGGTCTTATGAGAGACTTTGACTACTATCTTGCCTGTGCTCTGGTAAGAGGATGACCAGAGGCGCTCCCTCAGTCCTGGACCTATGAGGAGGGTCCCTGCTCAGCTATGGCTGTATGGGGGACCAAAGTGCAACCTGGATCTGAGTGTGGGCAAACAGCAGAGTCCTGCCCCAGGGAGAGCAGAGAGATCTCTGAAGACTCCCTCAACCCTCTTACCATCTGTGCTGGGAGCTCTGGAAGTGCTGAGTGACTTCAGTGATTCCTGTTGCAGATTCTCACCACAGGGCTGCTGTGAGACTGGCGCTCTGCTCTGCACTCACTCTGGTGTGGAAGACTTCTTTCACCATCCCTTCAAGCTGTCTCTAGTGATCCCTGGGCCAAGAGGTTCCAGGAAACCACCAGGTACCTCATGGGCTGGTTTGCTCTGACCTGGCTGTGCTGAGCTCCTTCCAACCCCTGGTCCTGGTGAAACAGACCTTTCCTGTGGAATTCTACGTTGACTTGGACTAAGAAATTGTATCACTCAGTCTTTCTGTGGGCTTGTCCCTTTAAATTTTGGATAGAGTCTTAATTGAATGACTTTTGGAGTTTTTTGTGGAATGAATTTCTGGGAATTCCTGCCTTCATGCCACCATCTTGGCTCTGCCCTAGAACCAAGTCATTATTAAAGTCATTACTTTTTTAAATCCTATTTTTTCCAGTTATGTGTTTTGAAAATTTTTCAACTTTTATCCACTTGTATATTACAGATTTTACAGATTACAGATTACAGATTTTTACAGATTTTTTTACCACCCTTCCTTCCCACCCCCTCTTCTCAATGGCAAACTGTCTGATAACAGTTGTACTTGTGCATTTGTATTTAATATGTTTATATATTAGTCACTTTGTGTATGAAGAATTGGAACAAAAGAAAAAGAAAGCAAACCATGGGATAGGAAGAAAAACACAAGACAAGTTTTAAAAAAGTGAACATAGCAGATTTTGTAGGGGTTTTTTTTTGTTCTATTTTGTTTTTCTTTCCCTCTGGATGTGGATGCTATTATTCATAATAGAGCTCTCAGGATTGTTCTAGATCTCCAAACTGTGTAGAGGAGTTGCATCCATCATAGTTGATCAACTCAAAATGTTGTTATTGTACATGAGTATTCTCTTGGTTCTACTCCCTTTAATTGTGTCATTCTTTCCTTGATTCTCTAAAGTTTGACCATTTATGATTTTTTTTATTACTCCATTACATTCATATACTTTGTTCAACCAATACTGAATTGTTGGGCATCCCCTCATTTCCTAATTTTTTGCCACCAAAGAAAGAGCTGCAATAAATATTTTTGAACATGTGGGACTTTTCCCTTTTTTGTGTGTGATTTCTTTTAGATGTATTTCTAACATTAGTATTTATGGATCAAAGGGTATGATCAGTTTTATTGCTTTTTGAGCATAGTTCCATATTGCTATCCAGGATAATTAGATTAGTTTACAACTCCACCAACAGTGCATTAATGTCCCAATTGATCATTTTTCCTTTTCTGGCTTCTTAGGCAATCTGAGAGGTGTGAGGTAGTACTTCACCAAATCATTAATGATTAGCGAAATCCAAATTAAAACTTGTTTTAAATAACTGTTTTAATTTGAATTTCTCTAATCAATAATGATTTGGATCATTTGTAGATGATTTCATAAATATAGCCTTAATTTCTTCCTTTGAAAACTGCCTGTTCACACCCTTTGACCATTTATCAATTGGTCTTGGACTGTGACTGGGACTAATACAAGTAATTTGATTTGTATTTGATTCAATTCTCTATATATTTTAGAAAGGAGATCATTATTAGAAACCCTAGATGTGAAAATTTCTTTCTGATTTCCTTCTACTCTTGACTGCATTTGTTTTATTAGTGCAAAAAACCCATCTAATTTAATATAGTCAAAATCATCCATTTTGCCATTTATAATGTATTCTATTTCCTGTTTATCCATAAACTTCTACCCTTTCCATAGATCTGCCAGATAAAGTATTTCTTGATCTATTAATTGTTATATGGAATCACCCTGAATCTCTCTTGACTTTATTTTGGTACAGGGTACGAACTGTGAATCGAAGCCTAGTTTTTGCCATACTATTTTCCAGTTTTCTCAGAAATTTTTGCTGAATAGTGAGTTCTTATCCCAGAAGCTAATGTCAAAGAAAAGATTACTGTAGTAACTATGAACAATTGATATTTTTCCAATTGTTTATATCTGATTTCATTTGAATGAAAAGTATTTTGTAATTGTGTTCATTCGATTTCTGGGTTTGTCTTGGGAGATAGATTACCAAATATTTTATGTTGTCTACAGCTACTTTAAATGGAATTACTCTTTCTATCTCTTTGTTCTTCAGAAATAGAAATACTGATAATTTATATTGTTTATTTTTATTTCCTGATGCTTTGCTATAGTTGTTGTTTCAAGTTTTTTAGTTGGTTTGCTAGGGTTCTTTAATTATACCAATCTACTTGATATAAATCCTATCTAATCATAGTGTATTATTCTAGTAATAACTTCTTGTAATCTATTTGCTAAAACTGTAAGATTTTTGCATCAGTGTTCATTAGGAGGATTGGTGTATAATTTTGTCTGTTTTGGCTCTTTCTCATTTAGATAAAAGCATAATATAATTGTCATGAAAGGAATTTGATAGAACTATTTTTCTATTTTTAAAATTTATTTATTTTTTGAAATTTACAAATTTTCCCTTAATCTCGCTTCTCTCTCCTAAAAAACACAGGAGGCCATCTGTTAGTCTTTACATTGTTTCCATGCTATATATTGATCTAAATTGAATGCATTGAGAGAGAAATCATATTCTTAAGGGAAAATAAATAAAATATAAGAGATAGCAAAATTACATAATAAGATAACTTTTTTAAAAAAATTAAAGGTAATAGTCTTTGGTCTTTGTTTAAACTCCATAATTCTTTTTCTGGATACAGATTTTACACTCCATTGCAGATATCCCAAAATTGTCCCTGAGCAAGTCCATTAAGGTTGATCATCACTCCCATGTTCCTGCTATGGTGTACAATTTTCTTCTGGTTCTGCTCATCTCACTCAGCATCAGGTCATGCAAATCTCTCCAGGCTTCCCTGAATTCCCATCCCTACTGGTTTCTAATAGAACAATAGTGTTCCATAAGGTATAGATACCACAATTTGTTCAGCCATTCCCTCATTGATGGGCATTCACTCAATTTCCAATTCTTTGTCACCACAAACAGAGCTGCTATGAATATTTTTGTACAAGTGTTATTACCATTTTTCATGATCTCTCTTCATGGTATAGACCCAGCAGTGCTATTATTGGATCAAAGGGTATGCGCATTTTTGTTTCCCTTTGGTGTAATTTCAAATTTCTCTCCAGAAAGTTTGGATGAGTTCACAGCTCCACTATCAATGTATTAGTGTACCAGATTTGCCACATCCCTTCCAACAGTGATCGTTTTCCTTTCTGGTCATATTAGCCAGTCTGAGAGGTGTGAGGTGGTACTTCAGAGTTGCTTTAATTTGCATTTCTCTAGTAAGTAATGATTTAGAGCAGTTTTTCATATGGCTATGGATTACTTTGATTTCCTTAGTCCATAAATTTCCTCCACATATTCTTTGACCATTTGTCAATTGGGGAATGGCTTGGTTTTGTTTTTTTTACTTTTTTAGGTTTTTGCAAGGCAATGGGGTTAAGTGGCTTGCCCAAGGCCACAGCTAGGTAATTATTAGTGTCTGAGGTGGAATTTGAACTCAGGTACTCCTGACTCCAGAGCCAGTGCTCTATCCACTTCACCACCTAGCCACCCCTTGTTTTTTTTTTTTAATTTGACTCAGTTCTCTATATATTTTAGAAATGAATCCTTTGTCAGAAATATTACTTGTAAAAATTGCTTTCCAATTTACTACATTTCTTTTGATCTTGATTTATGGTAGTTTTGTCTGTGCAAAAGCTTTTTAATGTAATGTAATCAAAATTATCTAATTTGTTTTTAATGATGTTCTCTATCTCTTCCTTGCTTCCCTTTTGATAGATCTGATGGGTAAACTATTCCTTGATCTCCTAGTTTGCTTACAATATTGTCTTTTATATCTAAATCCTATATCTATTTGGTTCTTATCTTGGTATAGGGTATGAGGTGTTGGTCTAATCCAAGTTTCTGCCATACTAACTTCCAATTTTCCCAACAGTTTTTATTGAAGAGAGAGTTTTTATCCCCAAAACTGGACTCTTTGGGTTTATCAAACAACAGATTACTATAATCATTTTCTGCTATCTTTTCTGCACCTAGTCTTTTCCACTGATTCACCATTCTATTTATTAGCCTAACCAGACAGTTTTGATGACTGATGCTTTATATTATAATTTTAGATCAGTTAGGGCTAAGCCACCTTCTTTCGTATATTTTTCATTAAATCTCTGGAAATTCTTGACTTTTTATTTCTCCATATGATTTTACTTACAATTTTTTTCTAACTCATTAAAGTAATTTTTGGAATTTTGATTGGTAGGGCACTAAACAGGTAGTTTAATTTAGGTAAAATTGTCATTTTTATTATATTAACTCGGCCCAAAGGCAGTTGATATTTGCTCAGTTTTTTAAATCTGATTTTATTTGTGAGAGAAGTGTTTTGTAGTTGTTTTCATTGAGTTTCTGAGTCTGCCTTGGCAGGTAGACTCCCAAAATATTTTATCTTGTCTGAAGTTATTTTGAATATGATTCCTCTTTTTAGCTCTTGATATTGTATCTTGCTAGTAATATATAGAAATGCTGAGGATTTGTGAGGTTTCATTTTATATCCTGTGATGTTGCTAAAGGTGTTAATTATTTCTAGTATTTTTTTTAGATAATTTTTTAGGATTCTCTAGGTATACCATCATGTCATCAACAAAGAGGAAGTGTTTTGTTTCTTCCCAATTCTAATTCCTTCAATTTCTTTTTTTCTCTTACTGCTGAAGCTAACATTTCTAACATAATATTGAATAGTAGTGGTGATAATAGGCATCCTTGTTTCACCCCTGATCTTGTTGGGGATGCCTCTAGCTTACCCCCATTGCATATAATGCTTGTTGATGGTTTCAGATAGATACTGCTTATCATTCTAAGGAACAATTCATTTATTCCTAGCGTTTTAGTAAGAATGGGTGCTATATTTTGTCAAAGACTTTTTCAGCATCTATTATATGATATAGTTAATTTAACTAAGAATTTTCCTAATATTGAACTAAACCTACATTACAATGATAAATCCTGCTTGATCATAGTGTACTATCCTAGTGATAACTTTCTGTAATCGCTTTGCTAAGATTTTATTTAAGATTTTTTACATCTGCATTCATTAGGTCTATAATTTTCTTTCTCTGTTTTGGGTCTTCCTGGTTTAGGTATCAGCACCATATTGATGTCATAGAAAGAGGCAGAGTTCCATTTTCCACCTATTTTTCTAAAGAGTTTATATAGAAATGGAACCAATTGTTCCTTAAATGTTTGATAGAATTCACTTGTGAATCCATCTGGCCCTGGAGATTTTTTCTTAGAGAGTTCAATAATGGCTTGTTAAATTTCTTTTTCTGAGATAGGGTTATTTAAGTATTCAATTTTCTTTTCATTTAACCTGGGCAACTTAGATTTTTGTAAATAATCATCTATTTCACTTAGATTATCAAATTTATTACCATGCAGTTGGGCAAAATGATTCCTCAATGTTACTTTAATTTCCTCATCATTAGTAGTAAGTTCACCTTTTTCATTTATGATACTGGTAACTTGATTTTCTACTTTCTTTTTTTAAACAAATTAACCAGAAGTTTATCAATTTATTGTTTTTTTCATAAAACCAACTCTTGGTTTTAGTTAGTAATTCAATAGATACCTTGCTTTTGATTTTATTGATTTCTCCTTTGATTTTTAGAATTACTAATTTTATATTTAATTGGAGGCTTTTAATTTGTTCTTTCTCTAATTTTTTAGTTGTGCATTTAGTTCATAAATTTCCTCTTTCTCCAATTTATTCATGTAAGCATTTAAAGATATAATATGTCCCCTGACAACTGCCTTTTCTGTATCCCATAAATTTTTGTATGTTGTCTTGTTATTATCATTATCTAGGATGAAATCATTAATTCTTTCTATAATTTGTTGTTTTAAGTAGTCATTCTTTAATATGAGGTTATTTAGTTTTCAATTAGTTTTAGGTCTCTCTTTCCCTGGTCCATCATTGTATATGATTTTTATTGCATCATGATCTGAGAAAGATGTGTTCACTTTACTTTCTGCATTTGATTATTAAGTTTTTATGCCCAAGTGCATGGTCAATTTTTATGTGTCATATACTGCAGGAAAAAATAAACTATAAAAGAATAATCCTTTCTATCCCCATTCAACTTTCTCCAAAGGTCTATCATATCTAGATATTTTTAGGTTTTTTTTATGGCAATGGTTAAGTGGCTTACCCAAGGTCACACAGCTAGGTAATTATTAAGTGACTAAGGCTGGATATGAACTTAGGTACTCCTGACTCCAGGGCTAGTGCTCTAACCATTGCATCACCTAGCCACCCTTCATATCTAGGTTTTCTAACATTCTATTTACCTCTTTAACTTCCTTCTTGTTTATTTTTTATGGTTAGATTTATCTAAATCTGAGAGAGGGAGGTTGAGATCTCCCACCAGCAGAATTTTGCTGTCTATGTCTTCCTGTTACTCATTCCACTTCACCTCTAAAAATCTGGATGCTATATCATTTGGTGCATACATATTTAGAATTGAAATTGCATCATTGAAACTCAAAATAAATGAAATCTTTAAAACTTTGAAAAAAATTGCATCTTTGTCTATGGTATCTTTTAGGAGGATATAGCTTCTTTCCTTATCTCTTTTAATAGATCTATTTTTGCAACTACTTTGTCTGAGATAAGTATTGCTAACCCTGCTTTTTTTCACTTCAGCTGAAGCAAAATAAATTTTGCTCCAACCTTTTACCTTTACTCTATATGTTTCTCTCTGCTTAGAATGAGTTACTTGTAAGCAACATATTGTAGGATTCTGGCTTTTAATTCAGCCTGTTATTCGCTTATGTTTTATGGGAAAGTTCATCCCATTCACATTCAAAGTTATAATTATTAACTCTTTATTTCCCTCTGTGCTAGCTTCCCTCTGTTTATATTTTCCCCCTTTTCCCCTTTAGCCATAATCCCCAGTATTTTGTTTCTGAATATCACCACCTTCAGTGTGCTTTCCCCTTGTCTCCAATCCCCCTCCTTTTTTCCCCTTTCCCTTTGCTCCATCTTCTAACTGTTAGTTCCCTTTATTCTCCCCCCTCCCCCTTTCCCCTTTTAATACTTGAAAGGTAAGGTAAGTTTCTCAACTTAACTGAGTGTTTGTATATATGTTAACTTTAGGCCTAAGCTGCTGAGAGTAAGATTCAAGTGGTTCTCACCTCCTCCTTTCTTCCCCTCTATTGCAATAGGTTCTTTGTACCTCTTTATGTAATGTGATTCACCCCATTCAATCTCCTACATCCTCCCAGCCCTTTACTGTCCCCCCCTTTATAAGGAGATATTGTTTTTAAATCATTTTATCAGAGTCACGGATAAGTCATGAGTGTCCATCACTTCTGGCTAAGTATATTCTCTCTAATAGAGTTGCCATTGTCAAGGGTTATGAGAATATTTTTTTTCCCGGGTGGGGATATAGCCAGTTTCATCTTATTGGTTAAGTAGTTTTTTTTACCTTTTCATGTATCTCTTGAGTCTCCCGTTTTATATCCAAATTTTCTATTTAGCTCTGGTCTTTTCATCAGGAAGAGTTGGAAGTCTCTGACTTCATTAAATGTCCATCTTTTCTCCTGTAAGAGAAAGCTCAGTTTTGCCAGATAGTGGATTCTTGGCTGCATTCCCAGCTACCTTGCTCTTTAGAATATATCATTCCAAACCCTTCATTCCATTAATGTTGATGCATTGAGGTCCTGTTCAATACTTTCTGTGGCTGCTTGGTATCTAAATTGTTTCTTTATGGCTGTTTGCAGGATTTTCTCTTTTATCTGATAGTTCAGGAATTTGGCCACAATATTCCTTGGTGTTTTCTTTTTAGGATCCCTTTCTGGAGGGGGATCGATGTATTCTTTCAATAACTATTTTACCCTCTGGTTCCATGATATCAGGGCAGTTATCTATCACTAAATGCTGTAATATTAAGTCCAGACTTTTTGTCTCTTCAATGTTTTCAAAAAGCCCCATGATTCTTAGGTTGTCTCTCCTTGTTCTATTCTTGTAGTCAATGGTTTTCCTTATGAGGTCTTTTACAATTTCTTCTATCTTTTTTGATTCTTTGGTTTTGTTTTTTAACAGATTCTTGTTGTCTCATGAAATCATTAGTTTCCACTGATTCCGTTCTTAACATTTTAAAGAAGAATTTTCTTCATTTACATTTTCAACTCCTTTTCCAATTGGTCAATTAAATTTTTGAAGTTTTCCATTTGCCAAGTGTAGTTTTGTGAGAATTATTTTCTTTTTTTATTTGCCTGTTTGAGGATTTGAGCAAATATTTTCTTTTTTGTATTTGTACAACTGTATTTTCCAAGGATATGTTTTCTTGTTTTCTTGTAGTGAGATGTTAATTTTCTCTTGCAAGGTATTTTCTCTTGAGTTTCTTTTCACAATTTTTCCAATAGATTTTTAAATTCCTTCCTAATTTCCTCTAAGAAGTCTTTTTGGGCTGGAGACCAATTCATATTCTCCTCAGAAGTTCTAGATTTCTCTGGGTTAGGATCTATTTCTTCAAAGTAGTTTTCAATGGCACCTACTTTCTGCTGCCCTTTCATTTTCCTAGGTTCTAGTGTGTGGGAGTGCTGTCTCATAGAGCTTTTGTTTTGAAAACCATAGAGCCTTTGCTCACTGGGTTTAGTAACTTCCAAGTAGATCAGCCAGTTTGGGGTACCGGTTGCTTTCTCTGGGGTGTCTATGACCTTGATTTAAGGCCCTCTCCCTAGGCCTGGAGGGGGTTGGGGAGCAGCAGGGTCTGAATTATCCTTGAACAATGTGGGCTGTGCCCTGGGGTAAGAATGTCCATCTCTCTATTCAGTTGAGGGAGCTCTGCTTCGCACACCTAAGCCTGGGGATGGGTGAGGAAGGGCTATTACTGTGTTTTTGTTCTGGGAAAAGGATTCCAAAGAAAGTATGGAGCTCATGGCTTCACACTGATGTCCAGCCATACTCTGCAACTATCTCACCCTCTAGCCCCACTGGGACTCCTCAGACCTCTGTTCCCATGGCCAGAGATTCCACAGCCTTGAACCCCAGCTCCCACAGTTTGGCAACTGATCTTAAGTTAGTCTTGCTCTCACCCCACCCCTGCTGGCTCTCTGCACTCTGGCCCTGGCTCACTCACGATCCCCCAAGACTGGGGTTAAGTGATTTACCTTTTGATAGATGTTCTCCTAGCTTCTCTTTCTGGGTTTTTCTCAATTGGATTTCTGTTAAGAGGTTTCATTATTTCTGAGGGGAAACTAGGAGACCCTAGCACAATGAGCACAATGCCTGTCTTCTCTCTTCAATCTTGAAGCAATTTCTCCTATTTTTAAAAATAGTTTAGTTATATTAGTTATATTAGTTAAAAATAGAATTAGAATTAATTGTTCCTTAAATGTTTGGTAGAATTCACTTTTAAATTCATCTGACCTGGAGATGTTTTCTTATGGAGTTTATTGATGGTTTCTTCAATTTCTTTTTCTGAAATGGGGTAAGAATTTTTTTCCTTTTCTGTTAATCTGGGTAGTTTATATTTTAATAAATATTCATCCATTTCACTAAGGATATAATATAAAATTTATTGGCATACAATTGGGCAAAATAACTTCAAATTATCTTTCTAATTTCTGCTTCATTGGTGGTGACTTCATCCTTTTCATTTTTGATACAATTAATTTGGTGTTCTTCATTCTTTTTTTAATCAAATGAACCTAAAGTTTACCCAGTTTATTGTTTTTTTTATAAAACTAATTTTTAGATTTGTTTATAAGATCAATTGTTTTCTTTCTTTCTAGTTTATCAATCTTTCCTTTGATTTTCAGAATTACTAATATATTTAATTGGGGTCCTTTAATTTGTTCTTGTTTTAGCTTTTCTAGCTGCATGCCCAATTCATTGATCTTTATTTAATTTATAGACATTTAGAGACATAAAAGTTCCCTTTAAAATTGTTTTGACAACATGCCACAAATTTTGGTATGATGTCTTGTTGTTGTCATTTTTCCAGATGAAATAGTTGACTTTTTATAATTTATTGTTTGATCTATTCATTATTTAAATTAGATTTTTTAGTTTCCAATTAATTTCTGGTTTATTTTTCCATCACCATTTGAGACATGTAATTTTTATTGCTTCATGCCTTTCTGCATTAGATTATAAGGTTTTATGCCCTAGGCCATAGAAAAATTTTAGTTTAGATGCCAACTCTGGCAGAGAAAAAGGTATATTATTTACTCTACCTATTCATTTTTCTCCAGAGGTCTATCATATCTAAGTTTTCTAAAATTTTATTCATTTTTTAGTTTTCATCTTTTTTATTTTGTAGTTAGATTTATCTAATTCTGAGAGAGGAAGGTTGATGGCTCCCACTATCATAGTTTTGCTATGTATGTCTCCTCGTCATTCATACAGCTTCTTCTCTAAGAGTTTGAATGCCACATCATTTGTTGCATATGTTTAATAATGCTATAATTTCATTGCCTGTGGTGCCTTTTTTAAATTGATATTTTTTCAATTACATGTTATGACAGTTTTTCAACATCCATCACATGCATATGCATATTTTGGTTTTTTTTTGGGGGGGTTGTTTGCAAGGCAATGGGGTTAAGTGGTTTACCCAAGGTCACATAGCTAGGTAACTATTAAGTGTCTGAGGTCAGATTTGAACTCAGGTCCTCCTGATTCCAAGGTCAGTGCTCTATCCACTGCACCACCTAGCTTGCCTCCATATGCATATTTTAGTCATATATTTCCTTCCACCCTCCCTTCCCACCCCGCCCCCCTCAATGGTGAACATTCAGGTGAAAACTGTATCTACACATTTGTGTTTAGCATGCTTACAGATTAGTCACTATTGGTATAAGGATTTAGGATTAAGGGAAAAGATAGAAAACCACGAGAGAAGAGAAATTTTTTAAAAAGTGAATGTATTGTTCATTCAGATTCTGTAGGATTTTTTTTTTTTTGTTTTATTTTGTCTTTCTTCCCCTCTGGATATGGGAGAGCATTGTCCATGGCTGGTCTCCTAGGGTTGCCCTGCCTCTCTGAATTTCTTAGAGGAACTGCATCCATCTTGGTTGATTAACTCACAATGTTGTTTTTTTAATTTAGAAAGATTTTATTTATTTTGAGTTTTACAATTTTCCCCCTAATCTTGCTTCCCTCCCACCTCCTCACAGAAGGGAGTCTGTTAGTTCTTTACATTGTTTCCATGGTATGCATTGATCTAAGTTGAATGTGATGAGAGAGAAATCATATCCTTAAGGAATAAAAATAAAATATAAGAGAGCAAAATTACATAAGATAACGAGGTTTTTTCTAAATTAAAGACAATGGCCTTTGCTCTCTGTTCAAACTCCATGATTCTTTATCTGGATACAGATAAAGACACCCCAAAATTGTCCCTGACTGCTGCACTGATGGAATGAGCAAGTCCATCAAGGTTGATCATCACCCCCATGTTGCTGCTAGGATGTACAGTGTTTTTCTGGTTCTGCTCATCTCACTCAGCATCAATTCATGCAAATCCTTCCAGGCTTCCCTGAATTTCCATCCCTGCTGGTTTCTAATAGAACAATAGTGTTCCATGACATACATATACCATGGTTTGTTAAGCCATCCCCCCATTGAAGGACATTTACTTAATTTCCAATTCTTTGCCACCACAAACAGGGATGCTATGAATATTTTTGTACAAGTGATGTTTTTATCCTTTTTCATAATCTTTGTAGAGTATAGAACCAGTAGTGGTATTGCTGTATCAAAGGGTATGTGCATTTTTGTTTCCCTTTGGGTGTAATTCCAAATCACTCTCCAGAAAGGTTGGATGAGTTCACAGCTCCGCTAGCAATGTATTAGTGTCCCAGATTTCCCACTACCCTTCCAACATTGATCATTTTCCTTTCTGGTCATATTGGCCAGTCTGAGAGATGTGAGGTGGTAACTCAGAGACACTTTAATTTGCATTTCTTTAAAAAGTAATGATTTAGAACAATTTTTCATATGACTATGGATCACTTTGATTTCCTCATCTGTAAATTGCCTTTGAATATCCTTTGACCATTTGTCAATTGGGGAATGGCTTATTTTTTAATAATTTGATTCAGTTCTCTGTATGTTTTAGAAATAAGTCCTTTATCAGAAATACTAGTAGTAAAGATTGCTTCCCAGTTTACTACATTTCTTTTGATCTTAGTTACAGTGGTTTTGTCTGTGCAAAACCTTTTTAATTTAATGTAATCAAAATCATCTAGTTTGTTTTGGTGATGTTCTCCATTTCTTCCTTGGTCATAACTGCTTCCCTTTCCATAGATCTGACAGATAAACTAGTCCTTGATCTTCTAGTTTGCTTATAATAATTTTTTTATTTCCAAATACTATAGCCATTTTGATCTTATTGCATTAAAGTAATTTTTTGGAATTTCGATCAGTAGGGCACTAAACAGGTAGTTTAGTTTTGATAGAATTGTCATTGTTATTATATTACCTCTACCTATCCATGAGCAGTTAATGTTTGTCCAGTTATTTAAATTTGATTTTATTTGTGTGAGAAGTGTTTTGTAATTGCTTTCAAAAGCTTTTGAGTCTGCCTTAGCAGATAGACTCCTAGGTATTTTATATTGTCTGAGGTTACGTTGAATGGGATTTCTCTTTCTAGTTCTTTCTGCTGTATCTTGCTAGTGATATATAGACATGTTGCAGATTTATGAGGGTTTATTTTATATCCTGAAACTTTGCTAAAGTTGCTAATTATTTCTAATAGTTTTTTAGATGATTTTTTTGAGAGTGAGAATTTTTGTCTCTCACTTCCCAATTCTAATTCCTTCAATTTGTTTTTCTTCTCTTATTGCCGAAGCTAACATTTCTAATATGATATTGAATAGTAGTGGTGATAATGGGCATCCTTGTTTCATCTTATTCCTACACTCTCTAGTATTTTTAGTAGGAATGGGTACTCTACTTTGTCAAAAGTTTTTTTCAGAATCTATTGATATAATCATATGATTTATAATAGGTTTGTTATTCATATAATTAATTATACTAACAGTTTTCATTGAACCAACCCTGCATTCCTGGGATAAATCCTATTTGGTCATAGTGATAACTTGTAATCATTTTGCTAAGATTTTATTTAAGATTTTTTCATCTATATTCATCAGGGAGCTAGGTCTATAATTTTCTTTCTCTATTTTAACTATTTCTGGTTTGGATATCAGCACCATATTGATCTCATAGGAAAAAGTTAGGTAGAGTTCCATCTTCATCTGTTTTTCTAAAGAGTTTATATAGAAATGGAACCAATTGTTCCTTAAATGTTTGATAGAATTCACTTGTGAATCCATTTGACCCTGGAGATTTTTTCTTAGAGAGTTCAATAATGACTTGTTGAATATCTTTTTCTGAGATAGGGTTATTTCAGTATTCAATTTTCTCTTCACTTAACCTGGGCAACTTATATTTTTTTAAACATTCATCCATTTCACTTAGATTATCAAATTTATTGGCATAGAGTTGAGCAAAATAATTTTACATTATTAGTTTAATTTCCTCCTCATTGGTGGTGAGTTCACCCTTTTCATTTCTGATATGAGCAATTTGGTTTTCCTCTTTTGTTTTTTTAATCAAATTGACCAGAGTTTTTCAATTTTATTGGTCTTTTTCAGAAAACTAACTCTTGGTTTTATTTATTAGTTCAATAGTTTTCTTGATTTTGATTTTATTAATGTTTTCTTTAATTTTTAGAATTTTTAATTTGGTATTTAATTGGAGGTTTTTAATTTGTTCTTTCTTTAATTTTTGTTGCATGCATGTTCATGGATTTCCTCTTTTTCTAATTTATTCATGTAAGCACTTAAAGCTATAATATATCCCCTGACAGCTGCCTTGAGTGAATCCCATAGGTTTTGGTATGTTGTTTAATTATTGTAATTATCTAGGTTGAAATAATTCAGTTCTTTCTATAATTTGTTGTTTGATCCACTCATTTTGTAAAATGAAGTTACTTAGTTTCCAATTAGTTTTGGATCTATATCTTCCTGGTCCAATATTGCATATGATTTTTATCACATTATGATCTGAGAAAAAAGTATTCATTATTTCTGCCTTTCTGCAAATGATCATTAGGTTTTTCTGCCCTAGTACATTCTCAATTTTTGTGTAAGTGCCATGTACCACAGGAAAAAAAAGGGTTTTAGATTGGAAGAAGGGAGGAACTGAGAAGCAACTTTCTATCCCTATTCAATTTCTTCCATAAGTCTATCATGTCTAGGGTTTCTAATAATCTATTTATCTCCTTAACTTCCTTCTTGTTCAATTTATGATTTGATTTATCTAAATCTGAGAGTGGGAGATTGATATCTCCCATTAGTAGAGTTTTTCTGTCTGTGTCTTATTGTAGCTCTTTCAACCTCTCCTCTAAGAGTTTGGTTGCTATGTCATTGGGTGCATACATCATTAGTATTGAAATTACTTTATTGTGTATGGTACCTTTTAGGAGGATATAGTTTACTTCCTTATCTCTTTTAATGAGTTCTATTTTTGCAGCTGCTTTGTCTGAGATAAGTATTGCTGCAACTGATTTTCTTCACTTCAGCTGAAGCAAACTATATTTTGCTCAACCTTTTACCTTTACTCTATATGTATCTCTCTAATTCAAATGAGTTTCTCATAAGCAGCATATTGTAAGATTCTGGTTTTTTAATCCAGTCTGCTATTTGCTTGTTTCAAGGGAGAGTTCATTTCATTCACATTCAAAGTTACTATTACTTACCCTTTATTGCCCTCCATGCTATCTTCCCTCTGTTTATATTTTCCCCTTTTTTCCTTTTATCCATATTACCCAATATTTTGTTTCTGAATATCACCACCTTTAGTGTGCTTGCCTTCCTATATCAACTGCTCTCCCCTTTATTTCCTCTTCCCCTTTTCCCTTCTTCCTTCCATTCCTTCTGTTATTTCCCCTTTTTCTCCCCCTCCCCTTTCCCCCCTTTTAATACTTGAAAGGTAAGATAAGTTTCTTAACTTAACTGAGTGTTTGTTTAAGTTAACTTTTTTTTAGGTTTTTTTTTTTGCAAGGCAAATGGGGTTAAGTGGCTTGCCCAAGGCCACACAGCTAAGTAATTATTAAGTGTCTGAGACTGGATTTGAACCCAGCTACTCCTGACTCCAAGGTTGGTGTTTATCCACTACACCATATAGCCGCCCCTGTTTAAGTTAACTTTAAGCCAAGTCTAATGAGAGGAAGATTCGGGTGCATCTTAGCTCTTCCCTTGTTCCCCTCTATTACCATAGGTCTTCTGTACCTCTTAATGTAATGAGATTTACCCCATTCAGTCTCCTCCATCCTCCTGTCTCTCCACTGTTCCACTTTCTAAGGTGGTATTGTTTTTAAATCATTCTATCTGAGTCACAGAAAAGTCATGAGTGTTCATCATTTCTGGCTAAGTATTTTCTCTCTGATAGAGTTACTGTTCTAGATAGTTATTAGAGTCTTTTTTTTCCAGGTAGGGATATAGCCAGTTTAATCTTATTGGATAGCAGTCTCATGGATAAGTCATGAGTGTCCATCACTTCTGGCTAAGTATATCCTCTCTAATAGAGTACAATTCTCAAGAGTAATGAGAATCTTTCTTCCAAGTGTGGGTATAGCCAGTTACAACTTATTAGACAGCAGTTTTTTTTCTTTACCCTTATTTTTTTACCTTTTCATGTGTCTCTTGAGTCTCCTGTTTGATGTCCAAATTTTCTATTTAGCTCTGGTCTTTTCACCAGGAAATGTTGGAAGTCTCCCATTTTGTTAAATGTCCATCTTTTCCCCTGCAAGAGAAGGCTCAGATTTGCTAGGTAGTGGATTCTTGGCTGCATTCTGAGCTCCCTTGCTTTTTGTAATATCTCATTCCAGGCCCTTTGATCCCTTAATGTTGATGCAGCCAGGCCCTGTGCAATTCTTACTGTGCCACAAAATACCTTGGTGTTTCATCTTAGGATCTCTTTCCAAAAGAGATCGATGTATTCTTTCTTTTTTTTTATTTATTTTTTATTCTCATTTTGTACAAATGTTTTTTTACATTAATAAAATATTCTTGTTTGCAAGTAAACAAAATACCCCTCCTCCCCCATGAATATAGATAGACTTGCTTGGGTGAAAAAGTAAAGGGGAGAGAAAAAATTAAAAATTAAAATAATTAGTAATAATTGTAGGTATGGCCAGGTGGTGCAATGGACAAAGCACCAGCCCTGGAGCCACGAGCACCTGAACCCACATCCAGCATTGTAAACCCAACCCATCACCCAGCCATGTGACATGCAAGCCACCCGATCCCCACTGCCCTGCAAAAACCAAAAAGAAGAAAAAAAAGACCCAAAATAAAATAAAATAGTAATGATAGTAGGGGTGGCTGGGTGGCAGACAGAGCATTGGCCCTTGAGCCAGGAGTACCTGGGTCCAAATCCGGCCCCAGACACCCAAAGATCACCCTGCTATGTGGCCCCAGGCAGGCCATCCAGCCCCACTTGCCCTGCACCCTCCCCCAAAT
The DNA here is from genome assembly GCF_037893015.1 of Macrotis lagotis. NCBI lineage: Eukaryota > Metazoa > Chordata > Mammalia > Peramelemorphia > Peramelidae > Macrotis > Macrotis lagotis. The sequence continues at coordinate 115,592,116 of NC_133659.1, forward strand.
AATAATAACAAAAAATGTTCTTGAGTCTTTGTTCCAACACCAACAACTCTGTCATGGGTGGATCTCATTCTTTATGATAAGTCCATCACAGAAATTACTTCCATATTTTTCCAGCGTTGCCATTGCTGATCACAACTCCCTCCTTTCTTATTTCTCCACTACCATGTACTCTATTTTCTCTCTCCTTTCACTCTGACTCTGCTGTAAGGTCGTTGACTGTCTCAGCAGACAGATCCCTAGTCCTGGGGCCAAGAAGCCCTGAGCCCCCATACCACCCCTTAGGCCCAGAATCCACCTGGCCCTATGGTCCTGGGCAGGCCTTCCAATCCCAGCCCCTTGCATGAAGTAAGAAAGAAAATGTGTTATATCTGGCCACTTTTCCCCCCCAAGGTCCATCCTCTCCTCCTTTATTCACATCCCCACCCCTTCCCCCTTCTCCCCCCCTCCTTCTTACTCCAGATGTCTATACTCCATTGAGTATATATGCTGTTTCCTCTCCTAGCCATCTCTGATGAGAGCAAAGTTTCCCTCATTCCCCCTTGACTCCCCACTTCCATATCATTGCAATAGCTCATTATAATAAAAAAAAAAATCTTATGTGAAATATCTTGGACTATTCCCCCTCTCCTTTTTCTTTCTCCCATTCCATTTCCCTTTTTTTCTATTGACTCCATTTTTACACCATATTTTAATCTTCGAATTCAGCTTTCTCCTGTGCTTCACCTATAAAAGCTCTCTCTACCTGCTCTATTAACTGAGGAGGTTCATATGAGTATTATCAGTGTCATTTTTCTATGCAGGAATACATGCAGTTCATCCTCATTAAGTCCCTCATATTTCCCCCCTCTCCTCCAGTCTCCATGCTTCACCTGAGTCCTGTATCTGAAGATCAAACCTTCTGTTCAGCTCTGGCCATTCCAAAAGGAACCTTTGAAATCCCCCTGGTTCATTGAAAGTCCATCTTTTTCCCTGGAAGAGGACATTCAGCCTTGCTGGGTAGTTCATTCTTGGCTGCATTCTAAGCTCTTTTGCCTTCTGGTAAATTGTATTCCAAACCCTACGAGCTTCCAATGTAGTTGCTGCTAAGTCCTTCATGGTCCTGACTGCAGCTCCACGATATTTGAACTGTGTCCTTCTGGCTGCTTATAATATTTTCTCTTTGACTTGGGAGTTCTGGAACTTGGCTATAATATTCCTAGGGGTTGGTTTTTTGGGATCTCTTTCTCTGGGGGATTGGTGGATTCTCTCCATTTCTATTTTGTCCTCTGCTTCTAGAATATCAGGGCAATTTTCCTGTAGTAATTCTTTGAAAATGATGTCAAGGCTCTTTTCCTGATCATGACTTTCAGGTATTCCAATAATTTTTAAATTATCTTTCCTAAGTCTGTTTTCCATATCAGTTGTTTTTTCAATGCGATATTTCACATTTTCTTCTAATTTTTCATTTTTTTTTTTGTTTTGAAGTATTGATTCCTTATATCTGGTAAATTCATCAATCTCCCTGAATTCGATTCTTTGTCTGAAGGATTTGTTCTCCTCAGAGAGTTTTCTTATCTCTTTTTCCATCTGGCCAATTTTGCTTTTTAAAGCATTCTTCTCCGCAATAACTTTTTTGAACTGTTTTATCCATTTGACCTAAGCTGGTTTTTAGCATGCTATTTCCTTCAGCATTTTTTTGGATTTCCTTGACTAAGCTGCTGACTTCATTTTCATGTTTCTCCTGCATCTCTCTCCTTTCTTTTCCCAGTTTTTCTTCCAACTCCCTATTTGATTTTCAGTCTTTTTTGAGCTCTGTCATAGCCTTAACCCAATTTCTGTTTTTCTTGGAGTCTTTAGATGCAGGAGCTTGTGCTTCCTCATCTTCAGACTGAGTATTTTGATCCTTCTTGGGCTCATTTGCAAAATATTTCTCAATAGTCTTCCTTTTGTTTCTCTGCTTGCTCATTTTCCCAGCCTGGGCCTGGTTTGGGGTGTTTCTTGAGCTTTTGGGACACTCCCACAAGGGTCTCAGTGTGTGAGGCTCTGTCCTCCCTCCTGGTCTGTGAATGACCATAAGCACCCCCCTCTACCATGGGGCTGAGGTGGGGGGGGGCCCTGCTGTTCTATGGGGGGGCCTAGACTTCGATCAGAATCAGAATGTGGTCAGAGCCCCAGAGTCCTGTTCCAGGGGCAGAGGACTGAGCTTGCAGTTTCTCTTCACTCCCCTCCCTCAGCTCAATGGGCTCATGCCCTGGGGGCTCCTGCTTCCGGCTCAGCCTGCTTCTGTTTCTGGCTCTGGGCTGCAGAAAGACCAAGTTGCTCCCTGTGTGCCCCAGGGCTGGGCTCCAAGTGCTCACTCTGGTAGAGGTCCCCCACTGTTCCCCCACTTTGTGCCTGGTGCTCCTCGGGGTGCAGCTCAGGAGATTCCCCCGCTGCTGTGAGCTGAGACTCCCTGTGCCCTGGGGCTGCCTCCGGGAGGCTGAAGTTCTTTGGCTCTGGCAGGCTGCCCCTCCGACCCCGGGGAGCAGAGCCTTTCTGCTCTTTTCCAGGTTACCTTGAGTAGGAGAACTGCCTCACTGGGTCCCTTTGTGGGTTCTGTCTCTCTCGAAAGTTTAGAGTCCTTAGCTGATGAGTTTTATCAGAGAGCTCCTAAGACTCAATCCCTTTTTGTCGCCATCTTGGCTCCACCCCAGATATATTCTTTCAATAACAATTTTGCCTTCTGGTTCCATGATATCAGGGCAGTTTTCCATCACTAAATCCTGTAATATTGAGTCCAGGGTTTTTTTCTCTTCAATGTTTTCAGTAAGACCTTCTCAGGTTGTCTCTTCTCGATCTATTCACAAGGTCAGTGCTAATGAGGTATTTTACATTTTCTTCTTTTTTTGATTTTTTTGGTTTTGTTTAACAGACTCTTGCCATCTCATGAAGTCATTAGTTTGTACAGTCTTCGTTCTTTTTCTTAGAGAAGAATTTTCTTCATTTACCTTTTGCAACTCCTTTTCCAATTGGTCAACTCTATTTTTGAAAGAATTCTCCATTTGACCAATTGAGATTTTGAGAGAATTATTTTCTTTTTGCATCTGTCCAATTGTATTTTCCAAGGTTTTGTTTTCTTGTTGCAAGGTGTTAAATGTCTCTCCCAAATTTTCCAATTGATTTATAGACTCCTTCCTGATTTCTTCAAGGAAGTATTTATGGGCTGGAGACCAGATCATATTCTCAGATGTTCTAGGTCTCTCTGAGTTAGGTCCTTTACCTTCTTGGAATTTTTCTATGGACCCTCCTTTCTGCTGGTCTTTCTTCATTTTCCTAAGACCTTTTGTTGGCAAGGGGCTGGTTCACAGAGGTTTGGTGTTGAGATCCCTACAAGTTTTATTCACCTGGTTTAGTAACTCTAAGTGGGCCAGCTGGTAGGCTATGTTGATTGCTTTCTCTGGAGTGTCTGTGACCCTAATTTGAGGCCCTCTCCCTTAACCTGGAGAGGGGGGGTTGAGAAGCTGCTGATTACTTTTATCTTTGAGGAATGCTGGGTTTTCCCCTAGGGCAAGGTAATTTGCTCTCCCTATTCACAGCTGAGAGAGGTCTGGGGCTCACACCTGAGCCTGGGGAAGAGTTGGGCTGTAATTGTGTTTGTTCTGGGAAGAGGCTTCAGCTGAAATGAAGTTATGGCTGCACCTCTCCCATACTGGAATTCACTCTCTAGCTCTGCCAGCAAGCTCCAGATCATCAGTGTCACAACCAATCCCTCTCCTCCCTAGTTGGCCCATGCCCCTGTGACTGATCAGGCTAGCTCCACTCTCAGGCTCTCAGGCTCTCACCCTGTCCTGTGCTCCCAGCAGAGTCCACCCTCTGGGCCTGGCTCACCCATGATTCGGGAAGACAAACCTTGATGTAGATGCTCTTCTAGTTTCTCTTTCTGGGTGTTGTAGAACGGATTTCTGTTAAGAGGTTTGTTTCATATTATATATGAGGGAAGATCAGGAGACTTTAGCACTATGTCTATCTTCTCTCTGCCATCTTGGCTGGAAGTCACACAATTTTGTTGTTAATGTGTAAAATGTTCTCTCGGTTCTTCTCCCTTCACTCAGCATCAGTTTGTGTAATTCTTTCTTTGCTTCTCTAGAGTCTGACCTTTCATAGTTTCTTATAGAATAGTTCTCCAGAAATTCATATACTATAACTTGTTCAGCCATTTCCTAATTGATGGCCATCCCCTCAATTTGCAATTCTTTGCCACTAGAAAAAGAGCTGCTATGAATATTTTGGAACATGTGGGCTTTTTCCATTTTTTATGATTTCATCTGAATATAGGCCTAGTATTGGTATTACTGGGTCAAAGGGTACGATCCCAGTTTTATTGCTCTTTAGGTATAGTTCTCTCTTTTCTTTTAGGTTTTTGCAAGACAATGGGGTTAAGTGGCTTAGCCCACAGCTAAGTAATTATTAAGTGTCTGAGGCCAGTTTTGAGGGCTGGTACTCTATTCACTGTGCTAACTAGCCACCCCTATGTATAGTTCCATATTGCTCTCCAGAATGATTCGATCAGTTCCCAACCCTACCAATAATGTCCCAATCCTACCACAACCGCTCCAACATTGATTGCTTTCCCTTTTTGTCATCTTAGTCAATCTGATAAGAGTGAATTAGAACCTCATAATTATTTAAATTTGTATTTCTCTAATCAAGCATTTTTATATGATCATATATAGCTTTAATTTCTTCATTTGAAAACTGTCTGTTCATTTTCTTTGACTATTTATCAGTGGGGGAATGACTTGTAACCTAATAAATTTGATGCAATTCTCTATATATTTTAGAAATGAGACCTTTATCAGAACCCTTAACTGTGAAAATTGGTCATAGATTTCTCCCCTTTCCATACATCTGATAGATTGATTTTTTTCTTGGTCTTTAATTGGTCTATAGGTTTTTGTGCATTTTAAGAAGATACAATTTCTTTCTTTATGCCCTTTTTTAAAACTTATTTTTAGTTTTTTTGCAAGGCAAATGGAGTTCAGTGGCCACACAGCTAGGAAATTATTAAATGCCTAAGGCCAGATTTGACTCAGGTACTCCTGCACTACCTAGTCACCCCTTTTATGCCTTTTAATGAGATCTATTTTTTGCTTTTGCTTTGTTTGAGATCAGGATTGATACCATTGATTTTTTTAACTTCTGCTTAAGCATATTATATTTTGCTCCAACCTTTTACCTTTACCTTTCCTGACTATTTCTGCTTCAAATATGTTTCTTGTAAACTACATATTGTAGGATTCTGTTTTTTTTAAATCCATTCTTCTATTTGCTTCAGTTTTTATAGGAGAGTTCATCTCATTCACATTTTCAGTTAAGATTACTAATTCTGTATTTCTCTCCAGGCTCATTACTTATTTATCCTTTTCTCATTCCTTTCCTCTTATTCCTCCTTCACATAGTTTTACTCCCTTTCTCCTATGACTTTTCTTTTAAATTTTATTTTTTATCTTTACTTTCCTTTTTATCAGGCCCTTCTTCACTTTTTACCTCATTTCCCCCTACTTCCCTTTAGAGTAGGATACATTTTTTAAAACAAATTGGGATTGTATATTACTTCGTTTCTGGGCCAAATCTATCAAGAGCAAGATTTACTCAGTGTTCGCATCCTCCCTTCTTTGCCTGGTAGAATTTATCTATTATTGCCTAGCCTTCTCCTAGTATAGTTTTTTCCATGTCTATTGTTTTAACTCTTGTCTTGTACCCACAACCCCTTTGTCAAAATATGCTCTTTTTATCTGTCCTGATAGAAGTATCAGTCTCAAAGTTTGATTGATTGATAAGCAGCATTGCCTCATAGTCACTAAATCCACATGTCTCTTCTGTCCCATTAGAAATATACTTCCCAAGAGTCATAAATCACATCAACTTATAATTGTAATTATAAGATATAATATAATATTATAATATATATTATATAATATAAATTATAATATAAATTATATACCACTTTCTTTTCAACTACCCTCCATGGACACACAATCCTTATGAGTCAAAGCATTATGCAAAGTCAAATTATTTTATGAACCATTTATTAACTCCACCCCCCAAAATCGCTTCAACATAGCCCTACAACCCTTCACAATGGAAGAATGGGGTTTACTATCTCCCTAAAGTAGAATTAAGATGAGATCATTTCCTAATCTATTTATGTACAACCCTTCTAAATATATTCCCATCCTCTGCCCTGTTGTATTACAACTTTCCTTAACTAAATTATCTAATAAAGTAAGATCACTTCATCACTTCATGATTTAAATATGTATAGAGATTCTAAGTACTCTCCCTCCTTTAGTGCAAGTACTCTGGGCTACTATCCCCATAATCAAAATCACTTCATGTCTCATTTATACCTATTTCCTCTAAGAACAAACCCTTCAATATATTCAACCCCTTAACTATCCTAAGAAAAATATAATTCTCAATAGTTACTAGTGTTATCTTCCCTTGTATCTTCCCTTCCCTGTATATATATATATATATATATACACACACACATATACATATACAGTTTAATGTTCTTGACTAGTGACTTTTTTCCCCTTTCATTTTATCTTTTTATGCATCTCTTGAGTCTTATATTAGAAGATTGAATTTTCTGTTTAGTTCTGACCTTTTTATCAGAAAATTTTGAAATTTCTCTATTTCACTGAAAATTCATTTTAGAATAAGCTGAATTTTGCAGGGTCATTAATACTTGGTTGTAACCCAAGATCCTTTGCCCTCTGAAATATCATATTCCGCTGATACTTTAATGTTAAAGTTGATAAGTCCTATGCAATTCTGATTGTACTTCCTTTGTATTTCAATTGTTCCTTTTTGACTGCTTAAAGTATTTTCTCCTTTATTTGAAATTCTAGAATTTGTCTATAATAATTAGTCCTTAGAGTGTTTACTCTAGAATCTATCTCTTTCTGGAGGTGTTCTGGGTATTCTTTCAAGGACCTTTTTTGTCTTTTTGATCTTCTTAGGACAGTTTTTCATGATAATTTCCTGATAAATGTTTTTCAGGCTTTTTGTGTGATCCAAGCTTTCAGATAGACCAATAATTCATAAATTATCTCTCTAGAATCTATTTTCCAGTTGTTTTCCTAAAAGGTATTTTATATTTCTTCAAGTTTTTTAGTTTTTTGATTTTGCTTGATGGAATCTTAGTTTCTCTTAGAATCATTAGTTTCCATTTGCCAATTCTAATTTTTAGGGTTACTTTTTTCAATTAGCCTTTGTGTTTTCTTTTCTAGTTGGTTAATTTTTAAATTTTTTTAAAAAATTTTTATTTATTAATGCAATGGAATTAAGTGACTTGCCCAAGGTCACACAACTAGGTAATTATTAAATATCTGATGCTGGATTTGAACTCAGGTCCTATTGACTCCAGGGCCAGTACTCTATCCACTGCATCACCTAGCTGCCCCTTCAGTTGGTTAATTTTACTTTTAAATGAGCTTCATTCCTTTTCCAGCTGGAAGATATTTTTGATTAGTTACATTCTTTTTCCAGTTCATTGTTTTTACTTTTTAAGGAATTGACTTCTTTAGTCAGTTTTTCATAATTTTCCTGCATGACTCTCACTACTTTGTTCCATTTTTCTTTTTCCTCCCTTCATTGGTTTTTAAACTCTTTTTTAAGCTCTTCAATGAAGTTTGGAATTTCAGTCTAATTCATAAATTGGTTTGAGACAGCCCATGTAGGCAATTTGTCACTGCTTTCTTCTTCTGAAATGGCATTTTTACAATTTCTCTAAATAACCAGGACTTGGGCTGCTATTAAGCTACCAAGACCTGGGTTGTACTGTAGTTAGAAGCCTCCCACTGACTTCCTGCCTTTCTGCCTAGCTTGGCTCTACTTCCCTTTTTCTCCCTAAGAGACAGACATTTGCTGAAGATCCCTCATGATGTCTTGTCTTGCTCTTTTTTTTGGTGGGATCTATAGCTTTAACACCTATGTAGAGATTTCCATTAATGCTGTAAAGAGAAAAGCTCCAAGAGCATTCAAGCTTCACTCTGCCATCTTGGCTCCACCCTGAAAGTGTCTTAAAGTCATTATTTAAAGGGATTTGGAGGGATTTGGGGGGAGAGCTCAAATGAGTCCCTGTCTCTTTATTCCAACATTTTGGCTGTGCTCCTCCCAAGATATTGACAGAATAAATTCTTAATAAATGTATGTCATTGAATTCAATTATTATTCAGTTTGAATTATATGTCTTCTTAATAATATCTTGTTGAGATCAATATCACAATGAATTTACATCCCCTAAACCTACACCATAGCTAACAGTAGGACTATATGGTTCCAAATAGTGCTGAATGACAGATCAACCCTTAAATTTTTAACATTAGGATTAGAGAATCTCCCAAATTATTAGTCCTGCTATAAAAAAGTGCATCATCCTTCCAACAATCAACCAATTGGTATATATTAAGAACTTTCTAGATTCCAAGTACTCCACTAAATGATTGGCAAAGCAAAGGTCAAAATAAAATACTCTGTGTCTTTAAGGAACTGATATTTTATTGGTGGAAACATATCAAATATAAGAAATGAAAAATCATGTTACACTGGAAAGAATATTGGATGGCACCAGAGGATTTGGATCTGATTCCTTAACATAGTAAATATATACTTGGGCAATTCATTTAACCCAAGGTCTTCATTTGTAAAATGAAGATTTCCTTCCACTTTCCAAATGACTTCTAATGTAACTTTTTGCTTTAAATCAATGATCCAGTAGGCATATACAAAATAAATAGGAAGACATAGAGCATGTGACCACTAAGATGAAGGACTGGACATTTTCTTTGAACTTTACAACCTCTTAAACCTTTCAAAGTAGGAATTATGTGCAAGGAATAAAGCAATTTCCACTGTCTTCATGTGCTGGGACACCAATTATCCAAATGAGGCAAAATACAATGAATAGAGAAGGTTAATTCCTAAAGCCTAACTTTCTCATTCAACACTCCCTTCTCCACTGCCTACTATGCTGGCAGTCTGTACAAGCACACCCATGGGTTTGCAACAGAATTCAACTGTTCCCTCACTTCTTCAAGTGCCACAGAAAACCAAAAGCCTGCTTTGAATAGGTTAGCAGCATGGTGGCATTCTGTGCTTAAAGAGATGAGCTAGAAAATTGAGAGACAGAGGGATTTGGGGAAAGACATATGTGTATGACTGTGTGGCACTCCACTCCACCTGAGGAAACAATGTCTAGTACTAACTTGAGGATGGTTTGGTACTGGAGAGACTATGGCTGGTGAAGTATGATTGGGCGCTGTGAAGTCTAGCTCCTATGGAAAATGCCATCAAAATAAAAGGAGACTGAAGGTGAATGATAAAGGAACACAAAGTAGAAAAAAGACTATCTTAAGAGTAATAAAAGGTAAAATCTTAATAATAAGATTTTCCCCATTAATGGGGAAAAAGAAAAATGAAAATATGGCTTCTGGAATAATTAAAAAACTATAAGCATATATGAATGAATAATTAATATCTGAAAAATTAATATCTGATGACCTTGATGATACAGAGAGCCTATGGATTCCTTCTTCTTCCCATAAAATCATGAGGTTCTTCTTGAATGGTTTAAAAAAGAAGTAGTAATTGTGAAAGTCGTGCAAGGAGAAAAAAATGGCAGGATAGAAAAACTGGAATTCACAATAGCAAGCCTCACTAAAGATGCAAAAGAGAGAATAACCTATTGGGAATTAAAAAATACAAAAATGAGGTACAATATCAAAGAAGAGAATCCAAAAAAAATCAATAATTTTTTTCCTTTTTGCAAACTTTTATTTTATGTATTTAATCTTTTATTTTCCTCCCAATTGCATGTAAAACATTTTAACAATTCTCTTCTTTTAAATTTGAGTTTCAAATTCTTTCTCATCTTCTTTTCCTTATCCCATGAGATGTTAAGCACTTTGATAAAGGTGACAAATGGATAGTCTTGCAAAATATATTTCCATATTGGTCAGGTTGTAATAGAAAGCAGACCAAAAGCTCCAAGAAAAATAAAGTTTAAAAAAAGTATGTTTTGATGTACATTTAGACTTCATCAGTTCTTTCTCTCCAGATGGATAGCATTTTCATAAGTCCTTTGAAATTATATTGAATCACTGTATTGTTGAAAATAGCTAAGTTATTCAAGTTGATAATTATACAATATTGCTATTACTGTGTACAATGTTTTCCTGGTTTTACTTATTTTATCTTGTACCAGTTCTTGCAAGTCTTTCCAGATTCACAAAAGCAATATTGTTAAAGGAAAACATGACCTCTAAGCAGTAAAGTATATGTTAATCTTTTTTCTAATTATTATTTTATTTTTCCAATTACCTGTTATGAAAGTTTTTAATATCCATCCATATGCATATTTTCAAGTTACATAATTTTCTTCTACCTTCCCTTCCCACTCCCTCTCCCCTCCCCTTAATGGTGAATAGACAGGCAAATATTGTACATACACATTTGTATTTAGCATGTTTACAGATTAGTCATTTTTGGAATGAGGAATTAAGATTAAGGAAAAAAGAAAGAACACTGAGATAGGAAAGAATTATGTAAGAGGAAATTTTAAAAAGTGAATGTAGTTTCCATTCAGATTCTGAAGGGCTTTTTTGTTTTGTTTTGTTTTGTTTTTCTTCTTCTGGATGGGGAAAGCATTGTCCATAGCTGGTCTCTTAAAGTTGTCCTATTTTTCTGAACTGCTGAGAGGAACTGCATCCATCATGGTTGATCACCTCATAATGTTGCTGTTAATGTGTACATGTTCTTCTGTTTCTGCCACCTTCACTCAATATCAGTTGCTGTAATTTATTCCTGGTATCTCTAGAATTCAATCATTTATGGTTTTTTATATAAAACAATAGTATTCCTTAACATTCAGATACAATAACTTGTTCAACCATTCCCCAATTGATGGACATCCCCTCAATTTCCAGTTCTTTGCTACTACAAAAAAAGAGCTGCTATGGATATTTTGGAACATGTGGGATTTTTCCCATTTTTTTATGATTTCTTCTGGATATAGATAGGACTAATATTGGAATTTGGGGTCAAAGAGTATGATCAGTTTGTTGCTCTTTGGGAATAGTTCCATATTGCCCTCCAGAATGATTGGATCAGTTTACAAACCCACCAACAATGCATTAATGTCCAAATCCTCCTACAACCCCTCCAGCATTGACCAATTTCCCTTTTTTGTTATCTTAGCCAATCTGATAGGTATGAGGTGATATGCTTATTGCTTTAATTTGCATTTCTCTAATCAGTAATGATTTGGAGAATTCTTTCATATGATTATATATATTTAGTAAACCATATTAATCTTGAAAAGAAGGGAGGATGTGCAGAAAAATAAAGAATTATAGGTTTCTCAGAAGAATGGCAATTCAAAAATTCAAGTACCATAGTGTAAGAAGTAAAACATGAAAAATTACAGAACTTCAGAGAGCAGAAAATAAAATTTTTATCAAAAAATCTACAGATTGGCTCCAGGAGAGAGGAAAATAAGGTAAAGATTTTGGAGAAGGATGCAATCAGTTCAAGGGTATTAGAAAAGATTTCATATAGAAGGTGAAACTTTATTTTTAATTAATTTTCCAATTCTATGCAAATATAGTTTTCAAAAATAATTTCTGGTAAGGTTTTGAGTTTCATATTTTTTCTCCTCCCTCCCTTCTCTCCTTCCTCCCTCACCCGACAGAAAGTAATCTAATAAATTTAATATAGGTTTATACATATACAACTATGTTTAACATAGTTTAACATTGTTTAAAGGAAGCTAGGGATTTTAGGTAGAGGTGAGATAGGGAATGCAGTCAAGGCTTGGGGTAGAGTCAACTCAAAGGCAGAGAAAGAGGATGGTGTGTCTGTCATATGTGAGACACAGAAAGACTAGCTTGAATGACTGCAAATTGGAAATCATATGATTTGACTTCTTTAGGCAGCTCCCAATGCTTGAAGACAACCTAGAAATGGTCTCTGACACATTTTAGTGACCTAGTAGATGTCTTGATCCAGTTTTCAGAAGGTCAAACTTACATAGGAATTGATTTGGGAGATGGCAAACAATGTCTTAAAACAGAAAGATGAACATTGCTCACTCTCTCATAGGTAGAGAAGTCATGTTGAGTGAGCTGTGTTTTATGACTTTAGTAGGGGATTCTCATACCCTGGTTTGGGAGGGCACCACGTTTTCACAGAGCTCTTAATCACTTTCTGTGTCTAGTGAACCTCGCCTGGATGTAGATCCAGGGGTAGATTAAATGCATTTCAAATAATGAGAAGTCAAAATCCTGCCTTCTCCTCATTCCCTCTGCTCCCCCCCTCCACCAGGCTTGTCAAAGAATTATTTACTATGTTTCTCTTGACTTGAGCTATTTAATTTTTCCAAAACAGATGCAAGCGATTGATTAATGACAATCCTCACCACGAATCAGAAGTGTCAGCAAGACTCTGAGAAGGCAGTGTTATTCTTGACTAGAACAATAGATTCAGCTGAGAACTAGGGACCTGTGCCAAGTATTCCTTGAGGCTGGGGAAAGGAGAGTGAGAAGGGTGTCATGTGCTACTTTTCTGGTAGGATACCTATATGTATGTATGTATATATGCACATATGTATTTGGACATGCATGCATATAAACCCATATATGTATCTATGGGAATATGTATGTATGTGGGCATGTTGTACATTTATAAGCTGAAGTTTGAGGGCTTGAAGAGTCAAGCATATGCTAATAATAGCAAGGAGATCACATGAAAGCTAAGTCACCTTGAAAGGGGCTTAGTAAGTGGAGGTGAATTAAAGTTCTTGGAATTAAGGACATTTCTCCAAATGTCCCTTGATGTATAAAAATAGGTCAAGGGAAATTCATGTACAATGGAGAAAGAATTGCAAGGTAAGCTAACCTCCCCCAGCTCACACAATACACCCCAGCTGCCCCAAAGAATTTTTTCCAATTGTTTGTGGGCTTTCTTTAATAGATCACTCTTCTTTCTTATCCAAGGAGGAGTTTTAGATGGTAAGGTGACACCCCAGAATTTACTCTAGATGGAGTATGTTTTAGAACACTTGAATCTGCATATTTTGAGCTCTATTCCCTTTCCTTTGCTCATTGGCACCAATTTCTCAACAGCATCTCTTGCAAAAATGTGATATTTGCATCTTTCCTTATTAAGCTTGCTCTCAGATTTTGATGGAGTTATAGATACTTGAAAGTGATTTTTATGGGGTTATCTCATCCAGAAGTTTAAGTATTGATATTAATTATAAATATTAATATTATCTGTAGATAGAACTTGAAAGTTTATGAAGTTCTTTGCATAAATGATCCCATTGAACCTCACAACAATGGTGAGAGGCAAGTGCTGTTTTTGTCTCCATTTTGCAAATGAGGAAACTGAGGCTGAGAGAGGTTAAACAATTTTAGTAGGGTCACAAAAATAATAAATATCTGAAGCATCTGAGTCCTTCCTGACTCAGTTGCAAAGTTATCTCCTCTATGCTGAATACCTGCATCAGGAAACCAAAGGCAGTATGAAATTTCAGACTTCAGTGAGCTATTGGAAAAGTTTTGTTTTTAAGCTGGAAGACCCTTTGTAAGCTATAAAATGTTACCATCTAGGTATCTGTTCTACTCTGGATATGTCTAAGACCGGCCCTAGAACTTATACCATCCAGTTGATAGGGGTCTGTCATAGAATCATTGAATATCAGAGCTTTACAGAACCTTGCGGAACATCTAGCCAAACTTTTATTTCATTGTTAGGGAAACTGAGGCTTATCAGGGTCAAGCAAATTGTTCATGTTTTGATAAATAGTGGCAGAGATCAAGCCAGAATTCCAGTCTCCTGACATCCAGTTGAATGTTCTTTCTCCAATATCATTCATTTCATGTATAGCAATTGTGTTACATGAAAGCTATTCTACCTGAAGATATTCAACTATAGCTGATATAAGGTTGTTCTTTCTATTTTTGACTATTTCAAAGTGATTAGATTTTACTTATTTCTTTTGTTCTTCTTTATTTTTGCAATGCCTGTACACATTTCTCTTCTAAGATACCAGTGATGGTCCCAGAATCCAGTGTTCTCCACTTTCTTTTCCTAAATGGCTTAATGAGTTTTCATTCTATGTATCATCATATACATTGCTTTGCATGTAATAGTAAATTTGCTTAATTTATATTAATTAGATTGCAGCTTAAAAAAGGAGAATTACTAAGATTCTTTGGACTTATGGGTATAATTTGGGGTGCTTCTTAATGGCTTTATAGGTCTATTAACAGGTGGGACTTCTCCAAATCATCCATCTAGGTGGTTCAGCTAGGGCAGAGTCAGGAAAGACCTGGTGTCCTGCCTCACTTCTACCTAGCCCAGTTGTCCTCCTCTTTTCCCATCCACAGCTCTTCTCCATTTCTCAACTCTTACCTCTCTTCCCCCCATCTCTTTTCCCCTTCTCTTCATTTATCCCTTCTACCTCTAAGTTCTATATTTTTATCTCCTCTCTCATCTCTAGTCTCTTTTGATAACATGGACTGTTGATTTTTCTCCAGGCCCACCATCAAAGAAAATGCCTTTTGAAATTATAAGCCTTAAGGAATCACTTCATAACTCTCACTGATTTATCTTTCAAGAAATTTCACCTGCAAACTTCAGAATGTGCCTGGGAGGAAATAATTTTAATTTCATATATCAAGACAAAGTCATAGCCTGAGAGATTAGGTTAAGAATAGCCCTGCCCTAAAGACAATCTAGGAAAATTCCTGGAAATTTCAACCTTAAAAAATCTATCTCTGAATACTACAAGAATCATTCTAGTCTCCATATTTCTTCTTTCTTTTAAGCTGGGTCTAGAAATGAAACAGGTCACAAGTCTATTTTAGAATGCCTAAGTGCTATGACTTCTTGGAGTAGCTGAAGCTTGAATGCATTATACCTATAAATAGCAAACTATAGTTTACCAGGAATCTTCATACTGATGCTTTAAAAGCTTCAAGTAGTTATCAACATCATTGATTGAGGGACCTTTCCATCACCCTCTCAATGCAATAAGAGCCTATGATGTTGGTGCAGTACCTCCCTTCAGGGACTCAGATCACTGCATTCTATAATTTATAGTCTTGGTTATCTATTGCCCTATCCATTACACCAGGCTGCCTCTCAGAACTTGATACTAAATGGAGATACAATAAGACAGCAAAAGAATACTTTTTACTGGAGAATATTCTTAGTTAATAAGTATTTATTAAGTACTTGCTTTTCACTCTGCATTGCACTAAGTAAATTAGGAAATGTAAAAGAAACACATTCAAATAAGTTAATATTGAATAGGTTAAAATTAAGGTGCTTACAATATATTTGGGGAGACAGAACAATGAGAAGAGTAATTGGAGAATTTTTTTTTAGGTTTTTGCAAGGCAAATGGGGTTAAGTGGCTTGCCCAAGGCCACACAGCTAGGTAATTATTAAGTGTCTGAGACTGGATTTGAACCCAGGTACTCCTGACTCCAGGGCTGGTGCTTTATCCACTGTGCCACCTAGCCACCCCAAGAATAATTTTAAACTTAATGTGCCAGCATGGGAGATAGTCTGACCACATAAAAACATATAGAATCTTAAATTAAAGATTGAGTCCATAAGTGTTAATTATGATATCTAGTAGACTGGAAGTTATGGGGGACTTCCTGTAGGAGGAAGAGTTTTGATTAAGGCTTTGAAAATCATATAGAACATGAGATGATAAAAGAAAAAGGAGAGAGAGAGGGAAAATCTTGGGAGTTTGCACTTTGCACACTTATTAATTATGAATTATACTTCTATTATTGATTAGAAGCAGCAAGACATGCACACTGGATTTGTCAAAGATCAAGAAGACTCACATTTAAATCTTGTCTCTGCCATTTACTAACTGCCTGACCGTGAGCAAGTCACAGCTTTGCTGAGTCTCAGACAATACTCTAATGCTATAAGTTATAGATGCATTCCTGTTAAGAATGGTTTCCACAAAAAGAATTACTGGTCTGACAGAAGACCTTGACTGTGCTATATATGAGAAGTACAAAGATTAATAATAATAATGATGGTGTTGATGATAATATCTTGTTTATGCAGTGTTTTACACAGTGTTTTACTCTCAAGAATGTGAGCCCAGTAGTGTAAGAATCATTATTCTCATTTAAAGAATGAAAAAAGTGAAAATGCAGACAAGTTGACTAACTTGTTTGTGGTCACACAGTGCATTAGAATCATTGTAATCATCAGATTCTGACTTCAATAAGTGTGCAATCTTGTAGTATGTATAATATTTTGCAGACAAATTGAAGTCTGGCAAGTGCTAATCCTGAAGATCAGATTATTCAGAAAGGCAGTGAGAAAAACAGACCCCTTCCTTCCCCATCTCCTCAGTTTGATGACTTTCAGGGTAATATTAAACTAAATCCTTACCCCTGAGACTGATAATTCCTATGGGATTTGATTAAACATTTATTTTCATTTAAGTCATTTTGGGATAAAGGTTCCAGAGGTTAAGTAAATATTAACTAACTGTCCCTTTCAGAAATCTGTCTCTATTCCCCACCTTCAATATTTAGTATCCAGTCAGATGCTTTCATTTATGATCATCTGCTATTTTCTACGTCATTGTGATTCTGAATTCTAAATGTAGAATGAAGAGGGGGTAAAAGCTAAGGTTGAGTCAACAATCAGTTCAATTCAATTTATTTTAAAAACATTAAGCAATATGTGTTGTTGTTAATCAGTTGTTTTTCAATTGTATCTGACCCCTATTTGGGTTTTCTTGGGAACGATACTGGAGTGCTTTACTCCTTCTTCAGCTTATCTTATAGATGATGAAATTGGGTCAAACAAGGTTAAATGACTTGCTTAGGGTCATACAACCCTTAAATGTCTGAAGATGAATTTAAATTCAGGAAGATGAATCTTCCACACACCAGTTCCAGCACTCTATTCACTGAGCCACTTGGCTGATGTAATGTTTATGTACCAAGCATGTATTAGGTTATAGGGACAAAAATGAGACAGCTACTGAGCACAAGAAACTCGGGTTCTATTTTAAGAGACAATGTAAACATATAGGTAAAATTACTGATTCTCCCTTGATCAAATTATGTGACTTCATAATAAAACAAAAGATATTTACTGAAAACAGAATTCCTGGTAAATAAGAATTCCAAGTAAATAATTTAAGCATCAAGTACTTTTACTGTACATTTCCCAAAGCTATTGCTTTCTAAGTTTCCAGGACTGTGGGTATACTTCTTTGCTTCTCACCAGTCCCTTCTCCACCCTCATTTCTCTGGGGCATAAGGAAAGGGAAATAGGCAGTTTCACTCACATAGTGATGATGAAAGCTCAGATGGAAGCTCATAAAGGGGTGCTGACACCTTGGTATAAAAATTCAATGAACAAAGTATCATAACTGGGTCCTGAGGACCATTTCATTTTTTTAGGTGTTTTTTGCAAGGCAAATGGGGTTAAGTGACTTGCCCAAGGCCACACAGTTAGGTAATTATTTAGTGTCTGAGGTCGAATTTGAATTCAGGTACTCCTGACTCCAGGGCTCGTGCTCTATCCACTGTGCCACCTAGCTGCCCTTATTGTGGTATTTGTGCTTTTTGTGTCCTAATTCTTGGCTCACTAAACTCAACTTGCTAGACATGACTTGTATAAAATAGAGTAGGAAAATTTTACATTTTGCACCACAAAATGTGATGGTTGTATAATTGGATTTATGGTCCGATTAACTATGTGATCTTGCAAAAATCACCTAATCTCCATGTACCTCTATTTCCTTTTCTGTAATATTTAAGTAATAAAAACAGAATAATCTACTTGCTTCTTATTCTTAAAAACTTCTTATATTCTTACTTTGGACACCACTGGACCTGAGAGGCTACTTTGTTATCTCCAAATCATTAAAATAGCTAATTATAGTAGCAGGATGTGTCTAATTAACTCTCCAGAAATAATCTGGAGTAGGGAGTTCTCTGCAGGAAGGTTTAGAGACAAATATTGGCTGGTCAACTGTATATATACCCTTCATGCATAATGACATCCACTCTCACCAGTGGCATGAAAGGGATGATTTTCTCTTTAGGGGAAATAGGAGGAATATGTTCAGAAAAGGATGTGATATTAAAAAAC
The DNA here is from genome assembly GCF_037893015.1 of Macrotis lagotis. NCBI lineage: Eukaryota > Metazoa > Chordata > Mammalia > Peramelemorphia > Peramelidae > Macrotis > Macrotis lagotis. The sequence goes on from NC_133659.1 coordinate 115,610,293, forward strand.
AAAACACATAGCAACAACAATAGCTTTTATATAAAACTTTTACATATGCAAGTCACTTTATGAATATTATCTCATTTTATTCTCAGAGATAGGTGGTATCATTATCCTCATTTTATAGATGAGGAAACTGAAGTACAGAGAGATAGAGATGGTAAATTGCTTGCCCATGGTTACTTATTATTAAGTGTCTGAAACCAAATTGGAAATCAGCACTTCCTAACTCTAAGTCCATTGTCCACTGGGCTACCTAACTACCTTATTTATACATTAGAAATTGGATATATGATTTCATTGATGTAATGACCCCTCTATATGAGAGAATTCCCCTCCATTAATGCAGCTCAAAAAATACATAATTTTACTCTGAAGGTGTAAAATTGATTAATGTTTTAAAAGTCCATTGGGGATTTCATTGTTAGCTATTGTGTTGTTTCAAAGCAACAGAATATTGAGGGTATTGGGGGGAGATCACAAAAGTAAAAAAATATATAAAAATACACACAAAACATTTTTCTTGAAGTTATTCTCTAAATAGAGGTCATGAAGGAAAAGAAATTCATCATAATATGACATTAAAAATTTATTTAATTACTACATGATATAATCAAGAATTTTGGATTTCAGATGTACTGAGTTCAGATTGCAGCTTTAGCACTTACTGATTGCATGTCCTTGGTGAAGTCATTTCATTTGTCTTTACTTCATTTGTCTTTCCTTATATATGAAATAAGGGTATGGGACTAGATGAGTTACGAGCACAGAGTCCTATGATAACATGATGATGAGAAAGAGAAACATTCTTTAGGAAAATGAATAATCATTGACTATGGCTCTTTGGGAAGTTTAAATTTTAAAATGTAAGTTTATGGGAACTTAGATACAAAAATGATGATCACTAAGAGCCAATAAGGGTACATCAAGAAGAATTCAATATAGAATAATCACAATTCCTATGTCAAAAGGCTTTCAGGACTAGTATGAAGGCAGTATGACCTATTAGATAGAAGTTGAGAAGACTGGATTCCAATTCATCCCTAGCAATTACTATGTGACTCAGGGCAAGTCATTTAGTTTTTGTGCTTTGGGCAAAAAGCTAGGCCCATTTACTTAGTTATAGATGAGTGGCAGTCAGCATTGATAGAGATAGTTCATAAACTTGAAACTATACAGTTCCACTAATTGTTTGAGTTCTAGACAAGAGAATTGCAGGAATGCCCTAGATACAACAACTATATGTGGATTTTATCATGATCGTAGACCAAAGGGTTTTTTAGAAAGATTTTATTTATTTTGAGTTTTACAATTCCCCCCCAATCTTGCTTCCCTCCCCCCACTCTCCACAGAAGACATTTTGTTAGTTTTTACATTGTTCCCATGGTATACATTGATTTCAGTTGAATGTGATGAGAGAGAAACCATATCCTTAAGGAAGAAAAATAAAGCATAAAAGACAGCAAAATTACATAATAAGATAATGGTTTTTTTTTCCTAAATTAAAGGTAGTAGTCTTTGGATTTTGTTCAAACTCTACAATTCTTTCTCTTGATACAGATGGTATTCTCCATTGCAGACAGCCCAAAATTGTCACTGATGGAATGATCGAGTCCATCAGAGTTGATCATCCCCCCATGTTGATGTTATAGACTAAAGTTTCTTAATCTGAAATCAGTGAACTTTTTAGGAAAGTTTGATATCTATATTTCAACATAATTGCTTTCCTTTGAAATACTAAATATTTTATTTTATACATCTAAAAACATTATTCTGAAGGGGGTTCCAATAAAAACTCTCTGTTAGACCAAGTCTTCTATGATTTCTTTGTAGGTAGAATGGGAAATATGGGCTAGATGAAAATATTAGATTGATCATAACTGAGGAGAATGTTCCAAAGAAATCATTAATGAATTACTGGCTACTTATAATGAGGCCTTCATGGAAAGTTTTCTTCTTGGCCCTGTGGTAATCAACACTTTGATCAATAAGCTAGATGAAGGCATAGAAAGGATCCTTAACAAATTTTGCAGATGATATTGGTCTAGAAGAGTTAATGTATTAGATGACTAAGTTAGGATCCAAAGAATCTCCCCAGGTTATGATGATATAACATATATCACAGAATGGGTTTTAATGAGACGGCTAGGTGGTATGATGCATAGACTGTAGATCTGAATTTGGGAAGACATTAGTTCAAAACTAGCCTCAGATCCTTACTAGACATGTGACTCTGAAAAAAGTAACTCTTATCAGTCCCAGTTTTCTCATCTAAAAATAAGAATAACAATAGCACTTCCCAGGTTTTTTGTGAGAATAAAATGTGATGACGTTTTTCAAAGTACATTGTCTATTTTGAGGCATCATGTAAATGCTAATTATTATTATTATTCCTTCCATAGATCATCCATAAAAGTAATGACCCAGCTACTAAAAATAATGACCCCAACAATTTACGCTTATAGACATAATAATTTCTATAATTGGTTTGAAGTATGTCAGCAAGAAAAATTGTGCTTAATTCTAAAGACTGTTATTATTATTTATTTCTTCTATTGGTTATATTATTATTATATTTTATAGGACATTTAAACAACTAATTGAAGATTTAGTGCTCCAGACTACCCTGTAAGACCATAAAATATGGAAGATTTTTTTTTGTCTGTGTGGTAGGAAGGAATTCCCACACTAAAACTTTTTCATCATGCAATCACAGATACGGACAAAAATAGTATTATATCCTACCCTTACTTTCAAAAATAAAACTGTACATTATAGCATAAGCAAGGTATAATTAGACAATAGTTCATATAAAAAGGGGGGGATTTAGTGAGTTACCAAGGGAACTTTTCATATAACTCAAGAGTATGACATAGCAGCCAAAAGAAACTAAGGTAGAGGTTATATTAAAGATAAACATATTGTTCAGAATAATGGAAGTACTTTTTTATTCTTCACTATCAGATCAAATCTGCTATATTGTTTTCATCCTAGAAAGGACATTCATAAGTTGGAATATATTCAAAGAAAAGTGAAGAGAATGCTAGGGGAGGCCTGGGGCCCTGTTAAATGCTGATCATGCAAAAACCTGAAGAAATAAAGCCTTAGCCGTAATGGAGAAAGGGTATTTTTTACAGGTATTTTTTACTCCAGAACACAGCTTCGATAAAGGACCTCTTGTTATTTTATGGGAATGTGTTTGTTTAGTAGGATGAGGTATGGCATCTAGGTGTTCTGAGGACATCTACCTCATCTGAATAGTCCTCTCCATGTATCTGAATATTTTTATGCCCTTAAATAACTAGAAAGGAGCAGCTGGGTGTCACAGTGGATAGAGCACCGACCCTGGAGTCAGGAGTGCCTGAGTTCAAATGTGACCTCAGATACTTAATAATTACCTAGCTATGTGGTCTTGGGCAAGCCATTTAACCCCATTTGCCTTGCAAAAACCTAAAAAGAAATAAAGTAACTAGGAAGGCATGTCAACTTGGCCAGAGGCTACCAGAAAATTGTATCAAAGGTAGCAATCTGATCTATATCCCCCCTAGGTCAATCAAATACTGAGACAGCATTTTCACCTTTTTAAGGGAAAAATAATAGTTTAACTCATTTTGCAAGAGAATGAAAAACTCTGGTAAGTAGTGGTCCTGTCATCTGGGATTTTGCTTTCATGGTTTGAACTCATACTGAAAATCTGGATCCAACGATCTTTTGTCCTTCTATTCCATGAAAGGTTCCTGTTCCCCCTGAACAAGTGTTACATTTTGACAGGTACACTGCTCTAGTCAAATTCTCCATGTACACTTGCCCTGAAGCAGATCATTCCTGTCAAATTGTACCTCAAAACTGAGAGCTCTTTGGGATTCACCCCCACTTTCCATCTCACTGAGATGTTAACATGAATCTATTTGAGTAGACACCTACATTCTCCAGATAATGATACAGAAAATTAGTCACTCAAAGTCAGAAAGAAGCAGCTTCAAGCTATGTGCCCCTGGCAAAAGAAAAGAGAATCAATAATGGATACAAGGGAGAATGTCTCAGGCAACAAAGAGTGGAATGATGGAGAGGAGTCCAGGAGAAGAGAATGAACATAGATAATCTAAAGTCAAGAGTTATTATGGTTACCTTAGATGTGCTCCATGTTTGTATGCACCCTTCCTCTAGATGCTGGATATACTTGTGAGATAGTTTATCCCAGGTTTGTTGGGGAGGTGTTTAAAGAGGCACTTTATGAAATTTTAGCAAATGATCATACTTGAGTCCATTATGTATAGTATTCAAGAGAAACTCACTGATTGAGACTTGTGAAGTATGGTTCTGGGAAACCTGGACCCTAATAACGTTTGTCCTTCATTCCTGAAGAAGACTACAATACCAGGGAGGTGATGACCTAACGAGTACAAAAATTGAATTTGACTGAGAGGGAACTGTGCTAAGTCACCAATCTCACTTTCTCCACCATGGTCAACTGGGTCCAGTGGTCAGATATGAATCAGGATGACTGGAGATGGCCCTGGATGCAGGGCAATCAGGATTAAGTGACTTGCCCAAGGTCACACAGCTAATAAGTGTCAGAGGCTGGATTTGAACTCCCATCCTCCTGATTCTAAGACCAATGCTTTATCCACTGAGCCATCTGAGATAGAAGAACTCACTTCTCTTGTCAATCAGCCCGCAAATTTGTGAATGCTGAATTTTGGAAGAGTTCAGAGAAGGTACTACACTTGGAGTCTATAATGTGGGGTGGTTTGGGGGTAAGCAACACAGTATCTTTCCTGATACTTCTGTTTAACCAACAGACTCATTTCTAGTGTCCTGGCCCTGCTACTTCATCCACTCCCAAATATGCTGTCTCTTTCGTTAGTAACTCCTTAAGAAAAGGGACTGTCTTGTTTTTCTATCTGTATCATCACTACTTAGTATGGTAATTTTCACATACTGAATAATTAATAAATTCTTCATTCACTTCTAAGTCCCCTTTCTTCCCAGGACTTCCAGGCAGCTAATCTGGAGCTAAGTCCCTCAAGTCTCTCTTCTGACTGGATAATTAAACTAGTTGACTCTTAAATGTTGTACTATCTCTTTTAAGGATCTTCCTGGGGGAATAATCAAGTATTACTTGGAATATTTCCTAGCAAGCACTCTGGAATATCTCCCTTTTTAGTTTACTCAAGGGACTTGTGAATACTTCATTAAGGGATTACTGAGTAGGGCCATATTTTGATACTTAGCTTCTTGTCTTGTTATATTGTTCCCCCCCCCCCCCCCGCCCCTGCTTTCTAGAATTAGTTTCTGGACATTCAGAGATCAATTTCCTTATTTATGTGAAATTCTGGAAAATAATAATAAATAAAATGAAATAATAAGGAATAGAAAGGGGAGGAACTGGGGTAAAATGGGGAGAATCAGAAAGTTTTAAAGATAGGTGTTGGTGTTTAAGCTTTCAGCTACTATCCCCAGATGTTCAGCCATCCCCATTATCCGCTTTCTTAAGAGCTTTGGTTAAAAAGCCCCCTGATGCAATTTGTTAGTGTATCCATGCCTGCAGATAGGAAATTGGGTTTATATTTGATCAATTCAGCGGGACCACTGAAGCTTCATGTGTCAACAAGAGCATTGACTTATCCTTATAAAGCTAGCCAACATTGGCCCTGAAGTAGTGTGTATCTAGTCTCGTTATATTGCCAAAGGTCTGGAACTGCAGCCGAATTAGTCTGGGTCTCAGCCCGTGACTTCTATGGACCTGAGAGACAGGCACAGGATACTCCCCCCAACCCCCACCTCAAGGTCTTTCTTTTGAAGAGTAAAAGTGGAGTTGATACTTAGGGAGGCCCCAAAACAATTTAGCAACAATTTAGGTAGCAGCTTTTGCGATCAGAACCAATGCTGCTCCTCTCCTACTTCTTACTTGGATTAAGTTTTTCCTAAAAGGTAACATGGGGGGATGGTGCAGTTAGGTGATGCAGTGGATGTCAGGCAGACTTTTCTTCCTGAGTTTAAATCTGAGCTCAGATACTTGCCAACTGTGTGACCCTGGGTCAGTCACTTCACCCTATTTGCCTCAGTTTCCTCATCTGTAAAATGAGATGGAAAAGGAAATGGCAAGCCACTCCAGTATCTTTGCCAAAAAAGCCCCAAGTGGAAGTCATGAAGAATCAGACAAGACTGAATTGATTGATCGAAAAAGGTGACACATCCCTCCCTGCCTGCCTTTCTTAACACAGTTTCCTGTTGACTTAAGGCAAAAAAAGGTTTACTCACCAGGTTTCTGCTTCTGGTTAACTAGATATCTGAAGACCATTACTGGTCACAATCCCCTGCCCTGCTGGTTAAATGCACATTCCATGTGGAGACAAGGGCTTCGTGTCTATAGAAGCTAAATGTTATTTTCTTGCTGTATTCCTTTCTTAATTGTTAAGTGACTTAGAAATGTTTTATTTCATTCCCAAATGTTCTTAAATTAAACCTGAGCCAGAAGAGAATTGCTGACAACTTTTAAAAACAACTTTTGAAGTGCAATTAACTCGCCATAATTTAATCATTCTAGTTTAATCTCTTTATAGAACTTCATATCTGACCAAGTGAAAGCAGATTTCCATCTCTTCCTTAAAATATATGACAAGGATAGTAAATGATGCTTTTTCTACATTATCTTTCATTGTTCCCCCTTCAGTGACCCAATACTCCAGCCAGATTGACTCACTCACTTTTCTTCCAAATACTTCCCAATTTTCTTGTGCTGCATCTTTGATTGGACTATGTGGCCTATCCCCCAAGCCCCCTTCTCCCCTGACCTGGAATGTTCTACTCCTGCCAACACCTCCCATCTAATACATGAACCCATTTTCAGAATGCTATTTCACGAAACTTCTCCTGATAACTTTGCCTCTCTAGATTACTAGTTAGCAGTAAAATTTTTCCTGTGCTCAACACCCAAAGCACTAATGTTTTTTCTCTTCCTATCTGACCATTCCATTATTGATGTAACTGCTCCTCAGTTTCCTTTTCTGGATTTTTTTTGTTCAAGTTATAACCATGAACCATGGGTCTAGACAGGGTTCTGTTCTGAGACCTGTTCTTTAGTCTTTCACTTGGTGTTCTCATCAGGATCTGACTGAATTCCAAGGATTTGATTATTGTCTGTATGCCAATGATTCTCAAAAGCACTTATGCAGCCCTTAACCTCCTTGTTGACCTCCAGTCTTGTCTCTTCAACTATGAATTTGCCATCTCAGACTGGATATTCTGTAGACATCTTAAATTTAATGTGTCCAGAACTGGATTCATTACCTTCTCTGCCCTCCTCCCCAACTCTTCCATCTTCCTAAATTCCCTAAATTACTGTCAAGTTGACCAACAACCTTCTAGTCACCTAGGCTTGCAGTAATCTAGGTACTTTCCTTAACTCTTCTCTCTCACCTTCCCCATATCCCCATATCTAATATATTTTCAAGTCTTCCTGATTTTAACTTTGTAACATCTCTTGCACATGCTTCCTTTTCTCCTCAGATACTATCACCATTCTGCTTTTTTTTGTTTTTTGTTTTTTGTTTAGTTTTTGCAAGGCAATGGGATTAAGTGATTTGCCCAAAATCACATAGCTAGGTAATTATTAAGTGTCTGAATTCAGATTTGAACTCAGGTCCTCCTGACTCCAGGGCCGGTGCTCTATCCACTGTACCACCTAACTGCCCCTCATTCTGAAACAGGCCCTCATCGTCATATATCTAGGTTATTGCAATAACTAGTACAATAGCTGTCACTCTCTACTTCAACCTTTCTCTCTACTTCAGCCCATTGTTGACTCACTTGCTAAGAATTCTTCCTAAATCACTGGCCTAGTTATGTCACTCTCTTCCACAATAAACTCTAGTGGCTCCCCATAAATCCCCAGAATTAAAAAAAATTCTCTGTTTGGTGTTCAAAGTCTTTTGTAGGCTATTTCCCTACACCCCTTCAGTGTTCTTATACCTTACTTCCCTTCCCCACCTGTACTCTATGATTCAGTGATTCTGTTCTCCTTGCTATTCCTTGAACAAAACACTTGTTCTCCAAAAACAGACATCTTCAGGTCTGTTCTGCATGCCTGGATTTCTCTCCCTCCTCATCTTCACCTTTTGGTCTCCCTGGCTTCCTTCAAGTCCTGGATAAAAATTCCATCTTCTCTGAAAAGACTTTCCTAATCCCCCTAGTACCTTCCCTCTGTTGACCATCTCCAATGTATCATGTAGATAGCTTATTTTTATAGAGTTGTTTACATTTTGAAGACTCCCATTAGACTGTAAGCTCCTCAAAGGAAGGGATTGTCTTTTGCCTTTCTTTTTATTCCTAGGGCTTTGCATGGGGATTTGATAAATGTTTACTGATGGACAGAACTTTTGAATTTTCTCTCTCCTACAAGACTAATATTTATGAGAGCCAAGAGTACATTTGACATTTCTTCCTATTTGCCAAAGTACGTAGCATATTGCTAGTTGCTAGAAACTTAATAGGGATTCAAGAAATATTTGTTCTACAAATGAATGACTATGTCTTGATTTAAACTAAGTACTATTAATGGTCTACAGTTAGGCTGACCAATTATCCAATTAAAAAAATAGATCTTTGTGCTTCTGTTATTATCTAATGATGTTTATTTTGAGTAGACTTGTTTTTATAAAGAATAATTTTGTCTTGTGGTGATATTGTATAGTTAGACTCATGTAGAACTACAGTAAATTCTACAATTGAAATTGAGGATTAGTCAAAGGGCAATGGAGAAGGTATATGGTAGGCAGCAGTAGGATATCCTGTGTTGCCAAATACAAAATGTACAAAAGAAATGGTATAAAAAATGTCACCATATATCTCCACAACTTGAAAATGATTTGGATTTTTCAATGATTTGGACTTGTCAATGAACAAGTACGATATTTAAACAATAGACAACTCACATACTCCATTAGTATCCATATTGTCATGGGATCTAGAGGTCAGTCCTAAGCATTTGGGGTGAACCTGCTATGGAGGATTTTTGGAAGACTTGGATGAAGAATCATGAATAGATTGTAATATACATTGTTGGAGAGAGTACTTTACATTACTGAAATTAAAGAAACAAGAAAGTAGAGAATATTTCAATAAAATATTAAATTTTCATTATAGACATTTATTCCTAAGAAAAAAATACAAATAAGCTAGAATTTCTCATGGATATTTTTGAAAATCATGTCCATTATGTTTCATGGCAGAAGCCAGGTTTTTATATGTTAACTTCTATAATTAAGGGATATGATTTCAACCTTTCAAATAAATATCCTTCAAAAATAATAGCATTTCCTATTTCTGCATTTGCTAACTGTTCTTCTCTACCATGGATATTGTCTGATACTCAATTGTTAGCCATAGTAGATATTTATACTATGGAAAAAAATCTCATATAGAAGTAATACCATATATTCTCAGATTACTGAAAATTGGGAACATTTGCTTTCTTAGAGTGAACTCTCTCATTAGAATAATGAGTCAAGCTTCTGCACTCTATAAAAATTATGTAAATTGCTTTGAAAATTTTGTTACTTAGAGTAATGGTGTTATTTCATTATACCTATTATATATTATTTTATAATATAATAGTATATATAATATATAATAACTATTATATACAATAACTATTGTCATTTCATTCTTGTGAACTTTTTGGTGGAGGCTCAGAGAGAAAACTGTGAGAAAGTTACTATCCTGCTACTATTCTTTTATGTTTAATGTTCTATGGATTATTGCACAACTGGACAAAATAATTGTTTAGAGTTAAATAAGTATGTCTGGAACTTCTGTCAGCTCACTGAAAACATCTTTGATAATAGCCTCAGAAGTAAAAAGGACATACAACTTATATTATATCCACATAATTGTGATCTTCTCTAATAGGTCCCTTTAGCATGAAAATTTATATTTAGTCTAGTTTAGAGATTATGAATAATTCCAGAGGGAAGTAACTAGCAATTTAGGGGCTGAATGGGTAATAAGGCAGAGTGAGTCTAATTTGACTAATAAACAATCTCATGTTTATGCTATTTTGAGATTTACAAAGTACTTTCCTTACCGAAAACCTTTGAGATAGGTAATGCAAGTATTACTCTGTTTCACAAATGAAGAAATTGAGGCTGATAGAGATTATGTGATTTTAGGAAGGAAACTTCAAGTAATTTTTTTTCTTTTTCATCATTTCCCTTTTCTGAAAAACAAAACCCTTGTAACAAATATGGGAGGTCAAAAAAAAATTACTCCATTGACCATGCCCAAGAATGTATATTTAGTTCATTCCTTTTCTGGCAGAGCATGGGTAGAATGATTCTTTATTCCTTTGGAAAATCATTGGTCACTGCACTAACCAGATTTCTTAAGTCTTTATAAGTTTTTTTGTCTTTATATAGATGCTATTATTCTATGAATTGTTCTCCTGCTTCTGCTCAGTATACTCTAACCTCGTTTTATACAAGCCTTTCCAGGTCTCTCTGGATATCATGCATTATCTAAAGTTTGCATCTCCTCTAAAGCCCAGCATACTATCTGCATGCAGTGAGAAGTGGGTATTTACTGAATTGCTGAAATGAATTATATGTGGTAGGCGTATTCTCAGATTGCTTTCATTCAGGAGTATGATCAAGATGAAATTACGAGTTATCCCACAAGACTGGACCTAGACTGGGTTAGTTTTCAAGATTAAATATTGAGGAATCCACTAGTTCTTGGTCAAATGGAACATGTTTGAGACCTAAAATCACCATAGAGGACTGAGCTAAGTTGTTAAAGTTATTGAGTGATAAGAATATAGATACCAGTCTTCTCTTGGAAGCAAGTAGACCATGGGAAAATTTAAAGGCTGAGAAATAAGTCATCACTGATCCCTTGTCAAGCAGGTGTATATTTATGTGGTTATCAGGTTGTGTTCAAGCAGGACCAGGAAATTAGAAGGAATAAGTGAGGCAGCAACCCAGACCAGGGTCAGAGGCAGCACCTGGAATTCTTTCCCTTCCAGGGGCCGGTGAGGGGGGGGCAATCCCACTGAAGTAGGCTTGTGGGCAGAAGTTATCATTAAAGGGTAAGTCTCGGACCATCTGTCCTGATCTTGGAGAAGTCTACTTTGAAGATAGGACAGAAAGTATGGGAGAATCTGGATTGCTGGGAAAATTTTGTTTACTTATTCTCTCTGTGCCCCTCTCCCTTTTTCTTCTCTCCCCTGCACTTCCTTCAAGTTTTCTCCTTAATGGACAGGAAACCTCTCAGAAACCCAGTTGGAAATCAAACTTCCTGAATCTTCAACATAATTATGATGTAGGTCATTCCCTCAGGTCATAGTCAGAAACAAGCCATTTCACCAGAATCCTAATACTTTAATTTTTCTCCAGCAGGTAAATTAGTGCATGGTGTATCTTAGAATCAGCTTGTACCAACTCTGTTATGCCTAGGCTCAGCAAACACTAGAAGTCAGGTCTTGGTTGATTGTTTAGACTTAAGAAAATGGTGTAGAAAATTTTAATAATGCAGATTAAACTAAAAAAATGTGCATACATCCCTCCCCCACAAAGAGCCTATTGTTAACTGTTTACCAGTAAACACTTGATGAGGAATTGAAGCCCTGAGGTAGCTAGAGAACATGGGGCATGGGTAGCAGACTTGCAATCTTTTTTCATTTCATAAGAGGTACTGGAGTTATTTTTTGATGCTGAGTGAGATCAGCAGAACCAGAAGAACATTGTATACCATAACAGTAACATGGGGCCTAAATTCCAGGATAGCCAGAATTTTAAACTCACCTGTATCATTCATAAGTCTGAGTTAGGGAAGAGGTTCAGAGAGACATGGCAGCAAACTTGACAGGGCAGAGGAATAGGGCAAAGGAATCTATAAGGTAGGACAGTCTATTGATTTTAAGGCACATCTTGATTAAAGTGAGGACTCTGGGACCCAGGAATGAAAGTAGCCTTTCTGAATTCTCAGAATAAGTGTAATATTAGAGTTGGGCATGTGTGGCAGGCTACATCTCCTCATTATGGCTCTAGTGTACAATTATGGGCTTGAAGGGGTTGTACCTTCTCTGTTGCTATTAGTTTGAAGTCTAATTAGCTGTATTACCTTCTTTGTTAGATGACTAGATCCTCAGTTCCATCTAACCCCTTAATATCAATTATTTTTTGAAAAAGATATATTTATTTTGGAGATATAACAAGAACAAATGTAAAAATATTGTCAATACTTTAGGATTCATACTCTCCCTTTCACCATCTCAGTTTCCCCAGGGAGGTGGAGAGGAATCTCAACTTGCCTCAGTTCCTACATAATGTTGCTGGTGTAAACACAAAGTTCACATCCAAAGGCAGCAGTGATGTTGGATGGGTGCTTGTGTCAGCAATCCTTGGGTTAGGGATCTGATTAATATTCATCCTGAAGGTCACTCCTTGCTCCTCTGGGCATCAGTGCTGTGTTGGCTTAAAACTCAGACTCAGACTCTGGGAGACTGACATACATTCTGGACATTTCAAATTCACAAAGTTAGAAGGTCCATTTATTTCACCTAAAAAAAATGCAGAGACCAAGGATTGATTCCCTTTCAAGGACCATATCGCCTTAGAAGGTGAAAAGACCTCAAAGTCTCTATTTACAGCATGGTCTCTTATTAGGCACCATAAGAGAAGGAATCTCTGAGATCACCCCAAAAGTACCAAGATAAAGGGATGGTAGAAGTAAACTAAGGCATTTTGGATGCTTTTGTAGGCAATTAAGGAGCCTTGCATTCACCATGTAGTTACCTGATCAGAGCTAAGTATACCAAAATCTTGCTTTCTTTTTCTTTTTTTGACTTTTATTCATTTATTCATTCATTCATTCACTTATTTATTTATTTATTTATTTATTTATTTATTTATTTATTTTTGAATTTTACAATTTTTCCCCTAATTTCACTTCCCTCCCATCACTCCCACAGGAGGCAGTCTGTTAGTCTTTACATCACTTCCATCCTATACATTGATCTACATTAAATGTGTTGAGAGAGAAATCATATCCTTAAGAAAAAAAAATAAAAAGAGATAGCAAGAGCACATAATAAGATTACATTTTTAAAAAATTAAAGGTAGTAGTCTTTGGTCTTTGTTCAAACTCCACTATTCTTTTTCTGGATACAGATGGTATTCTCCAACGCAGATACCCCAAAATTGTCTCTGATTTTTGCACTTGATGGAATGAGCAAGTCCATTAAGGTTGATCATCCGCCCCATGTTGCTGTTATGGTATACAGTGTTCTTCTGGTTCTGCTCATCTTACTCAGCATCAGGTCATGCAAATCCTTCCAGGCTTCTCTGAATTCCCATACCCTCTGATTTGTAATAGAACAATAGTGTTCTATAACTTACATATACCACAGTTTGTTCAGTCATTCCGAAATTGATGGACAATCACTGAATTTTCAATTATTTGTCACCACAAACAGAGTTGCTATAAATATTTTTGAACAAGTGATGTTTTTACCCTTTCCATGATGTCTTCAGGGTACAGACCTAATGGCAGTATTGCTGGATCAAAGGGTATACACATTTTTATTGCCCTTTGGGTGTAATTTGACATTGCTCTTCAGAAAGGTTGGATGAGGCCACAACTCCATCAACAATGTATTAGTGTGTCAGATTTGCCACATCCCTTCCAACACTGATCATTGTCCTTTCTGGTTATATTGGCCTGTCTGAGGGGTATGAGGTGGTACCTTAGAAATACTTTAATTTACATTTCTCTAATAAGTAATTATTTAGAGCAATTTTTCATATGACTATGGATCGCTTTGATTTTCTTCTTTGTGAAATTGCCTCCACATATCCTTTGACCTTTTGACAATTGGATAATGGCTTATTTTTTTTATAAATTTGACTCAGTTCTCTGTATATGTTAGAAATGAATCCTTTGACAGAAATTCTAGTTATAAAAATTGCTTCCCAATTTAGTTCATTTCTTTTGATCTTGGTTACAGTGGTTTTTGTCTGTGCAAAAGCTTTTTAATTTAATGTAATCAAAATTATACCAGTCTTTACGAGAAACTTTACTTACACTTTCCTGGAAGCATGTTCCCCATGCTCCTCCACATAGAGAGATGACATCTGAGGTTCTTGGTACAGCTAGACTCACTCCCATTACATCTGTCACATCAACTAGGACTGGATATCCAATATTTCAGGGTTGCAGGTTTGTGCATAAGATTTCATCTACTAAATTTGAGTTTTGTAGGTTCTGATCTGCTGGAAAAACTCCTCTAAATTAACCTGTATCACCTGGTGTTCACCAAGGTGATGATTCAGATTTTGTTGAGAGTAACAGGACAGAGAAGAGAATGTATTCTCTCAGCTCTTGCAATGTGCTAATGAGCTGTACAATGTTCTGGAGATGTTTGCACAAAAACAAAGATAGTTCCTGTCCTCAAGTTTATGTGCTAATTGGGAGAAGCAACATACATGGGTGAGTACAGATTGAGGAAGATTACTTTGATCCAGAAAGTGATAGGGATGTTGAATGGAGCCATGGCGGACTTAGCTGATACATCCTATCTAGGGGCAAGGACAGAATTGGATACTGATCATGGTTCCTGGTTTCAGGATTTAAGTCTCATTTAGAAAGAGGCTATGGAAGAGGTACCTGGGGAAACGAGCATGAAGTGAATCATAGTTAGGACTTCTCTGAAATGGAATTAATCACCAATCAGGAAAATGGGGCTTTAGGAAATGACTGGTCCCTAGGGTATACTGTGAGACATCTGGAGAGGATATGGCCAGATATCTAAGTAGGAAAAAATGAAAAGGGTGGCAAATGATGGAGGTTTCCTACAAAATGGAATACAAATTGTGATCTTAATTTGAAATACTCTGATTGAGGGAGATAATGGAGCCAGAATACTCCACAAATGAAACAAGAGACCATAACACGTGTGGATGTTGTGGAGTGATCCACAGATAAGAGAGAGAAAATGGGTCATTTCAATGAACACAAATGATAAAGATGGCAGGAGATGCAAAGACAGAATGCTTAAGCAGTACAGGGAGACATTATAGAATAATAATATAGACTGATAGTACTGACCCTCCTTTAGCAGCATTTAGCAGAAATAACTGGTTAACTGAGGTAAAATAAAAATCTACTAATTTATAGATTTCTTCCTGCCCTCAGCTGTTGTACTTTCCACTATGTGCTTACTATGTCCCCGGTTCCATGTCTTCTTTCTATCACTTTTCATTTTACTTGACTGATAACATTTTGTGAAGTTTGCCCTCAGTAGGCAAAGTCACCATGTCCTACTTTCTGAGAATTCTTCCAAGGTTAGAGGAAGTTGTCAGACTTCTTGGATCAGTCCTTGACTTGAACACATTGTATCACAGATCTCTACCAACCCTTATATAAACTACTAAATCCACTATTGCTAAAAAGTTTTGGATTTAGAATTCATTCTTCATTGGGTTTAAATTGTCCTAATGAAGGAGATTCTAACTCAGATGAATGACTTATTCTTGGACTCTCTTAGAGTTCAACCACATTCTGCTATGGCTGGTAGGAGAGCTGGGAATAGATTCATGTTCTCTCCTTACAGATATACAAGTCCTATAAGCTCCCAGATCATTGGTTTTCCAGTTCTAAGACCTGAAGCTATGATCACTAAAACCATAGGAACTTCCCAGGGACCTTTAGCTGCTATTCTGATGAGAAATTTATAAGACTGAGTTGAGGGAATTTTTCTGGACATAATGATTTAATTCAACTCATTAAATATTTATAAGGATTGGGATGTGAAAGACAAGAGGTGAGGAAGGAATGCAATCTAAGCAAAGCCTGTATAAATGCCAGAGATAGTAGATAGAATTTCAAGTTTGGGAAGCAGGAAGTGGTTCAGCTTAACTGGAACATAGAATGAATGAAGGAGTTCAGTATGAAATAAATCTATTGGATCAAGCTAGATGGAATTTTATTCTAGAGACAATTGGGACACATTGAAAGTTTTTATTTTCCCACTGTATAACTGTTCCTTCTCATTACATTTTCTGGATCTTCACCTATGACACACCTTATAAAATTTGGTATCCATTGAGATTCTTTCTTATATTCTCTTCTTCCTCTTTATTATTTTGCTTGGTGATCTCATCATCACCAATGGATTGAATGATCATCTCTATGTTGATGATTCTCAAATTTAGTTATTAAGCCCTAATCTGATTTCCAACCCCTCAATTCACATGTCCAGTTACCAATTGGACATGCAGATGGGATCTGTAGACAACTTAAATTCAGCATGTCTAGAACTTAACTGGTTATCTTCCCATCCCATTCTTCCCTATTACTGGATAAAGCACTACTATCTTTCCAGTTATCAGGCCTACAACTTAGTCTTCCATGACTCCCCATTCTCTCTCTCCACCTATATCCAATTTGCTGCCAAGAGTTAATGATTTTATTTTGTAATATTTCTTGTGTATACCTCCCTTCTCTCCTTTGACTCTGCAACTACCTTTATCTACTCATACTTGGTCTATTGTAACAACCTCTTGTCTCAAGACTCTCTCACTCTAATCCATTTTCTACTCAGCTGTCAAATCTCTCTTCCTAGAATACAGATCACACCATATCACTCCCATATTCAGGAAATTCCAGTGGTTTACTGTCACTTCTAGGGTCAACTATACAATCCTCTGTTTGGTATGCAAAGCTCTTCACAAACTGATCCCTTCATACCTTTCCAGTCTTCTTACAGCTTACTCTCTCCAGCAATTCTGTGATACAATAATACTGACCTTGTTCTTCCTTGTACAGAACATTCTATTTCCAGAAACTGGACATTTTCACTGGTTGTTGTTCCTTATGCCTTCAATTCTCTCCTTTCTCATTTCTCCTTCCTAATTTCTTTTTCTTCTTTCAAGTTTCATCTAAAATATTATCTTCTATATTTCCCTTCATTTCTAGTACTTTCCCCTTTGTTGATTTTCTCCAATTTATATATATATATATATATACATATATATATGTATATATATATATATATATATATACATCTTGTTTGTATAGTTGTTTTCAAATGATTATACTGTGAGTTTTCCAGGACACAGTAGATATAGTAAGTGCTTAATAAATGCTTATTGATTGATTGATGGCCAGTGGTATAGTTGGATAGTCTAGTGGATCATATTCTATGGGTAGGATCAGATATTCAAGTTTTTAGGACATTCTTTTCAAAAGGTTCAATCAAGTAGCCCTGTGGTCTCTCCCCTTTACCCCTTGTAGTTTCTTAGTGTCAAGAATTAGCTTTACTGGGGAAGTTTGCTATTTCCTTCACATGCTCATTTTTACAGATGAAGAAACTGAGGCAAACAGGGTTAAGTGACTTATTGGTCACCCAGCTTGTAAGTGTCTGGGGTTGGATCTGAACTCAGGAAGATGAGTCTTCCTGTCTCCAGACCTGTACTCTCTAGATACTGTGCTGCCCTAATAGATGTTTAATTTAAACTAATAGAACTTCAGTCAGAAGTTCTAGGCCTTTGATATACCAGACTTTGAAGAAAATTGATCAGGCTCTGGATGAATTTACAATCTATCTAGAGATATCTCAGGTTCATGTGGTCAGTGTAGACCATGAGGATATGCTCAATTACTCTAGTTATTACTGACAGATTTCATATGACACATTGATAGACAGGAATTCTTTTTTTTCTCCAAGAAATAGTTTTGCTCCTAAAAGATAAGCCTATGGGAAAATGGTAAGACCAGAGTTGAGTTAGTTTCTTGCTCATTTCTTCCAACTTTGATGGATTCCTTCTAAATGAAGGATTAATGTGGAAATAGGTAGTGTGAGATAGGACAGAAGCTACCTGCTGCCTCACACTTTCAAGGAAGAGGCCCCAGGCAACTCTGAAGTTTTTGTTAGGTGAGGAAACATTATTTAGTAAAGATATTTATAAGATTTACAGATCAAAGACTTAGAATTTAGATTACTTAGACTCATACCCTCTTCCCTGCCCCACCCCTTAATTTTAAGAATGGAAACTAAGACCTAGAGATATAAAGGGTTTTACTCAGTATCATACAACTAATCACCTCTTTGGGTCTGTTTCCTCATCTATAAAATATCGTGGGGTAGGGGGGTCCCATTTGAACTTGTATCACTAATAGTTGGTAGGATGAAACCTATGACTGAAATATGGTTCTTGAAATCTTAGTAGAAATGAGCAGGTTAGATAAAAATTTTATCTAAAAGAATAATAGACTTCTTTGGGAAACAATACCTTCCACCTCAAAGGCTTTCTTCAAGCAAAGAATGGATAATCATTTGTCAGATATGTTGTAGAGGAGATTCTTGCCCAAGTCAGGATTAGATTAGAGGACCTTTGAGAATCCTGCTCTTGTGAGCTCCTGAGAAGATTTGTATATTATTAGAGGTATATTTGCTTGAGCTACCATTGCTCACCTAATGCACATTTAGGAAATGTTACTAAACTGAATTTCATTTTGGTCCAAATATATTTCAAAAAGTCATTCTAAGGCAGAAATATGAGAGGGAAGGGGGAATTATTCAAAATCAAATCGTAAAACCTAGAATAATTCATTACATTATCTATATAGCTGAGGATTATTTTAATGACTATCATATATGATAGAAAGCTGCTTCTTTAGTTGTTAGAAGGCAATTGGATTCATCTTAGAATTGATTCAATGAAATGTCCTTAATTTCAATCCCACAAATTCTAACCTGAATTGTCTTTATTTTCCCTAATTCACTGGCCCAAGGTAGGCTTTAGAAAACACTCACAAGTTTACACCATCTGGCAGAATCTCTGGGGACACTATTTAGCATTTTTCATCTGTCACCTTCCTTTGCCCCCTGAGAGATTCCTCTTCGCCAGCTGTGGATGAGAGGCTGTGCCTTTAAGGAAAGTTCCAGATATCACTTTTGCCTCACTGAGCTCATCTGTTCAACTTCACCTCTTTCCCCAGCCCCCTCCTACCCCTCTCCTGTCCCTTTTTGCTTAGTTTGACCTTGGTCACTGATGACAAGGCTTCTTTTCTTGCCAAACCAATCAATAAGCTAAACAGACAGAAGATGAGTATTTAGAATATGGGAAGCCAAACTCAAACACAGATAGGTTATCAGTCTAGCCCAGAGCAGACTTCTAAGCAAATATTTCATTAACAAATTTTTCATGGCAACTTGCATGTTAAAAAAGAGAGAGAGAGAGAGAGAGAGAGAGAGAGAGAGAGAGAGAGAGAGAGAGAGTCACATCTAGACAGACAGTGAAGGGGGACAATATGGAAGGGCTGGGTTGAAGCCCTGAGGTGCATCTGTCCTTGGAGCTAGGAGTAAGCTTCCCTGTATTGGTCTGGAGGCCCCCAGAGAAAGGCCTGGCTGCCTCAACAAAGTACCCCTCACAGGAGAGCTGTGAGAGTCACCTCCCACTCCTTTCAAGCCTTGGAGCTTTCAGCCTATCTCTTTTTGCTACTCTGAACATGTCCTGTTGCTCTATACTATTGCAATCCTTAGACATTAAATTGGGCAAGGCCTGTCCGTGACTCACAAATACAGCCTTCAAGTCACAAAATTGATCAATCAATTTAGTCAGTCCTCCACAGTGTGGGCCCAAGCCTACCATAGTGGGTTAAGGGAAAGGGAATAAAATAATGATTTTCAGTTCTTTGGTCATGTTTGATTCTTTGTGACCCCTTTTGCGGTTTTCTTGGAAAAAATACTGTAATGGCTTGCTATGCCTTCTCCAACTCATTTTACAGACAAGGAAACTGAGGTGAACAAGGTTAAGTGATTTATGTGTCTGAGCCTGGATTGGAACTCAGATCTTTCTGACTCCAGATCTAGCACTTTATTCACTGTTCCAGTTATCTGCCCCAAAATATTAACACTAGCATTTATGCAGAATAACCAAAAAAGTATTTGGATAGTTTTCTGTTATTAAAAGTTTAAAACTTTACTAAGGCATTTTGGATGCCCTTTATAGCATTTTAAATTGGCAAAGTGCTTATTTAGCACTGATAATATATAGAATAATAAAGACTATATAGAACTTTGTATTATCAGATTCTATGAAAAATATTTTACAAATATCTCATTTGATCCATATGGCAATCCTCAGGAAAGATATGATTATTATGTTCATTCTACAGTTGAGAAAATTGAGACTAAAAATAGTTATTTAATTTGGATCAGTCTCCCTTGTTGTTGTTGTAGTATACTTGTTTCAATCCTGTCTGACTCTTAATGACCCCATTTGAGGGTTTTTCTCAGCAAAGATACTGATTTCCCATTTCCTTCGCCAGCTCATTGTATAGACAAGGAAACTGAGGTAAACATGGTGTTTACCTTGACTTGACCAGGGTCACACAGCTAGTAAGTGTCTGAAGCCAAATTTGAACTCATGTCTTCCTGACTCCAGACTTGGTACTCTATTTACTGCATCACTTAGCTGGTCCGCATTTTCTCTTAGCTCTGTTTTAAGGGAGGGTTTTAAACTCAAATCTCCCTGACTCTAAGTCCAGTACTCAATCCAATATACCTAGTCAGAGATATTCTAGAGCATCTTCTAATGTCTGTATGAAGAGATTTTAGTCATGCCTTATAGAATCAGAAAATAGGGAATTGGACAGAATCCCTTTCCTTTATTTTGCAGATAAGAAAATATCCGGTAAAGATGAAGTTATTGCCTAGGAGAAGAGCACAGATTTGAACCTGGGTCCTCTGCAAGTCCATTGCCCTTCTATTGCACAACAAATATGGCAACAAGAGGAAACTGCCTAGGTACTAAGTTGAGGAGAGAGAGAATGATGACATTAGAGAAAACTTCATTTGGAGAAATTTCTTAGGAGATGTGAAGTTTGATTTGGGTCTTTTTTATGGAGAAATCTTATATGTATAGAGTTTTTTTGTTATGGATAAGGAAACTGAGGCAATATCATATAATGTTAGTATTTTCCTGTATTATATGTGGACCCAAAGTCTAGAGTTTAGGAGAAATTACCTTCTTCCATATGATTTTTGTTAGAGATGTTAAGGAACTGGTCTCCATTAAAAGGAGAAATTCCACAAGGTAACCAAGTTCAAATCCTGGTTCTGAAATCCTTAGATGAGTTGCTTTTGTTTCTCCAGTGCCCCAGTTTTTCATCTATAAAATGGCACTAGCCTAGGTGAGTTAAACATCTTCCAGTCTTCCTTAATCTAGTGCCCTCCCTCTGTGACTATTCCTTAATTTATCCCAAATATATAGTAGGAACTGTTCTTACTAGTTAGCTGACTGATAATTCTCTGTTAAAGTTAGAAGGGACCTCAGTCACCATCAAGCTTAAACTGTTTAGGGGATAGTAATGTCATCTAGATTTCATTTTTCAGGTAGTCTTTGCTGGGGGGAATTGTCCTTTATGCTCAAAGAAGACCAAAATATATCTCTATGTCTGGGTCAAAGTACAATGTGTTGGTCCACCTGTGATTTTTAAGACCAATATGAGCTCAGAAGGCTCTACCACTGGTTGGGCACAGGAAATCCATAGAAACTTTTGGAGTGGAAATATCTCAAAGTTTATGCATTTCATATTTCTTTTGAGCTACTGCAATTCTCCTTCACACATAGAGCATTCAGCATTTTCTTAAAAATTTCCTCCATTTGCTGTAATTGATGGTTTCATATATGGATAATGTGGTGTGACTGTAGAGAACCTCTGTTTTACTAGTGTTAAGTCAGGCCAAAATTAGCACAAGCAGGAAAGAACTGATCCTTACTCTGTTGCATCTCAGTCTCAAAAACTACATTAAATCTCAGAAACTACATTAAGTGCACCATCATCTGGAAACAAAAAGCTGAACATCAACTCTCCCTCTGGTTTAGTCTTGGATTCTACCCTTTTCAATTTCAATGATTTACTGGCAGTGCAGTAGTTGACCTTGATGCCATTTTCATCTTTGTGGAAGGGAGTGACAGTGAGAGTGCCTCTTGGGGCAGCCTTTTCTATTTCAGCATGGATCTCCTTGTTTGGAAATTTGTTCTTATCTCAAGCTGAAATCTGTTTCCCCTGGAACTTTTTCTGGCTCTTCCTCCTGGGGCAAAGACAATGATCATGTGGCAATCCTCCTAGAATGTCTCCTCTGAATCTTCTTCAGGCTAACCATTCAATAGATGGACATGCAGCATGTTGACTCCCTTCACCATCTTGTTTGCTTTTCCCCCTCCTCTGAATACTTTCTAACTTATCATTGTCCTTCCAGAAATTAGTCAACCCAGAACTGACCAACTGATAAATAGTCAAAGGATATAAACAGATAGTTTTCAAATGAAGAAATTAAAGTTATATACAATCATGAAAAACCTCCAAAACATTATTATTTAGAGAAATGAAAATTAAAACAATTATGCGTACAACCTCATACCCATCATATTGGCTAAGATGACAAAAAAGGGAAAATGATCAATGTTGGAGAGGATGTGGGAGGATTGGGTCATTAATGCATTGTTGGTGGAGTTGTAAACTGATCCAACCATTCTGGAGAGCAATCATTCTGGAACGATGCCCAAAGAACAATCAAACTGATCACACCCTTTTATCCAGTAATACCAATATTGGGCCTATATCCAAAAGAAATCATAAAAAATGGGAAAAGTCCCACTTGTTCAAAAATATTTTTAGCAGCTCTTTTTTGTAGTGGCAAAGAATTGGAACTTGAGGGGATGCCCATCTCCTAGGGAATGGCTGAACAAGTTATGGTATATAAATGTTATGGAATATTATTGTTCCATAAGAAACAATGAATGGTCCACTTTAGGGAAGCATGAAGAAATTACATGCACTAGTGCTGAGGGAAAGGAGCAGAACCAAGAGAACATGGTACACATTAACAGCAGCATTGTGAGTTGATCAACTATGATGGATGTAGCTTCGCTCAGCAATTCAGACATCAAGGACAACCCTGGGAGATCTGTTATGGATAATGCTATCTACATCTATGGGGAAAAAAACCCCTCAGAATCTAAATATATACTATATTCACTTAAAAAAACCTTTTTTTTTCCTTATGTTTTCTCATGATTTTCTTTCATTTCCCTCAGTTATAATTCCTCTTATACAACGAAATGACTGAAATTTAAATATGTTAAACACAAAAGAATATGTATAACTTTTGCCAGACTATTCACTGTCAAAGGAGCAGTGGAAGGGAAGGCAGGGTGGTAGAAAAATATGTAAATTATAAATTTGTAAATGAAGAATGTAGAAAGACTATCATAGTATGCAATTGGAAAAATAAAATAAAATATCAATTAAAAACAGGGGAAAAGGTATGTATGTCAGGCAAAGAAGTTGGTAAGATAGCATGGTAGGATAACATCTAGATAGGAAACAAATTTGGAGCATGGTCTGGTATCTAAAGCTAGATAAAAACTTTGTATACTCAGACAACCTGTTCATTTGGGAATGGGTTTTGATCTTATATATTTGTATTAGCTGACTTTATATCCTGAATATCAGAATCTCTTTGTTTTTCCAGATTCCCTTCCTGGTCTAGTTGCATTATTTTCATTCATATAAAAAATTATTCATGCAAAATTTTATTCATATAAAAATATACATTACTTTTTTGTAATTGAAGTGATCCTTTATCATTTTTGATTTTTTCCTTCCTTCTTTCTACATGAACTCTCCCCTTTATTCTAGCAGTAGAAAATTATATGATTTTGATTTCTTATACTATTAATTTTATATTTATGACTTGATTTTTCATCAATTAGTTTTTGAATATATACTAGAATTTTCACATTGTTGTTTACTATAGTTTATACTTTCCCCTTTTGTTAAGAATTAGAATTTGTGTTCTCTTCTTATCCTTAGTGCCTTTATAATTTCCTGCATTCTTTCAACTTTTCCAAAGACAGTAGTTCAGAATCACATTTGTCAGTTGTTTCAGTACATTGGGGTATATAGTTCTTCTAGGTCTGGTAATGTGACTTTTTAAGGATATGAGATGGTGTTTTATTATTTCCCTACTTTTGGTTTTAAAGGTCTCTTAACCATTTTTTATTGTTGTTATGTCCTTTTCAAGTCAAAGATCATTCAAATGGGTACCAAAAGGGAAGCAAGTTTAAGTACTTTTACCTTTTCTCAATTATCTTTTATTATCTCAACCTCCCTAGTAGGCAGCCTATGCCTTTTGTGATCTTCCTCTTTTCCCTCCTGTAGACACACACACACACACACACACACACACACACACTGTCTCTCTCTCTCTCTCTCACACACACACACACAGACGTACAAACTTTGTTGTATGTATTTAGTTTTCTTAGTTTTAGATCATTCTATCACAGAATTCCAACATCCCTAAAACTTTTTTTTGCAAGGCCCCGAGGTTAAATGGCTTGCTCAAGGTCACACAGCTAGGTAATTATTAAGTGTCTTAGGCTGTATCTGAACTAAGGTCCTCCTGGCTACAGGGCCAGTGCTCTATCCACTGCACAACCTAGCTGTTACCCTAAAACTATTCTTACAGGAACATATCATATATATATATATATATATATATATATATATTTTCTATTCTCCTATCACTCATGTATTTTCTACAACATTTTCTCCTCCTTCATCCCTATTTCACATGATGAAATGTCCTTAGTCCTTCCAAAGGCTAACCCAGTTACTTGTTCAAATGATTCCTCTGTCATCCCCATTCTATTACTTATTTTCAACCTCTCCCTCTCTTCTGGCTCATTTTCTACTACTTACAAATATATCCTTGTCTCCTGTAATCTTAAAAATTCTCTCTTAATCCTCCATTTTCTCTGGCATCCTATATTTCTTCTTTCCTTTGTAGCTAAACTCCTTGAAAAGGCTGTCTACAATAGGTGTCTCCCATTTTTCTCCTCTTAATCTCTTAACCCTATACAATTTGTCTTATCATTAGATGGATACTGTTCTATCCAATGTTACCAGTGATCTCTCAATTACCAGATCCAATGACCTTTTCTCAATCCCCATTCTCCTTGCCTTTTCTGTACCTTTTGATATTCTCCTCCTTGACACTCCTTAGGTATTTGGTTTGTTTCCCCTATGCATCTTATCACTCCTTCACTAACTTCTTGCTGGAGCCTTCTCCCAGATCACACCCTCTGACTATAGGTGTCCCCCAGACTTCTGTCCTGGACCTTCTCTTCTATATTATTTCACTTAATGATCTTATCATTTCTCATAGAGTTAATTAGCATCTCTATGCTGATGATTCTCAAACCTACCATTCCTGCCCCAATTTTTCTGCTGACCTCTAATTTTACTTCTCCAACTGCCTTTCAGATATATTTAGATGGATGTCTAGTAGTCATCTTCAACTCAATATGTTCTAAATAGAATTCATTATCTTTTTCCTTAGACCCTTTCTCCCTTTTCTTTTACTATAGAGGAAAACAGGATCCCTCTAGTCCCTCAGTCTTGAAACACAGAAATCATCCTGTATTCTTTACTTGCTCTCATTTCCCTGCCTTTCTCCCCTCTCTATAGCCAAGTGGTTGCCAAGGTCTGCTGATTTCACTTTTGCACCATCTCTTGAATATACCCCCCTTTTTCTCCTTTGACTTCACCACCACTCTGGTAAAGGCCCTCATCACCTCATGCCTTAATTATTTCAATAGCCTGCTGATGAGTCTGTCTGCCAAGTCTCTCTCCAATCTAATCCATTCTACATTTAGCCACTAGAGTGATTTTCCTAGAATGCAGGTCCAATTGTGTCACCCCTACCTCCCATTCAATAAACTCCAGTAGCTACCTATTGTGTCCAGGAGCAAATACAAAATACTCTGATATTTTTTCTATGACCTAACTCACTTCTCCCTCTCCAGTCTTCTTTTACCTTACCTTCCATATGTATGCTTTGATCCACTGACTCTGGTCTCCTGCCTGTCCCTTGAACAAGATGCTCCATCTCTTAGCTCTTTCCCTGTGCCTAGAATACTCTCCTCCTTGGCTTTCTTTCAGTCTCAATGAAAAATCCCACTTTCTAAAGAAAGGCTTCCCTAACCCCTCTCAATTTCGGAACTTTCTTTCTTTTAACTATTTCCCATTTACCCTGTATGTAACTTTGAATATATTTTGTTCACATCTTTTCTCCCACATTTGTTTGTAAGCTCCTTTGGGGCAGGGACTTGTCTTAGATTTTACATATATATATATATATATATATATATATATATATATATATATACACACACACACACACACACACACACACACACACACACACACACACATATCTACAGCACTCAACATAGTCCCAGGAGTATAGTAGGCAATTAATGTTTATCAATTGATTACATTCAACTTCCATTAAATGGTTCAATATTCATAATACATACTTGTCTTTTAGAAACATTCAGCTAGGTTCCAATTAGTGGAAATAATGATGGAATTGAAGTGGTCACATGTATTTGAATTCGTACTATTGAGTTATAATTATGTAAAATATGGTAACTGGTTCCAGTCCAATGGACATAAGCAGTGCAAATTGAATAATATTACGATTTCAGGGGCCTTTTTAATTTGCACTAATTGGGATCTATATTGGTGAATAATTTGGTTCCTTATTCATCCACATTGGTTTCTTTAGGCAACTTTACTCTTTTTTTCTCATCAGCATTATTTCTCTTTGCATCTTTAGAATTTCATTTCACCCTTGATAGCTTTCCAATCTTTCTAGTTTAACTTCTCTGTTAGAATATTATTCCATGGGTTCCTAAACAAATGAGTTAACACATGTGAAGCTTTGCAAATGAAAAAGTGCTACATAAATGCTAGCTAGTAATATAGCTATCTATTTTTTGTGAATGATTTGCTATGTTCTTTTAAATCTGGCTGTTCCAGGCTTTTGTTTTCTTTTTATGACAAACTATTTGTTGGAATTGTCTCTCTTGCTACTTCTGCTTCAGCACATAGTTTTCCCTGATTGGTGAAAATCGAGTCCAAAACACCAATTTTCATCAAGCTATCATCATATACAGTATTTCTCTCCTTTCTTTCACAGCCAACTTCCTAGAAAAGGCTGTCTATATATCCATGGCCTCCAATTCAGTTTCTCCAGGTCATTTTTCAGTCCTTTTCAATCTGACTTCAGCTCTCATCACTCAACTGAAACTGCTCCCTCTAAGCTACCAACAATTTCTTACTTGCTAAATCCAAAGACTTTTTAAAAAATAGATTATTCCTGGCTTCACTTGACACTGCTGATCAATTTCTCTTCATGGATCTTCTTCCTTCTTTGGTTTATTGTGAGTCTGCTCTCTTGGTTTCTTATTAATGGAATCACCTATGATCCCTCCTTCAACTCCTTGGGCATATCATCATCCACATTTCCATTTCTTCCTAAGTGTGAGTATACCCCAATGCTCTGTCCTGGGCTCTCTTCTTTTTTTGTTTACCATCTTTCCCTTGAGGATCTCATTAGTTGTCATGAACTCAATTTTCATCTCTATGCAGTTGATTCCTAAATATATGCATATGTATACATATATATGCATACATGCCTAACCACATCCTGTATTATGCATTTATCAAATGCTAGTGTCTCCTGAACTCAAGTCCCTCATTATCAACTGGTCTAGGACATTTCAAATTCAATATGTACAAATGGATGTTTAAATTTTCCCCTTAAAATTAATCTCTCTTTCAAACTTCTCTATTGCTTAGGGTTTTTTCTTTTTTTTTGCAAGATGGGTTAAGTGATTTGCCCAAGGTCACAAAGCTAGGTAATCATTAAGTGTCTGAGGTCAAATTTGAACTCAGGTCCTCCTGACTCCACTGTGCCACCTAGCTGTCCCTAAACTTCTCTATTTCTGTCAAAGTTATCACCATCTCACAGTTAATCAGTGTTATAACCTCAAAATTATTTTCAACTCATTCTTCTTCACACCAAATATACCATCTGTTTGTATACATATAGAGTAGGCCTTGATCATTATTATACTAGTCTCCTAATTGTACTTTTTTTTTAGGTTTTTGAAGGCAAATGGGGTTAAGTGGCTTGCCAAGGCCACACAGCTAGGTAATTATTAAGTATCTGAGGCTGGATTTGAACCCAGGTACTTCTGACTCCAGGGCCAGTGCTTTATCCACTGCGCCACCTAGCTGCCCCCAATTCTGGCCTCAAATCTATCTACTCTCCAATCCACACATTTGCCAAAGTGAAATTCTTAAAGTACATATCAAACCATGTGAATTTCTCCTTAATCAATACTTATGACATCAATACATGACTTCTCAAATCAAATGAAAACTGTTCTGTTTGGCATTCAAAGCTTTCACAGTCTGGTGCTATCTTCCTTCCCAAACTTTTTATATATTATTACTCTTCATATATTTTATAATCTAAAAATAAAACTTTCTATCCCTTTCTCACAACTAACATTCTATCTCTCATCTTCATGAATTTGCACACAAGTTGCCTCCTTGCATTGAATGCAGACAATGTTTCCCATTCTCTGATTCTTATACACATTTACATGAGTATATCTTTTTATTCACAATGTACTTTATGTCTATCTTCTACCTTTCCTTTAACTAATCTTTTCCTTTTTCTAAAAATTAAGGCATATACTTCTAGGTTCAAATTACATACATGTAGCTAATCTCCATAAGGAAAGAAGGGAAGAAATAAACATTAATAATATAAATACTTAGGTGCCAAGCACTTAGAAAATACAAAGACAAGACAAAAAAAGTCATCAATGGTATCCATGAGGTCAAATTTGCTTCTTCATGTTAGAAACTAGTCTACTTTGCTTGTTACCTACATTTGTGTTAGTGTCTTCAATGTCATTGAATTTTCAGACCTCTCGTTATTTTTCTTCCTACATTATATATACTCTCTATTTGGGAATCTAATCTGGTTTTTCAAGTCTGTGACTTGAGTGCCATTTCATATGCAGGAGATTCTTGATTGGTGGAAAGAATATTGATGCAATCATAGATACATGAGTTGTTTCCAGAAGTTTAGAGAGGAGAAACTTTCTTCAGGAGAGATATGCATTGTTCCAGTCATTCTTTGGGACTGCAGGAGAGAAAAAGACTTTATCAGATAGAAATCAGGGACATACTGAGGAGCCAGCTACTAAAACAACATTAGCAAGACTTGAGCTTGCATTCCATATGCATTCACTTCCTTAAGAGCAAGGAAGCTTGGCAAGCTAATTTGGGATTCAGAATTAGTTGTGGGTGAATCACCAACCAATAACAGAGGGTAGATGGCATTAAAAAAACTCCTTTATATGATTGAATATATAGACTGTTAGCCACAAAAAGGACTTTAGAGATTATCTAGTCCTATACCATATTTAATAAATGAAGAAACTGAGGAACAATTAAATAGCAAAATTAGACCTGGAATTCATTCTCTACCTCTATTCTTTTATTTCATCCATTTAGGAATAGTGATTCTCATTATCATATGGAGAAACTGAGGTCCCAAACTCATACACCATGCCAGAAACTGGAACTATATTGTAGATGTCCTGATGCTGAGATTAGGTACATTGCAATTAGATAAAAGCAATGCTCACATTAAGATTCTGAAAATAACAAGGATTTATTGCCTTCATCTTTCTCCCAAATAGATTTCTATCAGTAATCTGACCATGTTCCCTATTAATTAAATAATTAAATTAATTGATTAATTGAAAGTTAAAGCCATTTTTGATAATCATAGCAAAATCCACAGCAAAGTTCTTTCTTTAAGGCAGATGTTAGGAAATGCTGAGCTTCAGGCATCTAACTTGCCAAGTAACTTTTAAAATGATGAAAAAAAAAGGGTGGGAGCTGGGGGGGGCAGTAAGAGGAATGTAGGTCAGAAAGCAATAAATGATATTCAAGTCCAACATATCCTTCTGGTTAAGGAGCTGACTTTGAAACTCTACCTTTTACTAAAATGAATCAAAAATCCAAATCCAACCTAAAGCATTACAGCTTTAAGTACTGAAAGTATGTATTATTTCTGCATAAGTAATCCAAGAGCATAATCTCAAGAACATCCATGCTCCAGGAATGTCTCAAAACACAATGGATTTGACTTGATTCCTTTATCTAGATGTTTGTTGAAAAGACTGCATAACAGACCTCTGCAAGGGAATTAAATCTATTTTTACCACTTGAAAAAACTTGTATTTTTGATTAATAAGAATCCTTTCAAAGGTTCCCTAGCTTTTGCTGGAAGCCTGAACCCTCCCCCCACCTCTACACCAGGATCCCTAGATGATGGTTTTATACTTCCAAAAGCCAGGATGGGTATATTTCAATATATATGATTCAGATTTTATTGTTGTTGTTATTAAAAAAATAGAAAATGGCAATCATTTTCCTGTCTAATGTGCTTTAATGTTTACAAAGCACTTTCCTCCCCAACCCTGTGGAGTTAGTCATGCAAACATTATTATTCACATTTTATGCTTGTAGAGACAGAAGTTAGAGAGGTATATTAATATCATATGAAAAACAATAGACCTGAAACTAAGAATTTCAGCAATCCTAATTTCAGCAATCTGGGGCAAACACACATAGAGGTGGGGCATGTCTAAATGATGATCATTCTTGCTGATGGTTGAAGTGGATTGGAGACAAAGTTCATATAAGATTCAGGAACTAGAAGGTTGTTTAAAGGGGTCAGGGTACTGGGGGATTATAACACACTTTTTTGGCACTACAGTTTTTTTGGGGAGGGAGAGCAGGGGACTGGAGGGAGTGATCTGGAATCCCATTGGTAACTGCAACAAAGATCAGAACAGGATAAAGAAAACTCTAAAGGTGGTTGTTCCATGGTGAGGGTAGAGGGAGGATATAGAAGCTCCATTGATGAGCAAGGAGTGTGTGAACCCTTCTCCTGGCCCCAGGTATCAATGATTGTAAAAAAGGAGCCCCAGGCATTTGAGAATATACCCAGAAATGGAATGTCTTCAGAAGAAAAGAAGAAGCACCTGGAGATGAAAGGAATGTGAGAAGAAGAAATATTGAATCATAAATTTGAAACTGAAAGGATTCTTGGAAGTCATCTAACCCAATTCCCTTATTTAACAACTGAGAAAAATGAGAGAGAGAAAAAAAATGATTTGCCTAAGGTCATACAACAAGTAGAGTTTAAAAGTCAAAATCCAAACTCAGGTCTTCTCCTCCTCTTCTTCATTTCCTTTTCCTCTTCCTCCTTTTAATTTTTCCTTTTCATTCATAATGATAAATTGCAATATTAAAATAGTAATTTATAAAGTACTTTAATGAGAGTAAGTTTTTACAAAGGGATTTACATAGATTATTTGTATTGATTT
This sequence comes from Macrotis lagotis, assembly GCF_037893015.1. Classification (NCBI taxonomy): domain Eukaryota; kingdom Metazoa; phylum Chordata; class Mammalia; order Peramelemorphia; family Peramelidae; genus Macrotis; species Macrotis lagotis. The sequence goes on from NC_133659.1 coordinate 115,641,624, forward strand.
CACAATGATCTCAAGAAAAGTGTTATTATTATCATCATTTTACAGATGGTTAGATGACTTACTCAAAGTCATACTGTCTGAGTTTGGATTTAAACTGAAATGTTTCTAACTCCAGAATACATCTAAAAGACTACCTAGGTCCCCATAGATAGTTCAAGTCATCAAGTACACCAAGCTTACAAAATGACCTGACAGATCAAATTGCTAAATGTCCACCATTGATTATCCTTTCAAAATTAGAGAAAGTGAAGGGTGTTTTAAAACTGTAGAACGATGAGTACTGGTAAAGTTTGTTTATTTTTAAAGGTGGAATTATCAGTGGATAGAACACTAGGCCTAAAGTCAGAAAGATTCATTTTTCCTGAGTTCAAGTCTGACCTCAGACACTTATTAACTGTGTGATCCTAGGCAAGTCGCTTAACCCTGTTTGCCTCAGTTTATTTATCTGTAAAATGAACTGGAGAAAGAAATGGTACAATGCTCCAATATCTTTGCCAAAACCTCAAATGCAGTTGAACATGACCAAAATGAGTAAGCAGCAATGACAATTCTACAAGAGATAATTAAATGAATGATCTGTGAACATCTAGAGGGATGTAGTGATAACTAAAAGAAAACACAGAGCCATCAAGAGCAAATAGTGCCAAAGCAATACCATCTCTTTTTTAAAAAAATAGGATTTAAACTAGAATATCAAAAGAGTGTCCCAGATATGGCCGACATGTAATACAGCCAAGTCCTTGACAAAATCTCTCTTATCTCTGTGGACAGGTGGGAGAGATTTAGTCTAGATGTTGGTATAGTTAGTGGATTTTAAATGGATTGAATAATTACACAAAAGAGAAGTCATTAAGAGAATGATGTAAACTTGGAAGGTGGTCTCTAGTGAAGGGCCCGAGGCTCTCTCTAGCTCTGTGTTATTTAACATTTTTATTAATTACTTGGATTAAGGCATAGATACTTATCAAATTTACAGATGACAAAAAATCTGTGAGGGATAGCTAACATATTGGATGACAGAACCAGAATCCAAAAAAGACCTCAACTAGCAAAAAATGATCAGCCAAATTTAATAAGATGTAGCTTAATAAGGACAAATGTATCATCTTGCACTTGGGTTTAAACAAAATCAGCTGCAAAAATATATAATAATTATAGCTAGCATTTTGAAAGCATTTTAAAGGTTGTCAAAGGCTTTACAAAGAATATCTCCTCTGAGTCTCACAACATGGGTTGTTCCTATTATCATCCCCATTTAGCAGATGAGGAAATTGAGGCAGAAAGATGCAGCCACTTCCTTAGGTTCAACCCAATTCATTCATATATATATATATATATATATATATATATATATAAAATTCCAATATATATATATATATATATATAGCAAATTCCAATATATATATATATATATATATATATATAATGAAAATCAATAAAAAGAAAGACAATCTTGCCCTCAAGATGCTGATAATGTCATAGAAGACAACTAACAAAAATAGTCAGAAAAAGAGTGAGGGTCTGTCCTCTCTAAAGGAAGGCATCAGAAGAAGTTTGGTCCTTCACTCTGCTGTTTGTTTCAGTTGTTTCAGTTGTACACCACCCTTTGTGACCTCCATCTAGGATTTTCTTGGTAAAGATGATTGAGTGACTTACCATTTCCTTTTCCAGCTCATTTTACAGATGAGGAAACAGGCAAATAGGGTTAAATGACTTGTCTAGGGTCACACAGCTAATAAGTGTATGAGGCCAGATGTGAACGCATTAAGATGAGCATTTCTAATCCCAGGTCTGGTGCTCTATCCACCAAGTCACCTAGCTGCTCAAATATTAATAGCTAACAATCTTTGTTTAGTCCTTTCAAGTATGACTGACTCTTTGTGACCCCATTTGGGATATTATTGGCAAAGTTACTGGTGTGATTTGTTGTTTTCTTCTACTTATTTTACAGTTGAGGAACAAACAGAGATCAAATTTGAACTCAGACCCAGCCATCTATTCATGCTACTAATTAGCTGCCTTCCCTCTAACTCTTCAACCAGAGGGGAGAGGAAACCGAGAGAGGTAGACTTATTGGAGGATTGAGTAAGCATCATGGTGTATCAGAGGTGATGAGCTTAACCTGGAAAGAGCACTTTACTCTTTGGAGTTGAAAGTTTGCAGAATCATACAAGTGAATATCAGAGGTCACATTGGACAATAGGTCTTCCTTATTCCAGACCCCAAGCCTTTTTCTGCCTCTTTTTGTGAGTTGTCTCCTGTTAGATTATCAACATCTTGAGGGCAGAATTGTCTTTCAATTTATTGATTTTATTTTATTTCCACCAGAGTGCTTGGCACATTGCAGATACTTGGTAATCTATCTATCTATCTATCTATCTATCTATCTATCTATCTATCTATCTATATATGTGAATGAATTGGATCCAAGGAAGTTGCTGTACCTGTCTCCCTTAGTTCCCTCATTTGTTAAATGGAATCAATAATAGGACCAACCCATAGTTGTGAAAATCAAAGGAGATATTATTTGTAAAGTACCTACCTGTGTATACTAATGGGAAAAGTATAGTTAGGGATCTGGGACTAGAATGAGTCTGAGAATGGATAGGGTTAAGGGTCAGTAAATGGCTGTTCCTTGATGGATCTGAAAATACTTAGGCATGGAATGATTATTGCTTGATAAAGCACCTCAGTCATTTCCCTAATGTCAGATATATCCACCAATAAACCATCCCAGGGAAATTAAATTCTATACAACTTTTAAAGCATTTTGCCTCGTATACCTGTCTCTCTTCTCTTCCTTTTAACCTCCTTTTCCTGAAGAGAAATATATTAAAATATGCTGGTTTATAGTTTTCTGATCAGCAGACTCTGCTCTCTCTAAAAAGCACCTTTCATGGGGCAGCTGGGTGTCACAGTGGATAGTGCACCGCCCCTGGAGTCAGCCTGAGTTCAAATCTGGCCTCAGACACTTAATAATTATCTAGCTGTGTGGCCTTGGGCAAGCCACTTAACCCCATTGCCTTGCAAAAACCTAAAAACAAAAAGAAATAAAAATAAAAAGCTGCTTTCCAGTTTCAGATGAAACAATGAATATCAGCGAGCTTGTGGCTGAAATCTGGGCCCATGTCTTTGTCTATGATGAAAAAGTCCTAGTGTATTCAAGATACCAAATATTCTTTTAGATGTCAGGTGGAAGAAAATGGAGCAGGGGATGACAATTTAGAAATATAGAAGATTGGCAGGAAATCCCTTCCTCAAAGTTAGAATATTCTAAAGTGAGTGTCAGTTCCTTAGTTCACTCTTTGAGTCTGGTTACTTAATTTTTTTCCAAACCCACCTAACCCTCATGTAGGCTGTAGGATTTGGTCAGTGGAAATTCTGAAGCAAAAGTTTGAGGACCATTGGTTGAGTGGGGTCATATTGAATCCTCTTCCACTTGAGATTCTCTTTCTGAGTAACCCTACACCGATTCCTTTGACACTTTTTGTGTCATTTTGTCCATCTTTAAAATGGTACAGTAAGTCAACTCTCCTGAGTCGGCAGGGTTGAGATTTCATGCTGTGAATGGAAAGAGGTCTGGCACCATACATTATTATTAATAGTGTTACACAGCTGTTTTCTCTCCCAATTTCTTTGCCAGTCATTATACATCCAAGACTAACGGGTTACATTAGCTTTATGAGGCAAATTCAATGTTTTTGGCGGAAACCATGAATGCTAAGCTTTTTTGTTAGTATGCAGTATGCATGAGTAGAAAATCACATACATACATAAACCTCAACTCAATACCCCCCCCACTTCTGACTCGCTCTTTCTGAGTATTTACCATCAATCATTACTGGTTCAGCCATGCCTTATACCTCTAAACTATGTCTTCTGGGGTTTGGCAGAATCACTTTTTTGTTGGTCTTACATGGGTCTCTCTGGGTAGTTATTATTACTATTATTATTTAATATTAAGACCTCCATTCACTAATGCATTGGAGACTGTCAGGAATATCTCAAAAAAGAGCAGAGAAGGAAGAGTGTAAGCCAGAGCTGATTCTCCAGCTACTTGCAGCCTACCCCTGAGGACAAATCAGCAAGATGGCTTGTACTTCACCAAGGCACCAGTAACGCTATCCTAAAACACAACAGTTATTTTCCAAGTTTTTCCAAGTTACCCTGGTGCTATTGATCATATAAGGCAGAGGAATAATGCTGCTCCAACTCAGTCTCCTCCAGGATGTTGGTTTACATGCACACCGAGGACAAATTTTAACTTTGATGAAGTCAGAGAATTTAGGGGTATGGTAATAATGGGGTTGACTTGATCCTTGTAACAATTGAAGTATTCTTTGGATTGTGTGTGTTCTTTTTTCTACTATGCTTTCATCTTCTCAATAACAGGCACAATTGACATGTATATAGTAATATAGAAAGTAAGATTTGAAAGGAATAAGAGACCCTTTTAGTACCTTAATGCCATCACTTGGTAAATAAGGAAACTGAGGTCCAGATACATGAAGTAATTTACTGAAGGTTACATAGGTAGTGAGCTGTAGGATTTGGTCAATGGAAATTCTGAAGCAAAAGTGGTTTATAATGCCTTTCTCCAGAAGATTTCAAAGAACTTTAAGGAATTTTAATAATGTCTACATTCTTAAAAATCTGGCCTCAGAATAAAAAAATATAAAAATCACACTATTTTGATAACTGGATTTTAATATTAGCTCCTATTGTAAGTTTGTATGTTTTACTTTATTCATTTATAATATTATTTTAAGAAAGAGTTCATAGTTTCACCAGAGGGGACTATGATAACAAAAGGTGGTTAAAAAACTGAACAATACACAATTTTGTCCATAATGATTAGCATGAGAAACTTTTATATTATTGAGAAAGCATGAGACACAAAAACATTAGGAAGAGAGGTTTAAGAGGTGTCCCTGTACAAGGCAAGCTGATCATGTTGTGTTATTTGCTGTGGCTACATGTCTTTATATGATAAAATGCACTAGATATTTTTTGTGTGTCTTTGATTCCTCTGCTAATCTGGTGAAGCCTATGTACCCTCTTCTTAGAATCAGATTCTTAAATGCATAAGAAAAAATACATAGGATGACAAAGGAAACCCAAGGTTGGTGAAAGGAATGATGTGATTTTTTTCCCATCCAAGTTTATAGATCCCCTGAAATCTATTCATGGATCCCAGGTTAAGAGTGCCAACCTAGTCCATTCCTTCTGTTTCACAGATTCGTCTCAGAGAGGATTAATTCTCTGCGATCATACCTCAGTGAACCTGTATTTAGAATCCTGTTCTGACTCCCAGGATAGAGGGGTTTTTTTACTAACATAATATTAACTAATGACAACTGACATATTTCTCAGAATTTTAAAAATATTTACACACTTGGAGCCTTATAGAGACCCTATGATAGGTCTCTGTAGCCATGCATTGTTAATTTACATTTAACAGATGAAATAACTAAGGACAGAAGTTAAATAATTTGTCCATGTTCCTGCAGTTTTAAAGACAGTGTTTGATCCCTCAACCCTTCACCCACTTCATTCTCCTATCTTCCTGATCCCAAAACTAATACTTTCCTCATATTCTTTGATATCTCTTAGTTCTTAAATTTTAGTCTCTCCTTAGACAAAATGGAGGCTTTCTGGATGGATTTCATTATCTGTTCAATGAGGGAGGTTCCCCCCTCTGCCCCACTTGATAGGTATAACAATGGCACAGGAGTATCTGCCAGATTTTTTGGTCCCAATAACAATGGATTTATTTTCCTTTTTTAGTTTTTAATTATTTTCAAACTAAGATCTTCCTTATCTCTCATCTCCTTCCATCCTTTCTCCTTCCCCACCACTGAGAAAGCAAAATGAAACTCTTACAAACATGTTAGATAGAACAAAACAAATTTCTCCAGGCAACTCTTTATGACAGAGATCTTAATCTAGGATCCTAGAATTTAAAAAATTTTTAAAATATATTTTGATAACTATCTCAATATAATTGATTTTCTGTGTAACCTTATGTAGTTTATTTTATATATTTAAAAATATGAGGGGTAGCTAAGTGGCACAGTGGATAGAGCATCATCCCTGGAGTCAGGAGAACCTGAGTTCAAATTCGACCTCAAACACTTAATAATTACCTCACTGTGTAACCTTGGGCAAGTTACTTAACCCCATTGCTTTGCAAAAACAAAAACAAAAAAAATATGATTCTGAAAATGTCTAAAAAGGTTTAATCAAACTGCCAAAGTGATCTTTAACTCCAAAAACAATGGTTATGAATTCTAGAATCAAGGCTTAAAATTTAAGATCAGGTTCTAATCAACCTGAGTAGAAGTAACTCAGTGGGAACTTACATTGATAAAATCCCAGATTTTGTCCTAAATAAATAAAACTTAAAACAAATGATTTACATTTCTATGGCACTGTATAGTTTGCAAATCACTCTCCCTACAACAATCCTGAGGAATAAAATGTGTTCTGGCCACTGTGTTATGGGGGAGCATAGCCACTTTCTTTGGAGCCTCCCAGACTGGAAGACAAGTCACAGATTAGGCTGACAGACGAGAGCATTATCACCATCCAATTTCAGAGCCAGACTATGCTTTTCCAAAGCCCGACAGAGAGGCTGGGTGAGACCATATGGGATAAAGTGATGGAAGGAGCGACGAACGTAGATGGAAAAGCATTCAAACATAAATTAATATATGCCCAGGGGTCATCTTGCATGCAGTCCCAGCAATAAATGAATCGACAATGTGGATGAACAAGTGAAAAAAAAAGTAATCAAAGGTAAGAAAGAGGCAAATGTAAGGTATTAAGCATCAGGTACAGAGGAGGCCTGCAAAGATTACTGAATGAAGTCCAGAGAGTGGGAAAAAAGATAAGAAAAGCAGAGGTAGTGAATGAAAAGGAGATTGCACTGGAGGTTAAGATAAATAATGAGAAAATTTTCAAGTACATAAGAAATACAGGGGTCATTGAAGGAGACAGTTGGACCTCTAAGACACGCCAAGGGTAATTTATTGAAGAAAGAGGTAGACATTGCTTTAAAAATTAAATGAATTCTTTTCTTCTCTATTCTCTGAGGAAGAGGGGGGACAGATGTTAGAAACGGACATAAATTTCCCAAGGGAAAGCAAAGAAATGATGAAGAATAGTAAGATCATGTTACCACAAGTGATCCAGAAATTAAGGCCCTCTGAAGACTTGGGCAGACAGGACTTGTCAGAGGATTGGCTATAAGGGTAGGGAAACATTTGGCAGATAAGAATTTGGGGAAAAGCACAAAAGGGAAGATCTAAAGCCCAGGAATAAGTGTGCTTCCATGACCTCCTAGCTGATCTGGCTCCCTCATTCTCCCTTCATCCATAAGGTTCATTTAACAATTTGCTTCCTTTATTCACTCATTTCTTCATTCATTGAAGCTGAGTTGAGTATAAACAATGACTATTTATTGAACACTTACCAGTATTTAGTAGTTAGATTGAAAGGGAAAAGTAGCCAGATTTTATAAATCTTTGGGACCAAAGGCATTGAAGCATACCTGAGGCATTGGGACAGGTTTCACTGGGGCTACCAAGACATAAGAATTGATTTCTGGGGTGGCTAGGTGGTGCAGTGGATAGAGCACCAGCTACTGCTGGAGTCAGCAGTATCTGAGTTCAAATCTGGCCTCAGACACTTAATAATTACCTAGCTGTGTGGCCTTGGGCAAGCCACTTAACCCCATTTGCCTTGCAAAAACACAAAAAAAAAATTTGATTTCTTCCTTCATATAGTTTGTACTCCTAGAGAGGGAAATAAGACAATCATCTCAGCAAATGTATAAAAAGTTACGTAGGGAGGCCTTTCCCAAAGGAGTTCATAAAGTTTGAGGGTTGATCATGTTAATAGATAACTCTGATATAAAGGTGATTGTGATAAATGCTGACAAAAAGATCCAGGAGACAGGAATGGAGGAATATTAGGGAGGATTTTCCAAAGTAGGTTGCATCTGAGACTGGTATTTACAAAAATAAGAGGAGGCAGAAAATTAGAAAAGAAAAGGCCGTGTCAGGTGTGGGAGTTATTACTATCAGAGAGAAGACAGAATAAGAATAGAGGAAAGCTGCTAGTACAGTTTGTCTGGAAAAAAGGGTATAAAAAGTAACCAGACTATGTAGGGTTTTAAATGGTAGGGGAAATAGTACATTATATTTCAGCCAGTTTGTAATAGGGAGCCATAGATAGCTGTTGAGTAGAAAAGGATTGGGAATAGAGTTCTTTGAAGCATAGTTTATAAAAAAGCATAATCTGGGAAAAGGAAGGTCAGATAGGAAGGGATTATAGTAGGCTAGATGAGATAAGTAGGTGGTAAGGAGGTAAGGAGACATTTCAGAGGTAGAAATTCATAAATTAATTGGGTATTAGGGATGAGGAAGAGAAGAAGGAAGAGTTAAAATTTCTCCAAGAATTTAAAGTCTTAGGGACTTATGGGTTTGGCAATACATTCAAGATAAATAGACAAGAAATGAAGCAAGTTTAGGGCCCAGTTTTGGATGCATTTTCCCCTTAGAATCAATATGCTGGCAGGATGTTTTGGTGTAGATTTGTGGCAAACTGTCAAAAGGTGAGACTTGGAGTTCTGGAGAGAGCTTGGGGATGAAGATATCTTTAAACATTTTTATTTAAAGTTTTATGTTCTAAATTACATCCCTTCCTCCCTGCCCTTCCCCTTCCCTGGGAGAGTAAACAATGAGATACAGGTTATACCTGTGAAATTAGGTAAAACATTTCCATTTAGTTATTTTGTATAAGGAGACTGGAATAAAAGAAAAAGTGAATGAAAGTGAAAAATAGCATGCTTCAATCTGTATTCAGTCAATATCAGTTCTTTCTCTGGAGATGAATATTGCTAGTACTTTGTTTTATTTTTGTTTTTTGTGGGGCAATAGGGTTAAATGATTTACCCAAGGTCACATAGCTAGTAAGTATCAAGTGTCTGAGGCTGGATTTGAACTCCAATCCTTCTGACTCCAGGGCTAAAGCTCTATCCACTGCATTACCTAGCTGCCCTTCATCTCTAAAACTTTGGAATTGTCTTGGATCATTGTATTGCTGAGAATACCTAAATCATTCACAATTCTTCATTGAACATATTGCTGTTACAGTATACAATGTTCTGGTTTTGTTCACTTCACTTTGCATTAGTTCATGTAAATCTTTCCAGATTTTTTTTAAGAAATCATAGAAGATATGACTTTCAAAGTCAAGAATGTATGGAATCATTAATTGCAAAGGTTTAGACCAAAGAGAAGACTTCCTATCCTAGAAACTTGGCAGATTTTCATGTTTAAGAGAAGAGATGAATACATATAAAATAATATGTCATATATCTTCCCAAAAAAGATAGAAACAAAATGCTCTAGGAACTTCCAGTCAGTTATCTAGCACTTACCAGATATCAGACACTATGCTATTTGATGGAGTTACAAAAAAAGTTACTCCTTGATTTTTAAGAAGAGTTCAGTTTAAAGAGGAAGCAACATACAAATAACTATGTACAAACAGGTTATAAACTGATTATGGGGTAAATTGAAGATTCTCTCAGAAGGAAGGCATAAAGATTAATGAGGACTATGAGATGCTTCTTGTAGAAGGCAAAACCATTATTTGAGACTTCAAGGAAGCCAGAGAGGTCAGGAATGAGGAAGGAATTTGAGGATTGAAGAATCTTCAAGGAAAATGCTGAGTAGGGAGATGAGCAATGAATAGTAAAGAAGCCATTGCCATTGGATGGCAGAACATGCTGGGGGAGGGGGAGGGAGAGTGGAGAGAGGTATAAGATGTGAGAAGACTGGATAGGTACAAAATGGGTCAAGTTATGGAGGGTTTTAAAAGTCAAGCAAGGAATTTTGATTCTGGAGGTGACAGGGAGTCAGTGGAATTGATAGAATGGGAAAGGTGCATTACCACCATTAGACTAATGCTTTAGAAAGATCAATTTGACAGCTAAATGAAGGCTGACCTAGAGGAGGGAGAAACTTGAAGCAGGCTGACCCACTGGCAGGCTGTTGCAAGAGCCCAAACACGAGGTGCTAAGGGCTTGCATCAGGATGGTAGCATTGTCCCAGGATAGAGGGAAGTATATGAGAAAGGATATGAAGAATAAATGATAGAACCTGGAAAATAGTAGATCATGGATGTGAGAAAGATTGGGATATGAGGATAACACCCACTTCATGTCAGGTGACATGTGGGATCCTCCAAACTAATAGGGTTATTAGGCAGAGGACAAAATTTTGAGGAAATTTAATGAACTTATTTTGATACATAATGAGCTTGAGATGTCTCTGGAACATCCAGTAAGAAATGTTTAGTAGTGGGAGACATAAGATTGAGAGTGAGGAAAGAAGTTAGCATTGGACAAAAAATACCCTAAGAATTTTCTGCATAGAGATTATAGTTCAATTCACGGTTGGTGGTGAGATCCTCATCATCCTCCACTTAGGTCTGTCCTCATTTGAAGAGATCATCATTCTTTTCTCAACTCTTCCTAATGCACAGGTCACTCCCTTCCAATTTAACAAACTGTTGGCTCCTTATTACTTCCAGACTCAAATGCAAAATATTATTTCCTTCATGTCCTTCATGATCTTCCTATGTTCCAGTCTTCTGCCATTATCTATAATTCCCTCCACAAACTCTACAATTCAGTTATAATGGCCTTCTTGTACTATCTCCTCCTTGCTACTACTACATCTTGCAGAGGAATTTCTTTATTCCTTGACTTTTCAAAGGGGAACCGCCTCTACTTCTTGACTTTTTTTTTTTTTTTTGCAAGGCAGTGGGGTTAAGTGGCTTGCCCAAGGCCACACAGCTAGGTAATTATTAAGTGTTTGAGGCCAGATTTGAACTCAGATATTCCTGACTCCAGCACCGTTGCTCTATCCACTGCACTACCTACCTGCCCCCTTGACTTTCTTAAGAATAATGACAAATCCTACTTTCTACATGAAGCCTTTCCCATCCTCCTCTTCTTCCAGTGGTATTATCTTCTCTCTGAGATTATCTTCCATTTATGTCATATATATCTTATGGGTACCCCCATCAGTATGTGAGCTCCATGAGTTCAGGTACTGCTTTCCATCCCTTTCTTTGTATTCATATTGTCTAAATGCACAGAGATTAATACAATGCTCAGCACATAATAATTGCTTAATAAATTCTTGTTGACTGATTATACCAGGGTATGATTCTGCCCCACTCTGAGCATAGCCTAAATGAATATACCTGACTTGTCCGATTGCCTCAGCTACAGCAACTACTATTTATAGCTTTCCAAATACTCTAGTTAAATATGAGGAATATCTAGATGCCATTCCCCCTCACTTCCCTCACTCATAAACTGGCTGCCACTAAAGAAGGGATGATGATCCTATTTGTGGATATTGATGTAAGACTACTTGGTAGTAGGGAGAAAATGAATAGCAAGGAACAAGGATACTCTAGGGGAAGCATGCATGATTAGAAGATTTGTGTGGGCAGTGATGAGACATTTTGTATGGCCCCCAACTCACTTATTAGGATGGGAAAAATGAACAGGAGTTAAAGAATGCTGAGATAGCAAAATGAGTGTAGTGATAGAGATGAGAAGGGCCATAAACTCAAAATGCTTGGTTAGAGGGAGCAAAGACAGATAATTTGATTATTCAATTCAGCGTAGGGACATATAAGGTAATGAAGCTAGGGACGAGAAACCAAGAGGCAAAATAGATCCTCTGTGGTAACATGAAGAAAACTACTAAGAAGATGGTTTGGCGTGCAGAGGTGCATAAAATTTTAATGTCATTGGCACAGTGTTCCAGAGTTATAAAAGAAATCAAACATTATTTTGGGCTGCATCAATAGAGCAACTGGGAAGAAGTCAAAGGTAATTGGCCAATCACTGTAAAAAGGGGAGTGGAGAGTAGGTGTTTGTCTAAGGAAACTAGGAGAAATGACAGGCTAGATTTCTCTACACTCTTGTCTTTCAAGTGTTGAGTATAACCTTCTTCAAGCATTGCTGTAGAATTAGAGGGTAGTGGTACCTGATCTCTCTCTCTCTCTCTCTCTCTCTCTCTCACACACACACACACACACACACACACAATGACGTATGGATTTATTTTCTATTGATAAAGGAAATTTCTGAATTAGGAAGCATCCTCTGATATGGGCCAGCATATTCTCTGCATTTTATAGTCATAGAAATTTGTCTAGAGTATTGAAATGATAAGTGATTTGCCCAGTGTCACACAGTCAACAAAAGTCAGAGGTAGAACTTGAACCCCTTGAACCCAGATCTTCCTGGCTTTTTGTTCAACTTTCTAGTTAGCCATTAAGTCAAACCCATCCAACTGCAAATCATTGTTGGGGCAACAGGTATTCTTTTTCTATTTGTTTCTTCCTGAATGAGTAGGGTGGTCAAAGTCTTTATAGAAATTATGAATTTCATTTAAGAAACACTACAACATTCCGTGGCTTGATGTGATGAGAATAATGTTTTCTCCACTTAGGTTCTTGGATTGAATATTGCAACTCAGAGGGGCCTTTGAGGTCCTCTAGTCCAACTTTATAGTTGAGGAAACTGAGACCCAGTGAAATTTAAGTGAGTTGTTCAGGGTCATACAGAGCTAGGATTTGACTCTAGTTGGAAAAACAAGAGCCCTTTCCTACAAGATTGCTGTGGAGTTCATGTGAGATAAAGTGTATAAAGTATTAAAGTGTTTTGTAAATGTTAAATACTAAATAACTGTAAGTAATGAAAGATTAGCTCTGAAATGTCCTTTGCGTCCAAGTCCAAGCGCCATGTTGCTTGATGAGGGAACTTCATCATCTATAGAAAGAGTGGGAAACATCCAATCTGTGGGTCATTTGATTTGGCATTGCCAAGGCAACCAAAAGCCAGTACTCAAAATTCAATAGTTCTAGGAACATTTTAGGGCTAAATTTATGAGTCAAATGTTTGACCAATTATGACCCAAAAATGATGTTACAAATGTCCAAATGGCCCTTGGCAGAAAAAAATGCTTCTTACCCCTGATTCATAGTAACTTTGAGGGCATAGTTCTAAACTGCTTTCTAAAAGAAATGGATCAATTTATTGATCCACCAATAATATGGTAGCATAACTATTTTCCTATAGTTTCTCCTGCATTCCTCATTTTACTCTTTTGTTCTCTTAGTGTAATGGGGGTGAGGTGTAACTAGTTATTTTAATTTGCATTTCTCTAATGTGCACTAGGTGAAACTGAAGAGTGTTGGACCTAGAGTCAAGAAGATCTGAGTTCAAATCCAGTCTCAGGCACTTACTAATTTAATCTCAGCCTTGGTTTTGTCATCTGGAAAATGGAAGTAAGAATTTGTTGTGAGCAGAAAATGAGATGATATTTGGAAATTTCTTTGTAAGTATTAAAGTGCTATATAAATACTAGCCCTTTTTAGTGATGGCATTTTTTTCATTTGGGTTGTTGATAGGAGGACTTCTTTATCTTTCTTTAAAAATTGACTGTTCATATCCTTGAGTCATTTGTCTACCAGGAAAATGACCAGAAGCTTAATTCTCATGAGGAAGATATCAAGTACATAGCAGTACACACAATAAATGTAGATATTTTTATAGATATTTAATTATATATTATATAAGAGACTATCATATAACATTTCCTTCCAATTTAACAAACTCTGTTGGCTCCCTGTTACTTCCAGTTTCACGTGCAAAACACTATTTCCTTCTTCATGTCCTTCATGGTCTTCCTATGTTCCAGTCTTATGTATGTTCCATATATAAGTATGCACAGAATATGTATTAAGAGAATAAATACAAATGGATTATATGGGGGAAATAGGCATTTATTTTGAGAATTACTAATAGTCTCCTAGTTGACTTTTTGGGGAATAATTCCAAATAAGACTTGAATTTTTTTGATATCTTTGTTGTCTTCCCCTCTTCAAGATATCTTGAGAATAGGTACCTTAATATCCTCAAAACTATGTTGTCTCCATTATGAACTTTCTCTGTGTTTACTTGGGCCAGTTGAGCAGCATTACTTACCTCCCCCCACCACTGAATTTCCATTTCTGTTTCCTCTTGGGATGTCACCAAAAATTTATGAAAGTGATTTGATCAACCAGTGCATTGAGAAAAGACACACTTTCTGCTTTTGAGGGAACTAATATATGGATGTTATAGATAACAGTAACAAAAAGTTTGAAGGAGACTGCAAAGGGCATCTAATTCTACTTCCTACTCAAAGCTAGGATTACTTCTACCAAATAAGTGACAAATAGAAAGACCAATGAATCTCTGCTTGAAAATATCTATTGTTAGAGAGATCACTATCTTACAAGGCAATCTATTCTACTTATGGAGAGGTGTAAATATTCCAATATTTTCCTTTAACCCAAATTTCAGCTTTCTACAGCTTCTATAACTCTTCTCTCTGGTGCCGACTCTATCCACAAGAATCTTCTTTGGTATTGGAAGGCAATCAATCAATCAGCAAGCTTTTATTAAGATCTTAAACTATTCCAGGCTTGGTGCTAGGTAAAATAATGGTGATGATGATGTGATGATGTTTGTTCTTTGTTCTTGAAGAAGACCACGACATCAGGGAGGTGGTGCCGTGACAAGCACATGAATTGGATTTGAATGAGGGGGTTCTGTGTTAGTTCACCAGCCTCATTTTCTCCTCCAGAGTCATCTTGGGTCCAGTGGCCAGATATGGAACAAGATCCCTGGAGATGGCCCTGGATGCCAGGCAATCAGGGTTAAGTGACTTGCCTAAGGTCACACAGCTAATAAATGTCTGAGACCAGATTTGAAATCAAGTCTTCCTGACTTCAGGGTTAGTGCTCTGTCCATTACATTATTATTATTATTATCATTATTATTATTATTATTATCATTATTATTATTATTGTTGTTGTTGTTGTTGTTATTGCTAGATAGAAATGAAATAGGTAAAGGAGTTTACATTCTATTGCATAAGAGACATGTATAATATATGTATTATTATCATTATCATACCTAGCATTTATAGAGTATTCTATAGTATTTTTACAGTGCTTTAAGTATTACAAAGAACTTTACACATATATTTTATCCTTAGAACAGCTCAGGGAAACTGAGGATGAAGAATGTCATCACTTGAAAATACCATTCATATCAGAGAGAGAACTGTGGACTTTAATGCAGACCAAAGCTTACTATCTTCAATTTTTAAAAGTTATCTTATGTATTATGTCTTTTTTTCTCTCTAATTTTTCCCCTTCCATTGGGATTTGCTTCTTCTTTCCTCACAAGATTAATATGAAACTATGTCTAACATAATTATATCTGTAGAGCTTTCTGTCAGGAAGGGAGAAGGAAGGGAAGGAGGAAGAAAATTGTAAAACTCAAAACTTTGGGGAAAAATGAATGGTGAAACTATTGTTGCATGCTATTGGAAAAACAAATAAATAAAAATGTTTTAAAAAAGAATGTTATCCCTTGCTCAGTTTACAATCTAATAGACAAACATACCAGTCACACCAGCTGGTAAATACCTGAGGCTGCATTTGAACTCAGATATTCCTGACTTAAAGTCCAGTGCTCTACCTACTGAACCACATACTAACACATAGAAAATACATGTGAAATAAATAAGCAATTTGAGAAGGATGCTATAGTAGCTTTAAGGGATAAAGAATGAGATATTTTGTAAAGAACTTAGTGGGATGCTTTCCACACAGTTGTTACTTGCCCAACATTCCTGAAGAAGACCATGATGACATCAGGGAAGTAATGCCATGACATGCACAAGAATTGGATTTGAATGAGGGGTGGCTAGGTAGCACAGTGGATAGAGCACTGACTTTGGAGTTAGTAGGATGGGAGTTTGAATCCAACTTCAGACTCTTGACTGGCTGTGTGACCTTGAGCAAGTCATTCAACTTGATTGCCTTGCATCCAGGACTATCTCTGATCATCCTGATTCATAATTGGCCATTGGACCTAGATGACTCTGGAGGAGAAAGTGAGACTGGTGACTTAGTTTAGCACCCTCTCACTCAAATCCAATTTATGCGCTTATCGTGGTCTTCTTCGAGAATGAAAGACAAACAACAAGGGAGAAAGAAGACATTGTTGAAGGTGGAGTTGAAGTTGTTTTGTAAGAAGGAAGGGGTTTAAAGGATAAGGGGCAAGGAAGCCTTTTTAAAGCCACCTATGATTTTCCAGGCACCATGCTAGTTCTTGGACACACACACACATACACACAGAATTTATCTTTAAGGATCATATATTCTAATATTTTCTAAATCTCTCTTCATCTTATGTCCATGCTTCACCAGCCTTCCTCTGTACACTTCCATGTGTTTTAAAATTTGACACTATTCAATTTCTATTTGTCTTTTAAAGCCCAACTCCAATCTCTACTAGTATTCCTCCCTTGTTAGTAAAAATCTTTCCCAGACCTAATATATATCTGTACCTCTCATAATAAATGAATATTCTGGGGCAGCTAGGTGGTGCAGGGGATAGAGCACTGGCCCTGGAGTCTGGAGTACCTGAGTTCAAATTAGACCTCAGACACTTAATAATTACCTAGCTGTGTGGCCTTGGGCAAGTCACTTAACCCCATTGCCTTGCCAAAAAAATGAATATTCTTTTTTGTTATAGTCATTTGTGTATATGCCATATCTCTATATTAGTTTATAAATTCCATAATAGCAGGAACCATGATGCAGTGCAGTGGATAGAGCATCAAAGCTTGAGTCAGAAGGACCTGAGTTCAAATCCACATCAGACACTTAATAATTGTATGAACTTTGGAAAGTTACTTAACCTCATTGCCTTGCAATAATAATAAAATTAACAACAATAATAATAATAATGAGGCAAGGAAGAAGTGTATTCTAGGCATGGGAGACAGACATTACAGAGACTCGGAGAATGATAGAACATGAAGGTCAATTTGATCTTACTAATTTATATGTGTGAGAGTTAAAATGCAAAATTTGGAAAAGTAGCTTGTAGATAGTTTGTCAAGGACTTTAAAAACCAAATGTGGAGCTTTAAATTTGATCCTAACAGTAAAAGGAACCATTAGAATTTCTTGAATATGGGAGACACGGATGAGACCTACAGTTTAGGCTCCTAAAGAAAGTGTGGGAGAGAAGAGATATTTAGACTGACTACCAAAATGAAGGTCTACAGAGCCATTGTGCTGATCTCTTTGCTATATGTCTGTAAAACCTGAACAATCTACTAGCACCATGTCAGGAAACTGAATCACTTCCATTTAAATTGTCTTGGGAAGATTCTGAAGTTCACCTGGCAGAAGAAGATACCAAACACTGTGGTCCTATCTTGAACTAAACTGCATAGCATTCCAACATCACTTCTGAGAGTGCAAGTATGATGGGATGGACATGTTGTTAGAATATCAGACATATGCTTACCCAAAAACCATTTTGTGGAGACCTCACACAGGGCAAGAACTCACAAGTGGAAGAAGTGATACTGGGACTCCCTGAAGGTCTCCTTGAAGAACTTTGGAATTGATTGTACAGCATGGGAGACACTGGCACAGGACCACCCAGCATGGCATGCCCTCATCAGTGATGGTACTGTGCTCTATGAGAAGGGCAGAATTGAAACAGCTCAAAGAAAATGTGACATACATAAGTTTAGAGAACCCACCCTAGGTATTCACATGAACATTTGGGCCTGACCTGTGGTAGAGCATTCCAAGCTCGTATTGGTCTGTTCGGCCACAGTCAGACTTACTGTAGTTTGTCTCTAACAGTGATGTCATTTTGGTCTTCTTTGATAACAAAGGACAAGAACAACCAGGAAAATAATTTTAGCAACTTCATGGGTTAGGGTCAGATTGAGGGCAGGGAGATCAATCGGTAGTAGGGCATCACTGGAGGAGGGGGCATTGTATTGAGTGGGAGACACAGGAGGCAAAACTGAGCATCACTTCTCATTGTGAAGGTTGAATGCTTACGATTAAATTTGAGCCACCTTTTGCATTCAGAAGTAGGCACAGGTGAGGCACATTTCTACCTCTTCTGCCTCCTCTCACTGCACTACAAGTCCCTGGTGAGGGATGGCAAAGAGGATGGCAGATGTGTGAACAAAGAGAAAGAGATAGATGTGAGATCTTTGGAGGCAGAAATGAGATTGGGCAACTGTTAGCTTTGTAAAGATTTGAGACTATCACTGAGTTTGCAACTGGAAGAATGGCAGTGACCTTAATAGAAACAGAGATATTCCAAAAAGGGATTGATTAGGGGCAGGTGCTTAAGAAGATAATATTTGTTTTGGACTTTTTTTTCCTCCAGACTAAGTTTTCCATTTTCCCTTAGCAATTCCTTATATAACATTCAATTCACTAAGCCTTTTTAAAACCACCTATTATTTTCCAGGCAGCATGCTAGTTCTTGGACACACACACACACACACAGAACTTATCTTTAAAGATCATATATTCTAATATTTCCTGAATCTCTCTTCATCTTATGTCCATGCTTCACCAGCCTTCCTCTGTACACTTCCATTTGTTTTAAAATTTGACACTATTCAGTTTCTATTTGTCTTTTAAAGCCCAACTCCAATCTCTACTAGTATTCCTCTTTGTTAGTAAAAATCTTTCCCAGACCTCATATATATCTGTACCTCTCATAATAAATGAATATTCTGGGGAAGCTAGGTGGTGCAGGGGATAGAGCACCAGCCCTGGAGTCTGGAGTACCTGAGCTCAAATCCAGCCTCAGACACTTAATAATTACCTAGCTGTGTGGCCTTGGGCAAGTCACTTAACCCCATTGCCTTGCCAAAAAAATGAATATTCTTTTTTGTTATAGTCATTTGTGTATATGCCATATCTCTATATTAGTTTATAAATTCCATAATATCAGGAACCATGATTTATTCAAACTTTATCTCCCCCACTGCCTAGCAGTATGTTCTGCACATATCAGTACTTAAAGTTTAATAAGTTGTTGAATTGAATTGACTTGACTAGCACAAAGTAGCATGAGAATTTTTACCTCCCTTAATCAGAGCACTATTATTCTATTAATGTGGCCTGAAATTCCATTAGCTTTTATGGCAACCACATCATGATGATAATATCCTTCCAAATAAAAGAATCTTCAAATTCAAGGAATTCCAGCAAAGGCTTCCTTCTTTTAGTCCTTTACAGTGTCTGTGTCCACTAAGACACAAGTAACACCTCCAGAGATGTGTTAGCATCAAATTCAAGAATGCTGTTACTGGCCATGGTTGCTAAGAATCCTGCAATTCACATGAAACTAGCTGAAGAATCCTCACCCTCTATTACTGAGAACTTTAATTGCTCAATTATATAACCTGGATGAACTTCAGAGTTTCAAACTTGGCTCTGTGAAGCTCCATTAACATTTGGTCCCAAACCAATAATTATTGCTGTAAATACCGATATGCCTATAAACACTTGGGTACACAATACCAGTCAGCAATAGGGACACTTGGGTCAATAAACATTTTTTAAAAAGAAAGCGATAGGGAAAGGGGAAGTCAGCTTATCTGTCTTCGGCCTAGCTATCTCTTCTATCCACTGTTTACCACTCATGATCCACCCACCAATTAAGCATTTGACTTATTTCTTTAAGGTCATTTTGCAAAGGAAGCAATCCAAGTTGGGGCTTTGGACTAAATTTCACATGGGAAATCCACTTCTCAACACTTCACACCCAAATGCTCTGCATGTGTCTTGGCAGAGAGAATGAGATGTCTTAGATGTGATGCTTCCTTGTATTCAAAGATGATTCACCATAACTGACCATAACTGACTCTTGCAAAGGCAAGAGATTGGGAACTGGAAGTGGGGGAGATTAGAGAAGAGACATTCTGATGCTTTACTTATGAGGTTAAGATTGAAATTTGGAGGGGGGGGGGGCTAGGTGGCGTAGTGGATAAAGCACTGGCCTTGGAGTCAGGAATACCTGAGTTCAAATCCGGTCTCAGACGCTTAATAATTACCTAGCTGTGTGGCCTTGGGCAAGCCACTTAACCACATTTGCCTTGCAAAAAGCCTAAAAAAAAAGATTGAAATTTGCACTGACCTCCTTAGAATCAAATTCCATTCTCAGCATCATCAATCCTAAGAAGCTTTTGTCTTTGATTTAACCAAATAATATATTCACCAAAGTTTTCCATCCAGCTGTCCTAAATCTAGATAGCACGGCAGTGAAGTGCTGCTCTCCAAACTGAAAGAAAACTGAGGTGAAAATATGGATCCTGGCTCAGGAAAATTAATTACTGCCCAAACTGCTATTTGGTTAATGATGGCTCTCTTTAGCCAGTTTTTATTTACAACTCATCATGCCCCCATTTCCCCGCTCCCTCTCAATCACTTGCATCTCTTTCTAATCATTCTCCACAGCTGTACCTAAAATCAGACAGTGGCAACATAAACAATATAGAATTGTTAAAGCTGAATACAGAAATAAGGTCTCTGAATTTTAAAGTGAGAGGACCTGAGTTCAAATCCTATGTAATTTTGAGAATGTGTCCTGATCTCAGTTTCTTCTTCTAGATGACCTCTAAGATCCTTTCCCTTCCCTTCCCTTCCTTTCCCTTCCCTTCCCTTCCCTTCCCTTCCCTTCCCTTCCCTTCCCTTCCCTTCCCTTCCCTTCCCTTCCCTTCCCTTCCCTTCCCTTCCCTTCCCTTCCCTTCCCCTTCCCCTTCCCCTTCCCCTTCCCCTTCCCCTTCCCCTTCCCCTTCCCCTTCCCTTTCCCTTTTCTTCTGGATGCCTACCCTAATTTAAAAACTACTCTGGTCAGGAAATTCTTCCCCTACTGAAAAGAGGATCTTATTTATAAGCATTTCTGCGTGGCAGGATGTCTAGCTTACTCATTCCCAGAGGATTTGAGTTGCTTCAATGTTCCTGTGCTAGCCTATAGAAACAGGGAAGATCATTTCCCAATCTCATGTTTTTTCTTGAACACCACTCCTCACTTGACAATAGCAGGTGCCCAAAGAACACTAAAAACTGGGACTGAGCCTCAGGTCCAAGTGAAGAAATGAACATCCAGAGTTATAGGAGTTAGGCTTAGCACCCATCTCCCTTGATGAGGGAGAAATGAAAATAAAGAGTTTAAGTTCTATCACAGATGAAATTTTCCCTGGACTTCACTTATATGGAGCAAGTATGACTAGGTGAATCTCCTTGTCATGTTTTCTCATGCTCATTCTGGTATCTAAGATCTTAAAAAAGAAACACTGGTCTTGATTGCTAGGTATAAGTTCTAGTGAAAGGAGAATTTCAATTAAATCTAATGAACACTTATTTATTAAACTTGTATTATGAACAAAGCACTGACCTAGGTGCTAGAGACACAAAAACCAAAACAAATAATTGTTCCTGACCTCAAGGAGTTTGGGTGAAATAGAAAAGTAAATAATTTAGTGACTACTACAGAGCAAGGAAATTTCCTAGATGCTAAGAGATAGAGAAGTTAGACTCATTTTAGGTGCTATTGTCTCCTGGAATTTAATCAGAAATAAAGATAATACACCTCTGAAATTATAATTTCATTTGGATCCTCAAGGAGAATATCAGTTCCTCAAGACTAAGAATAATTTGCATTAGTATATTGGGTAGAACAATTGTTTTGGGGAATTTGGATATCTGATAAAGTTTTGCTCAGGATCACCCAACTAATATATACCAGAGACATGACTTGGAACCAGTTCTATCCACCACATGACTACCTGCCACCTTGCAAATGGAAAACATTTAATAAAAGATTATTGAATGCCTCTGTTGAAAATGTAATCCAATGGGGAAATAAGACCTGATTTGAGCATATTTTCAATAGCAAAGCTACAAAATCATGTATGGGATACTTAAATCATTAGACCAAGTTTCAAGTTTGGGCTTCATGCTTTCAAGGATGACATTTGGGGGGGTATGAGTGAAAATGAATGGCCCTCTTACTGTAGTCAGATCACAGAATTCTGTGTGGGGGGTGTGGGTATAAGGGAGATTTCTTTCGAAATAGAGACAAATTAGAAAAAGATACAAGTTTTGAGACAGGTTCAGTTTTGGTAGCCTATTTTGTGAAGAAAGGATTTTGTAAACTAAATTATGTAGAAACCAATTTCTACAAATGATCACTATGACCACAACAAATCAAGTGATTTTTGAATTAAATTAAGATATAACTCCTTCACCTTTATTTTCTTCCTTTTCCTACTCTAGGAATTTTCTATGACGTTTTTCTTTTGTCTTAGTGCAATTACTTTTTTTCCATTATTTATCTTTATCTATGGAATGAGATCCCCTCAGATCCTCCTAATTCTCTCCATCTCAGATCTTCCCTAGAGACAAAGTTAACAACAAATACTGACTGATTTGAAGCAATGTTCTGTTCTAGCAGTCCACCACTTCTTGCTATGAGAGAGAAAGATTTTATATATGTTCTCCATGAGTTTCTTTAGTTTTTATTTTCTTTATAAATTAAATATTCTTTATTCTTAGTTTACAAGCATCTGCTCTTTCTCTCACCTAACTCCTTCCCAGACTAGGGAAAGAACCCTCTAAAACAAATTTATATAGTCAAGCAAAGGATATTCTCATGATTTTTAAAATCTAAAATATGTGCTTCATACTACATATCTTGTCCATCATCATGCTCAAAAGAGGTGGGTAGTATTCTAAACCACTGATCAGGAATCATGGTTGCTCACTGTACTGATCAGACTTCATATGACTTTTGAAATTAATTCTTTTTTTATAATTTTGTTATATATCTATATCTATATCTATCTATCCATCTATCTATCTATCTATCTATCTATCTATCTATCTATCTATATTGTTCCATTTCTGCACACCATACTCTGCATAAGTTCAAAGAAAGGTTCAAATGATACCTGGTCCCTGCACTTCTTCCTCATTTGCCTGTTGTGCCTCTTGATTATATGAGATAAAATGTCTCCCTACCACCTCATTCTTTCCCCTTTCCTTTAAACATCCTTTCCCTTCCCTTTCTCCCTTTACGATCATCAAAACCTAACAAAAATCATTCCCATTCTGATCTGTTCAATTTGACTCCTTTTATGACTTTTGCTGATATAGTTCTTGGAGGACACTTGCAATGCTCTCTCATCCATTCCTGTTAGAATGCAAACACTTTATCTCTATAAAGTCTTTTCTGATTTGTTTGCTTATATTTACCTTTCATGTTTCTCTTTACTCATATGTTTGATTTCAAAAATTCTACTCCTCTATTCTTTTCATCAGGAATGTTTGGTAAGCCTCTATTTCATAACTGACCCATTTTCCCCCATAGTGCTCAGTTTTTATGGACAAGTTATTTTTGGTTATAAATTTATTTTTGGCCTTTTAGAATATCATATTTCATGATCTCCACTACTTTATTGGTGGTAGTTGACATATCTTATGTGATCCTGATCTTCTGTACTTAAATTCTTTCTTTATGATTACTGATTTTTCTTTAACTTGGCAGCTTCAAATTTTCACTGTAATGTTCCTGAGTTTTCATTTTGAAGTTTTTATTAGGAGGTGACTATTGAATTTTTCTATTTTCACTGTGCCATCTGGTTCTGAAAAATCTGGGCAATTTCTTTCCTGAGTTCTTGGAATATGATAATCAAGTTCATTTTTTTATCATGAATTTCAGGTTGTCCAATGATTCTTAAATCATCTCTTCTCGATGCTTTTCAGATTAGTTGTATTTGAATTGTGATGCCTTATATTTTTTCCAGTTTTTCACTATTTTATCTTGTTTGTAATAATTTTCATTTTGTTATGGTGTCATTAATTTCTAATATTCAGGTATGCTATTACTTAAAGTTTTATACCTCTTATATCATTCTGTTTACCTTTTTCCCAAGTCTCTCCTCAGCAGCTCTCATTTCTTTTCCAGTTCTTTTCTCAATTGCTCTAGTTCTATTTATAATATCACTCTAAATTTATTTTTAAGTTGTTCCATTTCTTCTTGAACCTCTACCTGATCTTATGGTCAAGCTGTTTGTTTGTTCATTTTGAGACTTTACCTGTAGGTATATTGGATTTATGTTCTTCTGGGTTTATGCCTTGGGCATCCCTGACATCATTCTAGTTTTTAAAATATTTTTGTTTGTTTATTCTTCCTGTTCTGTGCTCTGTGCAACCTGCCTTTGCTCATCTCAATAGGAATTCTTTGAAGGCTATCTGATCCTGGCTCTTATGGGATGTCCCTTTCCCCAAAAAACATTTATTTAGATGAAGCACCAAATTCATGATCTTCTCTAAGTGATGGGGGCTCTGGGTGCTAGTCTACAATGAATCCAGGTTCCAGCTTATTTTCTGGTTCAGTGACTGATATAGGTTGGCAAAGCTAGAAATTCTGGAAGCTCCTCTGGGTGACCACTTGTTGGTTTGAATCCAGGGACTGATTCTGTAAATAGATCTGGGAAACAGAGGGAGCCTACATTGCTGTCCTAAACTTAAGAATTGTGTGTGCTATGTCTGTAAAACCAGCACAACCCATTCCACAGTTCCTATTATAGTCACTTGCCAGTGGGTCAAATTTGTGATCTTGGTCTGGGAAAAAATGGCCCAAGTCCTTTCCCCTTTGATTTACCATTTATAACTCAATTTATTATTTTTATTGTAGTAGTAGTATAGTAGTAGTAGTAGTAGTAGTAGTAGTAGTAGTAGTAGTAGTAGTAGTAGTAGTAGTAGTAGTAGTATTTTGTTGTAGTAGCTGTGGAGGAAGCTAGGCTGTATTGCATCTTCCCACTCTGCCATCTTGGTTGGTTTCATCCTGGTGCAATTGTATATTTGCATCCTTCTCCAGAAATCCCTGCAAGACCTTTTCCCTTGTTTGCTATTTAATCAGGGCCTTCTTTTAATTTTGCTAGTTCTTCACATCCATAGGCCCTGGTTTACTCATTTCCTCTTTTCAGCTTCTCTTTGACTGAATCTTCACCATCTACTGCTAAGAAATGAGAATTCTTCTTGCTAACAACCGATATTCACTTTTCTCCCTGCAACATATGGAGATCTTTTTTTCAAAAGGCTCAGTTGGTCAGGTGAACAGCTGGGGCTCAGCACTCTTATGAATAAGCAGCAATAACTCTGATAAAGTGAGCTTAAGGAGAAAGCTTAACTACTTTGATGCAAGGATAGGATCTTTCTCCATCCTTAGCAACCTCCACCTCCTGGATTTATTTGTCCTGTTTTTGTACATTTGATGCTTAGATGGAAGATAGCTTTGATTTAGAGGAAATTCCCCTTATTGATTTTATGGGAATTATATAACTTACTATATAGATGTATTACAATACATTTTTACAAGGCAAGTTCATGTAAAATGAGTCATATGTTCCCATTGATTTTCATTGTAAAATGAAAGACATGTTTCCAATAAAGAAAAATATCATTTAACCACATTGAATATTTTTGGTGATGAAAGAGTGATGGAGCTTGTGGAGCTTGTGGAAGGTGGTGGTAGTAATAAAATAACAAGATGTCATATCAGATGGGAGTGATTATATAGCACATTCACAATTCTGCAACATATTTATGCATCTTCCAAATTTTTACATTTCTCTTTTCTCTTTGAGTTCTGATCTGCATCTGACTAATTGCTCCTCACTGGCACTATTCCACCTTGATTACAGAATTTTATGTTTCTCCCTTTTTTGTCCTGTTAATTTATAATACCTAACAAAAACTAAGTTGTAGGAGCATATTTATCCAATAACTGCTTCCACCTTAGATAGCATTATTACCTATCTTGAACTTTTCTAAGGTTCAAGGCTGCATTTCTCTAAAATTTACTAATATTATATTTTATAGCTTCTATTAAAATATTTTAAAGGAAGTTGTTAAATATAAGTAAATATTTTTTAAAACTGTAAGTGCTTATTTTTATATTTTACTGTGTCTATAAACTTTTTAAAAAGTGAAATGATGGATACAGAGAAGTATGTGAAGATTTAACACACGGTGATGCAAAGTGAAATGTGTAAAAGTTGGAAAACAATATGTTCAATGACTACAAATTGAAAGTGGAAAGAACAACAAAAACAAAGCAATCAGAATCGAATTCTTCAAAATTACAATAACTAAACTTGGCCCTAAAAAGGAGGTATGAAAAAGCATCATTCTCTGATCCTTTATTCATGACTATGGGTGTGGAACACAGCACATACTATCATGCTAATGTTTGAAGGAAATATATAGGCCTTGACAAGATATCCAAAAGCTCCTATTTCTGCTTTTACTGACCTGGATTGTTTAATGATCTTGCCCAACCAGGAAAAATTCAAAAACTAGAAATATGAACAATGATCTATCAAAGTCAAATTTCCTTTTGAAAAAGTATTCCTCTGTATCTCTGAGTAAATGTCACTATTCAATTATTAACTTTTAATGACCCCTCCAACTATAGCTTTCTAAGAATAAAAATAGTCTTACAATTATTCTTACAAATATCCTACAATTTCTACAAGTTAGGATAATGCTAGGATTTCTACAAGTTGTCTTTTTGTTGTTCAGTCATTTCAGTTGTGTCTGACTCTTCATGCCCATTTGGAGTTTTTGGGGAAAAATACTGAAGTACTTTGCCATTTTCTTCTTCAGTTCATTTTACAGATAATGAATTGAAGCAAACAGGGTTAAGTGACTTGCCCAGGGTCACACAGTGAGTTTCTGGGGTTAGATTTGAATTCAGGACAAAAAAAAATCTCTCCTCCTTCAGGTCTGACTTTCTATTCACTGCACCATGTAACTGCCCACTTTGAAGTCTAGCTTACTTTAACTTTGACATGGCCCTTTTTAGAAACATTAACCCTATGACAAGGTAATGCAAGTATTATTATTCCCATTTTTACATTTGAATAAAATAAGGCTCAGAAAAATGAACTGACTTATCCAAGATCACATGGTTAAAGGACCTAGATACTAGGTCAGATAACCTAAGTCCTTTTACTCCAAGTACATTGCTCTTCCCGTGACTATAGAAAGGGAGGCTTATTATGACTTCTTCAGCTTACATTTTTTCCCTTCAAAATTCTAATATTTAAAATGTTGATTTGTTTGTAAGAAAAAAAAAACCTTTTAGAGAGCTTATGGTAAATAAAGCAAAGTTTCATTCTTTAATCCCATGACAGTATCCCATTATATATATCCCAACTTTTTTGTTATTCTATGTGTACGTATATTGTCTTCCAAGTGAAAAACTAAAGATTTTTGTGAATCATAGGACATGTAAATTCTCCTTTTTTTTTTTTTTTAGGTTTTTGCAAGGCAAATGGAGTTAAGTGGCTTGCCCAAGGCCACACAGCTAGGCAATTATTAAGTGTCTGAGACTGGATTTGAACCCAGGTACTCCTGACTCCAGGGCTGGTGCTTTATCCACTACACCACCTAGCTGCCCCCTAAATTCTCCTTTTTAAAGGAAACTTTATGCCTTAAAAGATCTTTTAGTCATTTTTTCTCCCTTCCTCAACCATAATGCATTTACATAACAGAGTGGGTACAGGTGTGGGAACAGGAGTCAAGAAAACTTGAATTCAAATTTGATCTTAGTTATTTTATAGCTGTGTGACCCTGGGCAAAGTATTTAGCATCTACCTAGCTCACATATCTTTATTTTTTTTTATTTTTAGGGGGTTTTTTGCAAGGCAAATGGGGTTGAGAGGCTTGCCCAAGGCCACACAGCTAGGTAATTATTAAGTGTCTGAGGCCAAATTTGAACTCAGCTACTCCTGACTCCAGAGCTGTGCTCTATCTACTGCGCCACCTAGCCACCCCTCAGATATCTTTGAAATAGGGGATAATATTAAGACCAATCTCTCAGGGTTGCTGTCTATGAAGTAAGTGGTGCAAAGATTTCTGCCCTCTCTTGCCACAGTGTCCAGTGTGACAACTAAAGTGAATCTAGATAAATGGTACCATTCTTCATTAATGTTAAAGATATTACTGTACCGTAGTCATTAGGATGTGTTATTTTTTCTAGTCATGCTTATGGGTGATGTTGAGATATCCATTTTTCCTTACCTAGTTCCTTCCAGTGACCTGTAGCACATATTTTTGAGGCAAATGACCAAGATGAGAGGTAACAGAACAAAGTTAACGGGCTTGAGGGGAGATGAAAGTGATGACCTTGGCCTCGATATGACTGAGCTCTAACCAACTGAACTAATGGACTACAGTCATTGGTGCTGAATGACTGAGACTAAGTAGTAAAGAATTACATCATCTATAGAAGGCCATTTCCAAAGTCATCCCCATTTCTTTGCGCACAGACTACAATAGCAGGCAGGAACTTCTCATTGGTAAGTCTCAAGATGAATGTTTAACACAGTAATGCATTTTTCATAGGACAATAACTGGCAGACCTTCATTCTGTTGTCTCTCCTGGGCTGAGTTATTTGCATAGTGATTTTGAGTCCAGTCTCAGAGGAAATTGACAAATGACTATCAGAGAGTCTGAGCTTTGCCACGCGGAGTCTTCCATGCAGATCCAGACCTTCTATCTTCAAAAATCCCTGAGCAGAATCTAGTATTCCCCTCTCATTTATTAACTCTTTGAGGTGACATTTTCCCCCACCTCTTCAAATATGTCTATTCAGAAACATTGATAAAATTCCTTCTCTTCTTTTATATCCTACCTTTTTTTTGCTCTATTCCTTATTTATGCTCCCCAATTCACGGGAAATTAAAAAATCACAAAAAAGTCCATTTTACGGTAATCTTGCAAAGCACCAAAATGGTTCGTGTGCAGTGCATTGATGAATTTTCTCATTGCTATTTTCCTAAGTTCTTAGAAATAAAGAGTTGAGCTGTCCCCAAGTCGATATCTGTCTTTGTTCATTGATCAGTTCTGACAGTACCTTTGCAAAGGAGCTCTGCCCCAAAGCCGATCTGACACAAATCAAGGGACTCTTCAGCTTCTTTGCTTGTCATGGTGATGAATTTGGCTGGTTTTCAGTTTCCTGTGATACAGATCTCTGGACCATGAGACCCAGACTAAGGCTCAGAAGGCAGCATTAGCATGAGAGGGACAGGGATTGATTCACATCTCATCCTGATTTCCATTTACTAGGCATAAATCCAGCCCTTTTGAGGTTGAGTTCATAGGATCATAGCTTTAGAGGGAAAAAAGAAAATTATAGGTTATCCCAATCATTAACTTTTTCACTTTATAAATGAGGAAACTGAGGCTTGGTGATATAAATTGACTCATCTAAGGTTACACAAGTACAAAGTAGCAGAGTTAAGATAGGAACCCAGGTACTCAGACTTTAAAGTAAATGCTCTGACCTGCAACTCAAATTGAACACATGAAATATGCAAACATATTTATCTTTTATGCTATGGCTTCATGTTTCTGAAAAGTTTCAGGACTAACTTGTGAGACAGTTCTGTTTTTTCCATTGATTTCCACTTTCATACCAGACATATTTAATTTTCACTTTTTGTTGATCTTAGATAGACAATGGCTCTCTAAGTTTCAACTTCTTGTGGTTCACTTTCTCTACACTTAATCTTTCATTCAAATAGTTAGATTTTTCATAGTTCAGAGAGCTGGAAAAGACCTGGGAGGTACTGCCTAATCCTGTTTTTCCAAGTAGAGTATACTTCTCCTTCAGTGTACCAATGAGGGGGTTGAGTGGTAATGACCAAAGTAATTCAATATTTTAATGTAATTTCTATATAATCATATCTACTTTTTCTCTTTCCTTTTTCTTTTCTCTCTTTTCTTTCTTTTCTTTTCTTTTCCTTTCTTTTCTTTTCTTTTTTATTTTCTTTTCATCTTCTCTTTCCTTTCCGCTCCTCTCCTTCTCCCCTCTCCTGTCCTCTCTTTATCCTTCTCTTCTCTCCTCACATCACCTCCCCTCCCCTCTTCTCCCCTTTCCTCTCATTTCCTTTTTCCTCTCCTGTCCAGTCCTTTCTTTGCCCATCCTCTCTTCCCCCTCTCCTTTTCTCTCATCTACTTTTTCTGTTCCACTCCTCTATTCTCCTTTCCTTTTTCCTTTCCTCTCCTATCCTCTCTTCCCCTCCTCTCCTGTTCTCTCCTCTCCTTTTGTCTCTTCTCTCCTTCCCTCCCCTCTTCTTTTCTCTTCTTTACTTTTTCCTTTCCTCTCCTCTCCTCTTCTTTCCTTTCATTTTGTTCTCCTCTGCTCTCCTCTCCCTTCTCCTCTCTCCACTCCCGTCCTTTGCTCTTCTCTCCTCTCCTTTCCTTTTTCCTCTTTTCTCCCCTCCCCTCCTCTCCTGTCTTCTCCCTTTTCTTCTCTCCCCTCCCCTCCCCATCCCTCTCCTCTCCTTTACTCTTCTTTCCTTTTTGCTTTCTGCTCCTCTCTTCTCCTTTTTCCTCTCCTTTCTTCTCCTGTTGTCTCCTCTGCTCTCCTCTCCCTTCTCCTGTTCTTTCCTGTCCAGTCCTCTTTCTTCTCTCTAACCTCTCCTTTCCTTTTTCCTCCCCTCTCTTCTCCTGCCTTCTCCTCCTCTCCCCTCTGTGCACCTCTTCTCTCTTCCCATCCCCTCTCCTCTCCTCTCCTCTCCTTTCCTCTCCTATACTTTTCCCTTTATTCTACTCTCCTCTTCTCTCCTTTCCTTTTTTTCCTCTCTTCTCTTTTCCTCTTCTCTCCTGTCCTGTCCTTTCCTTTTCTCTCTTTTTTCCAAATGGGGTCTCTTTATTTCACCCAGGCTAGAAGTGCAAGGCCTCCTCCCAGCCCAATCCCCCTGGTTCTCAAGGAGCTCTGACTTGTTGGGTTCCTATGCTGGGCTAGTAGACCCTTCCCTTGGGAGCCTAGCTGGGGTCTGTCCCTTGATTACCAGAGTCCAATTTCACACAGACACCTGAGTAGAAGAGTTTCCTGCATCTCAGAACTTCCAAGTTCAAGAAATCTGTGAGTCTCAAACTCTTCAAAAGCTGGAATTGAAGGTGTATGCATTCATAATCAGCTTGCCATCCACACTTTTCAATGAAAAAAGTTCAAATCAAATAACCCTAGGTGAAAATAACAGTGAATTTGTTCCCATTTACAACAAATGAAGCACAACAATAATTTCATAGCATATAGGCAAATGAGGTCAAATTTGACTTGTCATGAATCAGACCTTGAAATAGAATAATCTCCCACATCACCATTAGTTCCCATAGATTCATGAGACAGAAGTAGCATGGTATCATGCTGCTTGATTCATTTGAACATGAAGCATTTAAATTCAAAACAAAGCTTTCTTTGTATGGAATTTTTAAAAAGTATCACAATATCCATTAACATTTCTCAAAAATGTGCATTTTGGTAAGTGTCGTAAAAGAACTGATTTCTGAAAAAAGAAAACAATACAAATCTTTAAAAAAATGGAAATAACCATAGAATTGTTACTTTTAAGCTCCTATCTTTATCCTTTCAACTCTGTGAGGCTGACAGAACATAAGCTATTATTATCCTCATTTTGTAGATGGAGAAATTGATGCCCAGAAAAAATATCTGTACTCTACTCAAGGTCACATTACTAGTTAATAAAGGAGATAGGATTAGAACTTTTGAGTTCAAATTATCAAATCTATCCATTAGATTACATTGCCTTACCATTAGATAACTATTAGCTAGTTTCACAAACATGTTCCTAACATGTATGTTTTTAAGTCTTCATTTTATATTGCTAACTTGATGATGTGAGGGAAAATTTGTTCTTGGCAGTGATAGTTACCAAACTGAAGATGTCAATAATAGTTACCAAACTGAAGAAGCTACTTATGGTACCTTATCAAACTGAAGATGGATGAAATACCATAAGGATAACACTAAAAAGAGGTTAAGACAATTCTGTGCTGGCAAATTACTAAGGATTGATGCCTTTCTCTTCTCCTACCTTGTAAAATATGAATATCTGGAGTCAGATATTCAAGTGGGGGCATTTGGAGGCTAATGAAAAATATACCAGATTTAGTGTCAAGGAACTTGAGTTCAAATCCAGACTTAGTTACTCTGAAACCCTGAATATGTTATTTTATCAACTCACTGTGGTCCTCATCTAGAAAATAAAGGAATTTGGACAAGTTGACTTCTAAAGTCCATTCTAACTGAAATTTCTATGATCATATATTAGCTCACTAAGATTGTGTAACCATATGGATGAGATGGATTGCTATATGTTAGTATATTAATATATTAATCATAATAATTCATTAATTTCTTAACAATCCTTATTACCTTATACTTTGATGTTTATAGATTTCACGACTGAACAGACTTTGCACAATGATTCTCAAAAGCTGTTTTGGGGCACACTAGGTCGCCAGGAGTTTCAGTTTAGTCTTTTGCACATTGTATTAACCTCACACTTGCAAGTATTTGTTCATGTGTGAATCTCCCACTCCCTTGTAGTATGTATCAATTCTTTATAGCAAACATTAATGAAAATGATGATGATGATAATAATGTTTAGTGAGCAAAAAATTGCTAAAGAATTGTTGACACAATCCAATACTCATATTTTACGGAACAGGAAATTCAAGTATAAAAAAGTCAAGTAAATTGCCCAAGATCAAATAAGTATTAAATAGAAAAGCCAGGCTTGAACCTATATCCTCACTCAACATTTAATAATTATTATTTTGATTCATCTTATAGACAAGTTTAAATTATTTTGAAATCAATTGAATATCTTTCTCTAAAACCAGATAACATGTTCCCTGAGGTCAGGAATCACTTGTTCTATTTCTTTTCTAATACCTTCTCAACATCCCAGTCAAGACATCTAAGTCTATGCTCTGAATGTAATAGGTTCTCAAGGAATTAGACTATATTCTAGCTATTATGTGTTACTATATACCATCTCACCCCATTAAATCCACTCATTAAATGCAAGTCTTTACCTTCACTTTCATACCCCATGAAATCACTAAAGTTTGGTTAAACTAGTTCTTTTTTTTCCCTGGGAGAGGGTGGTGGTGGTTTAACATTGTAAAAAAAAATTAAGACTTAAAGCAATCAAAAAGCATTTATTAAACACTATATTTAAAGTAGTATGTTAATTACTAAGATACAAAGAAAAAAACACACTGCCCTCGGGAGCTTACACTCTAATACATTCAGACCTATAGTCTAAGACAACAGCAGTTTGGTACCAATTCTCATCAGTCACAGTCTCTAGCTACTTGAGGAGCTCAGATCAGTTCAGAATTCTTCCAACAACTCATGGATAGACAAAGATTTTTGATTGACACTCCTGCCCCCAGAGTTACCTCTTTTCTAGGAAAACAAATACACAGCATAGATATATGTATTGTGTTGGAGCCTTAGCCTTTGAACCAGAAAAAGACATGAGAACTAAAAGAAAGATCCAGTTGAGAAAGGAATCCTAGAGCCTGTAGGGGCAGAGCTACTTAGGGGATTAAACTCTGTATAAATGTGAATCACAGAGACTGCAAATTCCATAATAATCTGCCTAGTCAGGTGGGAAAGAAATGCTTAATCACATTCTATCTTTCTTTTTACTGAATGATGTAGGTCTAGTTTATTTCTAGTGTTCAATGACCCCTTCCTGCATGCTGATGAAAGTTTAAATTCCTTTCCCTGGTACTACACCTTTCTAGCCCTATCTTATATTACTCTCTTGCAGGTGCTGTGCATTCTAGTAAAACTGGGCTATCACATCTCCATGCCCAGCAAGACTGTTATATCATTCCTTCTTCTGTTATACTTTTGCTTATATCTTTTCCTATGGATAGAATGTCCTCCTCCTTTACCTACATCTTATCATCTTTGCAAGACCTAGTCAAATGTTGCTTTCTCCATGAATCCTTCCAAGATTCCCTCCATCAGTCACAATCTTCTTCCTTGAACCTCACATAGACCAATGTCACAGCCTCTCTGGAAAGGACTTGGAGACAATTTATTCTAACCCATATCTAAATAAAAAATTCCTAAAGATACAGCATTTCTGACAAGTGGCTATCTAGTTCCCCATTTGAATACCTCTACAATAAAGGGGAACCCCCTAGTTCTTCAGGTAGTTTTTCACATATTGAGAGGCATCCAATTGTTAAGACTTTTTTTCTCTTTTCAGCTAAAATGTGCCTTTCTTCAACTTCAGGGTTCCTGATTCTAATTCTTAAGACCAAGAAGAACAAATAAATCCCTCTTCAAGGGATAATAGGTTTATATATACTTGAACAAAACTATCTTGTCCTTTGGCCCCTAAATTTTTACTTTCCAACATTCTTCACTTAATTCTTATATATTAGGGTATCGATTCTCCTTAGTAGCATAGTTCCCCTTCTTTGGATGTACTCTTTCTTTCTCATTGATGTCCTTTTCCAAACTCAAAGAAATATCCCAGATGTGGTTTGATGAGTACATCTATAACCCTGTAGAGTCTTTTATTTTCTGGACATTACACCACTCAGTGTAGTTTCAGATTATGCTAGCTTTAATATACAAAGACCACCAAATCCTTTTTCCATTATAAACTGTCTAGTAAATACCTCCCTCATGCTGGAAATTCTATGAGGACAGAAATGTGGTCTTATCTAAAATTTCTGCCTCCCATAGTGGTGAGAGCAATATCTAATCTAATTCTCCAATGCAAATTAGGACATTTTTTTCCTTAAATAGTATTGAAACATCCTTGAGATTATTTTGATTCAGGGATGTTTCTGACATTAGTTCCTACCTAAGTATAAAATAGTCTCAAGAAAGTCCAAGCATTCTCTGATGCCTAGGTTGGTAGAAAATGTTGGGCAAGTGGGGCAAGAGAGTTTTGTTCGATGAAATCAAATAGAGGGATCCTCCATGTTAGTCTGTTGATTATCCTTCTCACACTATACCTAAGCAATTCTTCTTTTGTTAGGTGCTGAATGGTTGGTGAGTATCTCATTTGGTTCAATGTGGAATGTAATCTTCCAGGGGACTGGGTTGAATTAGGACCAGCCCTGGTTCTAACAATGTTCCAAAGAGAGTGGGTTTTTTATACAGGTTTGTTGAATGAATGAATGGATGAATGAATGAATGTGGTAGGTAGGTAGGTAGACAATTGTGGTAGTTTTACAAGCAATGTAGGTCCAATTGCTCTATTCATAGAACTGTTTTTTATTCTGTTTGATACATAAGGTAACTTCTCTATCTCATCTGTGAAAGGTGAAAATTGTTGCCTGATAGGCATGGCTCCAGTTGAATTTCTGTAAGATTTCTTTTATCTTGTGTTCCCAGAACTCTTGAACCTTATTACATCTCACCTATGGGGGTTCCTTCCTGCAAAGCCCAAGTTGTTCAACAGGGGTGATTGATTGTCCAAGAAGCATGATGTGGTGGAAAGTATAGTGGTTCCTCAGGAGACTAAAGTTCTAGTCCCTTTTCTGTTGCTGGGAAGTCATATGACTTCCATAAGCTTTAGTATCCTTTTATGTAAACTGAGGGAGTTGAAGCAGATAACCTCCAAAGTCTTCCATCCCATGATTCTATGACCTAAAGATAAAACATATGAAGGATGGGAGCATAGAATCTTTCCTCAAAAGACTAAATCAAAGATTATAAGAGGTATGTTAAAGAAAGATGCCATATGCCAAGCCAACAGAATGAGGCACTTGACAAACTGTTGGTTTTTTTTCAAGGACCCCAACCAAGCAACCCTTGGAAAGAACTATGTGGTACAAGTTGATGGGTCTTAGGACATGCCAGCTCCAGACTTCTTCTATGTCCACTTGTCTCCCTCTGGAGGAATAGCCTCATTTTTTTCCCCTTAAGATTATTAAACCCTCCTAAATGCACCTAAGCCCAGTCTGTGATTGAAAGTGACAAATGGAGGCTACCCGATTTAAAAACTGCCACTTCACATTAGCAAAGGTATCAGCTCATGTTGAGGAAGATGTTCTGATGCATTTTAATACTTGATCATTCAGGGATAAGCAAGTATCTATGAGGAAAAGTAGAGAGGAGACCAAAGGACTAGTTAGGGAAGATATTCTCACTTCTGCCATTTTAGTGGCTTGGGAAAATTTAGACCACTTGACAGTGGCCACCACAGTCACTGCCTTCATCTATAACAGCAATTGAAAGTGAAAAGCTAGGTAAGAACCTGGTAGAAGTAGTTTCAAGCAGTGGAAAGAAGATCTGAATCTAGAGTCAGAGAACCTGAGTTCAAATCCTGACTTTATCTTTTACCACCTGGAAAGACATGTTGTTGTAATTCTCTGAGTCTTAATTCTTCCTGAAGGGTGGGAGTAGATGACCTTTAAGGTCACTTAGAACTCTTCTATTATCTATCAATGTGGGTTATAGAGATAAATGATTGTGAATCACCCAAGTCCTGCAGGAAGGATAACCTTTACATATCATTGAATAATAGGCCCTAAATAAGACCAACTCTAGACAAAATGGTAAAAGCATTGGATTTCAAGGCTTTCCTACCTTGTAGTAATCTGCCCTCACAGGTGTACTGTCTTCCCCCAATCCTTTTTGCAAATCTTATTCTCAGACAGCTATGATACTCACCAGTATCTGATAAATTGCTTCACACTAAAATGTAATTTTAGACTACCAAAATAAATAGAAGTCCTAATGGTAGAATCAGTAATAGAACATTTTCTTCTTATATCATAATTCATATACCTATCACACTGTCAGACTAATTAGACAGTTAGATCACAAGATTATAGATTTTAAACCTAAAATGGACACCAGAAGTGATCTTCTGGGTCAGCTAGTAGAAATCTCCCATTTTACAGATAAGGAAACTGAAAATTCACAGAGAATGAGGGAATTGTCTAAGGTCATATACATGGCATCAGAGGTCAAATTGGAATCATACAGTTGATTATCAGGGGTAGGATGTTGTAGCAATTAAAAAAATAAAACAATGATGAAGTTTGCCACATCAGTTGACTCTTTCTTTCACTTTAAAATTTAGAGGCCATTGTTATTCATTGGCCTAATTTCAATATTGTTGTGTCTCATTGATTGGAAAGGCCCAAAGAGAAGGAGTGAGACAAGATATGGTGGTTAGATGGAGCATTCAGAAATACAGAATCTTTATTGATTAAGTTCACCATATTTATATAGAAGGGTTTGTGATCTCCAAAACTATATTGATGGTTAAATCAAAGATCACTGATCATAGATCATCATAATAGATACAATAATAATGAAGCCTGAAATATTGCAAGAATTGCCAAAATGTGACACAGAGATAATGTATGTATGTGCATATATACTGTTGAAAAAATGGCACTGATAGATTTACTTGATGTAGGTAGCCACAAACCTTCAATTATAAAAGAATGCATTGGTTCTGAAATACAATAAAGTAAAATGCAATAAAACAATGTGTACTTGTATGTAACTCATCTTAGACTGTCCCTTTCACTTGAATTAGAGAACATTGTTAAGGAAAATAATGATAATTATAATTGAAATAATAGAATATATATGTATATATATGTGTGTGTGTGTGTGTGCGTGTGTGTGTGTGATTGGTTTGTGAAGTGCTATACAAATATTTCATTTTATCCTCACAAGAATCCTTTAATGTAGGTCCTATTATTATTCACATTTTATAGATAAGAAACTGAGTTAAGAAACTGAGGGAAATAGGGTTAAGAGACAGGATCACAGAGCTAGTAAGGGTCTAAGGTCAGCCAATTTTGAACTCAGGTCTTCTTGCTTGTAGGCCTGGTGTATTATCTATTGTACCACTTTGCTGCCCATTTATGTGTCTGTGTATATGTATATGATTAGTGAGAGAACTTAATCCTGTTTGCTTCAATTTCTTCATGTATATGTGGTTGAGGCTTCCTCAGTGAGAGCATGATTATGATTTTATCATTATTAACCCACATTTAAACAGCACAACTCATTCTTAACACTAGTCCTGTGAAGGAGATAGCACACATAATATTTTCCCTATTTTATAGATGATGAATTTGATATTCAGAGAGGCTGAGTGACTTCTTCATGGTCACACAGCTAACGAATGGCAGAGTTGAGATTTAAATTTAGGTCTTCCTGACTCAATCCGCATCCTGATGATTTATCTCCTAAATTAGGCATCATCCCCCAGAAAGACTGAAGAATTGTGGAGGACTGGAAACTGAGAAACCAGGAAATGACTGAATGACTTCATCCATGAATATGGACATGCCATTTCCTGGCTTTAGGAAGGAAACAAACAAGGGAAAAGACAGCGAGACAACTTAAAATTTGACTAAGTCATTCATTCATTAATGTAATGAATAGTGCCCACCATACACACGCCCCTGTGCCTTCAGAATATAGTTGACTCATAGGAGAGGCAGAATAGCCTGTCCTAGATTCTAGAACATTAGAGATGGGAAAGACTTTATAGATCTTCTATTAAAACTCCCTCATTTCATAGATGAGAAAACTGAGGTTCTCACAGGAAATTACTTACCCATGGTCAGGTTGTTGTTTGTCCTTTACTCTCAAAGAGGATCATGACACCAGGTGGGTAGATGCCATGACATGCAAGTGAATTTAAATTTAAATGAGGGAGGACTTTGCAAAGTTACCAGCTTCACTCTCTCATCCAGAGCCATCTGAGTCTAGATATAATCAGGATAAATAGAGATGAATACAGTGGAAAAGCTAGTATTAGACCCCAAGTCTCCAAGTTTAAGACTCTTAAGCATGAAACTTGTTCTTGTGTTTGGACAGATGGCAGATGCAAGGAATAAAGAGTGTAAAACTCTGAAGTCTGAAATATTGCAAGAATTGCCAAAATGTGACACAGAGATACAATGTATACACTGTTGGGAAAAAAATGGCACTGATGGACTTACTTGATATAGGTAGCTACAAGCCTTCAATTTTAAAAAATGCATTATTTCTGAAACTCAATACAGTAAAAAGTGCAATAAAACAATGTGTACCTGTATGCAACTAGTCTTACACTGTCAAAACAAAAACTCCTTAACAATTAGAAATATCCAAAAGTAAAAAGAAATGCCTTAAGAAGCAGGAAGATCCCTCTTTTGGAACTCTTCAAGTGGTGGTTCTTCAAGTCTTTCCTGGACCCCCTTAATTCAAGGCCTTCCCTCTGAGATTTATTTCCTGTACAAATAACTTTGTCTGAATATAGTGGTTTTCATACTGTCTTTCCTGTTAGCTGGTGTTCCTTGAGTACAGCAATCCTTTTTAGACATTTTTTAAATATCCAGAACTCAGCACAGTGCATTTAATAAAGCTTGTTGAATTTGTGATAGTGAGGATTCTTTCCTTCATTGGATTTGACTAGATGCACTGATGCTGCCACCTCTCTAATCCAGGCCCTCACTCCCAGACCTACAACTCACATCATATCCTGAACTATTGCAACACCCTGCTAATAGTGGGTCTCCCTTGCTCAAGTCTAGTCTTCCCACTTTAATCTATCTTCTACTTAACACTGATTTTTTCTAAAGCATGGGTATGACTATGTTGATGATGTTTGTCCTTTGTTGTCAAAGAAGTCCATGACATCAGGATGGTGAAACTATGACAAGCACATGAATTGGATTTGAGTGAGAGGGTGCTGTGCTAAGTCACCAGACTCACTTTCTCTTTTGGAGTCATCTAGATGATGACTATGTTATTCCTCTATTCAATACAATCTATTGACCTTCCAATACTTCTGTTTGGCTTTCAAAGTCATTCATAATTTTCCAAACATCCTTTGCTCTCTTCCCCACATTGTGTACAATGCAGTGACATTGACTCTTTTACTGTCCCTTAAACAAGTTACTCCATCTTCTCAATATTATACATTTTTACAAGTTGTCCCCTGTGTCTAGTATTTTTTTCTCCTACATCTCAATCTCCTGGGCCTTCCTGGTCTCCTTCAAGATCTGCCTAAAAGACCACTTCCTACAAGAAGACTTTTCTGGACCACCTAAATGCAAGGCCTTCCCCTCTGAGATCATTTCCTGTACAAATAGCTTGTCTGAATATAATTATTTTCATACTGTCTTTCCTATTAGCCAGTGGGATACTTGAATGCACCAATCCTTTTTTTTTTTTTACTTTTTTTTTTTACATATCCAGAGCTCAGCACAGTGTATTTAATAAAGTTTGTTGACTGATCTACTCATTCATGGTGGCCCTTCCAACTCTTAAAATCTACCATTTTTTCCCTGGAGGTAAAAGGGGTTGAGGTCAAATCTGGCCTCAGACACTTACTAGCTGTGTGACCCTGGGGAAATCATTTAACCCTAATTGCCTTAAAAAAAAAAATCTAAGGGACGGCTAGGTGGCACAGTTGGGGCGGCTAGGTGTCGCAGTGAATAGAGCACCGGCCTTGGAGTCAGGAGTACCTGGGGTTCAAATCTGACTTCAGACACTTGATAATTACCTAGCCATGTGGCCTTGGGCAAGCCACTTAACCCCATTGCCTTGAAAAAAAATAAAAAAAAATCTAAGATTCTTTTCTCTCAACACACTAAGTTGTTGAAACCTAGTTTCAAATGAGTTGATTATCCATGCATAGTAGAGAATAAAGCAACCACAGAAAGAGCAAAATGGAATCTGTGAGTAGGGATTAAGTGGGGTCTTCTTGAGTAAAGGCATAGAAATAATAACAAATGGCAAGCCATCCTCAATTTTAGGGGTGTGCTAAAATGTTTAATAGTTAACTCTTCAAAATAATGCATATATGACACATTTTATGTGTAATTTACATTATTAACATTTTCTTCATTACTTTCTCAAGACTAGACAAGTGACAAAACAATAACTCAAACCCTGATTTCCAGCACTTTCAGATTTCTGTGGTATAAATATTCACACTGAAAATTTAATAATCAGTTCTTGTAAGCCAGTTTGAGCTGACTCTAACCCATTCTGCACAACTCAGGATGATCTCCATCTGTGAAATGTCTGTCATTTTATACATTGTTCTTTCCCCAAATGCAGATGGCATACTATTCAAACTCAGAAGCCCCTGAACCCCAACTATTTCCAATTTCATACAATCTTTCAGGGCTTGTGCTCTGCTAGTATACATTTCAAAATCTCTGAGTTACCTCTATGGCATGATTAAGCATTAAAAGGTGATAGAGATTGACAGTGTCAGGCCTTTTTTGACTAGGAGTGAGAATATATAGATAACTATGGTAGACTGACCAACATACATGAGTGTAGGTCCTGACTCCAAAGGAGTTTTACCACCTGACTTTAGCCTTATTTTCTGCTTTTAAATTATATGAGCTCTGGGAATGATAAGATGTGGTTCTTTGAGAAGCAAAGTCCAAGGAACTGATTAAGGGAGAGGAAGATCATGAGCATATTTTGGGTGGCATGATTTAGAAATTGTGGCTGGGAATAGAAATACTTATAAAAGACTATCTCTATAAAGATATATGTATCTGTATTCATATATATATTTATGCATTTGTACAGATGTGTATGCTGTGTCTGTATACCTGTTTATGACATGCATATAGATGGAGAGGTGGCAACATCAGTGCATCTAGTGAAATCCAATGAAGGAAAGAATCCTCACTGTCACAAATTCAACAAACCTACATATATTATGCAGATCCATATAACAGATCTGCACACTTATATCATACATTATATATATAGTGTATTTACATGTACACAATATGCATATGCATTCATGTTTGTGCATGCATGTATATGTAGGTTTCATTTATACATATATATATATATACACCACATATATGGTATATATAAACATTATATATAGATATAAATAAATATATACAATTTTTATTTTACAAAGTACAAATAAATTTTTGTTTATGAACAATACATACAGACAGAAGGGATATAACTTTAGTTGCAAAAGCACTGCTATGCATCAACTCTTAGACTAGGAAAGGTCTTTTAGAGAAGGTGACATTTGAGTTGAATCTTCAAGGAAACAGGGATCCTAAGTAGAATAGAAGAGGCACTCCAGGTCTAGGGAATTACCAGGCAAATGCATAGAGATAGGAGACTATATGCATTTTATGTCTGTATCCTTCTGTAAATTCGCCCTATGGAAACTCTAGAACTGACTAGAGACCTTTAGCCGAGGCTTTTACTATTTCCCAGACACCAATAATACACGCATCTGTTATTCCTCACTCCAGCAACATGGGCAGCCCAACTACCTCCTCTAATCACACAGATCTTCACTGCACTTCTTCAGGGATGCCCGGAAAAGCAACAGGACCCAGAATATAGAGGCTAGAGATCACTGACTTACAGAACATAAATTAAGAGTTGGAATGGACCTTATAGACCAACTAGTTCAAAACCTTTTAATTTCCAGATTAGGGAAGTGACTTGCCCACAGTGGGTTAGACTGATGATTAGTCACTAGCATCCTGCAAGTTGAACATAAAGGCCAAAGGATCTAATCCACTGTCTGCAGGTGCAACAACATACTGTAGGTGCAGATGTTTGAAAATGCAGCCAGACCCTGAATCCCTGGCTTGCGAGGAGAGTGACAGACGCACTCTGCCCTCAGTCGGAAGGCTTGGCTCTTCTTACAGGGGGAATCTTTGCTGTCGGTTACATGAAGCAAGGAGCCTTTGATTACAGTGAAGGGCTGCATTTTTCAACTTTGATCTTTTATAAATAAGGCCAGGGAACACCCGGGAGAACACTTTACATTTTAAAGGCATGAAGTTGACTCCTCTCTCTGGCTCACCTGCAGAGCTGTTCTCCCCTCACAGTTTATCCCTCAAGCAAAAACGGGCCCCCAAGCAGCCTGGCTGAGACCCAGCAAAAGCAGACAGCTCCAGGTAGGGGTCCCCAACCAGAGCCCTGGAGCCAAGACTGACACCCATCTTCCTCCTGCCAGAATTCTGGCCCCATAAAGCTGAAAGAGAGACAGAGAACAAACTTAAGAGCAGGAGAATAGTCACAATGACAATTGAATTTGATTTATATGCTGCCTCATAATTTCCATAACAATTTTACTTCCATTTTAGCATTTAGTCCCTGCAACCTCCCTATGAGATAAAGCATGGAAGATATCATGAACTCCATTTTGTGGGTGAGACTTACTGAGGTAGAAAGAAATGATTATACAAGATTGCACAGTTTTTTGATGACAGATTGTGACCAGAATGCTTTTGATTTCTGGTTGAGAGTCCTTTATAAAGTACAATCCTGTTGATGTATCATAGATCAAAAGGTCAAAAAAATAATTCAACTGGGTTTTTGACAGATGAAGTAAAAGACATGCACTGAGCAGTCAGGATTGAGACTGTGAATATCTTAAAGAAGTTCAGACTTTGTACCTCTTGTGAACTTTTAGCTCCATAAATCATTGACATGTTCTGGCTCTCAATTTTCTCATCTGTAAAATGAGAGAGTTGAATTTGAAACCTTTTTAATCAAAAATTTTTAAAATTTTTAAAAAATTAAAAAAATGTTTAGGATCAAATTTCCAGCAAGAAGGCATTCTGGAAGATTAGAGTCACCTGTATGGCTAAAAGTTCACTTTGCGACTTCTGGCAAACTCATAGCATCCATCTATAACTTTTTCCAGGTACCAAAAGTATCTACACTTTATCCCCCTCTACACATTACTTCTTTCTTTAAAATGATGAGAATGAAGGAAGAAGTCAGTTGGTGTCTAATTCTTCATCCCTGCAGCCTGAAGTGTGCTGCCACCATCACCAGGTAATTCAGAACCTTGGAATTTTATACATCCTCCATCTTCCATTCCAGATGGATCCCTTCAGTGGATAAAGTCACTGATCAGAGAAAATATGATTGTCATACTCTTTCTGGAGGAAATAACTTTATCCTATATTTATGTCAGTTCCCAGAATTTTAACACTGGAAAAGTCCATCAATCAATAGGTAAATATTTAAGTGCCTACTTAATAGAAATATTTATTTACAACTTAATATATACTAGGAATTTTGATAGGTGTTGGGAATATAAAAAAGGCAAAAAACATTTTCTACCTTCAAGGAGCTTACAATCGAATGAGGGAGACAACATGCAACCAAATCTATACAAAGTAAGCTATTTAATAGAATAGAAATAATAGAGGAAAGACACTGGATTGAAGAGGAGTTGGAACTTAAGGGAATAGAGTGGGGAGACTGTTTCTGGCATGGGGGTAGTCAGAGAAAACTGAGAGAAATGAGAGGGAGTATCTTGTTCATGGAACAGTCAAGAGTCAGAGTCACTGGATGGAAGAATATAAGCTGGGGAGTAAGGTATAAGAAGACCAGAAAGATAGAAGGAAGCTACATTATGAAGGGTTTTGAATATCAAATAAAGAATTTTTTTATTTGATCCTAGAGGAAATACAGAGCATTGGAGTTTATTAACTAAGTGAGGTGACAGATCCTTTCATTGGATAGCATTTTCTGGATTAGAAAACTGAGGCCCAGATAGGCAAAGCAAAGATAGGTAAGGAAACTTGTCTAAGGATGATGATGATAAAGATGATGATAACGCCAGGAATTATAGATTTTTTTTGGTTAAAAGGGATCTGGGTTCAACTCTCTTATTTAACAGATGTTAAAAAGCTAACTAGTAAAAGCTCTAGAGCCATAAAACAGAATTTTCCTCACTTTTCCATCCCTTCAAAGTGATCAACTATTCCTACTT
This sequence comes from Macrotis lagotis, assembly GCF_037893015.1. NCBI lineage: Eukaryota > Metazoa > Chordata > Mammalia > Peramelemorphia > Peramelidae > Macrotis > Macrotis lagotis. The sequence goes on from NC_133659.1 coordinate 115,686,233, forward strand.
ACTTCGGTCCTCCAGGAAGGTTTATCCCCCTGCCGTATCTTAAGCATAGACCCATAGTAGACCCCAGTAGACTTGCTTGGGGCAAGCTTTATCACCAGCCCTTAAGACTAGAAGAAGAGGTAAGGGTGATGCTTGCTCTCAGGGTGTGCAAATAATTACAGGCACACCTATCCTCTAGGCACCTCTATAGTCCTGAGAGAAAGCTAACTATAAGTTTGGAGGAGCCTGACAAGCTGTTTTGTTTACAAAAGAGATTTTTCCCATAATCAGGATCAATGATGTTGAGGAGTCATAAATGTATAATTAGTTCCACCTGTCTGCAATCCCTCCTTACCTGCCCTCTCCCTTACCTAACCACACCTCCCCCTGTCCCCTCCCACTCCGCCTTCCTAGAACCTTGGCCCAGCCTTCTCTGGCTCTGCTGCTTCCCACCTGTCGCTTTGCCTGAGGGAAACCAAACAGTGGCCCAAGCCAGGCTCACCTGCCCACCTGGGAAAGCTGCCTGATAGAGTCCTTAACAATCACAATGGGCTGGGGGTATCTTCCCAGAAATAAAGTTTACAACCTTAGAGAAATAATCTACCTCCTTTGGGTCCTCTTAAGACACCTGGAATCACTGAACATCTGTGCTATTCTTGTAGCAGCATCTACTAAGAGGAAACTGTTTGTGGTCCTGGCACAACTGAATGGAGGTACCCAGGGCTAAGCTGTCTTAATTGGTGAGCGAATGAACTCAAACCCAACAAGCCATCTATATCTAGCTGGCTGCAGACAACTAGTCCAGCCCACCTAATCTTTCATCCCAGGATTCTTTCAATGACATGGTGTCACTCACTCCACACTTATGTCCTTCCTTGCACCTCTTGTTTTGGGTCAGTAACCAGGACATATCAATTGACTGTCCCGAGGATCAATTCATTATATCAATATCTCTATAGACAATCAGCCACTTCCCTGTTACCAAGGGTTTATTATTGTCACCTGTTAGGATATTAGTTTTTTGAGGATGAAGAGACTTTCTCCATTCTATATTTGTTTCTTCATGTTTTGAATGGCAGATGCTTTTTCATTCACTCATTCATCCATTCACCCATCCATTCATTTGTTCACCTTCACACCTTTCTATACTTTTACTACCCAAGGCTGGAATTCATATTTGTTGTCTTACAGGGAGAAGGAGTGACTGTGTCTAATGGTTTAGACTGAAGGAGGTTTGGCACTGGATACTAAAGTACTCAACCTGGAGTCAGGAAGACCTTAGTTCAAATTTAGCCTTTGACACTTACTAGCTATGTGACCCTGAGCAAGCCACTTATCTTCCATCAGCCTCAATTTCCTTAATTGTAAAATGGAACTAATAATAAACCCATTTCTCAGAGTTGTGAAAATAACATGAGAAAATATTTATTCAGACTTTTCCTACTCCTCTTAATTCCTATGACTTCCCTGGGTTAATTATATTACTATTACATTGTATATAACTCACTTTGTATTTGTTTGCATGTTATCTCCCCCATTTGATTGTAAGCTCCTTTAAGGTAAAACTGTCTTCTGTCTCTTTTTGTTTCTCCAACATTAGCACAATGCCTAGCCCTTGGGAATAAATATTTAATATTTATTGATAAACAATGATTGATTGAAGTGTTTTTAAAACTTTATGGTGTATAGCTATAATAGCTATTTAAATTCTAGTTATTATTATTAATATCCTCCTGTTAAAATCATGAAAAAAGTCAATAAAGCATTTATTAAGTGCTTACATAATAGATAATCTGGAAGTTGGGGAAGAATATTTCACTCTTCTGTGTTCAATATTTGCTGTCTTTAGTAGATTAACTGGGTTATACTTGGTACATTTTTCCATAATCCCAATTCTGGAGTCCTATCGAGTTTCAAACATTGTCCTTCCAAGTGTTGTTCCTAGTACCTCAAACTAAAGAGATTCAAAGAGTCAAACCATCTCATTTAAACAGTCTTTAGGGAAAGCCTGGGCATGGCACAGCTGGTGGGCCTGAAGATCATAGTTATTCCCTCAATATAAAGTTATGTATATTCAACAAAGGACAATTGACAAAGGTTATCATAAATCAGTGCTTGTTTAATACTTAAAAAGATCTGTCTCAGGTACAAAAAAAGAAGGGGGAGAGAATAAAAATTAAAACAAAAACCCAATTAACATAAATAAAAATATAGAAAAAACTGAACTTTCATTTTTAGAGAGAAACTGGAATTCCAAATGAGCCTGTCAGAACATATGAGACTCTCCCCATAATATTTAGGAATATGAGGTTATTAAATCCTTATTATTTGATTAAATGACTCAAGCTCAGGTGATAAACCAAATTCTTCTGGGTGAAAATTCTTCCATTATTACTTTCATTATATAGGATGATGGAAGTCTAGACAAAATATCCCCAAACTTCCTTTCTTATATAGGACATAGTAAATATTATCAATAGATACTTGTCCACATAGGATAATCCCACTAGAAGGCTGGGGAAAAAAATTCTTTGGGGTCCTTTCCCCAAAGGGGGCATGCCAATACAAAGGACAATCCAAATGGATTTCCAAATTCCTTTAATGATAGGTTATGTTAGCTTAGGTTAAAATAAGAAACTAAGTCAAATGACCCCTGAACATGTGTGGGACTTCTAAAAAGAGATTATTCACTTTTCTGCCCTGAAAGACTGATTTTTCTCTAGAGCCATGTACAAGCTGAGACCAGGTTCAGCTCCTGTTTAACAACTAATGAAGGGAGAAAGGAGTGGTTGGCTCCTTTTTCTCATACTCTTTGGTTTAATAAGCTCCTGCCTCAACACCTAGGGGAAAATTGCTTAAGGCTTAGATTTAAGTACAAAACTAAGATTCTCCAAAAGGGAGAATTGAAAAGGTATTTAATATACAGTGTGAATCAGAAATGGGACAGATTTTCCCCCCATAACAAAGGAATGCTAAACACAGAACAGTCACTATTACATATTTGATGAAAAGCAAACTGAAAACAAGATTCAGTAACTTAGTTTATAATTGCTGGAAGGGCATCAGAACATGAAGTAGCCTAAGGGATTGTTGATTAGGCATTTTATATATCAACTCAAATCTTCACTGTCAAAATAACTATCAGTATGTCTGCTGGTAAAACAGCTCCTTTTCAACCAGCCTTCTTGACAATTATAATCTTCTCTGAAGAAGAAATATCCCTTGCCACCAGTCAGCTTCACACATTGGACTCAAAACCTCTGGATCCTATGTACTCACAATGTCATCTTTAAATCTGTTCACATCCATCTTGAAGTCACTACTCATTCACCTGCTCAGTTAGGAAATGTAAAGGATAAAAGGTAGTCATGGGGTCCAGGCACAAGTTTGCTATTATAAAGTCTCATATTCCAGATGGGAACAAATTTGAGAATGAGGAAATGGCCCATCCTATCCCCTATTCCTCCTCACAGAGAGCCTAGAGATAGAATACATTAGTTACCCCATAAGAGAGTAAAGCAATGAAAATGACCATGAAGCCTTCTCTTTTTTGGCTGAGAACAATATGTGACAACAACACGTTGTGCAGGTCCCAAAGTTTCCATATGGTTGGGCAGAAACAAGAAAGGAAACTTTGATCTTTCTCTATGAATTGACCCCCATAGGTCATTTCAGCCTCCCCTTACAGAGAACATTAGAAGAATATAGGGTAGATGAAAGAGAAGGAAGGAATTGCAGTCATATTTCAGACTCAGAGGTATTGTTGTATCCTTTTGCCTTTTATTACTTTATTGACAGAGTTGATAGGTCTGGCTTAGCTATCTGGATCAGATAGAGTATGGATTCTTATCTAGATAAGAGGTGGAAGATGAACCTGCAACTTTTCTTCTAATGCCAATAAGGTATAAATTCCTGGGTGAGCTGAAGGTATATCATTGTTCCCTTGAGCAAGATGGGATTTTTTCCACCAAACAGGTGGAGAACATTCTTAGGATGCCAATTCGAAGAGGCACCCATCCAAGAGGTTCAAGACCGCTCATCCCTATTGGCCCCTTTTGCATCCGGGATAATGTGTAAACAGTATTGGTGGGCTGAACTTGGCCAGCACCTTTTTCTCTTTTCCTTATCCATTTTACAAGCTTCTGGAACTATCTTGACAACCTACCTAGGCGACCTACCATGGCAAGAATGAATAATTTCTTTAGACACATTCACAAAAATTCCTAGCTCATCCATGTTATGATGTTACACTGGAGCTAAAAACTGAGGCGAGTGTCCCTAAGCAAGTCATCAGTAGAATTTCTGGCATACAAGTGAACACACACATGTATGCATATAACATACACAGTGACACTGGAGTCAGTTCATACAAGCTGGTAAGTAAGGGCTAATTGTTAAATTTTCATTGTAACCGTATATACCTTGGAAAGAGACAAATACTGCAAATCAAGCATTAATTTATTATTTTTTTGATTATATAGACTTCAGAGGTGATGGAGAAAATGTTATTAATGCAGATTAAGTTTAAAATATGTAATGAGTACATTTTCTCCCAGAGAGCTTGTTAAACACTTACTACAATACACTTACATCTGTGTGCATATATGTTTGTATTCATGTTTGCACACATGCATGTATATCTAAGCATACACATACACACATATATGCTATATACCTACCATAAATATAAATCATTCAACTTCTCTGAATCTCACAGAGACCTCAACCATAAATTGAAAAAGTGAGAATAAGATTACTTTTAACTAAAAAATATTGTACCATTCTTGAAAAAAATAATCTTGAACAAATATCTATACTTTCTAAGGCCTCAGGTTTTTCCTTATCAAATGAGGTAATATTTGATTTTCCCCCTTTTGATAGGGATAGTCTAAGTGTAATAATGGATAAGAGAGAATTTTGTGAAATTGCATACAAATACATATGATTATACATGTGATACATGTGTATAAATATATTCATGTGGATATATGCACGTGGGTGTGAATGGACAAAGGGCAGAGACACAGAAATAGGAAAAGAGTAAGAGAGAAAGTACTTCAGTCTATCAAGTCAGTGTCCTTCACATATATTAATGGAAGAGCCACAATGGTCTAGTGAATAGTTAGACAACCTAGGAATGAGGACAACCTGAATTCAGGTATTTGATGTATTTGGCAAAGAGTGTCTCTATGAACTCTTCAGTTCCTTGAAGTACTTAAAATGGTAAATTGCAAATAATAATGAAGATAATTAATAATAGCTGACATTTATATAGCATGCATTTCACCAGGCTTTTTACAAATTGTATCTCATTTAATCCTTACCTTGGGAGGTAGGTGCTATTCTTGCTGTCATTTTGCCGATGAAAAAACTGAACTAAAGAGAGGTCAAATGACTTATCCAACATCACACAGTTAATAAGTGACTGAGACTGGATTTGAACTCAGGTTTTCCTGACTCCAGGCCTTTATTCACCTTCCTAAACAGATGAAATGTGGTAAAGATGATGTAGTAGTTGGGAGTAGAGATGGTTGTTCATTCTTTCAGTTTTATACTCTCTCCATCTGTCTGTCTCTTTCTCCTATTTCTCTGACTCTGTTTCTATCTGTTTCTATCTGTCTCTCTGTTTCTTTCATCTGTCTATCTGTCTGTTTCTTTGTCTCACACACACGTTAAGAAAATAAAAAAAAGCTTTCTGGCACATTGTGAGTATTATTTTGATTTTTAAATTAATTATTCAATCATTTCTTGGCCTTTTAGCTAAGATTAAGTATATCCCATCAATTAACAAATACTTTCTGAAAGCTGCCTCTGTGCAAAGGCACCATTTTGGATACTGATGATACTGAGAAGTAGAAGTCATGTTCTCTGCCTTCAGAGATCATAAAGTCTAGGAAAGGAGCTGGAGAAGGGGGGGAGGAAAGCATAAATTATCAAGAATATTAAAGAGCTCTGCCACAAAGATCACAAGGTAGTTCATAATTAACTGACAGGCATGGGTATGGACAGTGCTACCTGTTCAGAGGAAGGAGAGGTTGATGATTTCTGTGTGTTCATGTTTATGTATCACATTAGCTGCCATCTGATTGCTTTGTGGTCTGGTTCCCTAGTTCCTTCCACTTCTCCCACTACATCTTTGTTCCCATGGACCAAGGACTTGGCATTCAGCCAATGAGTTATTGAGGGCTTTCCATGTCCTTGGGAGAAAGATGCTGAGTGAGCATTACTTTAGAATGATTAATGGCCACTCCTGAGATCACTTGTAGCTTACCTTCCCCATTTAATCCTGAGTTCCTCAATCTCCTTTCATTTAACTTCCTCCTTTTCTCAGCCTCTGGCTACAAGAAGGTCCTAGAGATTCTAAGAAATGTCCTCCTGGAGTTCCCACCCTCTGGGACACTTCCCTTGTGGAAAGTAGATCTCTTAGTAACTGGGTGGAGGCTGAGAGCTCTGCTCACTTTATTTCATTCTTACCACACCTTCCCCAATTTTCCACCCAGCCTCTCCTTCCAGGAAAGTTCTTAAAAGCCCCTGAATGTCCCAGTTAACTCTAAGGCAATAATGTCTTTCCTGTCCCCGGGGCTCCCAACCCTCCAGATGGAACTTAACAGGTGTCATAAACAGTAACTACACCATCATTTTCAGTATATAAGACTTGCCAGAAGTTAACCCTTCTCCTTGATCCCCACCCTCTTTGCCACTGCCTTATTTGTCTTCTATGATCACCTATACATGTAGTGATTCCAGAACTGAGCCTTCAGAATATAATCAGACTATCCCCTTGACTGGGATTTTTTTTACATTTTTCCATGATTAAGGGTGAGGTGTTCATGAAGGCAGGAAAGAGAAAGAGAAAAATGTAAGAGCATAGTGACAGAAGGGAATAGTAGTTTCTAGAATCAGGAGAATTTGTTTTCCTGGGATGGAGGTTTTTAGGTTCTGATACTGCCTAGGCCTCTTTTTTTTTTGCTTTATTTTGTTAATTTTTGAATTAGTGTTTTAATGAACAAAAATGTATTTTATTTTTCCCTCCCTCCTATTAAAATTATAACAAAATGCACATAATATGCATAGATCAACTAAATAAATTCTCACTGGTCATATCCAAAAATGTGTGTCTCATTTTGCATATTAAATTCTTTCATCTCTTTGTCAAGAGGTGGGTAAGCATGATTTTTCTTGGTTGGAATATGGTTGATCATTACATTGATAAAATTCTTAAAAGTTTTTCAACTTTGTTTTCCCTTATAGTGATGCTATTATTTTATAAATTGTTTTCTGTTTCTTCACTTTATCAGCTCATACACATTTTCTCAGGGTTTCCCTGAAACTATGTTTTCATTAGTAGTAATATAATTTGATCAGTCATTAATCTATTTATTAGCAGTCTTTTCATTTCTTATTTTCTGTTAGCTTGATTTCCAGTTCTTTGTCATCACAAAAAGAATTACAATGATGTTTAATCTCCTTCTTTGATCTCTTTTTTGGTATAGGTCTACCAGTGCCACTGTCATGTCAGAGAATATGCACAATTTCATAATTTTGGGGTCAAAGTTTCAAATTACTTTTCAGAATGTCCAAATTCATCAATTATTGGTGATTTGAAACATTTTTCCAGAAGACTTTTGTTATCTTTAGATTTCTTCCTTTGAAAACTGCCAGGTCATTCCTTTTGACCATGTTTCAATGAGAACAATAGCTTTTATTCTTTTAAATAAGGAAACATTCCTTTTGTATCTTGGAAATGAACCCTTTATCAGAAAAAAAAAAAACTAACTACATTTTTTTCAGTTATCTGGTTTCCATTCTACTTTTAGTTGCATTGGTTATTTGAGCAAAAACTTAAAATTTATATCATTCAAATTGTCTAATTGGAGGTCCAATACTGCTAGGTCCTCCTTCCTTTTTTTCCCCTCATTATTTTACCTTAAAATCATCTTTTTCTTTTTCAGTTTCAATTCATTATTTTTTCTATTTCCCATTTCAATAAGTACTCAACCACTGTGAAGCATGGTGTGGGTGTGATATAGGATTAATGCATTTAATAAATTTCTATTTCTTGATTGTCTTCTCAGTTTAAGGACCTAGAGTAAAATCCTTTTCTTACCTGCTAAGATAGAATCTGAGTTTGAATGGAATGCAGAATCAATCCAAACCAGTCCAACCAACCAAGAATCCCCTCAACACCTTACCCAACAAGTGGTCATCTAGCCTTTACTTAAAGATCTCTAAAATGAAAAATCTATGGGGCGGCTAGGTGGCGCAATGGATAGAGCATTAGCCCTGGAGTTAGGAGTACCTGAGTTCAAGTCCAACCTCAGACACTTCATAATTACCTAGCTGTGTGGCCTTGGGCAAGCCACTTAACCCCACTGCCTTGCAAATAAACAAACTAAAAAAAACCAAAAACAAAAACCAAACAAAAAACCCCCCAAAACAAATAAAATAATCTATTAATTCTAGAGACAATGTGTTCTACTTGTAGAGTTTTAATTATTAGAATATTTCCCCATCACGAATCACTGATTTTGGAGTTGGAAGCAATTTTGGAGGTAGTCTAGCTCAATCTACTCCTGACAAACATTCTCCTTTCTAAAATATCTGGCAAGGGTTCATCTAACTTTGTTTTAAGAACGTTCAATAAGGGGGAACTCCCTAATTCTCTCTCATTATATCATTCCTCTTTGGAATAGCACTAATTGCTGTCAAATTTTTCCTTCAATCAAGTCTAAACTTCCTTTCTGCAATTTCTACCTACTATTCCTAATTCTGTATTTTGGAGATACAAAGAATAAAAATCTATTCACTCTTTCATATAATAGTTCTTTAGATTACTTGAAGACAATTATCATTTATCCTTCAATCTTTCTCTTCTACAGGCTGAATTCTTCCTTAGTCCTTTAGATGATCCTTTTATGGTAGGTTTTCTTCTCTTCTTCACCTAGATACTCTGCTGCTTATCAACATTCTCCTCTTGCACCCACCCTAGGCCTCTCAAAACCATGGAACTCAGAACTGAACTCAATTCCCCAGCTGGAGTCTATACTCAGCAGAGTACTAAGAAGACTATTAGATTGTAGCTCCCAGAGGGCAGAGACTGTCTTTTCCCTCTTTTTGTATCTCTAGGCCTTAACTCAGAGCCTGGCTCACAGTATGCACTTAAAAATGTTTATTAATTTATTGATTGTTTGATTTTCATTTTCTTCTTCCTAGAAGTCTTTATTCTACAATGGCAGCCAAAGACCACAATGGCTCTTTTGGTGTCCATATTCTTCTGTTGAATCATTGAGCTTTCAGTCTAATATAATTCCCAAGTTATTTTTCAAAAAAAAGCTGACATCTAACCATGCCTCTTCCATCTTAGATCAATCCTAAATTTGCCTCTTTACATAGTCAACTCTGCTCCTAGTTTTGCTTTCTAAGGCTAAGAGCAAATGTAATTTCTTTTCCACAGGAGAGCTCATCAAATAGCTAGAGAAATCAGCCAAATTCCCCTGATTCTTCTCTGGTCCAGTTCTCTCAGCTTTAGTTCCTTTAAGTTATCATGCTTTATACTAATAAATGTTTTAAATAAACAAAAGAGTCAGAAAGGGTTATCTGGGTCCAAAGACTACTTTTGATATGAATTGGTTTTGTAAACCCCAGGAAAGCCATTTAAGCCTCTGAGTTTTCCAGACTATCTAGGATTATAGGTGCACTTGCCATCTACATTGGTAGAGAGAATTTCCTCTTTGGACATTTCCTATACCAATGAAATCACAGATCTGATCCAAATAAAATAAATGTTTTATTGAAGTTTCTTTTTTGAACACTGGTATTGCTTCCCAATGACTTCCCTTCCTATTCCCATTCCCCACTACACTGAAAGAGAACCCATGTAACAAGTAAGTTAAGCAAAACATATGAACATATCTGCTATATCTAACACCCTTTAACTCATTCTATAACCATGGTCTACCACATCTCTCTATAGAAGAGGGAGAACTGCTCCAGCATCATACTTAGACTCTTCATTGAGTAGAATTACAGTGACATTCAATATTGTTCTCCTTGATAAGAATTTGGCCATTCTGTAAATTCATTTTTTTCCTAATCATACTCACTCTAGCTTCACTAAAGTCTTCCTAAGTTTCTTGAAATTATTCATATATTTGTTATGTCTGTTTCTTATAGTAATATTCAATCACACCCACTATTTAAGGTCAATTTATTCAGTCCTTTCCCAGTTAAGGGGAGTCCAAATTCCTTTAAATTCTTTATTACTACAAAACATTAGAATATAAATATTTTTTAAAATCACTAATAGAAACAAATGCATGTTTCCCTTTGTTATCTTCTTGAAGCATATCCTTTATTCCTTATGGAATTCCCAGGCCAAAGGGAAAGATCTAGTGACTTTTTGAGCATGATTTACAATAATTTTTCAAGAAAGTTAGATCAATGCAAAACTGGAATAAATGGTGTATTAACATGACTTTTTTCCCTATAGTCCTTCCAACATTTGCTGCTTCACCTTTTGAGACTCTGTGGGGCCTAAAGACCTGGGTTCAAGTCATGTCTCTGAAATATGCTAGTTTGGGGATCATGGCCAAGACATGATCTTTCAGGACTTTTGGATAACCCTACATAATGTTTGTAAGTTGCAGAACAGTTTGCTCATGATAGTAGTAGAGAGAACAATTCCTAACAAGAAGGAAGTCATTATATTAATAAATGACAGTACCAAACCAATTTAAAAATAAAACAATTTTTTTTCATTTTCGCTGGCCTGATAAGTATGAGGTGAAAACTCAGAGCTGTTTTATTTAGCATTTCTTTCATTGTCAATGATTTGGACCGTTTTTTACATAGCTTTTGTAATTTGGATTTCTTTTTTGGAAAATTGTTCTTATCTTTTGATATGAATTTGGCAGTGGGCACTTAGGGATAGAGAGAGATAGACAGACAGATGTAAACTTAGATACAGATATAAGAAAGTGAGATCAATATCATAAATAGAAAATAGAAATATAAATAAAATAGATGATATAGGCAGATTATAGATATAGATATTCTTTCTACCCATATATATTTTGTCACTTTGTTTATTGTATATTTGATTCTTTTTAAAGTTATTTATTGTGAAGATTTTTTTCTCCTAATCAACAAATTACTCTTTATATTCTGCCCATACTTTCTTTGAAATACAAAAGCTTTTTAGCTTTATGTAACTTTAATTGTCCACTTTACCTTTTATGATTATTTCTATTCCTTGTTTGGCTAAGAATTCTCCATTGTCATAGTCATACAAGAAAACTCTTTTCATTTGGCTCTAATTATTAAAGTTGCATGTTATTTAATATGGAGATCATATATATATATATATATATATATATATATTTGGAGCTTATATAGTATATGATAGATGCTGGTCAATAGTTAATTTCTGCTAAATTATTTCCTAGTTTTCTCACCAATTCTCTTGAACAATGAGTCCTCAAACCAGTTGACTGTGTTCTTAGATTTATTGATCAAGAATAATGATGGAAATTATAACATTTTTATAGAACTTTGAAGTTTACAAAAACACTTTTCATGCTATGTCATCTGATATTTACCTTGTGCAGATAATGAAACTGAGGAACAGAAAGGCTCTCTGTTGTTTTTTTTTAGTTTTTTGCAAAGCAATGGGTTGAAGTAGCTTGCCCAATGCCACACAGCTAGGTAATTATTAAGTGTCTGAGGTCAAATTTGAACTCAGGTACTCCTGACTCCAGGGCAGGTGCTATATCCACTGAACAACCTAGCTGCCACCAGAGGAACAGAAAGTTTAAGTGATTTGCCTACGATCATCATAGCTAGTAGGTGTCTGTGATGGAATTTAATCTCAGATCTCCCTGATTCCTAATTCCACATTAGAATGTATAATTACATTGTGCCACTGAGGCTAGGATGCTTGATTGCTTCTGGATTTGCTTATCTAGTGTGTTTTGTTCATCAACTTTTCTATTTTTAAACCAGAAGCAAGTAGTTTTGATGATTATGAGTTTATTATATTATTTGAAATCTGATATTTCTTCCCTCTTTCATTCTTTCTTTTCAATATTACTGTTGAGATTTTTGATTTTATATGCTTGAAATATATGCTTTATATGCATTTTAATACTCTTATATGCTTAAAATTTTCCAGGCAAATTTTAAGTTATATGTCTACGGTGGTAGGAGGGAATTTCCTCCCTCAGGAGCTTCCTATGCCAATAGGCCATAAGTTCGGTCTCCATCCTTAAACATATACCATAAAGTAATGCTTAGCAGTTTGATTGGTATGACAACAAATCTGCAAATTTACTGAGATAAATCATCATTTTTATTATGCCAGCACATTACAACCATGAAAAACTCTACAATTATTTATCTTCCTTTATTTCTAGAAAGAGATTTTTGTAGTACAGAACCCCCTCAATTCAAATTCAATTCATGTCATGACATCACCTCCCTGATATCCTGGCCCTCTTTGAAAATGAAGGACAAACATCATCATCATCATCATCCTAGTTCCTTTGAATAGAATTACATTTTGTATTTCTTCCTGATGACTTTTCTTAGTATCATTAAAAAGGCTTATAATTTTTGTGGCTTTAAAATATAAACTACTACTTAATTGTTTCAATATTTTTTTCATTTACTCTTAGGATCAAAAGATTTAGAATAGGAGGCACCTTAGAGGTCTTTTAGTTTGTCCCCTAATTTTATATAAGAGGAAGTTGAGACCCACACAGACAGTGACTCGTCCAAGCTAACATAGCCAGGATTCTAATTTGAGTCCTTTGTCTATGCCATCCTGCTTTACAGTATAAATGGATGTCAGAGAACAACCAAATTAAAGGAATTAATAGAACCAGAAATCATGTACCAGGAGCATCCAGTTACTCCTTAAGGAGAACCATCCTAGGATACTGTTACCTAATTTTTCAGCTCAAGAAAATGCTTCTCTTCTCTTTTCTATTTCTTTTATTATTATACTTTATTTCAAGTGTTTGAGATAAAGCAAAAAGATGCAAAACCATTTTACTAGAAAATCAAAGATTCTTTCAATACAAAATGAGAATGAGGCCATTGGACCAATGATCTCTGAGGTCCCTTTCAGCTTTAGATCAGGATCCTATGATCATTTCAGTTCTTCTTGTAGAGTTTTCTTTTCAATCTATTGCTGCTTCAGTGCAAGATAAAAAACAAATCAAAAAGAAAAAGCCAAACATCCTCTAGTTATCTTTCTAATCCCCTTCTCTCATTCCTGGGTAGTCTTCTTTTGCATTTGGTCTTCTTTGGGTCAGAAGGATAGCTAGAATCAGGGAAGAGAAAGCAAGAAGGATAAGGAGATATTTTGTTTGTTCTTGTTCTCTCTCTCTCTCTCTCTCTCTCTCTCTCTCTCTCTCTCTCTCTCTCTCTCTCTCTCTCTTTCTCTACCACCCACCCTGCATTGCCAAAATAAGCTTTCTATCAATACTTTAAAAAAATTTTAGCTATCATTTGGGGGACAGGAAGTCTTCCAGGTTCCTGGGTACACCTGATCTTGCGTAAGTTTCTCTATTCGAAAAAGTAGAATTCCTACTTGTATTTTGCTGTTGTCATCCTGGGGCTAGAAATAGTGATTTGGGCATTTTAAAGTTTCTAGAAAGGAACAATACAAAGAAAAATTTCAATTTTAATTTTTAATGTAAATCGCCAAATGAAAATTCTTTAACAGAATGTTGCCTCTTATTTTCCTGCTTTTCTTTCATATCTGAAGCAAATCCCTTTTCTTGTGAGACCTTGGGATCCCAATAAAGAGGCCTCTTTGCAATCATGTGTTCTGCATTGATATAAAGGTTCAGGGAATCTTTAGTGGCTTGGTAAGTGCCCTTCTAAACATATTTTTATAAATATTTCAAGCAGGGTTTTCTATTAGAATCCATCTTTTAAAAACTTCATCTACTTGTGTGACCAGCATTTCAAGGATACAGTTTCTTCATTTGAAACCGCAGTTTCATGGAAAAGGACTTCTGCCTCTCAAGTACTTTCCAAACAACATATATGACTTAGAGAGTCCAAATTAAATGACTATGTTCAAATGACAACAATGGTAGAGGGAATAGAAGGACCCTAGTGAGATTGTCTTTCCACCATCACTGGACTAAAAGGGCTGTTAATCTGAGGGAAGAACTAAGATCCTAACACAAAAGACATTGACCAGTTCTTTTTTCAGTGGTGTTGAAATGACACACTTGTTTGACCTAAGTTTCTATCCAAAAGAGTCCTCTTTTACCAGGGTATCATTAATCTTCGGAAAGCTTTGTGTAGAAGGTTGAAGAGCATTTTAAAAAGAAAGTTCTTGAAATTAGAGACAGGTACCTTTTTTCAATGTCTGTCATGAGTACCCAAAGAAATCATTCCATATCTATTTGATTATTGAGTTAACGTTGAACTTTGTTACTACAATGAATGTCATCTCATCATTGTGAAGATTTCCTCCATGCCTGTTTAGGCTTTTGCTGTTGTTGCTGCTGCTGCCGAGTTGTTTCAGTCATATCTCACTCTATGACTCCAGTTGGGATTTCCTTGGAAAGATAACTGTAATAGTTTTCTGTTTCCTTCTCCAGCTCATTTTACAGATGAAGAAACTGAGTCAAGCAGGGTTACATCAGACCAGATTTGAACTCAGAAAGCTAAATCTTTCTAACTTTAGACTGACACTATCCACTGTGCCACCTCACTGCCCACTACCCATGGTAACTCTAAATTATCCCCTTCCATATATTTGCCCCAGGCATTTCACCAAAATGTCGAAGTTAATTGCATTGCTTTGACATCATGTAGATTCTAACAGAACACACAAGATATCCAGGAGTTATTCTTGCTCTTACTACAGAACCTAGTTATTGAATGTGCCAAGCATATTTCTTTGATGATATCTCTTACTCTACTTTTCTTAGATAACCCACTGATTTTAATGCAACCTGCTTATACCTACCATATACCTCCTCATTACTTTTTGAATGATCTAGAGTTTCAGTTCTATATATGTTGTCTTGGACAAACTTCAAATGAGCATTGAGAAATGAATAGGTGGAGAAGGAAATTGTCTTTGGAAAATTGTGGTATTCTTTTAGTGATCTCTAGTTTCTCCCTGAAACAAAGACTTATCTGTGTGACCTTACTTACCTTCTGCTAAACACTCCACAATTTCTCAATGACCATCCTAAAATGTGGCACCCAAGTGTTTGATCCAGGCAGAGTACAGTAGGGCTATACATTCTAATACTACATATGTTTTGTTTTAACCACATTATTGATCCAAATGGTGTTTTCATTCCACAAAATCCCTGAAATCTTTTTATTTTTATTTTTATTTTGCTTTTGGAGGCAATCAGGGTTAAGTGACTTGCCCAGTCACATAGCTAGTGTCTAAGGCTGGATTTGAACTTGGGTCCTTCTTGTTACAGGACCAGTGCTCTAAAGACTTAGCCCCCTAGCTGCCCCACTCCCCAGAATCTTTGTTCAAACTATTAGTTATTTCTTTCCCATATTATTCTTTTGAATCTAATTGTTTGAACTTAACTGTAAAATAATCAGTCTTTCATTAGCTTTCTTGCCAGGCTTCAGTTCTATTCCCATAACTCCTCCTCTTTTTCTATCCCAATAAATGTTTTCCTGCTTCTCTTGGTTTTTAATCCATATGCTCTTTCTCAGACTTCCCCATTCTGGTTCATGCATTCCTCATGTAAGTATTTATTTTTAAAATGTATTGCCATCCCTCACCCTTTAGTTATCCTGTTGCTTTTGATTAAGTTCTATTCTTCCAGAGTAATATTATGGTCATAAGTCTCATCCAATAAAATCTCAGTGATTCGGCCTTTACTGACTGTAAAGTCAATTTTTCCTCCTTGTTTTAAGATTTCTAGTTCACCTTACTTTCTATCCATATTTTGTATATTGTATATAGACACCTGAGCCCAGGGTTTCTATTGCTTCCCTTTCAGTTAGTGTATGCCTTACTATGTCAAGATTAATCATTCTTATATTTTGATCCATGCCCTATAAATCTAAATTCCATTCCTAGATACCATATTCTTTAATAGCTCTTTATTTCCCAAATATGTTTCTTTTTTAGAAGCATTTGCCTTCTGTTAGTATCAAGGTTAAAAATACCACCTGTGCCCCTAAGGTTTCTTTAAATAGAATTTCTCTGTGTCGAAGTCACCTAATGAGAGTCATAACTGAGTGAAAAATGTAGACTTAAGTTTTAACCTGTACTTCCTTTCTGATAGATTTTTGAGTAAACTCTCTGGCTTCCAAGTCTCCATCCTAGATACAGATTTTCCTTTACAGTTTTCGGTTTAGGCTTAAACCTCATCTGAGGCAGATGGATAGAGGACTTAATGAGAAGTAAGGAAAAATTTGAGTTCAAATCTTGTCTCAAACATTCAATTAAAACTGTGACCCTGGGAAAAAAATCACTTAACTTCTCTCAGTTCCAATTTCTTCTTTCTTAAGATGAAGATAATGATGGCACCTTCCTCATAGGGTTTGTGTGAAAATCAAATATATATTATATGTAAAGTGCTACATAAATGCCAGTTATTGAGTATGGTATAGGTCAAAGGGGTACCTCCCCCCATTTCCTAATCTGCATTCTAGGAAAGATTCTCACTGAAGTCCTTAAACTAAGCAATGTTTGGACCTTTTCCCCTCAGATATCTCAGTTCCAAAGGTATTTATGAGTAGAGGGCTGCTTCTTCATTCCCATTCCTATCCTGCTTCTCATTGCAACTCCGTTTGGACAGAAACCCCTACCTCATTCCTGATTGATGTTGTTTCCCAAGATTTTAGTGGAAAATTCCAAGACAGAAAGTATTAGGAACCTCCTCAAGTCATCATTATGCTATCATTCTGTTACTCAAGTTTTTTCCTCTTTGTAATCTCCCTACTTCACTCCAGCACTCTGTTTTTCCTTAAAGGATATCAGAGTCTTTCTAATTATATATTTGTATGATTCAGACTCTGAGGAGACTTTCTCATCATACAGCCCTAAAGCAGGTAGGAAGGAGGGTGGAGGAGAGGGAAGATGGGAGAGGGGGAGGGAGGGGGAGGAGAAGGAGGGGGAGGGGGAGGGGAGGAGGAGGAGGGGAAATAGAGGAGGAGGGGAAGGGGAGGAAGAAGAGGGAGGAAGAGAGGGGAGAGGGGGGAGAGACGAGGAGAGAGAACACCCAAGGTTCATAATTGTGGTCAGTCTCTAATTCCCAGTGGTGAGTTTCATTCTACTCCTTAAATCTCTCCATGCACACAGTAGTCTTATAAAACTCAATTATAAAAGCTCAATTATCAGTGATTTACAATGCAGATGGAGCTAACAGGGTTTGTCACCCCAGTTCTCTTTCCTGGGTGCAGATATCATCCACTATTTCAGTCAAGATCTCATGTCTTGAGACATGGAGTATACTTGGACTTGGGAAGGCTATGACACTTGCTATCCAATTGTCCATGGGTAAGTCTTTTAAGTTCTCTGAGACTCAGTTCTTTCATCTGTAAAAGAGTAATAATAACATTATTTCATGCTTTTATGAGACTCAAACATGAGATAAAATGTACAAAATGTTAGCAAACTTTAAATCACCACTTGATATTATCATCATCACCATTATCATTGTGACAGGTCATTGTAGAAAAAGCAGTATTCTATTACCAGGATAAAACTCTCCCAGAGGGCTTGGGGAACTCTGCCAAAAAAGTCAATAGGAAAGGTCAGGAGAGGAGAAAAAAAACAGATGTAGTAGCCACCTTCTTTCCAAATTCTAACCCTATACATCGACCACATGGAACGAACAGAACTAATTCCCAGAAGTCCCTTTCTCTTAGAAGCGAAGTAGAATTGTCTGGAATTATAAGTATTTGCCCAGCCTCATGGCCAAAGGTCATATGGGCATGGGTATTCTCATAATTCCCATTCTTGGGAAGACAGTCAATCTTATTCAAAGAACTCTACACCCTCTGCAAATAAGGTACTGCATCATCTTATATAATGTCTTTATTGTAAAGTACATTGATATAATTTAGTTAAGTGCTTAATCTTCCCAGTGAAATAGAAAGACAAGGGAGTAACTTTCTATGCATTTCACAAATGGGGAAAAATAAAGCAAAGAAGATTTAAGTATTTTCCCAAAATCAAATAAGAGAAAGTTAAAAAAAGAATTTTCCTATCTCTTGTTTCAATGCTCAGGCAGTAAACCATACTGCTTCTTTTCTTTACTCTCACTGAATGCCTGGAGGATAGGCAGATACCAGTAACTAGTGCTTGAATTGTGCAGGAGGAGTTGTATTCTTGTGCAGTAAAATTAGTTTAAGACCAGAAATTAGGAGACCTAGCTTCTAGTCCTGGTTCTCCCTCTATCTATCTCTTTTATATTGAATGAGCCACTTAAAACACTCTGAGCCTCAGTTTCCTTTTTTTTGTAAAATGAGCAGGTTATGAAAATTTCTAAGAAACTCTCCATTTGGAGTTTTTTGTTCCCCAAAGGGTTCCCTTTATTCCTTGATAAATACAAAATAAATAGATCTTCAATTTCTTTCCACTCTGTGATGCAGGCATAATATTTCTTTTCACAAAAAAACATAATAAAAAGGAGGTAACTTATGAGTTATCTCCCTTCCCTAATTTGAGTCTGCTTTCCACTGCCATTTGTATTCTCTCATATGCAGATCAGGATGACTGAAAAATTAATTTTCAACAAGATATCTAATATATTGAAACTGAATTAGAATGGAAGGTAATCAGAATTACTTTCTTTTTTTGTGGCATTGACCATAACTTCCTTTGGAAAGAGAGTACCACTGCAACACCTAAATGAATAACCAATACACCTAGCATGAACTTTTCTTTTTCAATGAATTCTCAGAAAAAATTATTATTATTATTACCTAGTATATTGTCTAGCATTATCTAGTATATTATCTAGTATATTGTCCTCAAAGTCAAGTCAATCTATAAACGTGATAAGTGCCTGTTGGGTGCTGGCCACTGTGCCAATCATTAGAGATACAAAGAAATCTTTTCCTCTGACACTTGTTGGGTGATCATGGGCAAGTCACTCAAGCCTTCCTTGAAAAATGAGGCTTAATATTCTTTGCAATAATATATCCCTGCAGTTTTTTGTAAGACTAAAATAATACTATATTTAAAAACCTATAAAATGCTAATTGTTCCTATATTATATCACTTATATAGTCTTTTATACTATAAAAGCTTTTAATTAAATTATCAGTCTGATTCTTACATCAACACTGATATCAATAATGTGAATATCTCAATTTTATAGATGAATAAAGAGTTTTAGGAAAATTAAGCTGAAGAATATCATAACTAGCATTTGCCTGAAGATGGGTAAAATGACTTGTCTTCTGAGTCCTCTAAACTATCTCCAAGTACTTTCCTTTTATTTGTAAGGGCTATATTTTTAAGTGTGAGCTTGATTGATTGGCATAGGGAAGACCTGGGCACAGTCAATCTAGAAATTAAGGTCAATTTGCTCTCCAAAGTTACCTAAAATGCTAAAGTCCCCTAGCAGTTAAGAAGTAGAGCCAGAAAGTAAGGGCCAGGAACAATAAATTGATGCCAAGTGGACTTTTAGAGTCAAGATTAGTAGAGATTGGGAGTCACCTAGTTCATAAATCAATTCATTTCAAAGAGAATTTATTGAGTTCTTGCTATCTGTGTTAGGACTGTGTTAGGTTCAATAGACATGACCAGCAACAAGGGCAAAGAAGAGATAAAACCCCATTTTTGAAGAGCAATGTTGGCATGATGTGATAAAGTACATTTTAAAGCTTTAAGGAGAAATACTGAGAACAGAAGTCTGTCAGGTGGCAAAAGTTGGCTTCAGAGTCTAAAGCAGGGACAGAAGAGGAAGAGGACCAGATGTTGAAGACACTAGCCAAGTGTATTGTTAGTAGGAATCCAGAGAAATGATGATGACAAAAATGGCAGACCCTGGGAAGTCATAAAGAGAATTCAGGAAAAGGGATAAAAGAGAAGTCACACTGAGGCAGAATATTTAGACCCTCATCTCCAGCCAAACCTGAATCTGAGGCAGCTGGATGTTTCAGGAGGTACTGAAAAAGTAAAGGGGAGAAAATGTAAGGACAAGGAAAGTAGTATGGCATGTGTTTGGCCCAGATCAGATTATTAGTCTCAAGGGTATTCAATACCTTTAATACCTACCCCTTACTGTTTGTTACTTATCCTCTCTGACTGCTTTATCATTTATAAAATGAGATTAATAATATTTGCTCTGCCTCCTTCACAGAATTGTAGGATTCGGGGTTGGGGGGGGAGCTTTAGATGTCTCCTACTCCAACCCTCTTATTTTGAAGAAAAGGACACTCATGTACAGATAGATGAAATCCCTTACTTGAAGTCATACAGATGTAACATGGCTTGGACTGAAATAGAGTTCTTAAGTATTTGAAAGTATTTTGAAAAGCTATTTAGTGATCAAAAATGAAAAGTTTCAATGGAAGTGTGATTTCAAGGGAAATGGAGATGGCCTTACAGCTAGAAAGAGATGAAATCAAGTCTCATCTTTGACACACAATTATTCTGATCCTGAGACTCGCTTTACCTCGAAGTGCCCCAGAACATTTTAAGTTTTAGAATAGTTGCTAATCTGATTTGATAGATTCAGTCTCCACACTGGAAAACTTATTAGACCATTGAAATGACACCCCTGGACAACAACAACAACAAAAAACATTTTTCTTGACTTACAGAAAAGAAATGCCACATTAAACATTTAATTCAGGTAATACCATTAATTTTCAATGGTTAGATTAAACACAGGAGGGGAAAACAGCATGCTGATGCTTGTCCCATGAAATCCAGAGATCAAGACCTCATACCAAGTCTCACATGTTTCACTAGTCAAGAATTAATTTTACAGAAGGATCCAAATATCCAAAGGATGTTAAGATTTCTAGACAAAGGAAATCAGTCAGAGAACATGTTAGGGAACTAATGGAAATATAGCAAGATTCTTGTGAGTAATAAGAGACCATGAAAAAAATCAGATTTTGGTGGGGTTGAAAGGCAGCTCACCCTGGTTCCCAACAGATATGTCAGATCACAAAATTAGAAGTAAGAATGGATTTTGTACTTTTCGTTTGTTGTATATCTCTCTCATTTCTTCTTTTCCTTAATATCCTATATCTAAGCAGTGCAATATAAAAGCATCTGAACTTAAAGACAGGAATATCTGAGTTCAAATCCTTCCTCAGCACTTAAGAGATGTGTGACCCTGGGCAAATCATTTAAGCTTTCTCAGCTTCAATTTCCTTATCTATAAAATGGGTATAAAAATAATCCCTAATTTAGTGGATTGTTGTGAGAATAAAGTGAAATAACATGATTTTATAAACATATAAGTATTTACAAGCCTTAGAGAGCTATATAAATGTTATCATAATCATCATCATCATCAATCATCATCATCATTTTCTCTAGGAACCCCCCTCTCTCAAAACTTTCATTTTTTTCAGGTGTTATTCTTCTTCTCTTTCGAGAATCTTTCTTCTCAATCTCCATCAAAACAATTCATCTCCCCATAACTACAATATTTTACCAGTGGAATAAGATGCAGTTTCCCCCTATCCCTGCCAATTTTCTAGCCAAAGAGAAACATTTATAAATGAGCAATTGTGCCATGAAATGGAAAGTGTTGGGAAAGACTATGGTGAAGCAAGAAGATGAAGATATATTTAATGTATTTTTATGAAGGAAAAGTTAGGGACCCTATAAAACACTATATATATATATATATATATATATATATATATATATCAATTATGAAAAAATCTTAATTACTTGGATATTGATCAGCTTAGAGAAGTACATGAATGAAGGAGGGAATGATGTTTTCAAAGTTGCACAAGATTGCTTTTTTCATTTTGTTGAACTCGGTATGTGGTCAGAGCTGCTGAGGAACCAGTTCTAGGAAGATTTAGGTTGAAGTTGGGGAGCATTTAGGATCTAGTGAAACTATCATCATTAAAACCAAAACCCTCAGCAAGGGTATGGATTGAAGGCATATCACAAATACTTTTTGACATTGGAAAAATTGACTTAACAAAATGAAAAACATTGGGAAAGCTCTTGATTGGAATTCAGATGGAGATGCTGTTGCCCTAGAGCAGACAGTAGTATTTTTAAAATATAAAAAAGGAAAGAAGTTCACAGAAATCTTCACTGCATGTCAAAATCTAGAAAAGAAAGTTCAGAAGACTTGCAAGATGAATCTGGTTTATGGAATGAGGATGACCAATAGATCAAAGATATCTCCCAACTCAAAAACTTTATGTAAGCATATATGATGGGCTAAATCTGATATCATAGCATTTTTTTGGAGTATGAAGTGATGCTCTCCTGGAAGATAGATGGCACAGTGGATAGAGTGCCAGGCCTAGAGTCAAGAAGACTCACCTTCCTGAATTCAAATCTTATCTCAGACACTAACTGTGTGACCCTGGACAAGTCACTTAACTCTGCTTCAGTTTCCTCATCTGTAAAATGAGCAGAAAAAGGAAATGGCAATCTACTCCACTATCTTTGAAAAGAAAATCCTAAATGAGATCAAAAACAGACATACTGAACTACAACAGTGATATTCTTCACATCTTTGTTCCTGACCCCTTTTTTGCAATAAATCAATTTAAAAGTCCAAAGTCTGACTATAATTATTACCTTCATGACAAGGTAATGGTATTTCCACTCGTTTGCTGTGTGATCATGGGCAAATAAAATGATTTCTCTGTTCTCAAGTTGCTCTGATTTTAAAATGGAAACATTACTTCTGTAAAGCACTTAGAAATACACAAATTGAGTCGTAGCATGTAAATATAAATTAATTTACTCTCCTGGATGCATTTTCCAAAGACTAAAAAAAAGAAATCATCCTTTTGAACCAATGTTTCATCTAAAAATGCAACTCAATATTGAGCCATAGCAATGTAAACTGGAGGGAGCTATGGATGAAGGGATTTCATAGATAAACATTATCCCCAATTTTTGTTTCATCTTCTCCTTGAACCAGACAATGATTTAAAGAAGAGAACAAGTAAAGGAATCTCATTAAAAGCAAAATTTAGTGGCTTCTCCACTTGGCCTTCAATATGTATCCATTTTTCCCTCCTGATCCCATCTTCTTCTAAGAAAGATCCTCTATGCCAGTCAGGGAAGTTTTATTTTCCCATAGTACCAAGGATTTAAATTAGCAGACCTCAGAGATCATCTAGTCCAACTCTTTCATTTTACTGCTAAAGAAACTGAGATCCTGAGAGACTATCTTTGTCATGGTCACAGAAGTAAAAAAGTAGCAGAGCTGGAAAATTTAACTCAGAATGATATTTGAACATTTCTTTGATATTTAAGTCTAGAAATCCTATCAAAAAGTTTAGTCTGGAATGACCTATTTTTGATAAAGTTTGGATAGTTCTTTATGATTCCTGTTTCCTCTGCCTATATTTTACCAACTTTATTATCTTTACAAAAAACAATGCCACATTTACTTTTCTCCAAACCTGCAAATTAATTCTCCTGTTCACTAGGAGTTTTTAGGAGTCACAAGCAATGACTCATCAATCACATCTCCCAGTTCTTTGGGACTTCACACTGTATTGACTTGAATTTACTAATGACAGTTAGGTGCTCTCTGATTCTCTTCATTAGCCTAAGATCTTGACTTTTGTCCTGTCATTGGATTTCATTGACTCTAGCAAAGAGAGAAAAACGAGACTGATGACTTTGCAATTCTGCCTCATTTAAATCCAATTCCATCACCCCACAATACCATTGGTCCTCTTTGAAAAGAAGGATGAATAAAATATTCTTTAGAAGGAACAATTCACCAAAAGCAGTTCCTAATCTGTCCTTTTTTACTTAAAAGATACCTTGCTGAGGACAGGGTGGGAGAAGAGTGGCAATTTAAGAGGTAGAGGAGCAAAGGAGCATCATTGAAGAGCATCATGCTAGTCATCCAGCACATTATGCAGAGCAGTGATGATCCTAATTCTTCTTTGATCCTCCTCTTTCCCCCAATGTAG
This sequence comes from Macrotis lagotis, assembly GCF_037893015.1. Lineage (NCBI taxonomy): Eukaryota > Metazoa > Chordata > Mammalia > Peramelemorphia > Peramelidae > Macrotis > Macrotis lagotis. The sequence goes on from NC_133659.1 coordinate 115,710,317, forward strand.
TTTGATATCTCATTCAGTTGGCTTTAATTTCTTTTCTAGCCTCAGCACAGCTAAAACTTTTCTTCTAGGGCCATGTCACCATTATCTATTGTCTGACTTTGCTCCTAGCATTGCAAAATGTCTTTTTAACATTTAAATTTATGTTGGTTCACAAGCTCTCTGCTCCTATGAAACTGAATGTTATGGAGCTTAACTGATTTGCCTATAATAACATAAGTGGTAAATATCAGAATCAGGATTCAAATTCAAATTTTGGAATTCAAATTCAGGTCCTTCTATCCTCCACTCTTTCCTCAAGTTTGTCCATGGTCATGTTCATTGCTTCCATGATACTGCATGTCTCTCATCCTCTGCCATCTCTTTCTCTTTTCCAGAATTAGAGTATTTTCCAATGAGTCCATCTTCTCATTGATATGGTCAAAGTATTTAAGCTTCAAGTTCAGTATTTGACCTTCCAATGAATAGTCTGAATATTTCTTCAAGAATTGACTGATTTGACTTCCTTACTGACCAAGGGACTCTTGAAAATCTTCTGCAGCAACACATTTCAAAAGTATCAATTTTGACACTCAACCAAGAGGTTGTTGGTCTGTTATCTATGCTTTGAAGGAAGTTCTCAGAAGCTCTCCCTCCCTTTAAAACTAGTTCTATAACCAGGACATAATGACTCATATATACTCAACTTCACCCCGGAGATGCTTCCTCTGCCATCATTTTTACCTACTGCTTTCAGAATGAGAGAGAGAGAGAGAGAGAGAGAGAGAGAGAGAGAGAAAGAAATCCTCAACATAGCTCTTGACAGAAAGTCTGTCTGAGCATTTAAACAATGCATTCCATTAGCAGTGAATTAGGAAGAATCTCTCCTTGTACAGAAAGGCTAGGACACTTACTTTATGATTCTTTTTGCACATCTTACTTAGAACAGCAGTTGCATTTAGTCATAAGTCAGTGTTGCATTTACAGTTTAAATTAGGTCCTCATTGACTTTTTAAATATATTTGTCTCCAGTCAAAATTGCCAATGTATCAACTTACCGAAGGAATAATAAATCTTGTTTCCACTAAGCTGCTGCTGTATAAAAATTGCAGGATTTTTTGACATAAATTTTCAAAACAATTGTAACTTGTTACTTCAATACAAGACATGAACTACTGCAGTCTGTCCACAGTGACTAGGAAAACACTGGGCAAGAACCCAACAACACATTCTTTGACAGCAGCATGAAATATTTTATAACAGTTTCCAGGAAGTTTTCACTGACTGCCCCAATTAAAATGAAATCTTCTTGAGGGCATCTGTTGTAGGAATCCTTAACCCATACCACTTCTTATTGCCCATTGCAATCACAGAGCAATGCTCTACAAATTTAGAGCAGGTCTAATTCTGCAATGTTACAGGATATTTTTCCTTTGAATTCAATAACCCTCATCTCTCAAAGACATTTCTGTCAGAGGCCTGGGACCTCCTGCTGTAGTTGTTACTCTAGAAACAGGAATTACTTCAGTTTAGGGGGAAATTCATGCAGATGTTTATAACAAATCAGTGACCCTCTTTGAATCAGGGGTAATTCAGTAGGTTGCCCTCATTGACTTATCAATGCCATTAATCCCAGACAGAAGAGACCAGCAATAGTCACTAGCTGACATTCTGTTCCATGATACAAGCTTACCCCCAATCCCAGGACCCCACACTGTTTATCATTTTGTAACAATAGTTTTCATAGATGGGACTATATCCCTGTACTCCCATTAATTCCCTACTGGCAAGAGAACAGAAATTCTCTCAGTCCTCTGTCTTGTACTCCATGCTAATGGACCTAGTCATAGACCAGATAGTCTATCTCCAGTCATCCCTGCCAGTCACTCTCAGTTAAAAATCCTAAATATTAGCAGAGCTTCCAAAAGGAGATTCTTTGCAGGTGTACTCCAGGATGATAAGATTGGCATTCTGATGAAGTTCTCCCTTTGGCTGCTTCCATTTGATCCTGTAGTTCTGGCTCAGATAAAGTTAGCATTGTTGGACTTTCTAAGGTGCCTATTTATCCTCTTCTGAGGACTGGGGCCCCAGATTGTGAACCAGATCTGAGTATGGCAAATAAACAGATTCCTGCCTCAAGGATAGTAAAGAGAATTCTTTCATTGTGTCTTCCATTCTACCAGGCTATTTTCATATCACACTCATGCTTTTTGAGTTCTACCTTCCACCAGACATTCCATTTCCCAACTTAGTATGCTATGCTATGGATTAATTCATTTTCTCCATAAATAGTTTAACCTTGACCCATCCCAATGTAACTCAGTCATCTGCATTCCATACTGCACTTGAAAATGCTTTCTTTCCCAACCCCAATCTTCAATTCCCCCAAACATTTTTTTCTACCTTAGACTCTACGAACAATAATCAAATCAACACTACTATTCTTGGAAAAGATAAATCACCCAACTGTCATATGACTCCATTATCTTGGATTTGTATCTCAAGTGCTTAAAGGCATAGGGTCTGGAAAGTAGTTAGTGTTTAATAAATGCTTTTGGATACATTCATTCATTCATTCATGTTAACTACCAATAATCACTTTTTTCTTTGTACCTGCTGGATGATTTTTACTTGATCATCCAACTATGATTTTCTGTTGCTTAATCCTTATTAAACATAAGGTTAAAAATATGTAGCTATAGAGAGGCAGAGACAAAATGGTAGAGCTCTCCACTAAACCACTCCAAATACCTTTAAATAATGATCCTAACCAAATTTTAGAGTGGCAATACTCACAAAAAGACTGAGTGAAACAATTCTCCAGGTCAAGACAACTTGGAAGATTGATAGGATGGATCTGCTACATCGGAGTGAATGAGGAGTGCAGGACCACCTGAGTTATGCCAGAGCAAACCAGCCCCAGTCTTTCAGGAATAGGAAACTGTGTGACTGGGTCAGTGATGTTAGGTTCCAGACTTCTCAGTCCAGATATTGTCATGGACAACTTGGAAGGTCAGTAAGAAAGGTATGAAAGGTAAGATTGGAGCACAACCCAGCATAGACCTCAGCAATGTAAACCCAGTCCCAGAAGACTAAGGGTAGGCTTCAGGACAACTGAATCAGCATCAGCAGCTGCTTCTGGAGATCTCAGCCCATGAATAGTAAGGGAGTCAGAAAGAGATGACAGAATTCTCTTTACTATGCTTGAGGCAGGAATCTGTTTCTTTGCCCATACTCAGATCTGGTTCACAATTTTGGTCCCCAGTCCCAGGAAGAGGTGAAGCAGCACAACAGAGCTTACTGTCTAAGCAAAGCAGGGATTCTCCTCACAGTTCTAGGGCAGAAAGAAGTTACTTACAGACCACAGTACAGACTAGGAAGTAGTTATAACCTCTCATAAGACTCTGGAAGAATTGAGAACTTGCAGGTCCCTGGGGGTATCTCTGAAAGCAACTACAAAATCCCTCAAAAGCTTGGGACAGTGTGTCCTGTACCCACAAAGCATAACCCCAACTTAATAAAGAGTTAAAATTGGGTCACGGATTGGGGAAATGAGCAAGAGATAGAATAAAAAGAATTGATTATATACAGTAATTATTGTCGTATGGAATATCAAAATATATACTCAGAAGAAGAAAATGAAGTGAAAGCTACTATATCCAAAACCATCCAAAAATATGAATTGAGCTCAGGTTATAAAAGAGCTTAAAAAAGAATTCTGAAAATCAAGTCAGGAAGGTAGAAGAAAAATTTGGAAGATGTGGGAAAATCATAAAAACTCAGTCAGCAGCTTGGTAACGTAGATTCAAAAAATACTGAAGAAAATCAGATCTTAAAAATAAGACCACACCAAATGGAAAAAAAAGAGCTTCAAAAAGTCAAAGAAGAGAAGAATGCCTTAAAAAACAGAATTGGCCAAATGGAAAAAGAAACACCAAATAAAATAATTCCTTAAAACATAGACTGGAGCAAAGGAAAGTTGGTGACTTTGTGAGAAATCAAGAAAAGAATGAAATAAAACTAAAATAATGAAAAACTAGAAGAAAATATGAAATATCTTATTGGAAAAACAAGTGACCTGATCAAGGAGAGATAATTTAAAAATTAAGAACCACCTTAAAGCCATGAGCAAAAAAAGAACCTAGATATCATTTTATTTTGTTTTATTTTTTAAAGATTTTATTTATTTTGAATTTTACAATTTTTCCCCTAATCTTGCTTCCCTACCCTCCACACCCCCACAGAAGGCAGTTTGTTAGTATTTACATTGTTTCCATGGTATGCATTGATCTAAGTTTAATGTGATGAGAAATAAATCATATCCTTAAGGAAGAAACATAAAGTATGAGATATAGCAGAAATACATAATAAGGTAACTTTTTTTCTAAGTAAAGGTAATAGTCTTTGGTCTTTGTTTAAATTTCACAATTCTTTCTCAGTATACACATGGGATTCTCAATCGTGAATATCCTAAAATTGTTCCTGATTGTTGCCCTGTTGGTATGAGCAAGTCCATTAAGGTTGATCATCACTCCCATGATGCTGTTAGGGTGTACAATGTTCTTCTGGTTCTATTCAACATGCTCAACATCAGTTCATGCAAATCCCTCCAGGCTTCCCTGAATTCCATCCCTCCTGGTTTCTAATTGAACAATAGTGTTCCATCACATACATATACCACAGTTTGCTAAGCTATTCCCCAATTGATGGACATTCACTTAATTTCCATTTCCTTGCTACCACAAACATAGCTGCCCTAAATATTTTTGTACAGGTGATTTTTTTACCCTTTTTCATAATCTCTTCCAGATAAAGACCCAGTAATGGCATTGTTGGATCAAAGGGTAAGCACATTTTTGTTGCCTTTTGGGAATACTTCCAAATCACTCTCCAGAAAGGTTGGATGAGTTCACAGCTCCACCAACAATGTATGTGTCCCAGATTTCCCACATCCCTTCCAACATTGATCATTGTCTTTTCTGGTCATATTGGCCAGGCTGAGAGTTGTGAGTTAGTACCACAGGGATGTTTTAATTTTCATTTTCCTAATAATTAGTGATTTAGAGCAATTTTTCATATGACTATGATTTCCTCATCTGTAAATTTCCTTTGCATATCCTTTGACCATTTGTCAATTGGGGAATGGCTTGTCTTTTTTTTTTAATTTGACTCAGTCTAGACATCATTTTACAAGAAATTGTTGAGAAAAACTACTCTGATATTCTAGAAGCAGAGGGTAAAATAAAATTGAAAGAATGTACTGATCACCTCCTGGAAGAGATTCCAAAATGAATACTGCCAGAAATATTATAGTCAAATTTCAGATCTCCCAAGTCAAAGGGAAAATATTTCAACTATTCAGAAAGGAAAAAATTCAAATATTGTGAAGCCACAATCAGGATAATATAAATTTTAGCAGCTTCCACATTAAGGGATTATAGGAATTAGAATACGATATTCTGGAAAGCAAAAGAGCTTGGATTACAACCAAGAATCAACTATCCAGCAAAATTAAACACATTCTCTCAGGGGGAAAAGATGGATATTCAATGAAATATGGACTTTCAAACATTCCTGATGACATGACCAGAACTGAACAGAAAATTTCATCCTAAATACAAGACTCAAGGGAAGCATAAAAAAAATAAAAAAGGAAAGGCAAATCATAAGAGACTTAATAATGTTGAACTGCTTTATTTTCCTGCATGGGAAGATCACTGATAACTCATGTGAGTTTTCTTGTTTTTTTAGAGAAATTACAAGGAGTATATATAGAGAAGGCATTGGTGGGGAGTTGAATTTGAAGGGATAAATATTTTAAAAAATGGAATTAATGGGTAAGAGAGGAATGTACTGGGATAAAAGGAAAGGGGGAGGTAGAATGGGTTAAGTTATATCACAAATAAAAGGGGGAAAAGCTTTTGCAATGGAGTGGAAGAAGGGGAGATGATGGGAGAGTGAGTGAGCCTTATTCTCATCAGAGTTGGCTCAGAGAGAAATAACATACACACTCAATTTTGTATAGAAATCTATCTTAGGAGAGGAAAGGGATGGTAGAAAGGAGTGGTGGGTAGGTGATAGAAAGATTGTAGAAAGATGGTAGTCAGTTACAAAACACTTGAGGGGGGAATAGGTGAAAGGAGATAGAGAACTGAATAAATGGGGGTGGGGAGAATAGGATGGAAGGAAATAACAATTAGCAAGAGCAGTTGTGCAAAAAATATTGAAATAAACTTCTGTGATAAAGACCCCATTTCTGAAACATAGAGAACTGAATCAAATTTATAAAGAATCAAAGCCCTTCCCCAGTTGATAAATGATCAAAAGATATGAATATTTTTCAGATGAGGTTATCAATGCTATCTATTTAAATCATTTTAAAAAATGTTCCAACTCACTATTGACAGGAGAAAGTGGGTTGGAACAATTCTGAGGTACTACCTTATACCTATTAGATTGGCTAATAGGATAGAAAGAGAAAATGACAAATGTTGGAGGGGAATGTAGAAAAAAATGAGACTTTAATGTGCTATTGAGAGGAGATGTGAAGCATCTGTTGAGCCATTTGGACCTATGGCCAAAAGACTATAAAATCATGCCCATTCTTTGACCTAGCAATACTACTACCAAGTCTATATTCCAGAGGAGATGAAAAACAGGAAGGAAAAGGACCTATATGCATAAAGATATTTAACTGACAATTGAAGGAATGTCCATCAGTTGGGAATTGGCTTAGCAAATTGTGGTATTTGATTAAGATGAAATGCTATTCTATTATAAGAAATGATGGACAGAATGCTCTCTGTAAAAAGCTTGCATGAGCAAATGCAACAGGAAATGTACAAAGTAATGGCAATATTATAGGATGATCAGTTGTGAATGATTTATCTTTTCTCAGCAATGCTTTGACCCAAAAGAACTGAAGGATTTTTGATGCCCTATTCATCCCAAAGACAGAGCTGATGGTGTCTAAATACAGATTGAAGCATACTTTTTCTTTACTTTATTTTTCTTGAGATTTTGGGGGGAAATTATGTTTACTTTTACACATGACTATTATGGTACTGTTTTTCATGACTACACATTTTTAACCTATATCAAATAACTTGCTTTTTCAATGAGAGGGATTGGGGTGGTAGGAAGGGAGAGAACTCAGCACTCAAGATTAAGAATGACTATTCAAACTTCTTTTTGCATGTAATTAGGAGAAAATAAAATAAAATAAAATACCAAAAAAATAGATGGCTGTTGGTTGTTGGCAAGCAGCTTTTATAGATGTATAGAGTAGAAAACAATGTCAGCTGCTCATTGGTTGTCTTTATCATGTCAACATTCAGAAATAATGATTTTTATCAGTACTACCAATTCTGAATATATAAGACAATCAGAATTTGAAATTCCTGGAGTCAGAAGAAAACTTGGAGTTCTTGAAAACCAATGATTCTCAAACTCAAAACTCTTTACACTCTTAAAATTATTGAGAGTACCAAAGAACTTTTGTTTGTGTGGATTTTAGTTATATAGAGCTAGAGATATATTAGAAATCAAACTTATGCATTTTAAAATACTTATTCATTTAAATAATAATAAACCTATCAACTTTTAACATTAATAACAAAATTTATGAAAATAGCTATATTTTTCAAAATTAAAAATAGTGAGAAGAATAGCCTTGTTTTATATATTTTTGCATATCTCTCTAATGCCTGGCTTAACAGAAGAAAGTTGTATTCTCCTTTCTGCTTCCACATTCAATGTGATATAATTTGTTGTTTTGATTAATGTATATGAAGAAAATCTGTCCTTACTCAGATATATAGTTGGAAAAAGGGAGAAGCATTTTAATAGGCAGATAATATTTTAATAATATTTTGGAAATAGCATTGGCCTTAAAGACTTCCTGAAATGAACCCACAGGAGGTCTATGAACCGTGGTTAAAAAACCAATGATTTAGACTAACTCCCTCATTTCATAATAAAGGAAACTGAGGCCAAGTGCTTTTAAGTGACTTGCCAAAGACCATGTAGATCATAAGCAGCAGAAACAAGATGTGAATTATATTGTCTATCTATAAATCTAGTTCTAGAGGGGTGCTCTATATTCTCTCAGATACCAGGAAGAATGAAATATTTCTTTATGAAAGACAAGAATATCAAGGAAAAATCTTTTTAAAAGAACCAAAGAAACATAGGGGAATCTAAACATGTCAGTAGGCTAATTGAGTACAGTGGAAAAAGAGCACTTGGACTGATGTCAGAGGACTTGGATTCATATCCAATTACAACCTGTTTGATAGATAATTCATTTCATTTTTCTGAAGTCGGTTTGTTTAACTATAAACTGAAAGCAATGACCTCAATAAGGCTTGGAATTCCTCCTAGCTCTCAATCTATGAAACTATGTTGAAGGGTGAAAGAATTTGATAGAGAGGAAAAGAAGGTCTATTGAGCCTTTGAAATTAGATAAATTGAGTCTCTTCCCACAGAAGAGGGAGTTGGACTTTTAAAAGAGATAGCAGCTTTACAACTCTATGAAATAATGCTAAGGATATCAAAAGTGCTTCCAGAAATAAGGACACCTGATAATAGTCACAGGAAGACAAGTTGAGTCATAGTGGTTAATGACTCTTACTAAGGAGTATCAAAACCTGAGCTGAACAATTGTAAGGTATGATGTTTTGTTGGAGCATGTATACAGGATGTGAGGGAGAGCCTCCTGAGAATTGTCAAATCTGATTTATGTATATATGTATATATGTGGGGGTGAAGGAGGGGATGATATCTCTAGAAAGAAGCATCTCTAGGGACTAGTATGTTCTTGGCAGGAAGAATGGAGATTTGAGGGATGGAGGTAGTGTTTTCATCACTACTATAAAAATGAAAGTAGGGCTTTGGAAGGATAAAGAGGTTATGGAAAGTAAACAGCTGGTTAAAGAGACAATATTGTAAAACCACATTTGTATTTCCAGGCCAAGGTTTAAGATAGATGAATTATAAGTTCTTGGCCAGGGATGAAGTACAAGGAAGGAAATGAATATTATTTGCCAGGAATTATGCTAAGAGCATTACCAATATTATTTCATTTTTATCCTAACAATAAACCTGAAAAATAGGAACTACTATTGCCCCCATTTTACAGAGGGCAAATTGGTTAAGTTACTCTCCCAATGTCATACAGCTCGTGAATATTAGAGGCTAGATTTTAACTTAAATCTTCCCAACTCCAGGCCCAATGCTCTGTTGACAACACTATCTAGTTATAAACATGTACAAGTAAGAACATATTTACCAAGTCTTAAATATGTGATTGAGAAAAAAAATCTAGTTTTTTAAAAAATGAAAGAAAAGGGAGAAAATCATGCATATACACATACTGTGTATCACATGAAATCTCAGGAATTTTGGGGGGGGGGAATGGGAGGTGAAAGGAACAGTCATTGACATAGGTAACTAACTCCCAGCATGGAACTTTCCTTCAAAAATTTAAACTTCTCTGTAATTTATCATTTTAGAGGTAGCTAGGTGGTATAGCATATAGAGCAGTGGATTTGGAGTCAGGAAGACCTGGATTTAAATACAGCCTCACACACATATGAGTTACATGACCCTGAGCAAGTTACTTAACTGCTTTCTACCTTAGCTTCCTCAACTATAAAATGGGGATATGAACAGCATCTTATCTCACAGGTTTTTTGCAATATTTGTAAATGACCAAAGAACATAGCATTGCATGTAATAGGTGCTATACAATTGTTTCTTCCTTTTCCTATCCTTAATAGAATCACATAGAATGCTAATGGGTTGTTTAACTTCTCCATGATTACCTGACTACTAATATTAAAACCAGGCCTTAGCTTAGGTCTGCTCAATTCTTTTCTTTTTTTTAGGTTTTTGCAAGGCAAATGGGGTTAAGTGGCTTGCCCAAGGCCACACAGCTAGGCAATTATTAAGTGTCTGAGACCGGATTTGAACCCAGAGACTCCTGACTCCAGGGCCAGTGCTTTATCCACTGCATCAACTAGTTGCCCCAGGTCTACCCAATTCTAAGATTGGTTCTATGTCATACTCCCTCACAAGAAATAATATATATATATATATACATATATATATATATATATATATATATATATATATGAAAGATAGACATAGTATTCAATGTCTCCAAGATGTCTAAATATAAATATATATAGTATGGATAATATAATGAATTAGTCTTCTTGATAGAAGGAGATATCATAGGATACAATTCATGACAATACTATGTAAAGAGTATGCTATATTTTAAGAACAGAGAGACCAAAAAAGATGGTGAAGGAACCAACAAAGAACATGGAGGAAGACACACTCCTGTTTAAAAATCCACCAACTAGAAGTGACAACATGGTGAAGAGAAATGGGGGCATATCAATGAATGGAAAAATGAGAATGATATAACAATGATTGCATACTCATGAAACCCAAGTACCACTTAACATTGGCTAATGTAAATATCTCATCTGGTTTTAATTCTTCTTCCGTTTTGGGGTAAAATGGAATAGTGGAAAGTGCACTGGTTCTGGAGTCAAAGGAGCTAGATTCAGATCCTGTCTCTTTATTCTTACAACCCATGTGACTTCTAGAAAGTCACTTAGCTTCCATGGGCCTCAATTACCTCAGTTTTAAAATGAAGGAATTAGACTAGATGGCCCTTCCAGTTCTGAGTCAGCAATCATATATGATTGTATAAAAATCAAACTCAATTCTATATATCTAATCTTTTACCATGACAGTATGGACAGAATTGCATAATGAAACCACAGAAAACATATCCCCTTTTCCAGAGTGAGTAGCACAGGTTTCTACTTTTTTTACTCCCAGGGAATCTTGGAAACAACTTCCTCTGAACTCACATTCACCTTGGAGAGGAAGTTAAACTTCTTCAATCAGTCTTGCCTAGGTTGTACATTGATCCCACTGGTATCATGTTACTCTACCTCTTTCTGGGTGCTAAGAAACCAGGATAAGGGTTATTACAACTTTCAGTGCAGAGATCCTTGGGAATTGAAGACTGATCTAGCATCCCATAATTTGTCTCCCTGCCTTTTCCCAACCGACTCATGCTGCTAATTCCTTACTCAGGAATATTCTTTAGTTTTGAACACTGTCATCTAATTCTTAAATTGTCAGACCAAAACTCCATTCATCAGCTTCTTCTGTTCCCAGAATTCTTTGTATCAGAGTCTGTACTTCATCATACAATTGCCTTGTTTTCCTTGAACCGTCTTATGGGAAATAGAAAAATAAAGACATCTTCTCCCACTAAAGAATGACTCTCTTGGCCTAAACATTGTGAGAAATTAAGACCTCTTCTATTCCACCTTGGCTATGGCCATTAGGCTGTAAAGAACTCAGCCAGAAGAAGGACATGGATGACGAATTCCAGAAACAAGTCAAAGTCAGCAAAGGGGGATATAGTGGTGATGAAGAATTGCAAGCATTCAGAGCTTTCTTTCCCAAAAGCAGAACAACTGAGAAATTCTAGAGTTACCTTGTTGATAAATTAGTCCTCCAGGCGAAGATGAACTGCTGCTTATAGTCCTGATTTTTACCAGTAAAGATTAATTAGTTGCCAGAATAGGCTAAAATCTTCAGAGAAGTGGTCTGCCATCTTGGAGTTCATGATAGATGAGGAAGGAAATGACAGCAATAGTCTGGCATGCATATTAGAATGGGGAAACAAAGATTTCAAATATAAGGAAAGCATAGGCTGGATTCTGGGATCTATCTAAGATTTTACCAGGGAATATTGCTTAAACAGAATGGGACTACACAAACAAAAATGACTCCTTTGAGAAAGAAAGTGAAAAGGTATCAAGAGACTGATATGACTATATAAGGAATTCAACAATCATTTCAGGTTTTTAAAAGATGTACATAGAACTTGAAATAAGAAACTAAGAATGAATACAAAAGAGTGACATGGTCAAGTCAACTCAGCAAGCACTTATGGTTGTCCATCATGATGGAAGAGGACCAGTGCAGAACAATGTTAGGGTCAAGGTACAGTGTGCCTGATGATGGCTGACCAGAACAATATGAACTTGGAAAGTTCACCCTCATATTGAGCACAAATAGTCCATATGAACATTTGGGATGGAGAAGTTTCTAAATTTGTATAGCTCATGTTTTTTGGGCTGATGAAATTTTACTTTGCTCATAGAACACATACCATTTTTTTTTTGATGCGGACACATACATTCCTGTTTCAGCATCTCCTAAGTCTCACATTATTTCAAAGTTCTTCAGAGAGACCTTGAGAGTATTGAATTGCTCCTTCTGACTTCCATGTGAGCTCTTGCCTCATGTGAATTCTCTGTAAAATAATCTTTTAAGTAAATGTATGTTTGGCATTCAAACAATGTGACTAGCCCATCAGAGTTGTGCTCTCTGCAATACAGTCTGAATACTTGGCAGTTCACTCAAGAGAGGAACTCAGAGGTCTGTATTTTTGTCTTGCCAGGTGATCTACAGAATCTTTCTAAGACAATTCAAATGAAAGCAATTCAGTTTCTTGGCATGGTTGTAGTTTACTGCCCAGGTTTCACAGGCATACAAAAATGAGGTCAGCAAAATATCTTTGTATATGCTCAGTTTGGTAGGTAATCTAATAACACTTCTCTCTAACATGTTCCTTCAGAGCCTCCCAAACACTGAGCTGGTTTTGGTGAGGTATACATTAATCTGATCATCTTTGCGCATATGTCTGGAAAGAATATTGCGAGGGTAAGTGACCCTAGTCACATAACTGAAAATATCTCCATTTGCTGTCATTGATGGTATGGTGCTACCTAGTGAAGAACTTCTATTTTCTTGGTGTTGAATTTGGTATTCTTGATGTTAACTAAGTGCTAGGTCTTGTAAGAATGTTTGGACCACTAAAACTCAGAATGATCTGAGATTTGCAATGAATACTAAGGTGAAATGATTTTTGTGTGTGACTGAGATGGAAAAAGTATGCAATTTTATTTTGCTTTGTTTCATTTTTATTTTTTAGATATATTGACTTTTTCCAAATACATGCAAATATTATTTTCAACCATTATTTTCACTTTTACAATTTTTCCCCTAATCTTACTTTACCCCCCCACCCCCCACAGAAGGCAATTTGCCAGTATTTACATTGTTTCCATGGTATGCATTGATCCAAATTGAATGTTATAAGAATGACATCACATCCTTAAAGTAAAAGAGATAGCAAGATCAGAAAATAAAATATCAGTTTTTTTTACCACAGTTCTTTCTCTGGATACAGATGGTATTCTCCATCGCAGACAGCCCCAAATTGTCCCTGGTTGTTGCACTGATAGAACAAGCAAGTCCATCAAGGTTGAACATCACCCTCATGTTGCTGTTAGGGTAAACAATGTTTTTCTGGTTCTGCTCATCTCACTCAGCATCAATTCATGCAAATCCTTCTAGGCTTCCCTGAATTCCCTTCCCTCCTGGTTTCTAATAGAACAATAGTGTTCCATGACATACATATACCACAGTTTGCTAAGCCATTCCCCAATTGAAGGACATTTACTTGATTTCCAATTCTTTGCTACCACAAACAGGGCTGCTATGAATATTTTTGTACAAGTGATGTTTTTACCCCTTTTCATCATCTCTTCAGGGTATAGACCCAGTAGTGGTATTGCTGGATCAAAGGGTATGCACATTTTTGTTGCCCTTTAGGGGTAGTTCCAGACTGCTCTCCAGAAAGGTTGGATGAGTTCACAGGTCCACCAACAATGTAATAGTGTCCCAGATTTTGAGCAACCCTTCCAACAATGATCATTGCCCTTTCTGGTCATATTAGCTAGTCTGAGAGGTGTGAGGTGGTACCTCAGAGATGCTTTAATTTGCATTTCTCTAATAAGTAGTGATTTAGAGAAATTTTTCATATGACTATGGATTGTTTTGATCTCATCTGCAAATTGCCTTTGCATATCCTTTAACCATTTGTCAACTGGGGAATGGCTTCTTTTTTTAAAATTTGACTCAGTTCTCTATATATTTTAAAAATGAGTCTTTTGTCAGAAATTGTAGTTGTAAAGATTGTTTCCCAGTTTACTACATTCCTTTTGATCTTGGTTACAGTGGTTTTGTCTGTGCAAAAGCTTTTTAATTTACTGTTATCAAAATCATCTAGTTTGTTTTTAGTGATGTTCTCCATCTCTTCCTTAGTCATAAACTGCTTTCCTTTCCATAGATCTTACAGGTAAACTAGTCCTTGATCTTCTAGTTTGCTTTATAATATTGCTTTTTATGCCTAAATACTATATCCATTTTGATTTTATCTTGGTATAAGGTGTGAGGTGTTGGTCTGTTCTACAGTTCTTCCATACTAACTTCCAATTTTCCCAGCAGTTTTTCTCAGAGAGTTTTTATCCCAATAGCTGGACTCTTTGGGTTTATCAAACAGAAGATTACCATAATCATTTCCTGCTTTTGCACCTAGTCTATTACACTGGTCCACCACTCTATTTTTTTTAGGTTTTTGCAAGGCAAATGGGGTTAAGTGACTCGCCCAAGGCCACACAGCTAGGTAATTATTAAATGTCTGAGGCTGCATTTGAACCCAGGTACTCCTGACTCCAGGGCCTGTGCTCTATTCTTTGTGCCATCTAGCTGCCTCTATAGTATAATTTTAAATCTGTTAGGGCTAAGCCACCTTCTTTTGCACTTTTTTTCATTGAATCCCTGGAAATTCTTGACTTTTTTATTTCTCCATATGAATTTACTTACCACTTTTTCTAACACATTAAAGTAATTTTTTTGGAATTTTGATTGGTAGAGTACTAAACAGGTAGTTTAGTTTTGGTAGAATTGTCATTTTTATTATATTGGCTCAACCTATCCATGTGCAGTTGAAGTTTGCCCAGTTATTTAAATCTCATTTTATTTGTGTGAGAAATGTTTTGTAACTGTTTTCAAAAAGTTTATGAATCTGCTTTGGCAGGCAGACTCTCAGGTATTTTATATTGTTTAAGGTTACTTTGAATGGGATTTGCCTTTCTAGCTCTTCCTGCCATTTCTTTTTAGTCATATTTAGAAAAGTTGAGGATTTATGAGAGTTTATTTTATGTCCTGCAACTTTGCTAAAGTTGCTAATTGTTTCCAGTAGTTTTGGGGGATGATTTCTTGGGATTCTCTAGGTAGACCATTATATCATCTACAAAGAGTGAAAGTTTTGTCTCTTCCTTCCTAATTCTAGTTCCTTCAATTTATTTTTTCTTCTCTTATTGTTGAGGCTAACATTTCTAATACAATATTGAATAGTAGTGGTGATAATGGACATCCTTGTTTCACCCCTGATCTTACTGGGAATGCCTCTAGTCTATCATTGAATATAATGCTTGTTGATGGTTTCAGATAGATACTGCTTATTAGTCTAAGGAATAGTCCA
The DNA here is from genome assembly GCF_037893015.1 of Macrotis lagotis. Classification (NCBI taxonomy): domain Eukaryota; kingdom Metazoa; phylum Chordata; class Mammalia; order Peramelemorphia; family Peramelidae; genus Macrotis; species Macrotis lagotis. Next base: position 115,725,723 of record NC_133659.1, read on the forward strand.
TTCATTCCCACACTTTCTAGTGTTTTTACTAGGAATGGGTGTTGTATTTTGTCAAAAGCTTTTTCAGAATCTATTGATATAATCATATAATTTCTGATAGGTTTATTGTTGATATAAGTAATTATACTAACAGTTTTACTAATATTGAACCAACCCTGAATTCCTGGGATAAATCCTACTTGGCCATAATATATTATCCTAGTGATAACTTGTTGTAATCATTTTGCTTAGAATTTTTGCATCTATATTCATCAGGGAGATAGGTCTATAATTTTCTTTCTCTGTTTAACTCTTCCTGGTTTAGGTATCAACACTATATTGGTGTCATAGTTAGGCAGAGTTCTGTCTTTCCCTATTTTTCCAAAGAGTTTATATTGAATTGGAACCAGTTGTTCCATAAATGTTTGGCAGAATTCACTTGTGAATCCATCAGACCGTAGAGCTTTTTTTCTTAAGGAGTTCAATGATGGCTTGTTGAATTTCTTTTCTGAGATAGAGTTGTTTAGGTATTTAATTTCCTTTTTATTTAACCTGGGCAACTTATATTTTTGTAAGTATTCATCCATTTAACTTAGATTGACAAATTTGTTGACATAGAGTTGGGTGAAATAATTCTGAATTGTTACTTTAATTTCTTCCTCATTGGTGGTAACTTCACCTTTTTCATTTATGATACTAGCAATTTGGTTTTCTTTCTTTTTTTAAATCAAATTGACCAGAGGTTTATCAATTTTATTGGTTTTTTCATGAAACCAACTCTTGGTTTTATTTATTAGTTCAATAGTTATCTTGCTTTCAGTTTTATTAATTTCTCCTTTAATTTTTAGAATTTCTAATTCAGTATTTAATTGGGGGTTTTTAATTTGCTCTTTCTCTAATTTTTTTAGTTGCATATTTAATTCATTGATTTCCTCTTTCTCTAATTTATTCATGTAAGCATTTAAAGATATAATATATCCTCTGACAGCCGCTTTGAGTGAATCCCACAGGTTTTGGTATATTGTTTCATTATTGTCATTATATGTGATCAAATATTTAATTCTTTCTATAATTTGTTGTTTTATCCATTCATTCTTTAAAATGAAGTTATTCAGTTTTCAATTGGTTCTGGTTCTATATCTTCCTGGACCAATATTGCATATGATTTTTATTGCATTATGATCTGAGAAAAACATATTCACTATTTCTGCCTTTCTGCAATTGATTATGCCTTAGTACATGGTCAATTTTTGTGTAAGTTCCATGTAAAAAAGAAACACTGGTCTTGATTGCTAGGTATAAGTTCTAGTGAAAGGAGAATTTCAATTAAATCTAATGAACACTTATTTATTAAACTTGTATTATGAACAAAGCACTGACCTAGGTGCTAGAGACACAAAAAACCAAAACAAATAATTGTTCCTGACCTCAAGGAGTTTGGGTGAAATAGAAAAGTAAATAATTTAGTGACTACTACAGAGCAAGGAAATTTCCTAGATGCTAAGAGATAGAGAAGTTAGACTCATTTTAGGTGCTATTGTCTCCTGGAATTTAATCAGAAATAAAGATAATACACCTCTGAAATTATAATTTCATTTGGATCCTCAAGGAGAATATCAGTTCCTCAAGACTAAGAATAATTTGCATTAGTATATTGGGTAGAACAATTGTTTGGGGGAATTTGGATATCTGATAAAGTTTTGCTCAGGATCACCCAACTAATATATACCAGAGACATGACTTGGAACCAGTTCTATCCACCACATGACTACCTGCCACCTTGCAAATGGAAAACATTTAATAAAAGATTATCGAATGCCTCTGTTGAAAATGTAATCCCAATGGGGAAATAAGACCTGATTTGAGCATATTTTCAATAGCAAAGCTACAAAATCATGTATGGGATACTTAAATCATTAGACCAAGTTTCAAGTTTGGGCTTCATGCTTTCAAGGATGACATTTGGGGGGGTATGAGTGAAAATGAATGGCCCTCTTACTGTAGTCAGATCACAGAATTCTGTGTGGGGGGTGTGGGTATAAGGGAGAGAAAGAAATAGAGACAAATTAGAAAAAGATACAAGTTTTGAGACAGGTTCAGTTTTGGTAGCCTATTTTGTGAAGAAAGGATTTTGTAAACTAAATTATGTAGAAACCAATTTCTACAAATGATCACTATGACCACAACATATCAAGTGATTTTTGAATTAAAATTAAGATATAACTCCTTCACCTTTATTTTCTTCCTTTTCCTACTCTAGGAATTTTCTATGACGTTTTTATTTTGTCTTAGTGCAATTACTTTTTTTCCATTATTTTATCTTTATCTATGGAATGAGATCCCCTCAGATCCTCCTAATTCTCTCCATCTCAGATCTTCCCTAGAGACAAAAGTTAACAACAAATACTGACTGATTTTGAAGCAATGTTCTGTTCTAGCAGTCCACCACTTCTTGCTATGAGAGAGAAAGATTTTATATATGTTCTCCATGAGTTTCTTTAGTTTTTTATTTTCTTTATAAATTAAATATTCTTTATTCTTAGTTTACAAAGCATCTGCTCTTTCTCTCACCTAACTCCTTCCCAGACTAGGGAAAGAACCCTCTAAAACAAATTTATATAGTCAAGCAAAGGATATTCTCATGATTTTTAAAATCTAAAATATGTGCTTCATACTACATATCTTGTCCATCATCATGCTCAAAAGAGGTGGGTAGTATTCTAAACCACTGATCAGGAATCATGGTTGCTCACTGTACTGATCAGACTTCATATGACTTTTGAAATTAATTCTTTTTTTATAATTTTGTTATATATCTATATCTATCTATCTATCTATCTATCTATCTATCTATCTATCTATCTATCTATATTGTTCCATTTCTGCACACCATACTCTGCATAAGTTCAAAGAAAGGTTCAAATGATACCTGGTCCCTGCACTTCTTCCTCATTTGCCTGTTGTGCCTCTTGATTATATGAGATAAAATGTCTCCCTACCACCTCATTCTTTCCCCTTTCCTTTAAATATCCTTTCCCTTCCCTTTCTCCCTTTACGATCATCAAAACCTAACAAAAATCATTCCCATTCTGATCTATTCAATTTGACTCCTTTTATGACTTTTGCTGATATAGTTCTTGGAGGACACTTGCAATGCTCTCCCATCCATTCCTGTTAGAATGCAAACACTTTATCTCTATAAAGTCTTTTCTGATTTGTTTGCTTATATTTACCTTTCATGTTTCTCTTTACTCATATGTTTGATTTCAAAAATTCTACTCCTCTATTCTTTTTATCAGGAATGTTTGGTAAGCCTCTATTTCATAACTGACCCATTTTCCCCCATAGTGCTCAGTTTTTATGGACAAGTTATTTTTGGTTATAAATTTATTTTTGGCCTTTTAGAATATCATGTTTCATGATCTCCACTACTTTATTGGTGGTAGTTGACATATCTTATGTGATCCTGATCTTCTGTACTTAAATTCTTTCTTTATGATTACTGATTTTTCTTTAACTTGGCAGCTTCAAATTTTCACTGTAATGTTCCTGAGTTTTCATTTTGAAGTTTTTATTAGGAGGTGACTATTGAATTTTTCTATTTTCACTGTGCCATCTGGTTCTGAAAAATCTGGGCAATTTATTTCCTGAGTTCTTGGAATATGATAATCAAGTTCATTTTTTTATCATGAATTTCAGGTTGTCCAATGATTCTTAAATCATCTCTTCTTGATGCTTTTCAGATTAGTTGTATTTGAATTGTGATGCCTTATATTTTTTCCAGCTTTTCACTATTTTATCTTGTTTGTAATAATTTTCATTTTGTTATGGTGTCATTAATTTCTAATATTCAGGTATGCTATTACTTAAAGTTTTATACCTCTTATATCATTCTGTTTACCTTTTTCCCAAGTCTCTCCTCAGCAGCTCTCATTTCTTTTCCAGTTCTTTTCTCAATTGCTCTAGTTCTATTTATAATATCACTCTAAATTTATTTTTAAGTTGTTCCATTTCTTCTTGAACCTCTACCTGATCTTATGGTCAAGCTGTTTGTTTGTTCATTTTGAGACTTTACCTGTAGGTATATTGGATTTATGTTCTTCTGGGTTTATGCCTTGGGCATCCCTGACATCATTCTAGTTTTTAAAATATTTTTGTTTGTTTATTCTTCCTGTTCTGTGCTCTGTGCAACCTGCCTTTGCTCATCTCAATAGGAATTCTTTGAAGGCTATCTGATCCTGGCTCTTATGGGATGTCCCTTTCCCCAAAAAACATTTATTTAGATGAGGCACCAAATTCATGATCTTCTCTAAGTGATGGGGGCTCTGGGTGCTAGTCTACAATGAATCCAGGTTCCAGCTTATTTTCTGGTTTAGTGACTGATATAGGTTGGCAAAGCTAGAAATTCTGGAAGCTCCTCTGGGTGACCACTTGTTGGTTTGAATCCAGGGACTGATTCTGTAAATAGATCTGGGAAACAGAGGGAGCCTACATTGCTGTCCTAAACTTGAGAATTGTGTGTGCTATGTCTGTAAAACCAGCACAACCCATTCCACAGTTCCTATTATAGTCACTTGCCAGTGGGTCAAATTTGTGATCTTGGTCTGGGAAAAAATGGCCCAAGTCCTTTCCCCTTTGATTTACCATTTATAACTCAATTTATTATTTTTATTGTAGTAGTAGTAGTATAGTAGTAGTAGTAGTAGTAGTAGTAGTAGTAGTAGTAGTAGTAGTAGTAGTAGTAGTAGTAGTAGTAGTAGTAGTATTTTGTTGTAGTAGCTGTGGAGGAAGCTAGGCTGTATTGCATCTTCCCACTCTGCCATCTTGGTTGGTTTCATCCTGGTGCAATTGTATATTTGCATCCTTCTCCAGAAATCCCTGCAAGACCTCTTCCCTTGTTTGCTATTTAATCAGGGCCTTCTTTTAATTTTGCTAGTTCTTCACATCCATAGGCCCTGGTTTACTCATTTCCTCTTTTCAGCTTCTCTTTGACTGAATCTTCACCATCTACTGCTAAGAAATGAGAATTCTTCTTGCTAACAACCGATATTCACTTTTCTCCCTGCAACATATGGAGATCTTTTTTTCAAAAGGCTCAGTTGGTCAGGTGAACAGCTGGGGCTCAGCACTCTTATGAATAAGCAGCAATAACTCTGATAAAGTGAGCTTAAGGAGAAAGCTTAACTACTTTGATGCAAGGATAGGATCTTTCTCCATCCTTAGCAACCTCCACCTCCTGGATTTATTTGTCCTGTTTTTGTACATTCGATGCTTAGATGGAAGATAGCTTTGATTTAGAGGAAATTCCCCTTATTGATTTTATGGGAATTATATAACTTACTATATAGATGTATTACAATACATTTTTACAAGGCAAGTTCATGTAAAATGAGTCATATGTTCCCATTGATTTTCATTGTAAAATGAAAGACATGTTTCCAATAAAGAAAAATATCATTTAACCACATTGAATATTTTTGGTGATGAAAGAGTGATGGAGCTTGTGGAGCTTGTGGAAGGTGGTGGTAGTAATAAAATAACAAGATGTCATATCAGATGGGAGTGATTATATAGCACATTCAGAATTCTGCAATATATTTATGCATCTTCCAAATTTTTAAATTTCTCTTTTCTCTTTGAGTTCTGATCTTCATCTGACTAATTGCTCCTCACTGGCACTATTCCACCTTGATTACAGAATTTTATGTTTCTCCCTTTTTTGTCCTGTTAATTTATAATACCTAACAAAAACTAAGTTGTAGGAGCATATTTATCCAATAACTGCTTCCACCTTAGATAGCATTATTACCTATCTTGAACTTTTCTAAGGTTCAAGGCTGCAATTTCTCTAAAATTTACTAATATTATATTTTATAGCTTCTATTAAAATATTTTAAAGGAAGTTGTTAAATATAAGTAAATATTTTTTAAAACTGTAAGTGCTTATTTTTATATTTTACTGTGTCTATAAACTTTTTAAAAAGTGAAATGATGGATACAGAGAAGTATGTGAAGATTTAACACACGGTGATGCAAAGTGAAATGTGTAAAAGTTGGAAAACAATATGTTCAATGACTACAAATTGAAAGTGGAAAGAACAACAAAAACAAAGCAATCAGAATCGAATTCTTCAAAATTACAATAACTAAACTTGGCCCTAAAAAGGAGGTATGAAAAAGCATCATTCTCTGATCCTTTATTCATGACTATGGGTGTGGAACACAGCACATACTATCATGCTAATGTTTGAAGGAAATATATAGGCCTTGACAAGATATCCAAAAGCTCCTATTTCTGCTTTTACTGACCTGGATTGTTTAATGATCTTGCCCAACCAGGAAAAATTCAAAAACTAGAAATATGAACAATGATCTATCAAAGTCAAATTTCCTTTTGAAAAAGTATTCCTCTGTATCTCTGAGTAAATGTCACTATTCAATTATTAACTTTTAATGACCCCTCCAACTATAGCTTTCTAAGAATAAAAATAGTCTTACAATTATTCTTACAAATATCCTACAATTTCTACAAGTTAGGATAATGCTAGGATTTCTACAAGTTGTCTTTTTGTTGTTCAGTCATTTCAGTTGTGTCTGACTCTTCATGCCCATTTGGAGTTTTTGGGAAAAATACTGAAGTACTTTGCCATTTTCTTCTTCAGTTCATTTTACAGATAATGAATTGAAGCAAACAGGGTTAAGTGACTTGCCCAGGGTCACACAGTGAGTTTCTGGGGTTAGATTTGAATTCAGGACAAAAAAAATCTCTCCTCCTTCAGGTCTGACTTTCTATTCACTGCACCATGTAACTGCCCACTTTGAAGTCTAGCTTACTTTAACTTTGACATGGCCCTTTTTAGAAACATTAACCCTATGACAAGGTAATGCAAGTATTATTATTCCCATTTTTACATTTGAATAAAATAAGGCTCAGAAAAATGAACTGACTTATCCAAGATCACATGGTTAAAGGACCTAGATACTAGGTCAGATAACCTAAGTCCTTTTACTCCAAGTACATTGCTCTTCCCGTGACTATAGAAAGGGAGGCTTATTATGACTTCTTCAGCTTACATTTTTTCCCTTCAAAATTCTAATATTTAAAATGTTGATTTGTTTGTAAGAAAAAAAAAAACCTTTTAGAGAGCTTATGGTAAATAAAGCAAAGTTTCATTCTTTAATCCCATGACAGTATCCCATTATATATATCCCAACTTTTTTGTTATTCTATGTGTACGTATATTGTCTTCCAAGTGAAAAACTAAAGATTTTTGTGAATCATAGGACATGTAAATTCTCCTTTTTTTTTTTTTTTAGGTTTTGCAAGGCAAATGGAGTTAAGTGGCTTGCCCAAGGCCACACAGCTAGGCAATTATTAAGTGTCTGAGACTGGATTTGAACCCAGGTACTCCTGACTCCAGGGCTGGTGCTTTATCCACTACGCCACCTAGCTGCCCCCTAAATTCTCCTTTTTAAAGGAAACTTTATGCCTTAAAAGATCTTTTAGTCATTTTTTTCTCCCTTCCTCAACCATAATGCATTTACATAACAGAGTGGGTACAGGTGTGGGAACAGGAGTCAAGAAAACTTGAATTCAAATTTGATCTTAGTTATTTTATAGCTGTGTGACCCTGGGCAAAGTATTTAGCATCTACCTAGCTCACATATCTTTATTTATTTTTTTTTTATTTTTAGGGGGGTTTTTGCAAGGCAAATGGGGTTGAGAGGCTTGCCCAAGGCCACACAGCTAGGTAATTATTAAGTGTCTGAGGCCAGATTTGAACTCAGCTACTCCTGACTCCAGAGCCGTGCTCTATCTACTGCGCCACCTAGCCACCCCTCAGATATCTTTGAAATAGGGGATGATATTAAGACCAATCTCTCAGGGTTGCTGTCTATGAAGTAAGTGGTGCAAAGATTTCTGCCCTCTCTTGCCACAGTGTCCAGTGTGACAACTAAAGTGAATCTAGATAAAGGGTACCATTCTTCATTAATGTTAAAGATATTACTGTACCGTAGTCATTAGGATGTGTTATTTTTTCTAGTCATGCTTATGGGTGATGTTGAGATATCCATTTTTCCTTACCCAGTTCCTTCCAGTGACCTGTGGCACATATTTTTGAGGCAAATGACCAAGATGAGAGGTAACAGAACAAAGTTAACGGGCTTGAGGGGAGATGAAAGTGATGACCTTGGCCTCGATATGACTGAGCTCTAACCAACTGAACTAATGGACTACAGTCATTGGTGCTGAATGACTGAGACTAAGTAGTAAAGAATTACATCATCTATAGAAGGCCATTTCCAAAGTCATCCCCATTTCTTTGCGCACAGACTACAATAGCAGGCAGGAACTTCTCATTGGTAAGTCTCAAGATGAATGTTTAACACAGTAATGCATTTTTCATAGGACAATAACTGGCAGACCTTCATTCTGTTGTCTCTCCTGGGCTGAGTTATTTGCATAGTGATTTTGAGTCCAGTCTCAGAGGAAATTGACAAATGACTATCAGAGAGTCTGAGCTTTGCCACGCGGAGTCTTCCATGCAGATCCAGACCTTCTATCTTCAAAAATCCCTGAGCAGAATCTAGTATTCCCCTCTCATTTATTAACTCTTTGAGGTGACATTTTCCCCCCACCTCTTCAAATATGTCTATTCAGAAACATTGATAAAATTCCTTCTCTTCTTTTATATCCTACCTTTTTTTTTGCTCTATTCCCTATTTATGCTCCCCAATTCATGGGAAATTAAAAAATCACAAAAAAGTCCATTTTACGGTAATCTTGCAAAGCACCAAAATGGTTCGTGTGCAGTGCATTGATGAATTTTCTCATTGCTATTTTCCTAAGTTCTTAGAAATAAAGAGTTGAGCTGTCCCCAAGTCGATATCTGTCTTTGTTCATTGATCAGTTCTGACAGTACCTTTGCAAAGGAGCTCTGCCCCAAAGCCGATCTGACACAAATCAAGGGACTCTTCAGCTTCTTTGCTTGTCATGGTGATGAATTTGGCTGGTTTTCAGTTTCCTGTGATACAGATCTCTGGACCATGAGACCCAGACTAAGGCTCAGAAGGCAGCATTAGCATGAGAGGGACAGGGATTGATTCACATCTCATCCTGATTTCCATTTACTAGGCATAAATCCAGCCCTTTTGAGGTTGAGTTCATAGGATCATAGCTTTAGAGGGAAAAAAGAAAATTATAGGTTATCCCAATCATTAACTTTTTCACTTTATAAATGAGGAAACTGAGGCTTGGTGATATAAATTGACTCATCTAAGGTACACAAGTACAAAGTAGCAGAGTTAAGATAGGAACCCAGGTACTCTGACTTTAAAGTAAATGCTCTGACCTGCAACTCAAATTGAACACATGAAATATGCAAACATATTTATCTTTTATGCTATGGCTTCATGTTTCTGAAAAGTTTCAGGACTAACTTGTGAGACTGAGTTCTGTTTTTTCCATTGATTTCCACTTTCATACCAGACATATTTAATTTCACTTTTTGTTGATCTTAGATAGACAATGGCTCTCTAAGTTTCAACTTCTTGTGGTTCACTTTCTCTACACTTAATCTTTCATTCAAATAGTTAGATTTTTCATAGGTCAGAGAGCTGGAAAAGACCTGGGAGGTACTGCCTAATCCTGTTTTTCTAAGTAGAGTATACTTCTCCTTCAGTGTACCAATGAGGGGGTTGAGTGGTAATGACCAAAGTAATTCAATATTTTAATGTAATTTCTATATAATCATATCTACTTTTTCTCTTTCCTTTTTCTTTTCTCTCTTTTCTTTCTTTTCTTTTCTTTTCTTTTCCTTTCTTTTCTTTTCTTTTTTATTTTCTTTTCATCTTCTCTTTCCTTTCCCCTCCTCTCCTTCTCCCCTCTCCTGTCCTCTCTTTATCCTTCTCTTCTCACTTCACCTCCCCTCCCCTCTTCTCCCCTTTCCTCTCATTTCCTTTTTCCTCTCCTGTCCAGTCCTTTCTTTGCCCATCCTCTCTTCCCCCTCTCCTTTTCTCTCATCTACTTTTTCTGTTCCACTCCTCTATTCTCCTTTCCTTTTTCCTTTCCTCTCCTATCCTCTCTTCCCCTCCTCTCCTGTTCTCTCCTCTCCTTTTGTCTCTTCTCTCCTTCCCTCCCCTCTTCTTTTCTCTTCTTTACTTTTTCCTTTCCTCTCCTCTCCTCTTCTTTCCTTTCATTTTGTTCTCCTCTGCTCTCCTCTCCCTTCTCCTCTCTCCACTCCCGTCCTTTGCTCTTCTCTCCTCTCCTTTCCTTTTTCCTCTTTTCTCCCCTCCCCTCCTCTCCTGTCTTCTCCCTTTTCTTCTCTCCCCTCCCCTCCCCATCCCTCTCCTCTTCTTTACTCTTCTTTCCTTTTTCTTTCTGCTCCTCTCTTCTCCTTTTTCCTCTCCTTTCTTCTCCTGTTGTCTCCTCTGCTCTCCTCTCTCTTCTCCTGTTCTTTCCTGTCCAGTCCTCTTTTCTTCTCTCTAACCTCTCCTTTCCTTTTTCCTCCCCTCTCTTCTCCTGCCTTCTCCTCCTCTCCCCTCCGTGCACCTCTTCTCTCTTCCCATCCCCTCTCCTCTCCTCTCCTCTCCTCTCCTCTCCTCTCCTCTCCTCTCCTCTCCTCTCCTCTCCTCTCCTCCCCTCTCCTCTCCTCTCCTCTCCTCTCCTCTCCTCTCCTCTCCTTTCCTCTCCTATACTTTTCCCTTTATTCTACTCTCCTCTTCTCTCCTTTCCTTTTTTTCCTCTCTTCTCTTTTCCTCTTCTCTCCTGTCCTGTCCTTTCCTTTTCTCTCTTTTTTCCAAATGGGGTCTCTTTATTTCACCCAGGCTAGAAGTGCAAGGCCTCCTCCCAGCCCAATCCCCCTGGTTCTCAAGGAGCTCTGACTTGTTGGGTTCCTATGCTGGGCTAGTAGACCCTTCCCTTGGGAGCCTAGCTGGGGTCTGTCCCTTGATTACCAGAGTCCAATTTCATGCAGACACCTGAGTAGAAGAGTTTCCTGCATCTCAGAACTTCCAAGTTCAAGAAATCTGTGAGTCTCAAACTCTTCAAAAGCTGGAATTGAAGGTGTATGCATTCATAATCAGCTTGCCATCCACACTTTTCAATGAAAAAAGTTCAAATCAAATAACCCTAGGTGAAAATAACAGTGAATTTGTTCCCATTTACAACAAATGAAGCACAACAATAATTTCATAGCATATAGGCAAATGAGGTCAAATTTGACTTGTCATGAATCAGACCTTGAAATAGAATAATCTCCCACATCACCATTAGTTCCCATAGATTCATGAGACAGAAGTAGCATGGTATCATGCTGCTTGATTCATTTGAACATGAAGCATTTAAATTCAAAACAAAGCTTTCTTTGTATGGAATTTTTAAAAAGTATCACAATATCCATTAACATTTCTCAAAAATGTGCATTTTGGTAAGTGTCGTAAAAGAACTGATTTCTGAAAAAGAAAACAATACAAATCTTTAAAAAAATGGAAATAACCATAGAATTGTTACTTTTAAGCTCCTATCTTTATCCTTTCAACTCTGTGAGGCTGACAGAACATAAGCTATTATTATCCTCATTTTGTAGATGGAGAAATTGATGCCCAGAAAAAAATATCTGTACTTTACTCAAGGTCACATTACTAGTTAGTAAAGGAGATAGGATTAGAACTTTTGAGTTCAAATTATCAAATCTATCCATTAGATTACATTGCCTTACCATTAGATAACTATTAGCTAGTTTCACAAACATGTTCCTAACATGTATGTTTTTAAGTCTTCATTTTATATTGCTAACTTGATGATGTGAGGGAAAATTTGTTCTTGGCAGTGATAGTTACCAAACTGAAGATGTCAATAATAGTTACCAAACTGAAGAAGCTACTTATGGTACCTTATCAAACTGAAGATGGATGAAATACCATAAGGATAACACTAAAAAGAGGTTAAGACAATTCTGTGCTGGCAAATTACTAAGGATTGATGCCTTTCTCTTCTCCTACCTTGTAAAATATGAATATCTGGAGTCAGATATTCAAGTGGGGGCATTTGGAGGCTAATGAAAAATATACCAGATTTAGTGTCAAGGAACTTGAGTTCAAATCCAGACTTAGTTACTCTGAAACCCTGAATATGTTATTTTATCAACTCACTGTGGTCCTCATCTAGAAAATAAAGGAATTTGGACAAGTTGACTTCTAAAGTCCATTCTAACTGAAATTTCTATGATCATTTATTAGCTCACTAAGATTGTGTAACCATATGGATGAGATGGATTGCTATATGTTAGTATATTAATATATTAATCATAATAATTCATTAATTTCTTAACAATCCTTATTACCTTATACTTTGATGTTTATAGATTTCACGACTGAACAGACTTTGCACAATGATTCTCAAAAGCTGTTTTGGGGCACACTAGGTCTCCAGGAGTTTCAGTTTAGTCTTTTGCACATTGTATTAACCTCACACTTGCAAGTATTTGTTCATGTGTGAATCTCCCACTCCCTTGTAGTATGTATCAATTCTTTATAGCAAACATTAATGAAAATGATGATGATGATAATAATGTTTAGTGAGCAAAAAATTGCTAAAGAATTGTTGACACAATCCAATACTCATATTTTACGGAACAGGAAATTCAAGTATAAAAAAAGTCAAGTAAATTGCCCAAGATCAAATAAGTATTAAATAGAAAAGCCAGGCTTGAACCTATATCCTCACTCAACATTTAATAATTATTATTTTGATTCATCTTATAGACAAGTTTAAATTTTTTTGAAATCAATTGAATATCTTTCTCTAAAACCAGATAACATGTTCCCTGAGGTCAGGAATCACTTGTTCTATTTCTTTTCTAATACCTTCTCAACATCCCAGTCAAGACATCTAAGTCTATGCTCTGAATGTAATAGGTTCTCAAGGAATTAGACTATATTCTAGCTATTATGTGTTACTATATACCATCTCACCCCATTAAATCCACTCATTAAATGCAAGTCTTTACCTTCACTTTCATACCCCATGAAATCACTAAAGTTTGGTTAAACTAGTTCTTTTTTTTCCCTGGGAGAGGGTGGTGGTGGTTTAACATTGTAAAAAATAATTAAGACTTAAAGCAATCAAAAAGCATTTATTAAACACTATATTTAAAGTACTATGTTAATTACTAAGATACAAAGAAAAAAACACACTGCCCTCGGGAGCTTACACTCTAATACATTCAGACCTATAGTCTAAGACAACAGCAGTTTGGTACCAATTCTCATCAGTCACAGTCTCTAGCTACTTGAGGAGCTCAGATCAGTTCAGAATTCTTCCAACAACTCATGGATAGACAAAGATTTTTGATTGACACTCCTGCCCCCAGAGTTACCTCTTTTCTAGGAAAACAAATACACAGCATAGATATATGTATTGTGTTGGAGCCTTAGCCTTTGAACCAGAAAAAGACATGAGAACTAAAAGAAAGATCCAGTTGAGAAAGGAATCCTAGAGCCTGTAGGGGCAGAGCTACTTAGGGGATTAAACTCTGTATAAATGTGAATCACAGAGACTGCAAATTCCATAATAATCTGCCTAGTCAGGTGGGAAAGAAATGCTTAATCACATTCTATCTTTCTTTTTACTGAATGATGTAGGTCTAGTTTATTTCTAGTGTTCAATGACCCCTTCCTGCATGCTGATGAAAGTTTAAATTCCTTTCCCTGGTACTACACCTTTCTAGCCCTATCTTATATTACTCTCTTGCAGGTGCTGTGCATTCTAGTAAAACTGGGCTATCACATCTCCATGCCCAGCAAGACTGTTATATCATTCCTTCTTCTGTTATACTTTTGCTTATATCTTTTCCTATGGATAGAATGTCCTTCTCCTTTACCTACATCTTATCATCTTTGCAAGACCTAGTCAAATGTTGCTTTCTCCATGAATCCTTCCAAGATTTCCTCCATCAGTCACAATCTTCTTCCTTGAACCTCACATAGACCAATGTCACAGCCTCTCTGGAAAGGACTTGGAGACAATTTATTCTAACCCATATCTAAATAAAAAATTCCTAAAGATACAGCATTTCTGACAAGTGGCTATCTAGTTCCCCATTTGAATACCTCTACAATAAAGGGGAACCCCCTAGTTCTTCAGGTAGTTTTTCACATATTGAGAGGCATCCAATTGTTAAGACTTTTTTTCTCTTTTCAGCTAAAATGTGCCTTTCTTCAACTTCAGGGTTCCTGATTCTAATTCTTAAGACCAAGAAGAACAAATAAATCCCTCTTCAAGGGATAATAGGTTTATATATACTTGAACAAAACTATCTTGTCCTTTGGCCCCTAAATTTTTACTTTCCAACATTCTTCACTTAATTCTTATATATTAGGGTATCGATTCTCCTTAGTAGCATAGTTCCCCTTCTTTGGATGTACTCTTTCTTTCTCATTGATGTCCTTTTCCAAACTCAAAGAAATATCCCAGATGTGGTTTGATGAGTACATCTATAACCCTGTAGAGTCTTTTATTTTCTGGACATTACACCACTCAGTGTAGTTTCAGATTATGCTAGCTTTAATATACAAAGACCACCAAATCCTTTTTCCATTATAAACTGTCTAGTAAATACCTCCCTCATGCTGGAAATTCTATGAGGACAGAAATGTGGTCTTATCTAAAATTTCTGCCTCCCATAGTGGTGAGAGCAATATCTAATCTAATTCTCCAATGCAAATTAGGACATTTTTTTTCCTTAAATAGTATTGAAACATCCTTGAGATTATTTTGATTCAGGGATGTTTCTGACATTAGTTCCTACCTAAGTATAAAATAGTCTCAAGAAAGTCCAAGCATTCTCTGATGCCTAGGTTGGTAGAAAATGTTGGGCAAGTGGGGCAAGAGAGTTTTGTTCGATGAAATCAAATAGAGGGATCCTCCATGTTAGTCTGTTGATTATCCTTCTCACACTATATCTAAGCAATTCTTCTTTTGTTAGGTGCTGAATGGTTGGTGAGTATCTCATTTGGTTCAATGTGGAATGTAATCTTCCAGGGGACTGGGTTGAATTAGGACCAGCCCTGGTTCTAACAATGTTCCAAAGAGAGTGGGTTTTTTATACAGGTTTGTTGAATGAATGAATGGATGAATGAATGAATGTGGTAGGTAGGTAGGTAGACAATTGTGGTAGTTTTACAAGCAATGTAGGTCCAATTGCTCTATTCATAGAACTGTTTTTTATTCTGTTTGTTACATAAGGTAACTTCTCTATCTCATCTGTGAAAGGTGAAAATTGTTGCCTGATAGGCATGGCTCCAGTTGAATTTCTGTAAGATTTCTTTTATCTTGTGTTCCCAGAACTCTTGAACCTTATTACATCTCACCTATGGGGGTTCCTTCCTGCAAAGCCCAAGTTGTTCAACAGGGGTGATTGATTGTCCAAGAAGCATGATGTGGTGGAAAGTATAGTGGTTCCTCAGGAGACTAAAGTTCTAGTCCCTTTTCTGTTGCTGGGAAGTCATATGACTTCCATAAGCTTTAGTATCCTTTTATGTAAACTGAGGGAGTTGAAGCAGATAACCTCCAAAGTCTTCCATCCCATGATTCTATGACCTAAAGATAAAGCATATGAAGGATGGGAGCATAGAATCTTTCCTCAAAAGACTAAATCAAAGATTATAAGAGGTATGTTAAAGAAAGATGCCATATGCCAAGCCAACAGAATGAGGCACTTGACAAACTGTTGGTTTTTTTCAAGGACCCCAACCAAGCAACCCTTGGAAAGAACTATGTGGTACAAGTTGATGGGTCTTAGGACATGCCAGCTCCAGACTTCTTCTATGTCCACTTGTCTCCCTCTGGAGGAATAGCCTCATTTTTTCCCCTTAAGATTATTAAACCCTCCTAAATGCACCTAAGCCCAGTCTGTGATTGAAAGTGACAAATGGAGGCTACCCGATTTAAAAACTGCCACTTCACATTAGCAAAGGTATCAGCTCATGTTGAGGAAGATGTTCTGATGCATTTTAATACTTGATCATTCAGGGATAAGCAAGTATCTATGAGGAAAAGTAGAGAGGAGACCAAAGGACTAGTTAGGGAAGATATTCTCACTTCTGCCATTTTAGTGGCTTGGGAAAATTTAGACCACTTGACAGTGGCCACCACAGTCACTGCCTTCATCTATAACAGCAATTGAAAGTGAAAAGCTAGGTAAGAACCTGGTAGAAGTAGTTTCAAGCAGTGGAAAGAAGATCTGAATCTAGAGTCAGAGAACCTGAGTTCAAATCCTGACTTTATCTTTTACCACCTGGAAAGACATGTTGTTGTAATTCTCTGAGTCTTAATTCTTCCTGAAGGGTGGGAGTAGATGACCTTTAAGGTCACTTAGAACTCTTCTATTATCTATCAATGTGGGTTATAGAGATAAATGATTGTGAATCACCCAAGTCCTGCAGGAAGGATAACCTTTACATATCATTGAATAATAGGCCCTAAATAAGACCAACTCTAGACAAAATGGTAAAAGCATTGGATTTCAAGGCTTTCCTACCTTGTAGTAATCTGCCCTCACAGGTGTACTGTCTTCCCCCAATCCTTTTTGCAAATCTTATTCTCAGACAGCTATGATACTCACCAGTATCTGATAAATTGCTTCACACTAAAATGTAATTTTAGACTACCAAAATAAATAGAAGTCCTAATGGTAGAATCAGTAATAGAACATTTTCTTCTTATATCATAATTCATATACCTATCACACTGTCAGACTAATTAGACAGTTAGATCACAAGATTATAGATTTTAAACCTAAAATGGACACCAGAAGTGATCTTCTGGGTCAGCTAGTAGAAATCTCCCATTTTACAGATAAGGAAACTGAAAATTCACAGAGAATGAGGGAATTGTCTAAGGTCATATACATGGCATCAGAGGTCAAATTGGAATCATACAGTTGATTATCAGGGGTAGGATGTTGTAGCAATTAAAAAAATAAAATGATGAAGTTTGCCACATCAGTTGACTCTTTCTTTCACTTTAAAATTTAGAGGCCATTGTTATTCATTGGCCTAATTTCAATATTGTTGTGTCTCATTGATTGGAAAGGCCCAAAGAGAAGGAGTGAGACAAGATATGGTGGTTAGATGGAGCATTCAGAAATACAGAATCTTTATTGATTAAGTTCACCATATTTATATAGAAGGGTTTGTGATCTCCAAAACTATATTGATGGTTAAATCAAAGATCACTGATCATAGATCATCATAATAGATACAATAATAATGAAGCCTGAAATATTGCAAGAATTGCCAAAATGTGACACAGAGATAATGTATGTATGTGCATATATACTGTTGAAAAAATGGCACTGATAGATTTACTTGATGTAGGTAGCCACAAACCTTCAATTATAAAAGAATGCATTGGTTCTGAAATACAATAAAGTAAAATGCAATAAAACAATGTGTACTTGTATGTAACTCATCTTAGACTGTCCCTTTCACTTGAATTAGAGAACATTGTTAAGGAAAATAATGATAATTATAATTGAAATAATAGAATATATATGTATATATATGTGTGTGTGTGTGTGTGCGTGTGTGTGTGTGATTGGTTTGTGAAGTGCTATACAAATATTTCATTTTATCCTCACAAGAATCCTTTAATGTAGGTCCTATTATTATTCACATTTTATAGATAAGAAACTGAGTTAAGAAACTGAGGGAAATAGGGTTAAGAGACAGGATCACATAGCTAGTAAGGGTCTAAGGTCAGCCAATTTTGAACTCAGGTCTTCTTGCTTGTAGGCCTGGTGTATTATCTATTGTACCACTTTGCTGCCCATTTATGTGTCTGTGTATATGTATATGATTAGTGAGAGAACTTAATCCTGTTTGCTTCAATTTCTTCATGTATATGTGGTTGAGGCTTCCTCAGTGAGAGCATGATTATGATTTTATCATTATTAACCCACATTTAAACAGCACAACTCATTCTTAACACTAGTCCTGTGAAGGAGATAGCACACATAATATTTTCCCTATTTTATAGATGATGAATTTGATATTCAGAGAGGCTGAGTGACTTCTTCATGGTCACACAGCTAACAAATGGCAGAGTTGAGATTTAAATTTAGGTCTTCCTGACTCAATCCGCATCCTGATGATTTATCTCCTAAATTAGGCATCATCCCCCAGAAAGACTGAAGAATTGTGGAGGACTGGAAACTGAGAAACCAGGAAATGACTGAATGACTTCATCCATGAATATGGACATGCCATTTCCTGGCTTTAGGAAGGAAACAAACAAGGGAAAAGACAGCGAGACAACTTAAAATTTGACTAAGTCATTCATTCATTAATGTAATGAATAGTGCCCACCATACACACGCCCCTGTGCCTTCAGAATATAGTTGACTCATAGGAGAGGCAGAATAGCCTGTCCTAGATTCTAGAACATTAGAGATGGGAAAGACTTTATAGATCTTCTATTAAAACTCCCTCATTTCATAGATGAGAAAACTGAGGTTCTCACAGGAAATTACTTACCCATGGTCAGGTTGTTGTTTGTCCTTTACTCTCAAAGAGGATCATGACACCAGGTGGGTAGATGCCATGACATGCAAGTGAATTTAAATTTAAATGAGGGAGGACTTTGCAAAGTTACCAGCTTCACTCTCTCATCCAGAGCCATCTGAGTCTAGATATAATCAGGATAAATAGAGATGAATACAGTGGAAAAGCTAGTATTAGACCCCAAGTCTCCAAGTTTAAGACTCTTAAGCATGAAACTTGTTCTTGTGTTTGGACAGATGGCAGATGCAAGGAATAAAGAGTGTAAAACTCTGAAGTCTGAAATATTGCAAGAATTGCCAAAATGTGACACAGAGATACAATGTATACACTGTTGGGAAAAAAATGGCACTGATGGACTTACTTGATATAGGTAGCTACAAGCCTTCAATTTTAAAAAATGCATTATTTCTGAAACTCAATACAGTAAAAAGTGCAATAAAACAATGTGTACCTGTATGCAACTAGTCTTACACTGTCAAAACAAAAACTCCTTAACAATTAGAAATATCCAAAAGTAAAAAGAAATGCCTTAAGAAGCAGGAAGATCCCTCTTTTGGAACTCTTCAAGTGGTGGTTCTTCAAGTCTTTCCTGGACCCCCTTAATTCAAGGCCTTCCCTCTGAGATTTATTTCCTGTACAAATAACTTTGTCTGAATATAGTGGTTTTCATACTGTCTTTCCTGTTAGCTGGTGTTCCTTGAGTACAGCAATCCTTTTTAGACATTTTTTAAATATCCAGAACTCAGCACAGTGCATTTAATAAAGCTTGTTGAATTTGTGATAGTGAGGATTCTTTCCTTCATTGGATTTGACTAGATGCACTGATGCTGCCACCTCTCTAATCCAGGCCCTCACTCCCAGACCTACAACTCACATCATATCCTGAACTATTGCAACACCCTGCTAATAGTGGGTCTCCCTTGCTCAAGTCTAGTCTTCCCACTTTAATCTATCTTCTACTTAACACTGATTTTTTCTAAAGCATGGGTATGACTATGTTGATGATGTTTGTCCTTTGTTGTCAAAGAAGTCCATGACATCAGGATGGTGAAACTATGACAAGCACATGAATTGGATTTGAGTGAGAGGGTGCTGTGCTAAGTCACCAGACTCACTTTCTCTTTTGGAGTCATCTAGATGATGACTATGTTATTCCTCTATTCAATACAATCTATTGACCTTCCAATACTTCTGTTTGGCTTTCAAAGTCATTCATAATTTTCCAAACATCCTTTGCTCTCTTCCCCACATTGTGTACAATGCAGTGACATTGACTCTTTTACTGTCCCTTAAACAAGTTACTCCATCTTCTCAATATTATACATTTTTACAAGTTGTCCCCTGTGTCTAGTATTTTTTTCTCCTACATCTCAATCTCCTGGGCCTTCCTGGTCTCCTTCAAGATCTGCCTAAAAGACCACTTCCTACAAGAAGACTTTTCTGGACCACCTAAATGCAAGGCCTTCCCCTCTGAGATCATTTCCTGTACAAATAGCTTGTCTGAATATAATTATTTTCATACTGTCTTTCCTATTAGCCAGTGGGATACTTGAATGCACCAATCCTTTTTTTTTTTTTTTTTACTTTTTTTTTTACATATCCAGAGCTCAGCACAGTGTATTTAATAAAGTTTGTTGACTGATCTACTCATTCATGGTGGCCCTTCCAACTCTTAAAATCTACCATTTTTTCCCTGGAGGTAAAAGGGGTTGAGGTCAAATCTGGCCTCAGACACTTACTAGCTGTGTGACCCTGGGGAAATCATTTAACCCTAATTGCCTTAAAAAAAAAATCTAAGGGACAACTAGGTGGCACAGTTGGGGCGGCTAGGTGTCGCAGTGAATAGAGCACCGGCCTTGGAGTCAGGAGTACCTGGGGTTCAAATCTGACTTCAGACACTTGATAATTACCTAGCCATGTGGCCTTGGGCAAGCCACTTAACCCCATTGCCTTGCAAAAAAATTAAAAAAAATCTAAGATTCTCTCAACACACTAAGTTGTTGAAACCTAGTTTCAAATGAGTTGATTATCCATGCATAGTAGAGAATAAAGCAACCACAGAAAGAGCAAAATGGAATCTGTGAGTAGGGATTAAGTGGGGTCTTCTTGAGTAAAGGCATAGAAATAATAACAAATGGCAAACCATCCTCAATTTTAGGGGTGTGCTAAAATGTTTAATAGTTAACTCTTCAAAATAATGCATATATGACACATTTTATGTGTAATTTACATTATTAACATTTTCTTCATTACTTTCTCAAGACTAGACAAGTGACAAAACAATAACTCAAACCCTGATTTCCAGCACTTTCAGATTTCTGTGGTATAAATATTCACACTGAAAATGTAATAATCAGTTCTTGTAAGCCAGTTTGAGCTGACTCTAACCCATTCTGCACAACTCAGGATGATCTCCATCTGTGAAATGTCTGTCATTTTATACATTGTTCTTTCCCCAAATGCAGATGGCATACTATTCAAACTCAGAAGCCCCTGAACCCCAACTATTTCCAATTTCATACAATCTTTCAGGGCTTGTGCTCTGCTAGTATACATTTCAAAATCTCTGAGTTACCTCTATGGCATGATTAAGCATTAAAAGGTGATAGAGATTGACAGTGTCAGGCCTTTTTTGACTAGGAGTGAGAATATATAGATAACTACGGTAGACTGACCAACATACATGAGTGTAGGTCCTGACTCCAAAGGAGTTTTACCACCTGACTTTAGCCTTATTTTCTGCTTTTAAATTATATGAGCTCTGGGAATGATAAGATGTGGTTCTTTGAGAAGCAAAGTCCAAGGAACTGATTAAGGGAGAGGAAGATCATGAGCATATTTTGGGTGGCATGATTTAGAAATTGTGGCTGGGAATAGAAATACTTATAAAAGACTATCTCTATAAAGATATATGTATCTGTATTCATATATATATTTATGCATTTGTACAGATGTGTATGCTGTGTCTGTATACCTGTTTATGACATGCATATAGATGGAGAGGTGGCAACATCAGTGCATCTAGTGAAATCCAATGAAGGAAAGAATCCTCACTGTCACAAATTCAACAAACCTACATATATTATGCAGATCCATATAACAGATCTGCACACTTATATCATACATTATATATATAGTGTATTTACATGTACACAATATGCATATGCATTCATGTTTGTGCATGCATGTATATGTAGGTTTCATTTATACATATATATATATATATACCACATATATGGTATATATAAACATTATATATAGATATAAATAAATATATACAATTTTTATTTTACAAAGTACAAATAAATTTTTGTTTATGAACAATACATACAGACAGAAGGGATATAACTTTAGTTGCAAAAGCACTGCTATGCATCAACTCTTAGACTAGGAAAGGTCTTTTAGAGAAGGTGACATTTGAGTTGAATCTTCAAGGAAACAGGGATCCTAAGTAGAATAGAAGAGGCACTCCAGGTCTAGGGAATTACCAGGCAAATGCATAGAGATAGGAGACTATATGCATTTTATGTCTGTATCCTTCTGTAAATTCGCCCTATGGAAACTCTAGAACTGACTAGAGACCTTTAGCCGAGGCTTTTACTATTTCCCAGACACCAATAATACACGCATCTGTTATTCCTCACTCCAGCAACATGGGCAGCCCAACTACCTCCTCTAATCACACAGATCTTCACTGCACTTCTTCAGGGATGCCCGGAAAAGCAACAGGACCCAGAATATAGAGGCTAGAGATCACTGACTTACAGAACATAAATTAAGAGTTGGAATGGACCTTATAGACCAACTAGTTCAAAACCTTTTAATTTCCAGATTAGGGAAGTGACTTGCCCACAGTGGGTTAGACTGATGATTAGTCACTAGCATCCTGCAAGTTGAACATAAAGGCCAAAGGATCTAATCCACTGTCTGCAGGTGCAACAACATACTGTAGGTGCAGATGTTTGAAAATGCAGCCAGACCCTGAATCCCTGGCTTGCGAGGAGAGTGACAGACGCACTCTGCCCTCAGTCGGAAGGCTTGGCTCTTCTTACAGGGGGAATCTTTGCTGTCGGTTACATGAAGCAAGGAGCCTTTGATTACAGTGAAGGGCTGCATTTTTCAACTTTGATCTTTTATAAATAAGGCCAGGGAACACCCGGGAGAACACTTTACATTTTAAAGGCATGAAGTTGACTCCTCTCTCTGGCTCACCTGCAGAGCTGTTCTCCCCTCACAGTTTATCCCTCAAGCAAAAACGGGCCCCCAAGCAGCCTGGCTGAGACCCAGCAAAAGCAGACAGCTCCAGGTAGGGGTCCCCAACCAGAGCCCTGGAGCCAAGACTGACACCCATCTTCCTCCTGCCAGAATTCTGGCCCCATAAAGCTGAAAGAGAGACAGAGAGTAAACTTAAGAGCAGGAGAATAGTCACAATGACAATTGAATTTGATTTATATGCTGCCTCATAATTTCCATAACAATTTTACTTCCATTTTAGCATTTAATCCCTGCAACCTCCCTATGAGATAAAGCATGGAAGATATCATGAACTCCATTTTGTGGGTGAGACTTACTGAGGTAGAAAGAAATGATTATACAAGATTGCACAGTTTTTTGATGACAGATTGTGACCAGAACGCTTTTGATTTCTGGTTGAGAGTCCTTTATAAAGTACAATCCTGTTGATGTATCATAGATCAAAAGGTCAAAAAAATAATTCAACTGGGTTTTTGACAGATGAAGTAAAAGACATGCACTGAGCAGTCAGGATTGAGACTGTGAATATCTTAAAGAAGTTCAGACTTTGTACCTCTTGTGAACTTTTAGCTCCATAAATCATTGACATGTTCTGGCTCTCAATTTTCTCATCTGTAAAATGAGAGAGTTGAATTTGAAACCTTTTTAATCAAAAATTTTTAAAATTTTTAAAAAATTAAAAAAATGTTTAGGATCAAATTTCCAGCAAGAAGGCATTCTGGAAGATTAGAGTCACCTGTCTGGCTAAAAGTTCACTTTGCGACTTCTGGCAAACTCATAGCATCCATCTATAACTTTTTCCAGGTACCAAAAGTATCTACACTTTATCCCCCTCTACACATTACTTCTTTCTTTAAAAGGATGAGAATGAAGGAAGAAGTCAGTTGGTGTCTAATTCTTCATCCCTGCAGCCTGAAGTGTGCTGCCACCATCACCAGGTAATTCAGAACCTTGGAATTTTATACATCCTCCATCTTCCATTCCAGATGGATCCCTTCAGTGGATAAAGTCACTGATCAGAGAAAATATGATTGTCATACTCTTTCTGGAGGAAATAACTTTATCCTATATTTATGTCAGTTCCCAGAATTTTAACACTGGAAAAGTCCATCAATCAATAGGTAAATATTTAAGTGCCTACTTAATAGAAATATTTATTTACAACTTAATATATACTAGGAATTTTGATAGGTGTTGGGAATATAAAAAAGGCAAAAAACATTTTCTACCTTCAAGGAGCTTACAATCGAATGAGGGAGACAACATGCAACCAAATCTATACAAAGTAAGCTATTTAATAGAATAGAAATAATAGAGGAAAGACACTGGATTGAAGAGGAGTTGGAACTTGAGGGAATAGAGTGGGGAGACTGTTTCTGGCATGGGGGTAGTCAGAGAAAACTGAGAGAAATGAGAGGGAGTATCTTGTTCATGGAACAGTCAAGAGTCAGAGTCACTGGATGGAAGAATATAAGCTGGGGAGTAAGGTATAAGAAGACCAGAAAGATAGAAGGAAGCTACATTATGAAGGGTTTTGAATATCAAATAAAGAATTTTTTTTATTTGATCCTAGAGGAAATACAGAGCATTGGAGTTTATTAACTAAGTGAGGTGACAGATCCTTTCATTGGATAGCATTTTCTGGATTAGAAAACTGAGGCCCAGATAGGCAAAGCAAAGATAGGTAAGGAAACTTGTCTAAGGATGATGATGATAAAGATGATGATAACGCCAGGAATTATAGATTTTTTTTGGTTAAAAGGGATCTGGGTTCAACTCTCTTATTTAACAGATGTTAAAAAGCTAACTAGTAAAAGCTCTAGAGCCATAAAACAGAATTTTCCTCACTTTTCCATCCCTTCAAAGTGATCAACTATTCCTACTTACTTCGGTCCTCCAGGAAGGTTTATCCCCCTGCCGTATCTTAAGCATAGACCCATAGTAGACCCCAGTGGACTTGCTTGGGGCAAGCTTTATCACCAGCCCTTAAGACTAGAAGAAGAGGTAAGGGTGATGCTTGCTCTCAGGGTGTGCAAATAATTACAGGCACACCTATCCTCTAGGCACCTCTATAGTCCTGAGAGAAAGCTAACTATAAGTTTGGAGGAGCCTGACAAGCTGTTTTGTTTACAAAAGAGATTTTTCCCATAATCAGGATCAATGATGTTGAGGAGTCATAAATGTATAATTAGTTCCACCTGTCTGCAATCCCTCCTTACCTGCCCTCTCCCTTACCTAACCACACCTCCCCCTTCCCCTCCCACTCCGCCTTCCTAGAACCTTGGCCCAGCCTTCTCTGGCTCTGCTGCTTCCCACCTGTCGCTTTGCCTGAGGGAAACCAAACAGTGGCCCAAGCCAGGCTCACCTGCCCACCTGGGAAAGCTGCCTGATAGAGTCCTTAACAATCACAATGGGCTGGGGGTATCTTCCCAGAAATAAAGTTTACAACCTTAGAGAAATAATCTACCTCCTTTGGGTCCTCTTAAGACACCTGGAATCACTGAACATCTGTGCTATTCTTGTAGCAGCATCTACTAAGAGGAAACTGTTTGTGGTCCTGGCACAACTGAATGGAGGTACCCAGGGCTAAGCTGTCTTAATTGGTGAGCGAATGAACTCAAACCCAACAAGCCATCTATATCTAGCTGGCTGCAGACAACTAGTCCAGCCCACCTAATCTTTCATCCCAGGATTCTTTCAATACATGGTGTCACTCACTCCACACTTATGTCCTTCCTTGCACCTCTTGTTTTGGGTCAGTAACCAGGACATATCAATTGACTGTCCCGAGGATCAATTCATTATATCAATATCTCTATAGACAATCAGCCACTTCCCTGTTACCAAGGGTTTATTATTGTCACCTGTTAGGATATTAGTTTTTTGAGGATGAAGAGACTTTCTCCATTCTATATTTGTTTCTTCATGTTTTGAATGGTAGATGCTTTTTCATTCACTCATTCATCCATTCACCCATCCATTCATTTGTTCACCTTCACACCTTTCTATATTTTTACTACCCAAGGCTGGAATTCATATTTGTTGTCTTACAGGGAGAAGGAGTGACTGTGTCTAATGGTTTAGACTGAAGGAGGTTTGGCACTGGATACTAAAGTACTCAACCTGGAGTCAGGAAGACCTTAGTTCAAATTTAGCCTTTGACACTTACTAGCTATGTGACCCTGAGCAAGCCACTTATCTTCCATCAGCCTCAATTTCCTTAATTGTAAAATGGAACTAATAATAAACCCATTTCTCAGAGCTGTGAAAATAACATGAGAAAATATTTATTCAGACTTTTCCTACTCCTCTTAATTCCTATGACTTCCCTGGGTTAATTATATTACTATTACATTGTATATAACTCACTTTGTATTTGTTTGCATGTTATCTCCCCCATTTGATTGTAAGCTCCTTTAAGGTAAAACTGTCTTCTGTCTCTTTTTGTTTCTCCAACATTAGCACAATGCCTAGCCCTTGGGAATAAATATTTAATATTTATTGATAAACAATGATTGATTGAAGTGTTTTTAAAACTTTATGGTGTATAGCTATAATAGCTATTTAAATTCTAGTTATTATTATTAATATCCTCCTGTTAAAATCATGAAAAAAGTCAATAAAGCATTTATTAAGTGCTTACATAATAGATAATCTGGAAGTTGGGGAAGAATATTTCACTCTTCTGTGTTCAATATTTGCTGTCTTTAGTAGATTAACTGGGTTATACTTGGTACATTTTTCCATAATCCCAATTCTGGAGTCCTATCGAGTTTCAAACATTGTCCTTCCAAGTGTTGTTCCTAGTACCTCAAACTAAAGAGATTCAAAGAGTCAAACCATCTCATTTAAACAGTCTTTAGGGAAAGCCTGGGCATGGCACAGCTGGTGGGCCTGAAGATCATAGTTATTCCCTCAATATAAAGTTATGTATATTCAACAAAGGACAATTGACAAAGGTTATCATAAATCAGTGCTTGTTTAATACTTAAAAAGATCTGTCTCAGGTACAAAAAAAGAAGGGGGAGAGAATAAAAATTAAAACAAAAACCCAATTAACATAAATAAAAATATAGAAAAAACTGAACTTTCATTTTTAGAGAGAAACTGGAATTCCAAATGAGCCTGTCAGAACATATGAGACTCTCCCCATAATATTTAGGAATATGAGGTTATTAAATCCTTATTATTTGATTAAATGACTCAAGCTCAGGTGATAAACCAAATTCTTCTGGGTGAAAATTCTTCCATTATTACTTTCATTATATAGGATGATGGAAGTCTAGACAAAATATCCCCAAACTTCCTTTCTTATATAGGACATAGTAAATATTATCAATAGATACTTGTCCACATAGGATAATCCCACTAGAAGGCTGGGGAAAAAATTCTTTGGGGTCCTTTCCCCAAAGGGGGCATGCCAATACAAAGGACAATCCAAATGGATTTCCAAATTCCTTTAATGATAGGTTAGGTTAGCTTAAGTTAAAATAAGAAACTAAGTCAAATGACCCCTGAACATGTGTGGGACTTCTAAAAAGAGATTATTCACTTTTCTGCCCTGAAAGACTGATTTTTCTCTAGAGCCATGTACAAGCTGAGACCAGGTTCAGCTCCTGTTTAACAACTAATGAAGGGAGAAAGGAGTGGTTGGCTCCTTTTTCTCATACTCTTTGGTTTAATAAGCTCCTGCCTCAACACCTAGGGGAAAATTGCTTAAGGCTTAGATTTAAGTACAAAACTAAGATTCTCCAAAAGGGAGAATTGAAAAGGTATTTAATATACAGTGTGAATCAGAAATGGGACAGATTTTCCCCCCATAACAAAGGAATGCTAAACACAGAACAGTCACTATTACATATTTGATGAAAAGCAAACTGAAAACAAGATTCAGTAACTTAGTTTATAATTGCTGGAAGGGCATCAGAACATGAAGTAGCCTAAGGGATTGTTGATTAGGCATTTTATATATCAACTCAAATCTTCACTGTCAAAATAACTATCAGTATGTCTGCTGGTAAAACAGCTCCTTTTCAACCAGCCTTCTTGACAATTATAATCTTCTCTGAAGAAGAAATATCCCTTGCCACCAGTCAGCTTCACACATTGGACTCAAAACCTCTGGATCCTATGTACTCACAATGTCATCTTTAAATCTGTTCACATCCATCTTGAAGTCACTACTCATTCACCTGCTCAGTTAGGAAATGTAAAGGATAAAAGGTAGTCATGGGTCCAGGCACAAGTTTGCTATTATAAAGTCTCATATTCCAGATGGGAACAAATTTGAGAATGAGGAAATGGCCCATCCTATCCCCTATTCCTCCTCACAGAGAGCCTAGAGATAGAATACATTAGTTACCCCATAAGAGAGTAAAGCAATGAAAATGACCATGAAGCCTTCTCTTTTTTGGCTGAGAACAATATGTGACAACAACACGTTGTGCAGGTCCCAAAGTTTCCATATGGTTGGGCAGAAACAAGAAAGGAAACTTTGATCTTTCTCTATGAATTGACCCCCATAGGTCATTTCAGCCTCCCCTTACAGAGAACATTAGAAGAATATAGGGTAGATGAAAGAGAAGGAAGGAATTGCAGTCATATTTCAGACTCAGAGGTATTGTTGTATCCTTTTGCCTTTTATTACTTTATTGACAGAGTTGATAGGTCTGGCTTAGCTATCTGGATCAGATAGAGTATGGATTCTTATCTAGATAAGAGGTGGAAGATGAACCTGCAACTTTTCTTCTAATGCCAATAAGGTATAAATTCCTGGGTGACTGAAGGTATATCATTGTTCCCTTGAGCAAGATGGGATTTTTTCCACCAAACAGGTGGAGAACATTCTTAGGATGCCAATTCGAAGAGGCACCCATCCAAGAGGTTCAAGACCGCTCATCCCTATTGGCCCCTTTTGCATCCGGGATAATGTGTAAACAGTATTGGTGGGCTGAACTTGGCCAGCACCTTTTTCTCTTTTCCTTATCCATTTTACAAGCTTCTGGAACTATCTTGACAACCTACCTAGGCGACCTACCATGGCAAGAATGAATAATTTCTTTAGACACATTCACAAAAATTCCTAGCTCATCCATGTTATGATGTTACACTGGAGCTAAAAACTGAGGCGAGTGTCCCTAAGCAAGTCATCAGTAGAATTTCTGGCATACAAGTGAACACACACATGTATGCATATAACATACACAGTGACACTGGAGTCAGTTCATACAAGCTGGTAAGTAAGGGCTAATTGTTAAATTTTCATTGTAACCGTATATACCTTGGAAAGAGACAAATACTGCAAATCAAGCATTGATTTATTATTTTTTTGATTATATAGACTTCAGAGGTGATGGAGAAAATGTTATTAATGCAGATTAAGTTTAAAAATATGTAATGAGTACATTTTCTCCCAGAGAGCTTGTTAAACACTTACTACAATACACTTACATCTGTGTGCATATATGTTTGTATTCATGTTTGCACACATGCATGTATATCTAAGCATACACATACACACATATATGCTATATACCTACCATAAATATAAATCATTCAACTTCTCTGAATCTCACAGAGACCTCAACCATAAATTGAAAAAGTGAGAATAAGATTACTTTTAACTAAAAAATATTGTACCATTCTTGAAAAAAATAATCTTGAACAAATATCTATACTTTCTAAGGCCTCAGGTTTTTCCTTATCAAATGAGGTAATATTTGATTTTCCCCCTTTTGATAGGGATAGTCTAAGTGTAATAATGGATAAGAGAGAATTTTGTGAAATTGCATACAAATACATATGATTATACATGTGATACATGTGTATAAATATATTCATGTGGATATATGCACATGGGTGTGAATGGACAAAGGGCAGAGACACAGAAATAGGAAAAGAGTAAGAGAGAAAGTACTTCAGTCTATCAAGTCAGTGTCCTTCACATATATTAATGGAAGAGCCACAATGGTCTAGTGAATAGTTAGACAACCTAGGAATGAGGACAACCTGAATTCAGGTATTTGATGTATTTGGCAAAGAGTGTCTCTATGAACTCTTCAGTTCCTTGAAGTACTTAAAATGGTAAATTGCAAATAATAATGAAGATAATTAATAATAGCTGACATTTATATAGCATGCATTTCACCAGGCTTTTTACAAATTGTATCTCATTTAATCCTTACCTTGGGAGGTAGGTGCTATTCTTGCTGTCATTTTGCCGATGAAAAAACTGAACTAAAGAGAGGTCAAATGACTTATCCAACATCACACAGTTAATAAGTGACTGAGACTGGATTTGAACTCAGGTTTTCCTGACTCCAGGCCTTTATTCACCTTCCTAAACAGATGAAATGTGGTAAAGATGATGTAGTAGTTGGGAGTAGAGATGGTTGTTCATTCTTTCAGTTTTATACTCTCTCCATCTGTCTGTCTCTTTCTCCTATTTCTCTGACTCTGTTTCTATCTGTTTCTATCTGTCTCTCTGTTTCTTTCATCTGTCTATCTGTCTGTTTCTTTGTCTCACACACACGTTAAGAAAATAAAAAAAAGCTTTCTGGCACATTGTGAGTATTATTTTGATTTTTAAATTAATTATTCAATCATTTCTTGGCCTTTTAGCTAAGATTAAGTATATCCCATCAATTAACAAATACTTTCTGAAAGCTGCCTCTGTGCAAAGGCACCATTTTGGATACTGATGATACTGAGAAGTAGAAGTCATGTTCTCTGCCTTCAGAGATCATAAAGTCTAGGAAAGGAGCTGGAGAAGGGGGGGAGGAAAGCATAAATTATCAAGAATATTAAAGAGCTCTGCCACAAAGATCACAAGGTAGTTCATAATTAACTGACAGGCATGGGTATGGACAGTGCTACCTGTTCAGAGGAAGGAGAGGTTGATGATTTCTGTGTGTTCATGTTTATGTATCACATTAGCTGCCATCTGATTGCTTTGTGGTCTGGTTCCCTAGTTCCTTCCACTTCTCCCACTACATCTTTGTTCCCATGGACCAAGGACTTGGCATTCAGCCAATGAGTTATTGAGGGCTTTCCATGTCCTTGGGAGAAAGATGCTGAGTGAGCATTACTTTAGAATGATTAATGGCCACTCCTGAGATCACTTGTAGCTTACCTTCCCCATTTAATCCTGAGTTCCTCAATCTCCTTTCATTTAACTTCCTCCTTTTCTCAGCCTCTGGCTACAAGAAGGTCCTAGAGATTCTAAGAAATGTCCTCCTGGAGTTCCCACCCTCTGGGACACTTCCCTTGTGGAAAGTAGATCTCTTAGTAACTGGGTGGAGGCTGAGAGCTCTGCTCACTTTATTTCATTCTTACCACACCTTCCCCAATTTTCCACCCAGCCTCTCCTTCCAGGAAAGTTCTTAAAAGCCCCTGAATGTCCCAGTTAACTCTAAGGCAATAATGTCTTTCCTGTCCCCGGGGCTCCCAACCCTCCAGATGGAACTTAACAGGTGTCATAAACAGTAACTACACCATCATTTTCAGTATATAAGACTTGCCAGAAGTTAACCCTTCTCCTTGATCCCCACCCTCTTTGCCACTGCCTTATTTGTCTTCTATGATCACCTATACATGTAGTGATTCCAGAACTGAGCCTTCAGAATATAATCAGACTATCCCCTTGACTGGGATTTTTTTTTTACATTTTTCCATGATTAAGGGTGAGGTGGACATGAAGGCAGGAAAGAGAAAGAAAAAAATGTAAGAGCATAGTGACAGAAGGGAACAGTAGTTTCTAGAATCAGGAGAATTTGTTTTCCTGGGATGGAGGTTTTTAGGTTCTGAATACTGCCTAGGCCTCTTTTTTTTTTGCTTTATTTTGTTAATTTTTGAATTAGTGTTTTAATGAACAAAAATGTAATTATTTTTCCCTCCCTCCTATTAAAATTATAACAAAATGCACATAATATGCATAGATCAACTAAATAAATTCTCACTGGTCATATCCAAAAATGTGTGTCTCATTTTGCATATTAAATTCTTTCATCTCTTTGTCAAGAGGTGGGTAAGCATGATTTTTCTTGGTTGGAATATGGTTGATCATTACATTGATAAAATTCTTAAAAGTTTTTCAACTTTGTTTTCCCTTATAGTGATGCTATTATTTTATAAATTGTTTTCTGTTTCTTCACTTTATCAGCTCATACACATTTTCTCAGGGTTTCCCTGAAACTATGTTTTCATTAGTAGTAATATAATTTGATCAGTCATTAATCTATTTATTAGCAGTCTTTTCATTTCTTATTTTCTGTTAGCTTGATTTCCAGTTCTTTGTCATCACAAAAAGAATTACAATGATGTTTAATCTCCTTCTTTGATCTCTTTTTTGGTATAGGTCTACCAGTGCCACTGTCATGTCAGAGAATATGCACAATTTCATAATTTTGGGGTCAAAGTTTCAAATTACTTTTCAGAATGTCCAAATTCATCAATTATTGGTGATTTGAAACATTTTTCCAGAAGACTTTTGTTATCTTTAGATTTCTTCCTTTGAAAACTGCCAGGTCATTCCTTTTGACCATGTTTCAATGAGAACAATAGCTTTTATTCTTTTAAATAAGGAAACATTCCTTTTGTATCTTGGAAATGAACCCTTTATCAGAAAAAAAAAACTAACTACATTTTTTTCAGTTATCTGGTTTCCATTCTACTTTTAGTTGCATTGGTTATTTGAGCAAAAACTTAAAATTTATATCATTCAAATTGTCTAATTGGAGGTCCAATACTGCTAGGTCCTCCTTCCTTTTTTTCCCCTCATTATTTTACCTTAAAATCATCTTTTTCTTTTTCAGTTTCAATTCATTATTTTTTCTATTTCCCATTTCAATAAGTACTCAACCACTGTGAAGCATGGTGTGGGTGTGATATAGGATTAATGCATTTAATAAATTTCTATTTCTTGATTGTCTTCTCAGTTTAAGGACCTAGAGTAAAATCCTTTTCTTACCTGCTAAGATAGAATCTGAGTTTGAATGGAATGCAGAATCAATCCAAACCAGTCCAACCAACCAAGAATCCCCTCAACACCTTACCCAACAAGTGGTCATCTAGCCTTTACTTAAAGATCTCTAAAATGAAAAATCTATGGGGCGGCTAGGTGGCGCAATGGATAGAGCATTAGCCCTGGAGTTAGGAGTACCTGAGTTCAAGTCCAACCTCAGACACTTCATAATTACCTAGCTGTGTGGCCTTGGGCAAGCCACTTAACCCCACTGCCTTGCAAATAAACAAACTAAAAAAAACCAAAACCAAAAACCAAACAAAAAACCCCCCAAAACAAATAAAATAATCTATTAATTCTAGAGACAATGTGTTCTACTTGTAGAGTTTTAATTATTAGAATATTTCCCCATCACGAATCACTGATTTTGGAGTTGGAAGCAATTTTGGAGGTAGTCTAGCTCAATCTACTCCTGACAAACATTCTCCTTTCTAAAATATCTGGCAAGGGTTCATCTAACTTTGTTTTAAGAACGTTCAATAAGGGGGAACTCCCTAATTCTCTCTCATTATATCATTCCTCTTTGGAATAGCACTAATTGCTGTCAAATTTTTCCTTCAATCAAGTCTAAACTTCCTTTCTGCAATTTCTACCTACTATTCCTAATTCTGTATTTTGGAGATACAAAGAATAAAAATCTATTCACTCTTTCATATAATAGTTCTTTAGATTACTTGAAGACAATTATCATTTATCCTTCAATCTTTCTCTTCTACAGGCTGAATTCTTCCTTAGTCCTTTAGATGATCCTTTTATGGTAGGTTTTCTTCTCTTCTTCACCTAGATACTCTGCTGCTTATCAACATTCTCCTCTTGCACCCACCCTAGGCCTCTCAAAACCATGGAACTCAGAACTGAACTCAATTCCCCAGCTGGAGTCTATACTCAGCAGAGTACTAAGAAGACTATTAGATTGTAGCTCCCAGAGGGCAGAGACTGTCTTTTCCCTCTTTTTGTATCTCTAGGCCTTAACTCAGAGCCTGGCTCACAGTATGCACTTAAAAATGTTTATTAATTTATTGATTGTTTGATTTTCATTTTCTTCTTCCTAGAAGTCTTTATTCTACAATGGCAGCCAAAGACCACAATGGCTCTTTTGGTGTCCATATTCTTCTGTTGAATCATTGAGCTTTCAGTCTAATATAATTCCCAAGTTATTTTTCAAAAAAAAGCTGACATCTAACCATGCCTCTTCCATCTTAGATCAATCCTAAATTTGCCTCTTTACATAGTCAACTCTGCTCCTAGTTTTGCTTTCTAAGGCTAAGAGCAAATGTAATTTCTTTTCCACAGGAGAGCTCATCAAATAGCTAGAGAAATCAGCCAAATTCCCCTGATTCTTCTCTGGTCCAGTTCTCTCAGCTTTAGTTCCTTTAAGTTATCATGCTTTATACTAATAAATGTTTTAAATAAACAAAAGAGTCAGAAAGGGTTATCTGGGTCCAAAGACTACTTTTGATATGAATTGGTTTTGTAAACCCCAGGAAAGCCATTTAAGCCTCTGAGTTTTCCAGACTATCTAGGATTATAGGTGCACTTGCCATCTACATTGGTAGAGAGAATTTCCTCTTTGGACATTTCCTATACCAATGAAATCACAGATCTGATCCAAATAAAATAAATGTTTTATTGAAGTTTCTTTTTTGAACACTGGTATTGCTTCCCAATGACTTCCCTTCCTATTCCCATTCCCCACTACACTGAAAGAGAACCCATGTAACAAGTAAGTTAAGCAAAACATATGAACATATCTGCTATATCTAACACCCTTTAACTCATTCTATAACCATGGTCTACCACATCTCTCTATAGAAGAGGGAGAACTGCTCCAGCATCATACTTAGACTCTTCATTGAGTAGAATTACAGTGACATTCAATATTGTTCTCCTTGATAAGAATTTGGCCATTATGTAAATTCATTTTTTTCCTAATCATACTCACTCTAGCTTCACTAAAGTCTTCCTAAGTTTCTTGAAATTATTCATATATTTGTTATGTCTGTTTCTTATAGTAATATTCAATCACACCCACTATTTAAGGTCAATTTATTCAGTCCTTTCCCAGTTAAGGGGAGTCCAAATTCCTTTAAATTCTTTATTACTACAAAACATTAGAATATAAATATTTTTTAAAATCACTAATAGAAACAAATGCATGTTTCCCTTTGTTATCTTCTTGAAGCATATCCTTTATTCCTTATGGAATTCCCAGGCCAAAGGGAAAGATCTAGTGACTTTTTGAGCATGATTTACAATAATTTTTCAAGAAAGTTAGATCAATGCAAAACTGGAATAAATGGTGTATTAACATGACTTTTTTCCCTATATCCTTCCAACATTTGCTGCTTCACCTTTTGAGACTCTGTGGGGCCTAAAGACCTGGGTTCAAGTCATGTCTCTGAAATATGCTAGTTTGGGGATCATGGCCAAGACATGATCTTTCAGGACTTTTGGATAACCCTACATAATGTTTGTAAGTTGCAGAACAGTTTGCTCATGATAGTAGTAGAGAGAACAATTCCTAACAAGAAGGAAGTCATTATATTAATAAATGACAGTACCAAACCAATTTAAAAATAAAACAATTTTTTTTCATTTTTGCTGGCCTGATAAGTATGAGGTGAAAACTCAGAGCTGTTTTATTTAGCATTTCTTTCATTGTCAATGATTTGGACCGTTTTTTTACATAGCTTTTGTAATTTGGATTTCTTTTTTGGAAAATTGTTCTTATCTTTTGATATGAATTTGGCAGTGGGCACTTAGGGATAGAGAGAGATAGACAGACAGATGTAAACTTAGATACAGATATAAGAAAGTGAGATCAATATCATAAATAGAAAATAGAAATATAAATAAAATAGATGATATAGGCAGATTATAGATATAGATATTCTTTCTACCCATATATATTTTGTCACTTTGTTTATTGTATATTTGATTCTTTTTAAAGTTATTTATTGTGAAGATTTTTTTCTCCTAATCAACAAATTACTCTTTATATTCTGCCCATACTTTCTTTGAAATACAAAAGCTTTTTAGCTTTATGTAACTTTAATTGTCCACTTTACCTTTTATGATTATTTCTATTCCTTGTTTGGCTAAGAATTCTCCATTGTCATAGTCATACAAGAAAACTCTTTTCATTTGGCTCTAATTATTAAAGTTGCATGTTATTTAATATGGAGATCATATATATATATATATATATATATATTTGGAGCTTATATAGTATATGATAGATGCTGGTCAATAGTTAATTTCTGCTAAATTATTTCCTAGTTTTCTCACCAATTCTCTTGAACAATGAGTCCTCAAACCAGTTGACTGTGTTCTTAGATTTATTGATCAAGAATAATGATGGAAATTATAACATTTTTATAGAACTTTGAAGTTTACAAAAACACTTTTCATGCTATGTCATCTGATATTTACCTTGTGCAGATAATGAAACTGAGGAACAGAAAGGCTCTCTGTTGTTTTTTTTTTAGTTTTTTGCAAAGCAATGGGTTGAAGTAGCTTGCCCAATGCCACACAGCTAGGTAATTATTAAGTGTCTGAGGTCAAATTTGAACTCAGGTACTCCTGACTCCAGGGCAGGTGCTATATCCACTGAACAACCTAGCTGCCACCAGAGGAACAGAAAGTTTAAGTGATTTGCCTACGATCATCATAGCTAGTAGGTGTCTGTGATGGAATTTAATCTCAGATCTCCCTGATTCCTAATTCCACATTAGAATGTATAATTACATTGTGCCACTGAGGCTAGGATGCTTGATTGCTTCTGGATTTGCTTATCTAGTGTGTTTTGTTCATCAACTTTTCTATTTTTAAACCAGAAGCAAGTAGTTTTGATGATTATGAGTTTATTATATTATTTGAAATCTGATATTTCTTCCCTCTTTCATTCTTTCTTTTCAATATTACTGTTGAGATTTTTGATTTTATATGCTTGAAATATATGCTTTATATGCATTTTAATACTCTTATATGCTTAAAATTTTCCAGGCAAATTTTAAGTTATATGTCTACGGTGGTAGGAGGGAATTTCCTCCCTCAGGAGCTTCCTATGCCAATAGGCCATAAGTTCGGTCTCCATCCTTAAACATATACCATAAAGTAATGCTTAGCAGTTTGATTGGTATGACAACAAATCTGCAAATTTACTGAGATAAATCATCATTTTTATTATGCCAGCACATTACAACCATGAAAAACTCTACAATTATTTATCTTCCTTTATTTCTAGAAAGAGATTTTTGTAGTACAGAACCCCCTCAATTCAAATTCAATTCATGTCATGACATCACCTCCCTGATATCCTGGCCCTCTTTGAAAATGAAGGACAAACATCATCATCATCATCATCCTAGTTCCTTTGAATAGAATTACATTTTGTATTTCTTCCTGATGACTTTTCTTAGTATCATTAAAAAGGCTTATAATTTTTGTGGCTTTAAAATATAAACTACTACTTAATTGTTTCAATATTTTTTTCATTTACTCTTAGGATCAAAAGATTTAGAATAGGAGGCACCTTAGAGGTCTTTTAGTTTGTCCCCTAATTTTATATAAGAGGAAGTTGAGACCCACACAGACAGTGACTCGTCCAAGCTAACATAGCCAGGATTCTAATTTGAGTCCTTTGTCTATGCCATCCTGCTTTACAGTATAAATGGATGTCAGAGAACAACCAAATTAAAGGAATTAATAGAACCAGAAATCATGTACCAGGAGCATCCAGTTACTCCTTAAGGAGAACCATCCTAGGATACTGTTACCTAATTTTTCAGCTCAAGAAAATGCTTCTCTTCTCTTTTCTATTTCTTTTATTATTATACTTTATTTCAAGTGTTTGAGATAAAGCAAAAAGATGCAAAACCATTTTACTAGAAAATCAAAGATTCTTTCAATACAAAATGAGAATGAGGCCATTGGACCAATGATCTCTGAGGTCCCTTTCAGCTTTAGATCAGGATCCTATGATCATTTCAGTTCTTCTTGTAGAGTTTTCTTTTCAATCTATTGCTGCTTCAGTGCAAGATAAAAAACAAATCAAAAAGAAAAAGCCAAACATCCTCTAGTTATCTTTCTAATCCCCTTCTCTCATTCCTGGGTAGTCTTCTTTTGCATTTGGTCTTCTTTGGGTCAGAAGGATAGCTAGAATCAGGGAAGAGAAAGCAAGAAGGATAAGGAGATATTTTGTTTGTTCTTGTTCTCTCTCTCTCTCTCTCTCTCTCTCTCTCTCTCTCTCTCTCTCTCTCTCTCTCTCTCTCTTTCTCTACCACCCACCCTGCATTGCCAAAATAAGCTTTCTATCAATACTTTAAAAAAATTTTAGCTATCATTTGGGGGACAGGAAGTCTTCCAGGTTCCTGGGTACACCTGATCTTGCGTAAGTTTCTCTATTCGAAAAAGTAGAATTCCTACTTGTATTTTGCTGTTGTCATCCTGGGGCTAGAAATAGTGATTTGGGCATTTTAAAGTTTCTAGAAAGGAACAATACAAAGAAAAATTTCAATTTTAATTTTTAATGTAAATCGCCAAATGAAAATTCTTTAACAGAATGTTGCCTCTTATTTTCCTGCTTTTCTTTCATATCTGAAGCAAATCCCTTTTCTTGTGAGACCTTGGGATCCCAATAAAGAGGACTCTTTGCAATCATGTGTTCTGCATTGATATAAAGGTTCAGGGAATCTTTAGTGGCTTGGTAAGTGCCCTTCTAAACATATTTTTATAAATATTTCAAGCAGGGTTTTCTATTAGAATCCATCTTTTAAAAACTTCATCTACTTGTGTGACCAGCATTTCAAGGATACAGTTTCTTCATTTGAAACCGCAGTTTCATGGAAAAGGACTTCTGCCTCTCAAGTACTTTCCAAACAACATATATGACTTGGAGAGTCCAAATTAAATGACTATGTTCAAATGACAACAATGGTAGAGGGAATAGAAGGACCCTAGTGAGATTGTCTTTCCACCATCACTGGACTAAAAGGGCTGTTAATCTGAGGGAAGAACTAAGACCCTAACACAAAAGACATTGACCAGTTCTTTTTTCAGTGGTGTTGAAATGACACACTTGTTTGACCTAAGTTTCTATCCAAAAGAGTCCTCTTTTACCAGGGTATCATTAATCTTCGGAAAGCTTTGTGTAGAAGGTTGAAGAGCATTTTAAAAAGAAAGTTCTTGAAATTAGAGACAGGTACCTTTTTTCAATGTCTGTCATGAGTACCCAAAGAAATCATTCCATATCTATTTGATTATTGAGTTAATGTTGAACTTTGTTACTACAATGAATGTCATCTCATCATTGTGAAGATTTCCTCCATGCCTGTTTAGGCTTTTGCTGTTGTTGCTGCTGCTGCCGAGTTGTTTCAGTCATATCTCACTCTATGACTCCAGTTGGGATTTCCTTGGAAAGATAACTGTAATAGTTTTCTGTTTCCTTCTCCAGCTCATTTTACAGATGAAGAAACTGAGTCAAGCAGGGTTACATCAGACCAGATTTGAACTCAGAAAGCTAAATCTTTCTAACTTTAGACTGACACTATCCACTGTGCCACCTCACTGCCCACTACCCATGGTAACTCTAAATTATCCCCTTCCATATATTTGCCCCAGGAATTTCACCAAAATGTCGAAGTTAATTGCATTGCTTTGACATCATGTAGATTCTAACAGAACACACAAGATATCCAGGAGTTATTCTTGCTCTTACTACAGAACCTAGTTATTGAATGTGCCAAGCATATTTCTTTGATGATATCTCTTACTCTACTTTTCTTAGATAACCCACTGATTTTAATGCAACCTGCTTATACCTACCATATACCTCCTCATTACTTTTTGAATGATCTAGAGTTTCAGTTCTATATATGTTGTCTTGGACAAACTTCAAATGAGCATTGAGAAATGAATAGGTGGAGAAGGAAATTGTCTTTGGAAAATTGTGGTATTCTTTTAGTGATCTCTAGTTTCTCCCTGAAACAAAGACTTATCTGTGTGACCTTACTTACCTTCTGCTAAACACTCCACAATTTCTCAATGACCATCCTAAAATGTGGCACCCAAGTGTTTGATCCAGGCAGAGTACAGTAGGGCTATACATTCTAATACTACATATGTTTTGTTTTAACCACATTATTGATCCAAATGGTGTTTTCATTCCACAAAATCCCTGAAATCTTTTTATTTTTATTTTTATTTTGCTTTTGGAGGCAATCAGGGTTAAGTGACTTGCCCAGTCACATAGCTAGTGTCTAAGGCTGGATTTGAACTTGGGTCCTTCTTGTTACAGGACCAGTGCTCTAAAGACTTAGCCCCCTAGCTGCCCCACTCCCCAGAATCTTTGTTCAAACTATTAGTTATTTCTTTCCCATATTATTCTTTTGAATCTAATTGTTTGAACTTAACTGTAAAATAATCAGTCTTTCATTAGCTTTCTTGCCAGGCTTCAGTTCTATTCCCATAACTCCTCCTCTTTTTCTATCCCAATAAATGTTTTCCTGCTTCTCTTGGTTTTTAATCCATATGCTCTTTCTCAGACTTCCCCATTCTGGTTCATGCATTCCTCATGTAAGTATTTATTTTTAAAATGTATTGCCATCCCTCACCCTTTAGTTATCCTGTTGCTTTTGATTAAGTTCTATTCTTCCAGAGTAATATTATGGTCATAAGTCTCATCCAATAAAATCTCAGTGATTCGGCCTTTACTGACTGTAAAGTCAATTTTTCCTCCTTGTTTTAAGATTTCTAGTTCACCTTACTTTCTATCCATATTTTGTATATTGTATATAGACACCTGAGCCCAGGGTTTCTATTGCTTCCCTTTCAGTTAGTGTATGCCTTACTATGTCAAGATTAATCATTCTTATATTTTGATCCATGCCCTATAAATCTAAATTCCATTCCTAGATACCATATTCTTTAATAGCTCTTTATTTCCCAAATATGTTTCTTTTTTAGAAGCATTTGCCTTCTGTTAGTATCAAGGTTAAAAATACCACCTGTGCCCCTAAGGTTTCTTTAAATAGAATTTCTCTGTGTCGAAGTCACCTAATGAGAGTCATAACTGAGTGAAAAATGTAGACTTAAGTTTTAACCTGTACTTCCTTTCTGATAGATTTTTGAGTAAACTCTCTGGCTTCCAAGTCTCCATCCTAGATACAGATTTTCCTTTACAGTTTTCATTTAGGCTTAAACCTCATCT
This sequence comes from Macrotis lagotis, assembly GCF_037893015.1. Classification (NCBI taxonomy): domain Eukaryota; kingdom Metazoa; phylum Chordata; class Mammalia; order Peramelemorphia; family Peramelidae; genus Macrotis; species Macrotis lagotis. Next base: position 115,766,750 of record NC_133659.1, read on the forward strand.
GAGGCAGATGGATAGGGGACTTAATGAGAAGTAAGGAAAAATTTGAGTTCAAATCTTGTCTCAAACATTCAATTAAAACTGTGACCCTGGGAAAAAAAATCACTTAACTTCTCTCAGTTCCAATTTCTTCTTTCTTAAGATGAAGATAATGATGGCACCTTCCTCATAGGGTTTGTGTGAAAATCAAATATATATTATATGTAAAGTGCTACATAAATGCCAGTTATTGAGTATGGTATAGGTCAAAGGGGTACCTCCCCCCATTTCCTAATCTGCATTCTAGGAAAGATTCTCACTGAAGTCCTTAAACTAAGCAATGTTTGGACCTTTTCCCCTCAGATATCTCAGTTCCAAAGGTATTTATGAGTAGAGGGCTGCTTCTTCATTCCCATTCCTATCCTGCTTCTCATTGCAACTCCGTTTGGACAGAAACCGCTACCTCATTCCTGATTGATGTTGTTTCCCAAGATTTTAGTGGAAAATTCCAAGACAGAAAGTATTAGGAACCTCCTCAAGTCATCATTATGCTATCATTCTGTTACTCAAGTTTTTTCCTCTTTGTAATCTCCCTACTTCACTCCAGCACTCTGTTTTTCATTAAAGGATATCAGAGTATTTCTAATTATATATTTGTATGATTCAGACTCTGAGGAGACTTTCTCATCATACAGCCCTAAAGCAGGTAGGAAGGAAGGTGGAGGAGAGGGAAGATGGGAGAGGGGGAGGGAGGGGGAGGAGAAGGAGGGGGAGGGGAGGAGGAGGGGAAATAGAGGAGGAGGGGAAGGGGAGGAAGAAGAGGGAGGAAGAGAGGGGAGGGGGGGGAGAGACGAGGAGAGATAACACCCAAGGTTCATAATTGTGGTCAGTCTCTAATTCCCAGTGGTGAGTTTCATTCTACTCCTTAAATCTCTCCATGCACACAGTAGTCTTATAAAACTCAATTATAAAAGCTCAATTATCAGTGATTTACAATGCAGATGGAGCTAACAGGGTTTGTCACCCCAGTTCTCTTTCCTGGGTGCAGATATCATCCACTATTTCAGTCAAGATCTCATGTCTTGAGACATGGAGTATACTTGGACTTGGGAAGGCTATGACACTTGCTATCCAATTGTCCATGGGTAAGTCTTTTAAGTTCTCTGAGACTCAGTTCTTTCATCTGTAAAAGAGTAATAATAACATTATTTCATGCTTTTATGAGACTCAAACATGAGATAAAATGTACAAAATGTTAGCAAACTTTAAATCACCACTTGATATTATCATCATCACCATTATCATTGTGACAGGTCATTGTAGAAAAAGCAGTATTCTATTACCAGGATAAAACTCTCCCAGAGGGCTTGGGGAACTCTGCCAAAAAAGTCAATAGGAAAGGTCAGGAGAGGAGAAAAAAAACAGATGTAGTAGCCACCTTCTTTCCAAATTCTAACCCTATACATCGACCACATGGAACGAACAGAACTAATTCCCAGAAGTCCCTTTCTCTTAGAAGCGAAGTAGAATTGTCTGGAATTATAAGTATTTGCCCAGCCTCATGGCCAAAGGTCATATGGGCATGGGTATTCTCATAATTCCCATTCTTGGGAAGACAGTCAATCTTATTCAAAGAACTCTACACCCTCTGCAAATAAGGTACTGCATCATCTTATATAATGTCTTTATTGTAAAGTACATTGATATAATTTAGTTAAGTGCTTAATCTTCCCAGTGAAATAGAAAGACAAGGGAGTAACTTTCTATGCATTTCACAAATGGGGAAAAATAAAGCAAAGAAGATTTAAGTATTTTCCCAAAATCAAATAAGAGAAAGTTAAAAAAAGAATTTTCCTATCTCTTGTTTCAATGCTCAGGCAGTAAACCATACTGCTTCTTTTCTTTACTCTCACTGAATGCCTGGAGGATAGGCAGATACCAGTAACTAGTGCTTAAATTGTGCAGGAGGAGTTGTATTCTTGTGCAGTAAAATTAGTTTAAGACCAGAAATTAGGAGACCTAGCTTCTAGTCCTGGTTCTCCCTCTATCTATCTCTTTTATATTGAATGAGCCACTTAAAACACTCTGAGCCTCAGTTTCCTTTTTTTGTAAAATGAGCAGGTTATGAAAATTTCTAAGAAACTCTCCATTTGGAGTTTTTTGTTCCCCAAAGGGTTCCCTTTATTCCTTGATAAATACAAAATAAATAGATCTTCAATTTCTTTCCACTCTGTGATGCAGGCATAATATTTCTTTTCACAAAAAAACATAATAAAAAGGAGGTAACTTATGAGTTATCTCCCTTCCCTAATTTGAGTCTGCTTTCCACTGCCATTTGTATTCTCTCATATGCAGATCAGGATGACTGAAAAATTAATTTTCAACAAGATATCTAATATATTGAAACTGAATTAGAATGGAAGGTAATCAGAATTACTTTCTTTTTTTGTGGCATTGACCATAACTTCCTTTGGAAAGAGAGTACCACAGCAACACCTAAATGAATAACCAATACACCTAGCATGAACTTTTCTTTTTCAATGAATTCTCAGAAAATTATTATTATTATTACCTAGTATATTGTCTAGCATTATCTAGTATATTATCTAGTATATTGTCCTCAAAGTCAAGTCAATCTATAAACGTGATAAGTGCCTGTTGGGTGCTGGCCACTGTGCCAATCATTAGAGATACAAAGAAATCTTTTCCTCTGACACTTGTTGGGTGATCATGGGCAAGTCACTCAAGCCTTCCTTGAAAAATGAGGCTTAATATTCTTTGCAATAATATATCCCTGCAGTTTTTTGTAAGACTAAAATAATACTATATTTAAAAACCTATAAAATGCTAATTGTTCCTATATTATATCACTTATATAGTCTTTTATACTATAAAAGCTTTTAATTAAATTATCAGTCTGATTCTTACATCAACACTGATATCAATAATGTGAATATCTCAATTTTATAGATGAATAAAGAGTTTTAGGAAAATTAAGCTGAAGAATATCATAACTAGCATTTGCCTGAAGATGGGTAAAATGACTTGTCTTCTGAGTTCTCTAAACTATCTCCAAGTACTTTCCTTTTATTTGTAAGGGCTATATTTTTAAGTGTGAGCTTGATTGATTGGCATAGGGAAGACCTGGGCACAGTCAATCTAGAAATTAAGGTCAATTTGCTCTCCAAAGTTACCTAAAATGCTAAAGTCCCCTAGCAGTTAAGAAGTAGAGCCAGAAAGTAAGGGCCAGGAACAATAAATTGATGCCAAGTGGACTTTTAGAGTCAAGATTAGTAGAGATTGGGAGTCACCTAGTTCATAAATCAATTCATTTCAAAGAGAATTTATTGAGTTCTTGCTATCTGTGTTAGGACTGTGTTAGGTTCAATAGACATGACCAGCAACAAGGGCAAAGAAGAGATAAAACCCCATTTTTGAAGAGCAATGTTGGCATGATGTGATAAAGTACATTTTAAAGCTTTAAGGAGAAATACTGAGAACAGAAGTCTGTCAGGTGGCAAAAGTTGGCTTCAGAGTCTAAAGCAGGGACAGAAGAGGAAGAGGACCAGATGTTGAAGACACTAGCCAAGTGTATTGTTAGTAGGAATCCAGAGAAATGATGATGACAAAAATGGCAGACCCTGGGAAGTCATAAAGAGAATTCAGGAAAAGGGATAAAAGAGAAGTCACACTGAGGCAGAATATTTAGACCCTCATCTGCAGCCAAACCTGAATCTGAGGCAGCTGGATGTTTCAGGAGGTACTGAAAAAGTAAAGGGGAGAAAATGTAAGGACAAGGAAAGTAGTATGGCATGTGTTTGGCCCAGATCAGATTATTAGTCTCAAGGGTATTCAATACCTTTAATACCTACCCCTTACTGTTTGTTACTTATCCTCTCTGACTGCTTTATCATTTATAAAATGAGATTAATAATATTTGCTCTGCCTCCACAGAATTGTAGGATTCGGGGTGGGGGGGGGAGCTTTAGATGTCTCCTACTCCAACCCTCTTATTTTGAAGAAAAGGACACTCATGTGCAGATAGATGAAATCCCTTACTTGAAGTCACACAGATGTAACATGGCTTGGACTGAAATAGAGTTCTTAAGTATTTGAAAGTATTTTGAAAAGCTATTTAGTGATCAAAAATGAAAAGTTTCAATGGAAGTGTGATTTCAAGGGAAATGGAGATGGCCTTACAGCTAGAAAGAGATGAAATCAAGTCTCATCTTTGACACACAATTATTCTGCTCCTGAGACTCGCTTTACCTCGAAGTGCCCCAGAACATTTTAAGTTTTAGAATAGTTGCTAATATGATTTGATAGATTCAGTCTCCACACTGGAAAACTTATTAGACCATTGAAATGATACCCCTGAACAACAACAACAACAAAAAACATTTTTCTTGACTTACAGAAAAGAAATGCCACATTAAACATTTAATTCAGGTAATACCATTAATTTTCAATGGTTAGATTAAACACAGGAGGGGAAAACAGCATGCTGATGCTTGTCCCATGAAATCCAGAGATCAAGACCTCATACCAAGTCTCACATGTTTCACTAGTCAAGAATTAATTTTACAGAAGGATCCAAATATCCAAAGGATGTTAAGATTTCTAGACAAAGGAAATCAGTCAGAGAACATGTTAGGGAACTAATGGAAATATAGCAAGATTCTTGTGAGTAATAAGAGACCATGAAAAAAATCAGATTTTGGTGGGGTTGAAAGGCAGCTCACCCTGGTTCCCAACAGATATGTCAGATCACAAAAATTAGAAGTAAGAATGGATTTTGTACTTTTCGTTTGTTGTATATCTCTCTCATTTCTTCTTTTCCTTAATATCCTATATCTAAGCAGTGCAATATAAAAGCATCTGAACTTAAAGACAGGAATATCTGAGTTCAAATCCTTCCTCAGCACTTAAGAGATGTGTGACCCTGGGCAAATCATTTAAGCTTTCTCAGCTGCAATTTCCTTATCTATAAAATGGGTATAAAAATAATCCCTAATTTAGTGGATTGTTGTGAGAATAAAGTGAAATAACATGATTTTATAAACATATAAGTATTTACAAGCCTTAAAGAGCTATATAAATGTTATCATAATCATCATCATCATCAATCATCATCATCATTTTCTCTAGGAACCCCCCCCCTCTCAAAACTTTCATTTTTTTCAGGTGTTATTCTTCTTCTCTTTCGAGAATCTTTCTTCTCAATCTCCATCAAAACAATTCATCTCCCCATAACTACAATATTTTACCAGTGGAATAAGATGCAGTTTCCCCCTATCCCTGCCAATTTTCTAGCCAAAGAGAAACATTTATAAATGAGCAATTGTGCCATGAAATGGAAAGTGTTGGGAAAGACTATGGTGAAGCAAGAAGATGAAGATATATTTAATGTATTTTTATGAAGGAAAAGTTAGGGACCCTATAAAACACTATATATATATATATATACATATATATATATATCAATTATGAAAAAATCTTAATTACTTGGATATTGATCAGCTTAGAGAAGTACATGAATGAAGGAGGGAATGATGTTTTCAAAGTTGCACAAGATTGCTTTTTTCATTTTGTTGAACTCGGTATGTGGTCAGAGCTGCTGAGGAACCAGTTCTAGGAAGATTTAGGTTGAAGTTGGGGAGCATTTAGGATCTAGTGAAACTATCATCATTAAAACCAAAACCCTCAGCAAGGGTATGGATTGAAGGCATATCACAAATACTTTTTGACATTGGAAAAATTGACTTAACAAAATGAAAAACATTGGGAAAGCTCTTGATTGGAATTCAGATGGAGATGCTGTTGCCCTAGAGCAGACAGTAGTATTTTTAAAATATAAAAAAGGAAAGAAGTTCACAGAAATCTTCACTGCATGTCAAAATCTAGAAAAGAAAGTTCAGAAGACTTGCAAGATGAATCTGGTTTATGGAATGAGGATGACCAATAGATCAAAGATATCTCCCAACTCAAAAACTTTATGTAAACATATATGATGGGCTAAATCTGATATCATAGCATTTTTTTGGAGTATGAAGTGATGCTCTCCTGGAAGATAGATGGCACAGTGGATAGAGTGCCAGGCCTAGAGTCAAGAAGACTCACCTTCCTGAATTCAAATCTTATCTCAGACACTAACTGTGTGACCCTGGACAAGTCACTTAACTCTGCTTCAGTTTCCTCATCTGTAAAATGAGCAGAAAAAGGAAATGGCAATCTACTCCACTATCTTTGAAAAGAAAATCTTAAATGAGATCAAAAACAGACATACTGAACTACAACAGTGATATTCTTCACATCTTTGTTCCTGACCCCTTTTTTGCAATAAATCAATTTAAAAGTCCAAAGTCTGACTATAATTATTACCTTCATGACAAGGTAATGGTATTTCCACTCGTTTGCTGTGTGATCATGGGCAAATAAAATGATTTCTCTGTTCTCAAGTTGCTCTGATTTTAAAATGGAAACATTACTTCTGTAAAGCACTTAGAAATACACAAATTGAGTCGTAGCATGTAAATATAAATTAATTTACTCTCCTGGATGCATTTTCCAAAGACTAAAAAAAGAAATCATCCTTTTGAACCAATGTTTCATCTAAAAATGCAACTCAATATTGAGCCATAGCAATGTAAACTGGAGGGAGCTATGGATGAAGGGATTTCATAGATAAACATTATCCCCAATTTTTGTTTCATCTTCTCCTTGAACCAGACAATGATTTAAAGAAGAGAACAAGTAAAGGAATCTCATTAAAAGCAAAATTTAGTGGCTTCTCCACTTGGCCTTCAATATGTATCCATTTTTCCCTCCTGATCCCATCTTCTTCTAAGAAAGATCCTCTATGCCAGTCAGGGAAGTTTTATTTTCCCATAGTACCAAGGATTTAAATTAGCAGACCTCAGAGATCATCTAGTCCAAATCTTTCATTTTACTGCTAAAGAAACTGAGATCCTGATAGACTATCTTTGTCATGGTCACAGAAGTAAAAAGTAGCAGAGCTGGAAAATTTAACTCAGAATGATATTTGAACATTTCTTTGATATTTAAGTCTAGAAATCCTATCAAAAAGTTTAGTCTGGAATGACCTATTTTTGATAAAGTTTGGATAGTTCTTTATGATTCCTGTTTCCTCTGCCTATATTTTACCAACTTTATTATCTTTACAAAAAACAATGCCACATTTACTTTTCTCCAAACCTGCAAATTAATTCTCCTGTTCACTAGGAGTTTTTAGGAGTCACAAGCAATGACTCATCAATCACATCTCCCAGTTCTTTGGGACTTCACACTGTATTGACTTGAATTTACTAATGACAGTTAGGTGCTCTCTGATTCTCTTCATTAGCCTAAGATCTTGACTTTTGTCCTGTCATTGGATTTCATTGACTCTAGCAAAGAGAGAAAAACGAGACTGATGACTTTGCAATTCTGCCTCATTTAAATCCAATTCCATCACCCCACAATACCATTGGTCCTCTTTGAAAAGAAGGATGAATAAAATATTCTTTAGAAGGAACAATTCACCAAAAGCAGTTCCTAATCTGTCCTTTTTTACTTAAAAGATACCTTGCTGAGGACAGGGTGGGAGAAGAGTGGCAATTTAAGAGGTAGAGGAGCAAAGGAGCATCATTGAAGAGCATCATCCTAGTCATCCAGCACATTATGCAGAGCAGTGATGATCCTAATTCTTCTTTGATCCTCCTCTTTCCCCCAATGTAGTTTGATATCTCATTCAGTTGGCTTTAATTTCTTTTCTAGCCTCAGCACAGCTAAAACTTTTCTTCTAGGGCCATGTCACCATTATCTATTGTCTGACTTTGCTCCTAGCATTGCAAAATGTCTTTTTAACATTTAAATTTACGTTGGTTCACAAGCTCTCTGCTCCTATGAAACTGAATGTTATGGAGCTTAACTGATTTGCCTATAATAACATAAGTGGTAAATAAAGGAATCAGGATTCAAATTCAAATTTTGGAATTCAAATTCAGGTCCTTCTATCCTCCACTCTTTCCTCAAGTTTGTCCATGGTCATGTTCATTGCTTCCATGATACTGCGTGTCTCTCATCCTCTGCCATCTCTTTCTCTTTTCCAGAATTAGAGTATTTTCCAATGAGTCCATCTTCTCATTGATATGGTCAAAGTATTTAAGCTTCAAGTTCAGTATTTGACCTTCCAATGAATAGTCTGAATATTTCTTTAAGAATTGACTGATTTGACTTCCTTACTGACCAAGGGACTCTTGAAAATCTTCTGCAGCAACACATTTCAAAAGTATCAATTTTGACACTCAACCAAGAGGTTGTTGGTCTGTGATCTATGCTTTGAAGGAAGTTCTCAGAAGCTCTCCCTCCCTTTAAAACTAGTTCTATAACCAGGACATAATGACTCATATATACTCAACTTCACCCCAGAGATGCTTCCTCTGCCATCATTTTTACCTACTGCTTTCAGAATGAGAGAGAGAGAGAGAGAGAGAGAGAGAGAGAGAGAGAGAGAGAAAGAAATCCTCAACATAGCTCTTGACAGAAAGTCTGTCTGAGCATTTAAACAATGCATTCCATTAGCAGTGAATTAGGAAGAATCTCTCCTTGTACAGAAAGGCTAGGACACTTACTTTATGATTCTTTTTGCACATCTTACTTAGAACAGCAGTTGCATTTAGTCATAAGTCAGTGTTGCATTTACAGTTTAAATTAGGTCCTCATTGACTTTTTAAATATATTTGTCTCCAGTCAAAATTGCCAATGTATCAACTTACCGAAGGAATAATAAATCTTGTTTCCACTAAGCTGCTGCTGTATAAAAATTGCAGGATTTTTTGACATAAATTTTCAAAACAATTGTAACTTGTTACTTCAATACAAGACATGAACTACTGCAGTCTGTCCACAGTGACTAGGAAAACACTGGGCAAGAACCCAACAACACATTCTTTGACAGCAGCATGAAATATTTTATAACAGTTTCCAGGAAGTTTTCACTGACTGCCCCAATTAAAATGAAATCTTCTTGAGGGCATCTGTTGTAGGAATCCTTAACCCATACCACTTCTTATTGCCCATTGCAATCACAGAGCAATGCTCTACAAATTTAGAGCAGGTCTAATTCTGCAATGTTACAGGATATTTTTCCTTTGAATTCAATAACCCTCATCTCTCAAAGACATTTCTGTCAGAGGCCTGGGACCTCCTGCTGTAGTTGTTACTCTAGAAACAGGAATTACTTCAGTTTAGGGGGAAATTCATGCAGATGTTTATAACAAATCAGTGACCCTCTTTGAATCAGGGGTAATTCAGTAGGTTGCCCTCATTGACTTATCAATGCCATTAATCCCAGACAGAAGAGACCAGCAATAGTCACTAGCTGACATTCTGTTCCATGATACAAGCTTACCCCCAATCCCAGGACCCCACACTGTTTATCATTTTGTAACAATAGTTTTCATAGATGGGACTATATCCCTGTACTCCCATTAATTCCCTACTGGCAAGAGAACAGAAATTCTCTCAGTCCTCTGTCTTGTACTCCATGCTAATGGACCTAGTCATAGACCAGATAGTCTATCTCCAGTCATCCCTGCCAGTCACTCTCAGTTAAAAATCCTAAATATTAGCAGAGCTTCCAAAAGGAGATTCTTTGCAGGTGTACTCCAGGATGATAAGATTGGCATTCTGATGAAGTTCTCCCTTTGGCTGCTTCCATTTGATCCTGTAGTTCTGGCTCAGATAAAGTTAGCATTGTTGGACTTTCTAAGGTGCCTATTTATCCTCTTCTGAGGACTGGGGCCCCAGATTGTGAACCAGATCTGAGTATGGCAAATAAACAGATTCCTGCCTCAAGGATAGTAAAGAGAATTCTTTCATTGTGTCTTCCATTCTACCAGGCTATTTTCATATCACACTCATGCTTTTTGAGTTCTACCTTCCACCAGACATTCCATTTCCCAACTTAGTATGCTATGCTATGGATTAATTCATTTTCTCCATAAATAGTTTAACCTTGACCCATCCCAATGTAACTCAGTCATCTGCATTCCATACTGCACTTGAAAATGCTTTCTTTCCCAACCCCAATCTTCAATTCCCCCCAAACATTTTTTTCTACCTTAGACTCTACGAACAATAATCAAATCAACACTACTATTCTTGGAAAAGATAAATCACCCAACTGTCATATGACTCCATTATCTTGGATTTGTATCTCAAGTGCTTAAAGGCATAGGGTCTGGAAAGTAGTTAGTGTTTAATAAATGCTTTTGGATACATTCATTCATTCATTCATGTTAACTACCAATAATCACTTTTTTCTTTGTACCTGCTGGATTATTTTTACTTGATCATCCAACTATGATTTTCTGTTGCTTAATCCTTATTAAACATAAGGTTAAAAATATGTAGCTATAGAGAGGCAGAGACAAAATGGTAGAGCTCTCCACTAAACCACTCCAAATACCTTTAAATAATGATCCTAACCAAATTTTAGAGTGGCAATACTCACAAAAAGACTGAGTGAAACAATTCTCCAGGTCAAGACAACTTGGAAGATTGATAGGATGGATCTGCTACATCGGAGTGAATGAGGAGTGCAGGACCACCTGGGTTATGCCAGAGCAAACCAGCCCCAGTCTTTCAGGAATAGGAAACTGTGTGACTGCGTCAGTGATATTAGGTTCCAGACTTCTCAGTCCAGGTATTGTCATGGACAACTTGGAAGGTCAGTAAGAAAGGTATGAAAGGTAAGATTGGAGCACAATCCAGCAAAGACCTCAGCAATGTAAACCCAGTCCCAGAAGACTAAGGGTAGGCTTCAGGACAACTGAATCAGCATCAGCAGCTGCTTCTGGAGATCTCAGCCCATGAATAGTAAGGGAGTCAGAAAGAGATGACAGAATTCTCTTTACTATGCTTGAGGCAGGAATCTGTTTCTTTGCCCATACTCAGATCTGGTTCACAATCTGGGTCCCCAGTCCCAGGAAGAGGTGAAGCAGCACAACAGAGCTTACTGTCTAAGCAAAGCAGGGATTCTCCTCACAGTTCTAGGGCAGAAAGAAGTTACTTACAGATCACAGTACAGACTAGGAAGTAGTTATAACCTCTCATAAGACTCTGGAAGAATTGAGAACTTGCAGGTCCCTGGGGGTATCTCTGAAAGCAACTACAAAATCCCTCAAAAGCTTGGGACAGTGTGTCCTGTACCCACAAAGCATAACCCCAACTTAATAAAGAGTTAAAATTGGGTCACGGATTGGGGAAATGAGCAAGAGATAGAATAAAAAGAATTGATTATATACAGTAATTATTGTCATATGGAATATCAAAATATATACTCAGAAGAAGAAAATGAAGTGGAAGCTACTATATCCAAAACCATCCAAAAATATGAATTGAGCTCAGGTTATAAAAGAGCTTAAAAAAGAATTTTGAAAATCAAGTCAGGAAGGTAGAAGAAAAATTTGGAAGATGTGGGAAAATCATAAAAACTCAGTCAGCAGCTTGGTAACGTAGATTCAAAAAATACTGAAGAAAATCAGATCTTAAAAATAAGACCACACCAAATGGAAAAAAAAGAGCTTCAAAAAGTCAAAGAAGAGAAGAATGCCTTAAAAAACAGAATTGGCCAAATGGAAAAAGAAACACCAAATAAAATAATTCCTTAAAACATAGACTGGAGCAAAGGAAAGTTGGTGACTTTGTGAGAAATCAAGAAAAAAATGAAATAAAACTAAAATAATGAAAAACTAGAAGAAAATATGAAATATCTTATTGGAAAAACAAGTGACCTGATCAAGGAGAGATAATTTAAAAATTAAGAACCACCTTAAAGCCATGAGCAAAAAAAGAACCTAGATATCATTTTATTTTGTTTTATTTTTTAAAGATTTTATTTATTTTGAATTTTACAATTTTTCCCCTAATCTTGCTTCCCTACCCTCCACACCCCCACAGAAGGCAGTTTGTTAGTATTTACATTGTTTCCATGGTATGCATTGATCTAAGTTTAATGTGATGAGAAATAAATCATATCCTTAAGGAAGAAACATAAAGTATGAGATATAGCAGAAATACATAATAAGATAACTTTTTTTTCTAAGTAAAGGTAATAGTCTTTGGTCTTTGTTTAAATTTCACAATTCTTTCTCAGTATACACATGGGATTCTCAATCGTGAATATCCTAAAATTGTTCCTGATTGTTGCCCTGTTGGTATGAGCAAGTCCATTAAGGTTGATCATCACTCCCATGATGCTGTTAGGGTGTACAATGTTCTTCTGGTTCTATTCAACATGCTCAACATCAGTTCATGCAAATCCCTCCAGGCTTCCCTGAATTCCATCCCTCCTGGTTTCTAATTGAACAATAGTGTTCCATCACATACATATACCACAGTTTGCTAAGCTATTCCCCAATTGATGGACATTCACTTAATTTCCAATTCCTTGCTACCACAAACGTAGCTGCCCTAAATATTTTTGTACAGGTGATTTTTTTACCCTTTTTCATAATCTCTTCCAGATAAAGACCCAGTAATGGCATTGTTGGATCAAAGGGTAAGCACATTTTTGTTGCCTTTTGGGAATACTTCCAAATCACTCTCCAGAAAGGTTGGATGAGTTCACAGCTCCACCAACAATGTATGTGTCCCAGATTTCCCACATCCCTTCCAGCATTGATCATTGTCTTTTCTGGTCATATTGGCCAGGCTGAGAGTTGTGAGTTAGTACCACAGGGATGTTTTAATTTTCATTTTCCTAATAATTAGTGATTTAGAGCAATTTTTCATATGACTATGATTTCCTCATCTGTAAATTTCCTTTGCATATCCTTTGACCATTTGTCAATTGGGGAATGGCTTGTCTTTTTTTTTTTAATTTGACTCAGTTTAGACATCATTTTACAAGAAATTGTTGAGAAAAACTACTCTGATATTCTAGAAGCAGAGGGTAAAATGAAATTGAAAGAATGTACTGATCACCTCCTGGAAGAGATTCCAAAATGAATACTGCCAGAAATATTATAGTCAAATTTCAGATCTCCCAAGTCAAAGGGAAAATATTTCAACTATTCAGAAAGGAAAAAATTCAAATATTGTGAAGCCACAATCAGGATAATATAAATTTTAGCAGCTTCCACATTAAGGGATTATAGGAATTAGAATACAATATTCTGGAAAGCAAAAGAGCTTGGATTACAACCAAGAATCAACTATCCAGCAAAATTAAACACATTCTCTCAGGGGGAAAAGATGGATATTCAATGAAATATGGACTTTCAAACATTCCTGATGACATGACCAGAACTGAACAGAAAATTTCATCCTAAATACAAGACTCAAGGGAAGCATAAAAAAATAAAAAAGGAAAGGCAAATCATAAGAGACTTAATAATGTTGAACTGCTTTATTTTCCTGCACGGGAAGATCACTGATAACTCATGTGAGTTTTCTTGTTTTTTTAGAGAAATTACAAGGAGCATATATAGAGGAGGCATTGGTGGGGAGTTGAATTTGAAGGGATAAATATTTTAAAAAATGGAATTAATGGGTAAGAGAGGAATGTACTGGGATAAAAGGAAAGGGGGAGGTAGAATGGGTTAAGTTATATCACAAATAAAAGGGGGAAAAGCTTTTGCAATGGAGTGGAAGAAGGGGAGATGATGGGAGAGTGAGTGAGCCTTATTCTCATCAGAGTTGGCTCAGAGAGAAATAACATACACACTCAATTTTGTATAGAAATCTATCTTAGGAGAGGAAAGGGATGGTAGAAAGGAGTGGTGGGTAGGTGATAGAAGGATTGTAGAAAGATGGTAGTCAGTTACAAAACACTTGAGGGGGGAATAGGTGAAAGGAGATAGAGAACTGAATAAATGGGGGTGGGGAGAATAGGATGGAAGGAAATAACAATTAGCAAGAGCAGTTGTGCAAAAAATATTGAAATAAACTTCTGTGATAAAGACCCCATTTCTGAAACATAGAGAACTGAGTCAAATTTATAAAGAATCAAAGCCCTTCCCCAGTTGATAAATGATCAAAAGATATGAATATTTTTCAGATGAGGTTATCAATGCTATCTATTTAAATCATTTTAAAAAATGTTCCAACTCACTATTGACAGGAGAAAGTGGGTTGGAACAATTCTGAGGTACTACCTTATACCTATTAGATTGGCTAATAGGATAGAAAGAGAAAATGACAAATGTTGGAGGGGAATGTAGAAAAAATGAGACTTTAATGTGCTATTGAGAGGAGATGTGAAGCATCTGTTGAGCCATTTGGACCTATGGCCAAAAGACTATAAAATCATGCCCATTCTTTGACCTAGCAATAATACTACCAAGTCTATATTCCAGAGGAGATAAAAAACAGGAAGGAAAAGGACCTATATGCATAAAGATATTTAACTGAAAATTGAAGGAATGTCCATCAGTTGGGAATTGGCTTAGCAAATTGTGGTATTTGATTAAGATGAAATGCTATTCTATTATAAGAAATGATGGACAGAATGCTCTCTGTAAAAAGCTTGCATGAGCAAATGCAACAGGAAATGTACAAAGTAATGGCAATATTATAGGATGATCAGTTGTGAATGATTTATCTTTTCTCAGCAATGCTTTGATCCAAAAGAACTGAAGGATTTTTGATGCCCTATTCATCCCAAAGACAGAGCTGATGGTGTCTAAATACAGATTGAAGCATACTTTTTCTTTACTTTATTTTTCTTGAGATTTTTGGGGGAAATTATGTTTACTTTTACACATGACTATTATGGTACTGTTTTTCATGACTACACATTTTTAACCTATATCAAATAACTTGCTTTTTCAATGAGAGGGATTGGGGTGGTAGGAAGGGAGAGAACTCAGCACTCAAGATTAAGAGTGACTATTCAAACTTCTTTTTGCATGTAATTAGGAGAAAATAAAATAAAATAAAATACCAAAAAAATAGATGGCTGTTGGTTGTTGGCAAGCAGCTTTTATAGATGTATAGAGTAGAAAACAATGTCAGCTGCTCATTGGTTGTCTTTATCATGTCAACATTCAGAAATAATGATTTTTATCAGTACTACCAATTCTGAATATATAAGACAATCAGAATTTGAAATTCCTGGAGTCAGAAGAAAACTTGGAGTTCTTGAAAACCAATGATTCTCAAACTCAAAACTCTTTACACTCTTAAAATTATTGAGAGTACCAAAGAACTTTTGTTTGTGTGGATTTTAGTTATATAGAGCTAGAGATATATTAGAAATCAAACTTATGCATTTTAAAATACTTATTCATTTAAATAATAAACCTATCAACTTTTAACATTAATAACAAAGTTTATGAAAATAGCTATATTTTTCAAAATTAAAAATAGTGAGAAGAATAGCCTTGTTTTATATATTTTTGCATATCTCTCTAATGCCTGGCTTAACAGAAGAAAGTTGTATTCTCCTTTCTGCTTCCACATTCAATGTGATATAATTTGTTGTTTTGATTAATGTATATGAAGAAAATCTGTTCTTACTCAGATATATAGTTGGAAAAAGGGAGAAGCATTTTAATAGGCAGATAATATTTTAATAATATTTTGGAAATAGCATTGGCCTTAAAGACTTCCTGAAATGAACCCACAGGAGGTCTATGAACCGTGGTTAAAAAACCAATGATTTAGACCAACTCCCTCATTTCATAATAAAGGAAACTGAGGCCAAGTGCTTTTAAGTGACTTGCCAAAGACCATGTAGATTGTAAGCAGCAGAAACAAGATGTGAATTATATTGTCTATCTATAAATCTAGTTCTAGAGGGGTGCCCTATATTCTCTCAGATACCAGGAAGAATGAAATATTTCTTTATGAAAGACAAGAATATCAAGGAAAAATCTTTTTAAAAGAACCAAAGAAACATAGGGGAATCTAAACATGTCAGTAGGCTAATTGAGTACAGTGGAAAAAGAGCACTTGGACTGATGTCAGAGTACTTGGATTCATATCCAATTACAACCTGTTTGATAGATAATTAATTTCATTTTTCTGAAGTCGGTTTGTTTAACTATAAACTGAAAGCAATGACCTCAATAAGGCTTGGAATTCCTTCTAGCTCTCAATCTATGAAACTATGTTGAAGGGTGAAAGAATTTGATAGAGAGGAAAAGAAGGTCTATTGAGCCTTTGAAATTAGATAAATTGAGTCTCTTCCCACAGAAGAGGGAGTTGGACTTTTAAAAGAGATAGCAGCTTTACAACTCTATGAAATAATGCTAAGGATATCAAAAGTGCTTCCAGAAATAAGGACACCTGATAATAGTCACAGGAAGACAAGTTGAGTCATAGTGGTTAATGACTCTTACTAAGGAGTATCAAAACCTGAGCTGAACAATTGTAAGGTATGATGTTTTGTTGGAGCATGTATACAGGATGTGAGGGAGAGCCTCCTGAGAATTGTCAAATCTGATTTATGTATATATGTATATATGTGGGGGGTGAAGGAGGGGATGATATCTCTAGAAAGAAGCATCTCTAGGGACTAGTATGTTCTTGGCAGGAAGAATGGAGATTTGAGGGATGGAGGTAGTGTTTTCATCACTACTATAAAAATGAAAGTAGGGCTTTGGAAGGATAAAGAGGTTATGGAAAGTAAACAGCTGGTTAAAGAGACAATATTGTAAAACCACATTTGTATTTCCAGGCCAAGGTTTAAGATAGATGAATTATAAGTTCTTGGCCAGGGATGAAGTACAAGGAAGGAAATGAATATTATTTGCCAGGAATTATGCTAAGAGCATTACCAATATTATTTCATTTTGATCCTAACAATAAACCTGAAAAATAGGAACTACTATTGCCCCCATTTTACAGAGGGCAAATTGGTTAAGTTACTCTCCCAATGTCATACAGCTCGTAAATATTAGAGGCTAGATTTTAACTTAAATCTTCCCAACTCCAGGCCCAATGCTCTGTTGACAACACTATCTAGTTATAAACATGTACAAGTAAGAACATATTTACCAAGTCTTAAATATGTGATTGAGAAAAAAAATCTAGTTTTTTAAAAAATGAAAGAAAAGGGAGAAAATCATGCATATACATATACTGTGTATCACATGAAATCTCAGGAATTTGGAGGGGGAATGGGAGGTGAAAGGAACAGTCATTGACATAGGTAACTAACTCCCAGCATGGAACTTTCCTTCAAAAATTTAAACTTCTCTGTAATTTATCATTTTAGAGGTAGCTAGGTGGTATAGCATATAGAGCAGTGGATTTGGAGTCAGGAAGACCTGGATTTAAATACAGCCTCACACACATATGAGTTACATGACCCTGAGCAAGTTACTTAATTGCTTTCTACCTTAGCTTCCTCAACTATAAAATGGGGATATGAACAGCATCTTATCTCAAAGGTTTTTTGCAATATTTGTAAATGACCAAAGAACATAGCATTGCATGTAATAGGTGCTATACAATTGTTTCTTCCTTTTCCTATCCTTAATAGAATCACATAGAATGCTAATGGGTTGTTTAACTTCTCCATGATTACCTGACTACTAATATTAAAACCAGGCCTTAGCTTAGGTCTGCTCAATTCTTTTCTTTTTTTTAGGTTTTTTGCAAGGCAAATGGGGTTAAGTGGCTTGCCCAAGGCCACACAGCTAGGCAATTATTAAGTGTCTGAGACCGGATTTGAACCCAGATACTCCTGACTCCAGGGCCAGTGCTTTATCCACTGCATCAACTAGTTGCCCCAGGTCTACCCAATTCTAAGATTGGTTCTATGTCATACTCCCTCACAAGAAATAATATACATATATATATATATATATATATATATATATATATATATGAAAGATAGACATAGTATTCAATGTCTCCAAGATGTCTAAATATAAATATATATAGTATGGATAATATAATGAATTAGTCTTCTTGATAGAAGGAGATATCATAGGATACAATTCATGACAATACTATGTAAAGAGTATGCCATATTTTAAGAACAGAGAGACCAAAAAAGATGGTGAAGGAACCAACAAAGAACATGGAGGAAGACACACTCCTGTTTAAAAATCCACCAACTAGAAGTGACAACATGGTGAAGAGAAATGGGGGCATATCAATGAATGGAAAAATGAGAATGATATAACAATGATTGCATACTCATGAAACCCAAGTACCACTTAACACTGGCTAATGTAAATATCTCATCTGGTTTTAATTCTTCTTCCGTTTTGGGGTAAAATGGAATAGTGGAAAGTGCACTGGTTCTGGAGTCAAAGGAGCTAGATTCAGATCCTGTCTCTTTATTCTTACAACCCATGTGACTTCTAGAAAGTCACTTAGCTTCCATGGGCCTCAATTACCTCAGTTTTAAAATGAAGGAATTAGACTAGATGGCCCTTCCAGTTCTGAGTCAGCAATCATATATGATTGTATAAAAATCAAACTCAATTCTATATATCTAATCTTTTACCATGACAGTATGGACAGAATTGCATAATGAAACCACAGAAAACATATCCCCTTTTCCAGAGTGAGTAGCACAGGTTTCTACTTTTTTTGCTCCCAGGGAATCTTGGAAACAACTTCCTCTGAACTCACATTCACCTTAGAGAGGAAGTTAAACTTCTTCAATCAGTCTTGCCTAGGTTGTACATTGATCCCACTGGTATCATGTTACTCTACCTCTTTCTGGGTGCTAAGAAACCAGGATAAGGGTTATTACAACTTTCAGTGCAGAGATCCTTGGGAATTGAAGACTGATCTAGCATCCCATAATTTGTCTCCCTGCCTTTTCCCAACCGACTCATGCTGCTAATTCCTTACTCAGGAATATTCCTTAGTTTTGAACACTGTCATCTAATTCTTAAATTGTCAGACCAAAACTCCATTCATCAGCTTCTTCTGTTCCCAGAATTCTTTGTATCAGAGTCTGTACTTCATCATACAATTGCCTTGTTTTCCTTGAACAGTCTTATGGGAAATAGAAAAATAAAGACATCTTCTCCCACTAAAGAATGACTCTCTTGGCCCAAACATTGTGAGAAATTAAGACCTCTTCTATTCCACCTTGGCTATGGCCGTTAGGCTGTAAAGAACTCAGCCAGAAGAAGGACATGGATGACGAATTCCAGAAACAAGTCAAAGTCAGCAAAGGGGGATATAGTGGTGATGAAGAATTGCAAGCATTCGGAGCTTTCTTTCCCAAAAAGCAGAACAACTGAGAAATTCTAGAGTTACCTTGTTGATAAATTAGTCCTCCAGGCGAAGATGAACTGCTGCTTATAGTCCTGATTTTTACCAGTAAAGATTAATTAGTTGCCAGAATAGGCTAAAATCTTCAGAGAAGTGGTCTGCCATCTTGGAGTTCATGATAGATGAGGAAGGAAATGACAGCAATAGTCTGGCATGCATATTAGAATGGGGAAACAAAGATTTCAAATATAAGGAAAGCATAGGCTGGATTCTGGGATCTATCTAAGATTTTACCAGGGAATATTGCTTAAACAGAATGGGACTACACAAACAAAAATGACTCCTTTGAGAAAGAAAGTGAAAAGGTATCAAGAGACTGATATGACTATATAAGGAATTCAACAATCATTTCAGGTTTTTAAAAGATGTACATAGAACTTGAAATAAGAAACTAAGAATGAATACAAAAGAGTGACATGGTCAAGTCAACTCAGCAAGCACTTATGGTTGTCCATCATGCTGGAAGAGGACCAGTGCAGAACAATGTTAGGGTCAAGGTACAGTGTGTCTGATGATGGCTGACCAGACCAATATGAACTTGGAAAGTTCACACTCATATTGAGCACAAATAGTCCATATGAACATTTGGGATGGAGAAGTTTCTAAATTTGTATAGCTCATGTTTTTTGGGCTGATGAAATTTTACTTTGCTCATAGAACACATACCATTTTTTTTTGATGCGGACACATACATTCCTGTTTCAGCATCTCCTAAGTCTCACATTTGATTTCAAAGTTCTTCAGAGAGACCTTGAGAGTATTGAATTGCTCCTTCTCACCTCCATGTGAGCTCTTGCCTCATGTGAATTCTCTGTAAAATAATCTTTTAAGTAAATGTATGTTTGGCATTCAAACAATGTGACTAGCCCATCAGAGTTGTGCTCTCTGCAATACAGTCTGAATACTTGGCAGTTCACTCAAGAGAGGAACTCAGAGGTCTGTATTTTTGTCTTGCCAGGTGATCTACAGAATCTTTCTAAGACAATTCAAATGAAAGCAATTCAGTTTCTTGGCATGGTTGTAGTTTACTGCCCAGGTTTCACAGGCATACAAAAATGAGGTCAGCAAAATATCTTTGTATATGCTCAGTTTGGTAGGTAATCCAATAACACTTCTCTCTCACATGTTCCTTCAGAGCCTCCCAAACACTGAGCTGGTTTTGGTGAGGTATATATTAATCTGATCATCTTTGCGCATATGTCTGGAAAGAATATTGCGAGGGTAAGTGACCCTAGTCACATAACTGAAAATATCTCCATTTGCTGTCATTGATGGTATGGTGCTACCTAATGAAGAACTTCTATTTTCTTGGTGTTGAATTTAGTATTCTTGATGTTAACTAAGTGCTAGGTCTTGTAAGAATGTTTGGACCACTAAAACTCAGAATGATCTGAGATTTGCAATGAATACTAAGGTGAAATGATTTTTGTGTGTGACTGAGATGGAAAAAGTATGCAATTTTATTTTGCTTTGTTTCATTTTTATTTTTTAGATATATTGACTTTTTCCAAACACATGCAAATATTATTTTCAACCATTATTTTCACTTTTACAATTTTTCCCCTAATCTTACTTTACCCCCCCACCCCCCACAGAAGGCAATTTGCCAGTCTTTACATTGTTTCCATGGTATGCATTGATCCAAATTGAATGTTATAAGAATGACATCACATCCTTAAAGTAAAAGAGATAGCAAGATCAGAAAATAAAATATCAGTTTTTTTTTACCACAGTTCTTTCTCTGGATACAGATGGTATTCTCCATCACAGACAGCCCCAAATTGTCCCTGGTTGTTGCACTGATAGAACAAGCAAGTCCATCAAGGTTGAACATCACCCTCATGTTGCTGTTAGGGTAAACAATATTTTTCTGGTTCTGCTCATCTCACTCAGCACCAGTTCATGCAAATCCTTCTAGGCTTCCCTGAATTCCCTTCCCTCCTGGTTTCTAATAGAACAATAGTGTTCCATGACATACATATACCACAGTTTGCTAAGCCATTCCCCAATTGAAGGACATTTACTTGATTTCCAATTCTTTGCTACCACAAACAGGGCTGCTATGAATATTTTTGTACAAGTGATGTTTTTACCCCTTTTCATCATCTCTTCAGGGTATAGACCCAGTAGTGGTATTTCTGGATCAAAGGGTATGCACATTTTTGTTGCCCTTTAGGGGTAGTTCCAGACTGCTCTCCAGAAAGGTTGGATGAGTTCACAGGTCCACCAACAATGTAATAGTGTCCCAGATTTCGAGCAACCCTTCCAACAATGATCATTGCCCTTTCTGGTCATATTAGCCAGTCTGAGAGGTGTGAGGTGGTACCTCAGAGATGCTTTAATTTGCATTTCTCTAATAAGTAGTGATTTAGAGAAATTTTTCATATGACTATGGATTGTTTTGATCTCATCTGCAAATTGCCTTTGCATATCCTTTAACCATTTGTCAACTGGGGAATGGCTTCTTTTTTTAAAATTTGACTCAGTTCTCTATATATTTTAAAAATGAGTCTTTTGTCAGAAATTGTAGTTGTAAAGATTGTTTCCCAGTTTACTACATTCCTTTTGATCTTGGTTACAGTGGTTTTGTCTGTGCAAAAGCTTTTTAATTTACTGTTATCAAAATCATCTAGTTTGTTTTTAGTGATGTTCTCTATCTCTTCCTTAGTCATAAACTGCTTTCCTTTCCATAGATCTGACAGGTAAACTAGTCCTTGATCTTCTAGTTTGCTTTATAATATTGTTTTTTATGCCTAAATACTATATCCATTTTGATTTTATCTTGGTATAAGGTGTGAGGTGTTGGTCTGTTCCACAGTTCTTCCATACTAACTTCCAATTTTCCCAGCAGTTTTTCTCAGAGAGAGTTTTTATCCCAATAGCTGGACTCTTTGGGTTTATCAAACAGAAGATTACCATAATCATTTCCTGCTTTTGCACCTAGTCTATTACACTGGTCCACCACTCTATTTTTTTTTTAGGTTTTTGCAAGGCAAATGGGGTTAAGTGACTCGCCCAAGGCCACACAGCTAGGTAATTATTAAATGTCTGAGGCTGCATTTGAACCCAGGTACTCCTGACTCCAGGGCCTGTGCTCTATTCTTTGTGCCATCTAGCTGCCTCTATAGTATAATTTTAAATCTGTTAGGGCTAAGCCACCTTCTTTTGCACTTTTTTTTCATTGAATCCCTGGAAATTCTTGACTTTTTTATTTCTCCATATGAATTTACTTACCACTTTTTCTAACACATTAAAGTAATTTTTTTGGAATTTTGATTGGTAGAGTACTAAACAGGTAGTTTAGTTTTGGTAGAATTGTCATTTTTATTATATTGGCTCAACCTATCCATGTGCAGTTGAAGTTTGCCCAGTTATTTAAATCTCATTTTATTTGTGTGAGAAATGTTTTGTAACTGTTTTCAAAAAGTTTATGAATCTGCTTTGGCAGGCAGACTCTCAGGTATTTTATATTGTCTAAGGTTACTTTGAATGGGATTTGCCTTTCTAGCTCTTCCTGCCATTTCTTTTTAGTCATATTTAGAAAAGTTGAGGATTTATGAGAGTTTATTTTATGTCCTGCAACTTTGCTAAAGTTGCTAATTGTTTCCAGTAGTTTTTTGGGGATGATTTCTTGGGATTCTCTAGGTAGACCATTATATCATCTACAAAGAGTGAAAGTTTTGTCTCTTCCTTCCTAATTCTAGTTCCTTCAATTTATTTTTTCTTCTCTTATTGCTGAGGCTAACATTTCTAATACAATATTGAATAGTAGTGGTGATAATGGACATCCTTGTTTCACCCCTGATCTTACTGGGAATGCCTCTAGTCTATCATTGAATATAATGCTTGTTGATGGTTTCAGATAGATACTGCTTATTAGTCTAAGGAATAGTCCATTCATTCCCACACTTTCTAGTGTTTTTACTAGGAATGGGTGTTGTATTTTGTCAAAAGCTTTTTCAGAATCTATTGATATAATCATATAATTTCTGATAGGTTTATTGTTGATATAAGTAATTATACTAACAGTTTTACTAATATTGAACCAACCCTGAATTCCTGGGATAAATCCTACTTGGTCATAATATATTATCCTAGTGATAACTTGTTGTAATCATTTTGCTTAGAATTTTTGCATCTATATTCATCAGGGAGATAGGTCTATAACTTTCTTTCTCTGTTTAACTCTTCCTGGTTTAGGTATCAACACTATATTGGTGTCATAGTTAGGCAGAGTTCTGTCTTTCCCTATTTTTCCAAAGAGTTTATATTGAATTGGAACCAGTTGTTCCATAAATGTTTGGCAGAATTCACTTGTGAATCCATCAGGCCGTAGAGCTTTTTTTCTTAAGGAGTTCAATGATGGCTTGTTGAATTTCTTTTCTGAGATAGAGTTGTTTAGGTATTTAATTTCCTTTTTATTTAACCTGGGCAACTTATATTTTTGTAAGTATTCATCCATTTAACTTAGATTGACAAATTTGTTGACATAGAGTTGGGTGAAATAATTCTGAATTGTTACTTTAATTTCTTCCTCATTGGTGGTAACTTCACCTTTTTCATTTATGATACTAGCAATTTGGTTTTCTTTCTTTTTTTTAAATCAAATTGACCAGAGGTTTATCAATTTTATTGGTTTTTTCATGAAACCAACTCTTGGTTTTATTTATTAGTTCAATAGTTATCTTGCTTTCAGTTTTATTAATTTCTCCTTTAATTTTTAGAATTTCTAATTCAGTATTTAATTGGGGGTTTTTAATTTGCTCTTTCTCTAATTTTTTTAGTTGCATATTTAATTCATTGATTTCCTCTTTCTCTAATTTATTCATGTAAGCATTTAAAGATATAATATATCCTCTGACAGCCGCTTTGAGTGAATCCCACAGGTTTTGGTATATTGTTTCATTATTGTCATTATATGTGATCAAATATTTAATTCTTTCTATAATTTGTTGTTTTATCCATTCATTCTTTAAAATGAAGTTATTCAGTTTTCGATTAGTTCTGGTTCTATATCTTCCTGGACCAATATTGCATATGATTTTTATTGCATTATGATCTGAGAAAAACATATTCACTATTTCTGCCTTTCTGCAATTGATTATGCCTTAGTACATGGTCAATTTTTGTGTAAGTTCCATGTACTGCAGAGAAAAAGGCATATTCCTTTCTATCCCCATTCAATTTCTTCCATAACTCTATCATATTTAGTCAACTATCGCTTTTGTAAGGTTTTGAATATCTTTTTCTCCCGTCCTCCTTTCCTATCCTCCACCCCCATTCCCCAATGGGGAGTAATATAATATAGGTTATACATGTATAACTATGTTAAACATTTCCCTATTAATCATATGGGGAAAGAAGAATCAGAAAAAAATGGGGGGAAATCATGAGAGAAGAAAAAACTTTAAGACATATTTTTTTTTAAAAAGTTGAAAATGGTAAGCTTTGCTTCTCTGAGGTACCACCTCACACCTCTGAGACTGGCCAATATGACCAGAAAGGATAATGATCACTGTTGGAAAGGTTGTGGGAAATCTGGGACACTATTACATTGTTGGTGGAGCTGTGAACTCATCCAACCTTTCTGGAGAGAAATTTGGAACTATGTCCAAAGGGCAACACAAATATGGATACCCTTTGATCCAGCAAGATCACTACTGGATCTGCACATTGTTTACCCTAACAGCAACATGGGGGTGATGTTCAACCTTGATGGACTCGCTCATTCCATCAGTGCAACTATCAGGGACAGGACAGGGGCTCTCTGAGATGGACAATACCATCTGTATCCAGAGAGACAACTGTGAAGTTTGAACAAAGACCAAGGACTGTTACCTTAAATTTAGAAAAAAACTGATATTTTATTGTTTGATCTTGCTATCTCTTATAGTTTATATTTCTTCCTTAAGGATATGATTTCTCTCTCAATTTGGATCAATGTAGAAACAATGTAGAGACTGACAAATTGCCTTCTGTGGGGGGTGGGGGAGGGAAGTAAGATTAGGAGAACAATTGTAAAACTCAAAATGAATAAAATCTTTAATTTAATTAAAACAAAGGTCTCATCATCTGAAAAAAAAGAAAATAGTAAGCTTTGGTCTGTATTCAGACTCCATAAATCCTTTTCTGGATGTGGATGCTATTTTCCATCAGAAATCCTTTAGAATTGTCTTTTATTATTATTATTAATATCATTAATAGTATTATTATTATTATTATACTGCTGAGATGAGCAAGTCCATCAGAGTTCATCATCATTTGGTGTTGCTGTTAATGTGTACAAAGTTCTTCTGGTTCTGCTTGCTTCACTCAGCATCAATTCATTCAAGTCTTTCCAGGTTTTTTCTAAAGTCCCACCCCTCATGATTTACTTCAGAATAATAATACTTCATCACATTTGCATACAACAATTTATTCAACCATTCTCCAATTGATGGACATCCCCTCAATTTCCAGTCCTTTGCCACTGCAAAATGAGTTGCTATAAATATTTTTTGTACATGTGAATTTTTTACCCTTTCTTGTGATCTCTTTGGGATACAGACTTAGTACTATTAGGTCAAAGGGCATTAATCTCGAATTTTATTGCCCTTTGGGCATAGTTCCAAATTGCTCTCCAAAAGTTTTATATCAGTTCACAATTCCACCAACAATGTATTAGTGTCCCAGTATTCCTACATCCCCTCCAATATTGGTCATTTTCCTTTTGTTATATTGACCAATCTGATAGGTATGAGGTAGCACTTCAGAGTTGTTTTAATTTGCATTTATCTAATTAGTAATGATTTAGAACATTTTTCTATATCTACAGAAAGCTTTAATTTCTTCATCTGAGAACTGCCTATTCATATCCTTTGACTGTTCATCAGTTGGGGAATGACTTATAAATTTGACACAGTTCTTTATACATTTTAGAAATGAGTCCTTTATCAGAAATAGTAGTTGTAAAAAATTGTTTCCCAACTTATTATATTCCTTTTAATCTTGGCTGCATTGGTTTTATTTGTACAAACCCTTTTTAATTTAATGTAATCAAAATTATCCATTTTGCATTTCATAATGTTCTGTATCACTTCTAGTTTGTTTTTAAAGAGAGAACCCATTCTTGTTTTATATTGGAATAAAGATAATGGATAATAAATTGAAGGCAAAACTAATTTACATCTAATTTTTCCACCAAGGAGAATGATTTTTAGACTGGAAAATACACAAGAAATATGGTTAACAAGGAACTAGGAGAAGATGTGTTGGAAGAATGCTTAGCTTCTTGATTTCAATGAGTTAGAGTTAGGATCAGACAAACCATAACCTAGGCTACTAAAATAACTTATTGAGGTGATTGGTGAGTAGTTATCAATTATCTTTGAAAAAAATCATTGCGAACAAATAGGAGAAATACAGAAGGCTTGGAAATGGACAATTCTCCCAATTATCAAAAAGGATAAAAAAGTAGGCTCTTTAGGCTACAGACTAATGAGCTTTACTTCAAAGCCTGATGAAATTTCAGAATCAATTATTAAGAGAATAGTCTGTGCACATTTATAACGAGAAGTCATGATGATAAAAATAAAAATTATTGCTAGCATTTATATAGTACTTCAAGGTTTGCAAGATCCTTTAGATTTATTGCTTTGTACATAGCAGGTTCTTATTAAGTGTTTATTGAATTGAATCAAATGAGCACTGGGAACCGATTCAGAGTTTGAAAAGATGTACAGAAATTGGAACAAGAAACCAATAATGAATATAAAAGAGTGACAAGGTGGAGTCAATTCAACAAGCTCCTACTAAGTCCTTAAGTTGTTGTTCTTTGTGTTTAAGAGGACCAAAATGACATAACTATCTTGGGATCAAGGTACAGTGTGCCTGTCTGTGGTTATTCAAACCAGTACAAGCTCAGAAGGTACTACTACTGGTAAGGCACAAATAGTCCATGTGAACATTTGGAGAGTAAATATTTCTAAATTTGTGCATCTCTCTGCACTATCTTTCTTGAGTGGTTGTACCTTCATATTGAAATAAAGGGTTTATTTCAGGTCAAAGAAAAAGAAATAGATGTCTGCCTTCCTCTTACAGGATGACCACAATGTCCAGGAAGTTGCCTTGTGACTTTAGGAGGAGTGTTTCTTCCACAGTCCCTGTGTGATGTCATATAAAACATTATAAACTCCTGAGACTATATCCAGTAACTTGTTATTTTGAGAAATCCAAGTATAATAGAGCAAACATTTGCTAGTTTAAGAGTGACATCTCAATAGTCCCATAAAAGCCCCTCATTCTATAGTCATTGAATTTATCTCTGTAACTCAATTTATGACATCTTAGAATGAGATAGTCAACTTGCTTTTACTTAGTAACTTTATCCCTTCTAATATTTTTCTTTCTTTACAAAATGAGGAGGCACTTAGAAGTCAACAAGTATTGTGAAATCAAGTATTAAACTCCATTCATCATGCTAGTTAGTAATATCACCAAATATAATGAAATTTTGTGGGAATTAGGATTAACTACCATCTTATACTACATTCTATAAAATATTTTAAATAGATATGGAAACTTAATATTAAAGTTCATTCTATTAAAAAAATAAGAAGAGAAAAAGTTACCCCTTTTAGCTATGGGTTAAGAAATGTATTCTTAACCAAATGAGAGAGAAAATTTCAAAAGATAAAATAAATGTCTGATTACTTAAAAATGCTTTGCACAGACAAAATTAATGTATCTAAGATAAGAGGAGAAATAGTTATGTGAGAAAAATCTTTGAATCAAACTTCTATGGATTTTATATATAATCTATATTATATAATTCATGTATATGCATACATATATTGGTATAATCTATATCACAATATTATATATAATATACTGATATGACTAATAGACATCCCTCAAAATATAAGGGGTCAAAGGATATTCACAAACAGTTCTCAAAAAATGAAAGGATACTCCAAATCACTAATAATAAAATAAATACAAATCAAAACAACCCTGAAGTTTCACTCATACCCTGAAAATAGGCAAAAATGATTAAAATTGACAATAGTCAATATTGGGAGAGGAAAGAATAATAGACAGTAATACAAAGTCAATGAAGTTATGAAATGGTGCAACCATTTTGGGAAAACCACCTGGAATTATACAAATAATGTGGTTAAAATATTCATGCTCTTTGAACTGAATTACTGAAATTATCCTCCAAGGAATCATCAATAAGATGGAAGAAACTAGATTCATCAAATTATTTAGAACAGCATTTTTTGTAATAGCAAATAATTGGAAACAATCGACATCCAACAATTGCAGAGTGATTTAATAAACTATGGTATATGAATGTAATGGAATATTACTGTGCTTTAAGAAATTATTCATGTCATAAATACAGAGAAGTGTGAAAAGACCTATATTAACTGATGCAAAATGAAATAAGCAGCACTAAGAAAATAATATATGCAATACTCACAATAATGTAAATGGAAACAACAAACCAAAAAGTCAAAAGTGGATACAACAAAATAAAAAAAAAAACAATCAAGACTTGAATAAAGACAAATGAGAGGGTACTTCTATCAACCTCTTCACAGAGTTAAGAAGCTCAAAGGCACACATTTCTCATGTTTTTTAGCCTTTTCCTAATGTATCAGATCAGATGAACTAATTTATTTTCCTTTTTTAAAAATACTATTTGCTATACTGGATGGTTCTTAGGGGAAAAGGGTACTTGGAATAACTATTATGATATAAAAGACAGAAGGTATCACAAAAACTTATTTTAAAAAAAAAAGATATCTAGTGAAGTTCCCCAGGAATCTATATTTGAGATTATGCTACTCAATAATTTTTTAAATCAGTGAAGTGAATAAAGGCATAAAATATCAAATGTATAAATGCCACAAGATTAGAGAGGAAAACAGAATTAGAATCCATAAAAAACTCAATAGATCAGGCCATTGGACCACCTCTAATAAAATTAAATTTAGTAGGGATGAGTATAAAGTCTGACAATTGACTCAAAAAGAATCAGCTTTCCAGATACAATATGAGAAAAATAAGCATAGACAAGAGGCAGATACGTAGTAAAATGGCTAGAGCATCTGGTCTAGAGTCAGGAAGACACACAAGTTCAAATCTGGTCTATGACAATTACTAACTGTGTGATCCTGGGCAAGTTACTTTACCTTGATTTCCCTTAATTCCTCATCTGTGAAATAGGAACATACCAGAGAAGGAAATGGCAAACCATGCAGTAAATTTTGCCAAAAAATCCCCCAAAACCCATGGTCAAAGTCAATGGGTTCTTGTAGAATCCAACTTGACTAAATGATTGAACAATTTTTTTTTCTGAAAAATTTCTAAGTTTTTTTTTTTTTAATGTCCTGAAACAAACTCAGTAAGAGTCGATAGGGGATACTCTAACAAGAAAAAACAACAACTAATGTGATCATTAAGCATAATATTCACAGATAAGCTGGTGACAATTCTATTGTACTCTATCTTAGAAAGACCATACATAAGGAATTATTTTGTTCAACTCTGGGTTATGTTGTTTGTTCTTAATTTCAGAGAGGACCAATGACAACACAGGGTGATATACCTCTGCTTCCCTGTGAATTAGATTTAAGTGAGACAGAATCGCATAAGTTATCAGTCTCTGTCCCTCTGTCTCTCTCTCTCTCTTTCCCTGAGCCAAAAGTCAAAATGATTAGGAATTGATTGATATGCAGTGAATGACCTTGATATCTTTGATATCTAACCAAGCTCTAAGTGTGCCATAATTTCTGCATCAGATAACATCCATGATGTTCCTATCCATCCATTCCTTGTATTTAAGTCTTCTCAACCTTAGGTAGACACCCCTCCTGACTCACCAACAATTACCATCAACCAGATTTAACTCACCTGCCAAAATGTTTTGCTAGGATGTGATGGCTAGGCTTCTTGGAGCCACAGGTGAGACTTGGATGTGAGGTAGGCAATAAAAATGGATTTACAGCCCTAAAAGGCTTGGCATACTCTCATGCTGAGATGCTAGTCTTCACTGAATACTGATAAACAACTAGATGGTGTAGTGGAGAGAGTGCCAGGCCTAGAGTCAGGAAGACTCCTCTTCCTGACAACAAATCCAGTCTCAGACACCTACTGGCTCTGGGAATCTGGTCAAGTTACCTATCCCTGTTTGCCTCAGTTTCCTCAACTGTAAATAAGCTGGAGAAGAAAAATGGCAAACCACTTTAGTATTTTTGCCAAGAAATCCCCAAATGGCATCATGAAGAACCATGAATGAATGAATGATAAGTTCTGGGAATGATACTTTAGGAAGGATATTGAGAGGCTAGAGCAGAATTCTAAATAGAGGGGATTTTCCCCGGGAATCTGATATCTGGGGAAGTGTTTTCCCTCACAACCAGTAGAAGACTTCTTGGATATCCACCTCTATTCCCTGACTTCACCCCAGAGTATCATCCTTGAGTCACTGCCCTTCTCTTAGGGCCCAGGAATCAAATGACATATTACAGGTATGTTCCTATCATAGCTTTGAAGATATGTGGTACTATTTCTTCCTCATTTGCTGCCTCTTCTACCCTCTCCTAAAGATTTAGGGACTGGGGTTGTCTCACAAAGCTCTAGGCTATTCATTTTGGGGAATATACTACTCTACTTTTATTTTTACTGTGCCCCATCTCAAGGAATATATAAAAGATCCACTAGTGGGACAATGAAAATGAAGGCAAATTTTCAACAGCTGTAAGACCTGGAAGCCACTCCCTCCACCTATAGCCCACTTTAGCTCCTCAGGGATGGATCTGATATGTCCCTAAAATATCCATTTCTCTAGTAGCATTTATTAAGGGATTTTTGAATCTTTGTCTCCTTACCATGGTACAATGAACCAAAATCTTTTCTTAGATTGGGGTCTTGAGTCCTGAGGTTCAAAATCTTCCTGAACCCTTGCCTCTATTCTTGACTGTGATATCAGGTATTGAAACTAAAGAACCACTTTAGAGTGACATAATCAAACCTGTGTTCCGTAGGAGAAACCATTCCCAAGGTATCTAGCAGGCCTAGTCAGTCAAAACCAAAAAGAGTAGTCAATTCCTAGGCATTAAAATGACTAGTTAGGGATCTAATAGGACCAATGTTTCCCTAATGCAATTTTGTCCACAATATGGAGAGTCTTTACTTTAAAAAAAAAAGCTCTTCAGATTTGGTTGGTACCCAGTTTCTCTAAAATAGCTTCTTGGTTATTTAAGAGCATAAAAAGTACCAGTGACAATGAGATCACCTTTCAGACTTTCCAAATACCACTAATTGCCATGTGCTTACCTCTATCCTGCTCAAATGACCAGATAGGTCCATACAGAGACAAGAAGGGTTTGCATACAGAGAAATTAAGTGCCACTGTATCTTTGTTATATATCTTGCTGTATTAGAACAAGTTAGATCTCTTTTTGTTAAATGTTGTTCAATAATTCATGTGACTTATTTCCCCCTTCAATATTGAATCTGATCTAAGAAAGTCCTAGTCTTTGAGCTGCCTCCAACAGGTTTTGAACTGTCTGGAGAGTACAGCCAAGAGAATGAAGAACCTCACAATGGCATTATAAAAAGATTAGCTAAAAGAAATGATGGTGTTTAATTTGGAGAAGAAAGGACAATATCATCCAGAGAGCAAATATATGAATCACAGACAATCCATAAAGTGTATAATTTGCACACAGATCTTTATTGATTTAAATGACTTCTAAGGTACCTTTTAGCTGTAAATATACAGTGCAATTATTTATTAAAGTCAGAGTTATTATTTAGATAATCTCCCCAAAAGAATGCTGGGTATTCTGCATGCAAGTGTCATCAAGGATAATCTAATGCATCTGCATTCTACAAGCTGATGTGAGAGAGGCAGACATGAATATACAAAGTAGAAATCAGAGGGGAGTGAGATAAGTCATCAGAGAGAATTGATGTTTTTAGACTCCCCAAATTGCCATCTCCAGCACAGAGGGTGAGATTAATGAGAACAGTTGGAGAGGAAGACAATGGGAAGAATTCTGAGATGTTTAAGATAAATAACAAGAAATGTTTCAAGTACATAAGGTCATGGAAGGAGCCAGTCGCTGAAAGATTGTAGGCATGATTCATTGATAGACTAGGAAAATGTTGCTTAAAAATGATAATAAAATAATTCTTTGCTAGATGTGTTCTTGATAAAGGAAAGGGGAAGGAATCATAAGAGAGAAACAGACAGAAATTTCCCAAGGCGAGCAAAGAAGACAGTCTAAAGAAAAGCAAAAGAGAACAATTCAATCTTTTCTAATTCTTATGTATTTAGGATGTCACTTTAGTGGTGGGGAGAAAAAAATAAAAAGTGTGTGTGTGTGTGTGTGTGTGTGATGGAAGCAAAGGAATCATAAGGAATTTCATAGTAAAGAAAGTTGAAGGAACAAAATGAGAAGTTGAAAATGAAGGAAATGTTGAGTAGAGGACAGGTAATTGTTTGGCAACTACCATTGATGAAGTGCTTATCTAAGAGGTATGCCTGACCTCCAGTAACAAATATATCCTACTGAGAAAAGTAGGACGAAATGGGGTAAAAAAGATCCTATGGGAGAATGAGAAATAATCAGGTCCTTGCATGCAAAGTGGAAGGCAGCCTAGAGGACTGCAAAGATAATCATGGGAAAATAGTGTGTATAAAACAGTGATAAGGAAAATACAGATGAAGAAGGAAAAAGCTTGCTAGAAAGGCTCTGATAAAGACACCAGAGTTTGATACATAAGAAAGATATCATTGGTAAAAACAGAAAGGACAATAAGGAAATTATTTAAATGGGTAATTTTCTATCCTGGAGAATAAGAGATGCAAAAGAGTCAAGAGAGAGAAACATTTGAAATATAGTCCCATTTTTTTTGCTACTTAGTAATGAGCCAGTGAGACAGTTGTAGGATCACAGGTTCATAGATTTAGGACTAGAAAGGATCTTAGAGGAAATATAGCACAACTAATTCATAATTTGTTTTTAGATACCATCAGTTATGTCTTTGGGATGAATCATATTTTTTTATCATAAATCCATCAGAAAAGTTGCTTCAATATTTTTCCCACAATTTGCTATTGCTAGCTATATTTCCCCTTCATCCTATTACTCCCCATACCCATTTATTCTTTTCTCTTTCTTGTTTCACCCTGTCCCTTCTCAAAGGTGTGTTGTATCTGATCTTTCCTCTCTTCTATCACCTACTCCCACCCTCCCCTCCTCTGTCCCCTTTATCCCATCCCTTTCCTTCTCCTTTTTTCCCTCTAGGGTAAGATAGATTTCTATACCCTATTGAGTTTGTATGTTATTTCCTCTCTGAGCCATTTCCAATGAGAATGAAGTTTCACTAATTCCCCCTCACTGTCCCCAACTTTCACTACAAATTTATTTCCTCTTTGACATGAAATATCTTAGCCATTCTACCTCTCCTTTCCCTTTCTCCCAGTACATTCCTTTTTCCCATCAACTCCATCTTTAAAATCTATTATAGGGGCAGCTAGGTAGCGTAGTGGATAAAGCACCAGCCCTGGAGTCAGGAGTACCTGGGTTCAAATCCGGTCTCAGACACTTAATAATTACCTAGCTGTGTGGCCTTGGGCAAGCCATTAAATCCCTCATAATTTGCCCTTCCTTTCCTCTCTCTCTATGTTTCACCCGTGTCCTGTAGTTAAAGATCAAACTTTCTGTTCAGCTCTGGTCATTTCAATAGGAAAGTTTGAAAGCCCCCTATTTCATTGACTATCAATTTTTCCCCCTAAAAGAGTATGTTTAGTTTTGCTGGCCAGTTGATTCTCGATTATAATTCAAGCTCTTTTGCTTTCCAGAATATCATATTCCAAGCCCTAGAAGCCCTTTATGTAATCATTGCTAAATTTTGTGTAATCCTGATTGTAACATTATGATAGTTGAATTGTTTCTTTCTGGCTGCTTGTAATATTTTCTCCTTGACTTGGAAGTTCTGGAATTTGGCTATAATAGTCCTAGGAATTTTATTTTTAATTATAATTAATTTAAATCATAAAAAACCAAGCATCAAATACCTTGATTTTTTTAAACATATAATAGCCTATAACTTTTAAATCTGATATACTTTATGATTCTATTCCTCTGATTTTTTCCTGTATATTAAAAGATAACTACTTCAATTATTCTCTTATTTTCTTTTTTACTATATTTTCTCTTCCCTTCTTATCTACTCCTCTTCCTTGGAAAAAAGAAAATAATGACCTTATAACATATTTGCATAGTCAACTGAAACAAATGGTTACATTTGCCATGTCTAAAATATATAAAGGAGAATAAAGGGATGGGATAATTAATATAATATATATGTGTGTATGTACATATATATATATGTGTGTGTGTGTGTGTGTGTGTGTGTGTGTATTGCATCTATCATGTGAAGACTTTTCCCAGTAGAATGGGTAGATGAGGACAATTTGTTCTGAGAAGGTGACAAGCCCTGCAGAGAACTTAGAGTTTCATAAGACAAGGAAGATGACAGGGTCATCCATTGTACCCTGGACCATCACCAGTCAACCTGACTTTTGTCCTGCCACCGAACTTCAAGGACTCAGGAAGAGAAAGTGAGGCTGATGACTTTGCAACTCTGACTCACTTAAATCCAATTCATGGGAAAGTCAAGATATCATGTTGTGATATCACTGGTCCTCTTCAAAAATAAAGGATGAACAACAATATTGCATTTATCATTATTCTCAGTAGATGAGTAGCTACCTACCCATGCTTCAGTCCTCTAAAATTGTGGTAGGTCATTGCATTGATCAGTGCCCTTAAGTCTTTCAAAGCTGTTCCTATATAAATTGGTCTCCTGATTCTCCTTAACCCCAGATTTCATAAACTAGGAATGATGAGCCCAGAGAGGTAAGTGTACCTTGTCCAAGATTATACTTGTAATTAATAAGCAACAGAAACAGGATTTGCATCCAGGTCTTAAGACTACAAATACATTGCTCTTTCCTGGGGCTAATAAGCATGCAATCTGTCCATGAACTCTCCACCCAGCCATATTCCTGCCATGTC
Organism: Macrotis lagotis; assembly: GCF_037893015.1. NCBI lineage: Eukaryota > Metazoa > Chordata > Mammalia > Peramelemorphia > Peramelidae > Macrotis > Macrotis lagotis. Next base: position 115,802,056 of record NC_133659.1, read on the forward strand.
GCTATTGATTCTGTACCCTTCCAATTAGAGAAGAGTTTAGTCACTCACCTTGGAACATTTTTCTTGGAGCTGTGTTGTCCAATTGTTGTTGTTCACTTATTTTAGTGATCCCACTAATTCACTAATTCTTTGTGACCCCATTTAATGTTTTCTTGATTGAGTAGCACACCATTTCCTTCTCCAGTTCATTTTACAGATGAGGAAACTGAAGAAAACAGTTTCTTTTGCAGATGAGGAAATGGAAGTAAACAGCTAAAGTGACTTTCCCAGGGTCACACAGCTAGTATATGCTAACAAAAATCCATATTTGAATTTAAGTAACCCTGACTCCAGAGCTAGTGCACTGTCCACTGAGCCATCTAGTCATGCTGTGTTGTCCTGTTTAGATGAAATAGACTCCCTCCTCTATCCCATCTAATGCTTCCATATTTATAGTTTTTTTCCTCTTCTCTGTTTCCTTCTAACACACATATATAACTTATATGTATATATATTTATGTGTGTATATATAAAGATGTATGCATATATATGTGTGTATATATATTCACACACACACACACACACACCTCTTTAGCTGGGAACAGTTATTTAATCAAGGCATCAGCAGTTGTAATATATAGATTTGTATTATTATGATGTTGAATGGTTTGCCTTGCATTCAAACATATATCATTCAGTCATTTTTGAAGTTATACCCCAGTACTGCTTTTCTCATTGTTTTATTGATTATGAGTCTTTTAACTTCTCGCCCAAAGTAGTATTTATAATTATCATCTGAAAAAAAATTTTCACATTCCATTTAGTCAAGGCCTTGTCACGAATTGGCAGTATAAGCATGGACAAGTCAAATGTACTCTCTGGACCTCAATTTCCTTTCAGGTAAAGAGAGGAGTTTGGAATAAATTATTGTTAAGATGTCTTCTAGGGATGGCTAGGTGGTACAGTGGATAGAGCACTGGCCCTGGAGTTAGGAGTACCTGAATTCAAATCTGGCCTCAGACACTTAATAATTACCTAGCTGTGTGACCTTGGGCAAGCCACTTGACCCCATTGCCTTACAAAAACTAAAAAAAAAATCCTTTTAGTTCTGATATGGAATGGGAGACAAATTATCCATGTGCTTTGAATTCTACCAGAACAGCCATGCTAACCAAAGCAAAGACTTGGAGGAGAAATTCTGAAAAAGACAAAGCCAAGGATTTTTTTTGACAGCACTGAACTGAGATCACTAAGGTTTGAGGACTAAAGAATGGAATTAAAAATATAAACTCCTTGAGTATTCTTTTCATTTTTGTTTTATATCCTTATCATCTAGCACAGTGTCTAACATATGATTTTGTCTTTTTTGCAACATAGCTAATATTGAAAAATGTTTTTCATGATTTCTCATATATAATCTATATAACATTTCTTGCCCTCTCTATGGATAGGAGAGAGGGAGAGAATTCAGAATTCAAAATTTAAAAATGTTAAAGACAAATATCAAATTTTAAAAACCCACAAGTAAAATGTACATAGGTAATTTTTTTCTAATTAAAAAGAATAAAATATCATAGAGAGAATTCACCAACTTGAGTCTTCATCAACTCAAGGAAAGCAATCTTCTAGAAGCTTCTTTATATTCTTCTCTTGGAGCCTCAATTTTTTCTCCTTACTCATCCAACCCTTTAGAGACAAAGACACTAAATAAGCAAAATAATTTATTATTTGACCTAATTTTAATAAATAGCTTATCTTAAAAAGCAAATTTAGTTTTCTTAGAAACACAGTTCCCAGAGTAAAGAAGTGCCAGTTTCACTGAATGATATGGTGTAATGACTCCTTATTAGGAAAAACCTAGGTTCAAGTCCTTTCTCTGTTATATACTAATCACTAGCATATATATATATATATATATATATATATATATGTATATATATATATATGTAAATCCTAATACATTTTTTATGAATTGAAATAAATTGAACCAAAGCCCTGAATTTTATATCTACCTCTGGATAATTTCCAAGGAGCCAAATAAGTTGAATTTCATTTCATGAGGCATAATGGGGCAAGGGAAGGAAATAAATATTTATCTACTTCCTACTTTGTGCCAGGTGCTGTGCTAAGTACCTTACAAATATTATGTCATTTTATGAATAGAAACATAGCCCTTATGTTATTACAGATCCATAGGATTAGTCATAAGCTAGGAAACTTCTCTGGTTAGGATAATCGTACCCAGAGACAGGAGGATAGTTTGCTTGACCTCTGGAGGTCTCTCCTTAGTTTTAGGATTCCAGAGATGAAACATTTTTCAGCAATGTCATGAAACTTTAAAGAAAAAATTGGATTGCCAGGAAAACTTCTTTCTCATCTTTTAATGCTAACAAAAAAAAAGAAAGAAAATGAGATTGGCTGGTGTAAGCCATAAGAAGTAATTTTCTCATTAGGACAGTGAGTGAAGCAGCATTTGGAATAGATAGAACATTTCTCATTTCTTTATTGTGAAAGGGCATTAGTGCTATAAATGGAGGTTGTACCAAAAAGGCGAGCAGATGAATGTTTTACCCTAGAAGCCCACGAAAGGCAAGCCAATGCTATAGAAACTTCTCTGGGTTTATCAGGGAAAATAAGGGATAAGAAATAAGGGATAATATGCTTGTCATCTGCCTGCCTTTGAGTTGATGTAACCACTTAATGGACATCCTGCTATAGTACTGTCATTCCATGAAGTCCAAATATAGATTCTCTCAACCACACTCCCTAATCATTCTCCCTCTGTACCTAAAATATAATTACCTCTGACCTGTGTGGCAGTGCAGTTTGGTGATAAAAGACCTCAGCTGGACATCAGGTGACCTGATTAAGATCTGAGACCTGCCTGAGCTCAGGCCTGCCATGGATTGAGTGGCAGTAAGCAAACCATCATGTCCCAGTTGCCTCTGATATAAAGTGAGGATCCTCATAACAGCTACCTTACAGGGGCACAGTGAAGAGAAATTAATTTAATGGATGTGAAAGTGTTTTTGTTTTTCTCAAAGTATGATGCAAATGCAAGTATTATTCTACTGACATAATAGATGGAATGCTGGGATGAGAGCGAGGGTGAATGGGGTTCTAATTTCACTCCTGACCCTAGTTATATAGCTCAGATCAGGTCAATCATCTTTTTAAAGTTTCTGTTTCTTCATATTGAAAGTAATCATGGAATCTACTGTACAGTGCTGTTGTAAGGATCAAATGAAGTGATATATGTGAAACTTTGAATAACTTAAGGGGCTATTTAATGTAGGCTGTCATTAATTATTTGTATCTTGGTTCTATATTTATTTTGTTATTAAATATACATATATGTTCCTTAGGTAGAAGTATGAAGTTGGGGAAAGAACACTTGGAAGATTAGAAAACTTTTGTGATCTTGGGCAAAACACCTCCCTTCTATCTAGACCTAAGTTTCTTATTATGTAAAATAAAGCAGTTAGACTAAATCATAACATCAGATATGGAAGTGACTTTGAAACCCTCTAGTACAGGTTTTTTCTTTCATCAATTAAGAAAATGATGCTAAAGGGGGCAAAGTGAATTCCATGATCTTATAGCCAATTAATAGGAAATCCAGGGTTTCAAGCCAGACAGTGAGACCAAACTATCACACAAAACTCTAAGATATCCTCTAGTTCAATAAATTTATTAACAAACCTTCATCATCATTGGGTATCATCTTGTTTGCCTTTTCAATAGATGGGTAGGGGCTGGAGAAAAGGAGAAAATTTGAGCTCTAAAAAAAAGAATGTTTAAAGTAAAATAAACCAAGGATTCATTGTGTACCCCTCCATGAGGGTACAGAGCTCTAATATTATGTGACTGCCATCTCCTGGAGGGCAGGATTGGATTATGTTCATTCTCCTTACATGAGCATTTACTCACTAGGAGTTTTCTTGGTGATCATAGAGATGATAATGTTAATGAAGAGGAGAATGAAGTGGATAAGATCAATGATCATCTCCTAAAATGGCCAGTGCTTTCAGCAACACCTCCTTTTACAATGACTGTTTTTGTTTTGTTTCTTTTAGTCCTTGACTATTGACTTCTAGGTATTTATCTCTTTTTAAATTTCTGCTTTTCTTTAAATTTCTGAGGTTTTCACCTCAAGTCTTTGAAACCTATTTGATCATTGACCAATGTGAAGATTAAATCATTAAAAAAATCATTCTATGGAGCCTCCTAAGAAATAACAAAGCAATAGTCAGTAGCTACAGCATCTGAAAGTACTTTTTTCCTTGCCTTCAGTGATTGGAGCAGGACAGAAATGTGTTTAGCAACAGTTAGCCGATTATTAAGTAGCCTTATCTAAACTCAACATCTCTCTGTAAATAAGTCAAGGATTGCTCCAAGTACTAGAAATGTTCAGTCTTAAAATAGCAAATGCTTTGAAGGCATCTATCTTCCTAATGGAAAAAAATGTAATAAGAAAGGCAAGAAAAATGATTCCCAGTTATTTATAGAACAGACTCTAGCATATCACAGAAGTGATCATTGCTAGATTTAAATTCTCTTTAGCAGCTCACCATACTAACCATCATCAAGGGGACTGAGGTTTGGCTTCATGGGGGAGATGAGCAGAATACCACATTGTAAGCACTACAGGAAATTTCTTCCCACTGAGATTCTATTTCTTCTTCCTTCTTTATCTTCTCTCCATATTTCTTTTCCTCTTCATTTTAATCTGACCTTCTACCAAAGGACTTTCTTCTCCATCCTTCCTCATACCAGTCCCTTGCCTCAGAAATTAGCTTCCATTTATACAGTATATATCTCAGATGTGCATAGGTATTTGTAAGTTGTCTCTCCCATTATGAATGTGAGCTAATTGAAGGCAGGGTTTGTGTTTTTGCTTTTACTTGTAGATCTTGTGCTTGAGACAATACTTGCCATAGAGTAGGCATGTAACAAACCCTAAATTATTTGACTTCTTATCATTATCCTTATTAAATTACAATCATTAAACACCTTCAAGGGACTGGTTACATACAAATAATCCAAGTCGGCACATGTGCCCTCTAATTATTCAAATATTCCAGGTGAGAGTATTTGGCCAAATGGATTGTTGACAATTAATGTCAAGAGGGAGAATCAAGCCTATAGCAACTAGAGAATATAAAGAACATACTATATGTCCAGTAACCAGATTTTTTCCTTATATTTTAGTGCTATATCAACATAGTTTGTGTGTGTGCATTTTTGTATATATGCATCTGTTTAAGAATGTGCATGTCTGAGTGAATAGACTCAGTCATCAAAAGGGCTTCCTATATGCTAAGAATAGAGCACAAACTTGAAGAATTAATAGCAAAAATATCACTTCTCATGTAGAAAGTTTTAAATATTGTTTTTCCAATTACATGTAAAGACAAATTTTATTATTCATTTTTTAAAAAAATTGAATTCAAAATTTTCTTCCTCCTCCCCTCATTTTCCCCACTCCCTAAAACAGGAAACAATTTGATATACATTATATATGTACAATCATGTAAAATATATTTCAATATTTGTTATGTTATGAAAGAAAAAACAGACCAAAAGAAATAAATTTTCAAACAAAAGCAGCACAGCCTAGATCACTGATCAAACTCTTAAGCTCTGGTGTCAGAAGACATATTCACATCCTTCCTCTAACATTCACCATTTGTGTGACCCTAGATAAATAATTAACTTCTCTGGATCTCAATATTCCATCTGTAAAATGATGGGGTTGGGCTCAAGTAGAAGTCTCAACCATACTCAACCAAGAGCCACATGACCCACAATACTTTGATAGCTAGCGGAACCAGATCAAAATGTGTAAGAGAATAAATAAAAATACAATGAAACATAGACAGCATTACATTTTAAAACTCAGTCAATATGTGGTCAAGTAGGAATCTTGGTGGACAGACCAGTGGCCCCTATTTCCATTTGAGTGTGATACTCTGGATTAGATGACCCAGGATGGTCCCTTTCAGTTCTAGATCTAAAGAATCCTAGCAGGATAACCCTCATGTCAAAATTAGATCCTGGAGGCAAGGTGTTAATGATTCCTCCTTTTTTTGGGACCACTTACCTTTTGAATGAGAAATAGAATATTTTCAAAAATGTTCATTCTTTATTCCTCCTTCCTTCCCTCCTCCCTTCTCTCTTTCCTTCTTTCCTTTTCTTCTTTCTTTCCCTTCTTTCCTTCCTTCCTCATTACTTTCCTTCTTTTCTTCCTTTCTTCTAAAATATAACAAAGGAGGGTAGTTGTTTCTAATTCCCCTTGGAAGAGTGCTTCAGTTTCTCCAACATTTTGGAAAGTTTTCTGAATCTTCAGGAGCTAGCAAGTAGCATTGACCTCTGTGTCTCCTAGGTGTAACTACTATTAAGTGGAATAGCTCTTTGGATTATATCAATTGCCCTGAGATCTTCCAAAGTACATGGTGCCACTATGACTGTAGGGAAAATGAGAATGTGTGTCTGAGTCAGCCTGCAGTGTGAGTCTCCCACAAGTGGGTACATTAGACATGTGTACTGCACCTGTTCAACCCCATTTGCCAAATTCTACAATTAGTGATCACTCAGAGATGGGGGTCAGGCTAGCAAAACAAAGAAAACTCTGAGGTTTGGTCCTGAGATGTGAAAACTGTCAATTATCCTATTTTATGTCCTACCTACATTTCTAGTTTCAGTATCCTATTTTCCATTTAGACCAATTTGATACAATGCTGCATGTTCTAATCCTTTTATCATCTTATCTGAACAAGAGAAATGAGCACAAATTGAGGAAGGGTGGGGAGGATAGGGTGGACAGGAGAGAAAAGGAGAAAGAAAGGAAGAGAATCAATTTTGAAGCTTGCTGTCAACTTTTACATTCAGATTTGTAAAACCTAAATGTGGCATCTTAATGAAAGCTGGTCCATCACTGTCCTTTACAAGTGAAACAACTAGAGAAGAAAAGTGCCTGAACCCTTAAATGTCTTACCTTAAGAATCCTAATGTGGAAACTGAATGGTGCTGTGTGGACTGTGGAGGTACTATTGGGAGAAAGCAGCCTGCTCTGGGGACATCTGTAGATGTTAACCTCTTCCCACTTGGGCTGTCCCTTCACAGATGCATGAAATATGTGTTCATTGTGTGGCTTCATCCTAATTCCCCAGTTCCTCATCCTCATGGGACTTGTTTCTGAAAGTCACTTAACAAATGTCTTGCACTTTTATGGGTCAAGTACCCAATATTTGCACAGCATCCATTATGTAGAGTTCCACACTAATAGCTGAGAAACAGACAAACAGTTACATGAATGTTTAAAGCATGGCACTGTCCAAAGTGCTGGAAAAAAAAGAAAGGCCAAGCTTGAGCTGCTTGGAAATCAAAGACTAGTTCATAATCTTTTTTATCCCCAGAGATTAGCATATTCCTAGCATATAGTAAATGTTTATTGAATGCTTGTTGACTTAACTTTTTGATTACCCTCAAAAAGATTACATTCTAATGCAGAGACAACATATAAGTAAATAGGTATATATAAGGCATACATAGAGTAGATGGAAGATGTTGTCCTAAATTCTTGAAGAAGACCATGACATCAGGGAGGTGATGCCATGACATGTATGTGAATTGGATTTGAATGAGGGGATGCTGTACTATGTCATTGGTCTCACTTTCTCCTCTGGGAGCCATCTGGGTCTGGAGGCTACCTATGGATCAGGACTATTGGAGATGGCCCAAAATGAAAGATAATCTTTGAAAAGAAGGTTCTAGCAACCTTTTGCAGAAGTAGAGATGAGATTCTAAAAAAAAAATAAAAAGACAGCTAAATGTTGGCCTTGAAAAGAATACAATCTACTAGCATAGGTAGACAGACAGAGAAACAAACATACACAGTGCTTATACACCACTTTGACAAGTGAGACTGAATAGTCAAAGCAACCAAAATGTTCATTCAAGCAACATGTGCAGATAACTTTATAAATATTCCCAATGAAACATTAAAATAATTATTGATAGTGGTAATAGGTAACTTTTACAGTACTGTTAAGTTTTCAAGGAGTTTCATAGTCATCATCTCAATACAGTTCTTATGGAGGAGAATGTCTGACTGAAAAAGGTCATGTGATTTGCATATAATTTTACAACAAATAAGTAAGAGATAGACTGTGAATCAAGAGTTTGTTACTAGTAACACTGAATGCTCCTTAAGTTACAAATGAAATTTTTAGAGAGTTTTCTAATTTGCTGTGAACTTTCTACTCATCTTTACTTGAGCTTCCCAACAACTCTGTGAATGGGAAGTTGTGAAATGGAAATAGAATACAAAAGAATGGTTACTCTCCTGACACACCAGCCAGATTTCTGAGAATGTTCAAAGCATATATTAGTGGGTAAGAATTAATCTGGTCCAAGTAGAGTATCAATGCTAAGGAGAGAAAAGGTTATCAGAAGTGATCTCTAAAGTGAAACTCAACATGGACATACCATGATTTTTTTTTCTATATTAGAAGAGAAGGATATGTAGTAGTCTTGGATAAATCTATCAAGATATATATATATATATATATATATATATATATATATATATCAAGATATATATCCTAGCTATAGAAGTTGGATTGAAACCCCAGGAAATTACTTTAAAATATCAAATGTAGAAAGATTATAAAGATCAAGTCTGATCCAAATGAAGAAATATGAGAGAATATTCTCAGTCTACCCCTTTGTGGAATTGGAAGAGAGATAGATAGGTGTTGTAATTTGCACATTTTGAGTTTTTTTCCAACTATGTCATTTTCTTTTTATTTAAAAACTCTATGTGATATTTAAGATAACTCTCAGGGAGGAAAAGGTATACTAGGGAAAACTGATGATGTTAAAAACAAAGACAACATTTAAAACTTATTAAAATCAATACAGGAAGAAATTAGGTGATGATTTTTTTAAATCCCATATATTGTCAGCCCATTTTACATATGAAATAACTGAGTTAAATGATTTGTCCACAAATCACAAAGGCAAGATTTAAATGCTGATTTTTTTTGATTCCAGATGCTTCTTAATTTTTTCTTTCTTTCTTCCCATTGCACAATTTTCTCTATCAATGATGATGAATAGGAATCCCTTCTGTCTTATGTTGACTTTCATAGAAATTCACATTTGGTATGAATCAAAATGAAAATTTGGTTCACTTGACTTGTCAGGCCAATCTCTTAGATGAAAGGGAAGTTTAGGAATGGATGATGACATAATTATCCTTTCTTTGGTTTATAATATTCCTAGAACATTTGGAAATATTTGGAAATAATGTTCCTGAACCCACTGTTAGAAGGAATAAGGATGGGTTCTACCCTGGTCTGTAATCTGATTGCAGCCACTTTAGAAAGTAGACTGTTCCCTGAGGGCAAGACTGGGTCACTTCTACATTTGTATATAAAGTACTTGGCACATAAGCAGATATTTAAGAAATGCTTCAATTAACAAGTATTTATCAAAGACTACTACATATCAGCACTAGGTACTAGAGATACAAAAGTCCAAAAAAAAAAAAAAGGAAACGGTCCTCATTTGAAAGAATTTTATGCTCCAATGAGAAGGAAGAAGGGGGAGATATAAAGCTAATGAGTTGCACAAGGTTGGGGAAAGATATTAAGAGATAAAATTGTTGAGATGAAGCAGACCTTTCTGAAAAGGAAAGAGTTTTTATAAAAGTTGGAAGGTTACATAAATGACTTCTTACTCATCATTGCTGTCAGCCAACAAGGATTTGTTAAGCATATATTGGGTTCCAGACCTAATGGCAAGCAGTGAAGATTAAAAAGTATTTCATTAAAGAACAATAGGCTGCTTATACACCACTGACAAAAGCAACCAAAACGTTCACTTAGGATGCTTGTGTGGACAACTTTATAAATATTCCCATTGAAACATTAAAGCAAATACAGAGAATGGTAATAGTTAACTTTATTGCACAGTTGAGTTTTCAAGGTATTTCAAGGTCATTATCTTATTGCAATTCTTATGGAACTAACTCTGCTAACAAAGAGTTATATGACCTTGGGCATACAAATCTCAAGACTCAGTTTCCTCATCTGAAAAACAAGGGGATTGTTCTAGATGATATCTGACATTCTATAACCTTCATCCAATACTGAGGAATGTACGTGGAACATCTCCCATGCCAATGGGCAGGAACATAGACAAACTAGATAAAGAAGAGCCCCCTGCCTCCTTAGAACCTTAGATTTCTTGGAGGTCTACTTAAAATGTCCAAAGAGAGCTATTCCTTTCTGGAGAAGGGAAGAAACTAGAGTTACTAGTCCAGCTGAAGGCCTTCACAAAAGACCCAGAACAAATATGTCGTTTTAAATCGAATACTCAATTTACCTAGAAGTGCTTAGCTGCCTGTGGGGTGCAGCTTCTCCACTGACCCAGTTACAGTAGAGGCAAGGACTCTATGATGTCAATACAATGCACTTCAAGGTGTCTCTCACAATATGACATCAGAGGGCTCGGCAGCTCTGGTTCTAAACAGTAACATGCTGGTAGTTGTGTCCCTACCTAGGCAGTTGCGAACACAAAAGAGATTTTTCTGCTAATAAGATCCTCTGGTATTTGTAGCACCAGAGTGGATAAGGTCATTAGCGCCTTTCTTTTTAATATATTTTTCCTTCATACTTCCTGAAGGAAGTATATTTTTTGTTTAATTTAGCTCCATGGAAGGCAGGTTTTTTTCCTTTTTTTCTTTTTTGGTGGGGGGTGTGGTAGGGGGAGTGTGGGGGAAGAAGGGCTTTGAGATGATGCTGTAGGGTCCCTTGGCTCAGAAGAGAAATATCGCTGCTTGAAATGATTTCCTCTGGGGACTGTTTGTGGAATCAAAACGCCTCTCTGGTTTGCAGTTCAGAGGCCTACTACTGTGAGCAAAAAAAGACGCTTTCAATTTAGAGGGGAAAGGGCCATAGCTCCCGGAGTCCCAGCTCCGCAGAGGAAAATGCAGCCGGGGATCGGGATGCGGGGAGATTGGGATTTCAGACGTAGGCATTGATCTCGGCATCGATTGGGACTGCCGAGCCAACCTCGTTTGAACTCCCGCCCCTCCCTGGCCCCTCAGGTGGAAGAGGAGCTATTGAAGCATCTGGCTGAGAGGTAGGGCTGGACCAGGCAGGACAAAGTCAGCCAACTCCATGTGGAGGGGAAGGACCTCTCTACATGTTCTTCCACAAAACTGAAAACTCGGGAATCAAAGGCTTGCCTTTGGGCCCTCTTGTCCGCTTTTCCTTCCCTGCACTTTGTGGGCGTCTCTCTCCTGGGACCACTTGCTGCTTTAAAGGATGGATGGTCCCCCTTCAAACCTTTGTTTATACTGTATCCAAAAAAAAATGGCATGACATTTCAGTATTTATTGTTGCTCCTGGCTCATTCTCAACCAGCAACGAACAGGAAATTTGGCCAGTGGGGATCCCAGCTTCGAACTACTCTTTGGGGTCTTTGAGGACCAAGTATAAGACCTCAACTTTATTAATGTGAAACTACAACAAGAACCAATCAACCAACAAATGCTCATTGAGAACCTACTGTGTGTGCAGAATCATGCTAGATGTTCTAAGGGTTACAAAAGAAAAATGGCATGGTCGGTTTTTGTCTTCAATGCGCTTTCAGTCCAGTGGAAGAGATAAACTATATATGTCAGAAAAAAAGGGGACAGGCATTGCCATGATGCCTTTGACAGAGACAGTTTGTGCCCTTCCTGCCTCCCAAACCCTCCCCACACTGCTCTATCTCCAATGTTTCTAATTACCTCATAGGGATATTTGGAACCTACAAGATAGCTTCCTAGTGTATGGAGACATGAAAAGAACCATAAAAGGGATGTGTATTTTTTCTCTAGCCTTTTTTCCCATTTCTTTGTATCCCTAGCATTTGGTAAAGAATCTGATACATCTTAGGCACTTAATGATTGCTTGTTGATTTGACTTGATACATTTGAATCCTGTGGAGAGAACAGAGTTTATTTTCTGAGATTGTTTTTGCTTTTCCTTCATTCTTTCTTTTTTTTTTTTTTGGTGTTTTTTGATATTTTATTTTCACTTTTCCAACTACATGCCATGAAAGCCTTTCAACATTCATCTACTTGCATATTCATAAGTTACACATTTTCCTACCACCCTCCCTTTACATACCCCTCCAGCAGTGAAAAGTTTGGTAAAAGTTGTACATATATACCCATGTTCAACATGCCCATATATTAGCCATTTCGTGTATGAGGAATCATTCTTCTTGAAGGAAACCATGACATCAGGGAGGTGATACCATGACATGCACCTGAGTTGGATTTGAGTGAGGGAATGCTGTGCTAAGTCACCAGCCTCACTTTCTCCTTCAGAGTCATCTGGGGAAAAGGTAAATGGAATTCACTTACATTTTTGTTTAAGGAATAGAAAGGACAAAGTCATAGCTTCTGAAGCTGCCTATCTCTTGCTTGTCCTGCTTGGGCTGGACCATGAAAGGGACTTTAGATGAAGATGACAATGACGACTACTACGACTACTACGACTACTACTACTACGACTACTACTACTACGACTACTACTACTACTATGACTACTACTACTACTACTACCACTACCATTACCACACTACTACGATAATATAATAATAATAATAAAGTGCAAATAGGCCATGACCCAGGCTACCATCCAACTAGGGGTCAAGCACTGATTAAATGTTCTCTTGCTGTCAGCTATTATGCCAGGTCCTAATCATACAAAGGTCAAAGTGAAAGTTTTTCTCCTTGAGGAGTTTACTATCTGAAAGAGATAACATATTTATACAAAACAGATAAAAGGTAATTTGTGAGGCAGAGGAACCCAGCTACTTGGTGGTGGTGGGGATCAGGAAAGGCTTCAAGTTAAAATAAAAAAAGGTACTTGAGATAACTTCTAAGAGAAATTAGAGATTTGAAGAGATAGAGATGTTCCAGGCACCCAGAGGCTAGAGTGGAAAAGCCTAGACACCAGAGCTAGAGAAAGAAGGGAAGTTTGTGGATAGTATTGTGCATAAAGAGAGTGATGCATAATAAGGCTAGAAAGGTAAACAAGAATAGGAAGAGCTTCAATTGCCAAAAAGTTTATATTTGTTCCTAAACACATACTAAGTGCTTAGTAAATTCTTCATCAATCTATCCACCTGTCTGTCTCTGTCCATCTATTTATCTACCTAACTTATCTCTATCATTTTATTTATTTTTGGCTCAGTCTCTGTGTCTCTCTCTGTCTCTATCTATGTCTTTGTCTCTGTCTCTCATATACTAGTGATAATAGGGAGCCATCAGAGTTTATTGAGTAGGGAAGTCACACAGACCAGTGCTTTTGTAAAAAAAACAAAAACATGTCAACTGTGTGGAGGATGGATTGGAAAAAGAGCCTTGAAGCGAGGAATTCCATTCAGAAGCTATTAAAAGGGCACTTCTTTGATACTTCCCTGACAATAAACAGCAACAACTTAAGTGACAAAATGCCTTAATGTTTTCTTTTTTAAACAGGCAATAATTTTATTGGGAATAGCAAGCAATAATTTTCAACATAAGTCTAGATATATACATATAATATACGATGGTGATGTTTGTCCTTCATTTTTGAAGAGCTGTTTTTAATTTGCTGGGTTCCAGTAAAGAAGCAATTTGCCTTAACGTTTTAATAAAACTCAATAAGGCACTAAAATTGTAGGAAAAGGGGTTTAAACTATCTCTAAAGGTGTTACTTCCCAGTTCCCAGAACCCATTAAATAAAAAAAAAATAGTCGCAAATAATATGGAATAGCAAAAGATTAAATGGGTGCATTAGAAAAGCTATTGAATTGAATAAAGGGGGTAGGATTATTATGGGCTTGAGTAATTGGGGAGATAGAGTGAAGAAACTGGAAATTGATTTTGGAGATGACCTTTGAAGGTCTCTCTCTTCAGCTCTAAAACTATAATCTATGACCCTTGAAGTATGATGAATAAGAAAGAAGAAAGGAAGAAATGTAGGTAAAGGGCAACAAAAACAAAAGACTCAGAGGCAGGAATAAACACTGATTATAAGTAAATGGGAGGGGCAGCTAGTTGTTGCAGTGGATAGAGCATTAAAGTCAGGAGGACCTGAGTTAAAATTTGACCTCAGACATTTAATAATTACCTAGCTGTGTGACCTTGGGCAAGCCACTTAACCCTATTGTCTTAAAAAAAAAAATTAAGTGAGGCAAAAGACCAGACCAGAACGATGGATATTAGGGAGTAATAAAAATTTTGGTTGACAAAGTTGGATTTGAACAGATATTGATGTCCTTGTGTTGTGGTCCCTGTGTGGGGTTATGTTCTCAATAGGCCAATGGTGATATCATCAGTAATCCATTAGAGAGGGAGTGTATAATACAAAAGGAAAGTGTCATTCAGATTTGAAGATAGGAAGACTTGAATTCAGATCTCACCTGAGATAATAAGTACTTGTATGACCCCAGGTAAGTCTTTTAATTTCTGATTGTTATAGTTATTGGAAATAGTAAAGTCTGGACTTAAATTTTCACTCCTACCCATAGTTATTCAAGTATTTTAAACAATTCTTTAAATTTTCTGAGTCTCTGGATTTTTTTTGTAAAATGGATACAATAATACTTGCACAATCTACCTCTTGGGACCATTGTTGGAAAAGTGCTTTGTGAACCTTCATATGTAAATATAAATATATTTATGTAAGTGAATTATGTGTTATTTATTATAAAATGTGTGTATGCATATGGGGCCATCACCAAGTATCTTGACTTTTTTCTTTCCACTAGACTGAGTATAGAGAATGAGGCTGATGACACTGTCTCATTTAAATTCAATTTCTTGGCAAATCAAGATATCATCCTTATGATGTCATTGGTCCTCTTCAAGAACAAAGGATCTCCACTACCACCACCAATATGTATATATTAATACAATATTGATTTAAGCCTGAATTTTCAACAGCACAGTATAGTAGCTTCCAGTATAATACTTCTCCAGTAACCCAAATTGGTAGTTCATAAGTAACTACCAGTTTTAGAGAATTGCCTAGGGAAACTGAGAGGTTGTGATCAGCTCAGAGTCATATAATGATTCTGTTTTAGAGGTAGGACTTGAACCCAGGTCTTCCAGTCTCCAAGACTGTTTATATACAGGACCAATTTCACCATTGCATCACAACTTCTCTGTCATAAAACTCAGTCTTCTGTGGCAAAGAAAACAACAAAAAAGTTACCACCCAGGGACTAACCTTTTGATGAGCCTAATAATGAAAGATGCTTGGATGAAAGGTTCAGGGTTAATTGTTGGGCCTCTAGCTTTTTAGGACCCACCAGAACTCCCACTGAGCTAATTTAACCTTTGACAAACCATACTCTTTTGTGGCACTGAGATTATTTTGGGTGAGTCTAGCTAAATGATCTTCTCTCTTGCAACATTTTGTCAGTCAAGTCATTAAGTACTTAAAAGTATTAGACACTCTGCTTAGCACTGGGGATACAAAGAAAAGCAAAACTAATCTTTGCCCTCAAGGAGTTTCTATTATAAGGGGGAGAGGGAAGATGGCATGTAAATCATTGTATATGAGAAAAAGATTATTATGTGTGTGTATATATTATATATGATATATGATATATAATATATTTGGTGTAATATATATTATTCTATTAGTGGACTTAATTTATTAATATATACTATATTAATTACTAATTACTATATTATACTATAATAATAATATAATATTATATATGTCTATATACATGTTTGATTATAATGGTAGCAATCTCTAGGGTGGGGAGGGAAAGAAAAAGGGGAAAGGTTACACAATAACTATTATCTATTTAAAATGAATAGTAAGTTGTACATAATAGATTTGTAATTTTATGTACTATCATCTTTTTTAAATTCTACTTGTGGGATTGCTGTTTTAAGTTCAGAATAAAATAAATGATTTTTTAAAATATAGTATTTTGTGTGTATATGAGATAATCTCAGAAGAAAGGACCAGTGTTAAGGGAAATTGAGAAAAAATGTCTTGCAGAAGATGGGATTTTAGTTGAGCTTTGAAGAAAGTCAGGAGAGTTAAAGACTAATTCAATATAATTCAAGTTATTTATCCACTATATCTCAGTGAGAGGTATTGTGGCTCTTCATAGCCAGTCCTGCAATCTAGGAGACTCAGGTTCAAATCCTGACTCTGATTGGCATTGGCTGTGTGACCCTGGACAAATCATTTAACCTTTCATTGCCCCAAGAAGCTCTATAACAGTATTAATTATAGATGAGCTGCTGATTTGTCTTACTTAAGGGAGTTACCTCTCTGACACTTCTCTATTCCAATGAAATCACAGATCACAAAATAATGCAAAATTATACCCAGGATAAATTATATACATATAACTGTGTATTTTTTTTTTTATCATTTAGCACATTCTGTCTACTCAGTATTGTGCCAAGTTCTCTGGCAGGTGCAGAAGAAATACAAGACACAGTCTTCAAGATTACAATTCGCTGGGCAGTCAAGAAAAACATAAATGAAACTGTTCCATTGCCCAGGTGCTCACCAACTATTAATGGATAATGGTGACAAATGGGCTAGAGGCATTCAAGCAAAGCAGAACTGAGCTTTGTTTAGCAAAGGATTATTCGGAGTCGGGATTGAAACTTGAGTACCAAAGAAATCCTAGTCAATATTTTCCACTCCCCTGTAAAGGTTGGGATTCCAGACTGACCCTATTTACAGGGTCCCCTTATGAACCTAGTGTGAGTTATTTCTGACCAAGTGAGTCACCAGAAGGAGCATCCTAAGAGATACTAAAGCAACTCCAGAGATTCATTTTATTCCATGCATAAAGAGGGTGAAAAAAGAAATACAATTGACAACAATATTATTAGATACATATATTATCAGACATCATAATACATGTTTTTTTTGTTTATATTTATCTATATACATGTTGTTTTTCTGTATAGAAGGTACACTCCTTGAAGGCAGAGGCTTCTTCATTTTTGACTTTGCATTGCCAGGTTAGAACCTAGTAAGATCCTGGTAAATTTTCATTACTAAAATGATAAGAGAAGTAATATAGAACTTTTACAGAAGGAAAGGGAAAGGAATATTGTCAAATAACCAAAGGTTGATGTTTCAGATATTTCTTTGTAATAAGTTTCAGAAACTCTTTAATAATAATAACAATGATTCAAGTAATTCCCACCTTTTATAAGACATCTTTCCCAATTTACCTTTGTTCTGAAATTATCTTCATACATACATACACAAAATATTACTTCTTTTAAAAAAAAGTATTATTTTTATGCTGACCTTAAGAAAGAAAACTAGGGGTGGCTAGGTGGTGTAGTGGATAAAGCACCAGCCTTGGAGTCAGGAGTACCTGAGTTCAAATCTGGTCTCAGACACTTAATAATTACCTAGCTGTGTGGCCTTGGGCAAGCCACTTAACCCCATTTGCCTTGCCAAAAAAAAAAAAACCCTAAAAAAAGAAAGAAAACTAATATTTTCATTACATAGTAGAATAAAAAGATGATTGCAAATGAAATTGTAAGTGGATAACATTATTTGTAATAGTAAAAAGTTTCAGTCTCTTTATAATAATAATAATAATAATAATAATAATAATAATAATTAGAAGAAGAAGAAGAAAAAGAATTCTACCAATTAGAGCTGTCCAAAAGAGAAGTGGAATGTATCAGGTTCCTCACCATAGGAGGTGTTCACCTGGAAATTAGAGACCATTTGATAATCACTGACATTTACATAGAAACTGCTCTGTACTAAACACTTTATCTATTTGATCTTCACAACAACCCTGGGAGGGAGGAATTATTATTAACCCCATTTTGCAGAGGGGAAACTGAGCCAAACAGAGGTTAAAATGACTCTCTCAGGACCACATAACTAGTGTCTAAAGTCTGATTTGAACTTAGGTCTGACTTTTAGAACCAACACTCTGTTCACTATACTTACTTACCTACCTATCCCACTTGTCAGGGATGTTGTGAAGGTTATTGTCGAAAGGATTCCCATTTGCACATAAGTTGGACTTGATGACTTTTGAGATCATTGGACTCTCAGGTCTCCTGATTTATAGTCTAATGCTCTTTCCACTACACCACACAGACTTTCTCAGTTTCTTAGAATTTACTAAGGGGATAGCATTCTTCTTCTTATTATTTTAATTTTCATCCCACCTTGTCTATATAGCAGATATTTTTGAAAGTGGAAAATCATTCAAGGTCTCAAAGTAGAAAATTCCTTCTTGAGGGAGGGAATACAAATACAGTGACTGGTACATAGTAGATGCTTAATTAATGTTTGTTGAATTGAATTGATTCCAGAATAAAAATCTTATGGAGTGGTGAAACAAATGTGTAGGTGTAGGTGGCAATAAATAATTATCTTACAAATACTGATTTGGTGACAATAAAAATCATTGTTTACCCATTAATCCTTGGCAAACTCATCTAGGCCATGTTTGGTGCTAGAAGAGGGCATATTCAATTTTATTGGTATGACTGAACAATTTGCATATTGGTAAAGCCTGGGAAGTGAGATGCTTATCATTTTATATCCAATTTTTCCACTGGTATTAAATATATTTTTACTTTCATATTATTCAATATCCAATATATTATATTGAATTCAATATATTATACTACAATAGAATATAGTATTCAATATTATACTGTAATATTCAATATTGTATATTCTGTATATTAAATATTATACTACAATAGAAATTCAAATATAAGTTCTAAAGCAGAATTATAAAGGATCTCTTAAATTTCCCAATGGGACAGCTAGCTGGTGCAATGAATTGAGCACTGGACTTGAAATCAGAAAGACTCATCTTCATGAGTTCAAATTCAGCCTCAGAGACTTCTTAGTTATGTGACCCTTGGCAAGTCATTTAACCCTGTTTGCCTCAGTTTCTTCATCTATAAAATGAGCTGGAGAAGAAGATGACAAATCATTCCAGTATATGACAAGAGAAGCCCAAACTAGGATCACAGAGTCAGTAACAACTGAATAACAAAAATTTCCCAATATTCAAATCAGATGATAAATCTTAATTGTTTTAAAGAGTAGATATCCAGTCATTTTCATTGGACTTCGGGAATGATTTCCTTCTCTATCTTCAAATATGTTCTTGAAAGACAAAAAGAAAATGAAACCACGTAATTTCAATGGGAAGTCTCAATTGAAGAGTTGGGAAGTTACCAATCTTCTTACATCTTAGTGGCTCCAGTTATCTTTGCTTCCCATTCCATATATTAGGAGAGGTGGTGATGATGATGGGGAGAGAGAAAACTTTCTTACTCAGACCTGACAAGTGGTAGTGCTTAATAGAT
Source organism: Macrotis lagotis (assembly GCF_037893015.1). Classification (NCBI taxonomy): domain Eukaryota; kingdom Metazoa; phylum Chordata; class Mammalia; order Peramelemorphia; family Peramelidae; genus Macrotis; species Macrotis lagotis. Next base: position 115,821,434 of record NC_133659.1, read on the forward strand.
GTTTAGTAATTGACCAACCAAACTAACAGAGCTATAGCTTATTTTCTTTCCAGCTCACACCTTCAAAAAAAGGGAGGGTTAGTTCTTAACTGTTTTGACTAAAAAGAACTCAAATTGTTTCAGGGCTAGAAGTTTTAGGGAGACAGATTTTTGCCCAGAGCAACTGGTTATTTGAATTCTCCATTTATAATGGTGTAAAGAATTCATGTCTGGGGGCGGCTAGGTGGCGCAGTGGATAGAGCACCGGCCATGGAGTCAGGGGTACCTGAGTTCAAATCCAACTTCAGACACTTAATAATTACCTAGCTGTGTGGCCTTGGGCAAGCATTGCCTTGCATATAAAAACCTAAAAAAAAAATTCATGTCTGATAAAGTCCAGACTGTCTAGACTACTCCCACAAAGCTTTGAGTGTAGAGACCTGTGCTGATTGGGAGAAGGAACTGAACATCAAAGAGCAGTTAGGTGATGCAATGAACAGAGCGCACTGATCTTGAGTTCAAATCTGACCTCAGACACCTACTAGCTCTGCAACCCTGAACATATCACTTAACCCTATTTGTCTTAGTTCCATCTTCTGTGTAAAATGAACTGGAGAAGGAAATGGCAAATTATATTTGCCAAGAAAATTCCAATTAGGGTCACAAAGAGTTGTATGCAACTGAAAATGACTGAACAACAACCTGAATATTATGGTCAGAGAGGGCTGTTAAGAACACAGCTTGTAGTGATAGCTTTCTGAATGTGAGAGGCTTCGCAGGATATGGAAAGAAGAATTTAGTACCTAAGCACTATTAGAACTTACATGATGATAAGAAAAAGTAGCAGTGGATAAGGTATAGTGAATTATAAAGTGAGGTTACCCCCCCCAAGACACTTTCCTTCCTTAGCAATAGCTAGAGCATGCTAATTCATGCCTGGTGGAAGCAATATTAGGAAATATTTTCTCTCAGAAGAGTTCTACTGCAGATGGGCTTTGTTGCTGGTTCTGAGGCTGAGATTCCTAATGAACACCGGTAGCTACAGAAAGACTTTATGTCACCTTCAAATGACTGAGCTATCCTCTTCTAACTGTTTTGGGGAGGCAGGAGGGCTATTTAGAAGCCAAAACAATTGTTTAGAGCCAGAACCAGAGTTGTGTGCCTAGAGAGTCGCAAAAATTGTTCTCAGTTGAGTGAGGAATGGGACATGACTCCATGATGGGAAAGACAGAGACCAACTTGAGACTTCTCTGAGGAAATGAGGGACTCATCACCACAAAAGACCACGCCTAGTGCCATCTCTAATAATCTCATTGCTCTTGTTAACTACATACTAGATGGTTGGGAATTTATCCTAATTATTACCCAAATCAGGATAGGCATGGGGAAGGTCCAATGACCTTCCTTCCCTCCTTGTCTCTATCCAAAATTAGATATAGTAGGGAACACTCAGTCTCTTCTTCACATCAAGGATATAGAAAGTCCAGGTACAAGCAGGGACTCCTTCCTCTTTCTGATTAGAGAAGGTGGAGGGTGGATACAAGAAAGCTACACCCAGATCCTCCAATTAATGAGGTGGTAGCAGGCAGCCAACTCATCATTTCCAGTTTGACTGTTTCTCCTGAACATCATGTCTCCAGAAACTCATTGTGATGCAAAAGCACATCAATTCTAAAATTCACAGTACCTCAATACTCCTTGCCCTAGGAGCCCCTCTATCTCTCTCTGATTGGAGGGTAGATATCAGGGAGCTCTTCCCAGAGTAGTTATTTCCTCATTTTTGACTTGGTTGTGGCAGGACTTCTTTATGTCCCTTCCCCCATTATATTATGAGCTCCCTGAGGGCATATTTTGCATAGTGTCTAACACACAACAGGTACTTAATAAACATCTACTGACTGACAAAAAAGTAGGGGAAAAGTCTTTATACTCTTTAGGTTGGTCAAGTCACAGATGGGGAGGATGAATCCCTTGAAAGGCTGAAGTTGATCAGAGATTGTGGCAGTAGCACAAATCTCTGACACATGGCAAGCATGTAAATGATGAGTATGAACAAGAAGCTCAAAAATACATTTTGTTTTTTGAGACTTTGAATGGCTCTGTACACAGAAATAAGCTGACTAAGTAACTGTTAGAAGGTGATAGCCACACAAAGCCAATGCCAAATGTTTGCATCCTCCAGATCACACCAAGATGAGTTGGAACCAGAGCCCAATAGACTCCCAGTGATACGGAGACACCTGGATCCTCCAGTCCTATCACATTTGAAAAGGATCAAACTGACAAGAAGACTAACACTACTACATCTTCCATACCTGCCCCCAAAGAATATCCTTAAAATTTTAGCATCCCCTGCTCAGACAACTATCCTAGTCAAACCAATATTTCCTTCTATTTTAATGGCTAGCAAGATTTAATTGCCATACACTGACTAGAAAACACTCTGCCCCCCAAATATTATCTTATTTTATTCCTGCTCTGCTCTATTGTTTCTACACTGTGGAATGATTCTAAGTCTTTTAGGATCCCTTAAACATCTGATTTCCCCACCATAGTTACAGCTCTTCTTCTTTTCTCAAGCAATATATCTATTCATTTTAATAATGGCTTTCTAAAAAATATATAGCCTTTGCCTTTATGTAATGATGAGAATTGTATGCAAGGTGGAATGGATGTCAGCACTGAGAAAGGTTATATATCAAAACAGGGAAGAACTCCCACAGAACTCTTCATATAATAATAGTAATAAAAGCTCATGGTGATATTAGGTTTCAGTTATTACACAGATTTTTCTAGGATTTGCATTACATTCTTGAGGGTTTGCCCATTGTTGTAGATGGGGACAAATGGAAATTTTAGGTTCAAGCAGCTTCATTTTGCATTTTCCCCTCAGTTAGAAGCACAGTCCCAAATCATTAATGTATCTATTTTTTTTTTGTCCTCAGAATCAAAAGGATTCAATGGGCCTCCCCAACTGAGTGGGTGCTTCCTTTTCTGCATTCTACAACAGCTATGACTACCCCCAGCCCCATGAAAACTTTGAAATAGTATCGATAGTGGCAGTAGGTGTTAGCACTGTGCTTACTTTAAGCTGAAGCCATCTCTATAGACAGGGTAAAATCTATTTAAAATAAAAAAAAAGAAAGTTGCTGTAATTGGGGGTAGGGAATAAAATATTGTTTTAAAAAAGAAAAATAGATATCTTCCTTTTCCCCAAATTTGGCAGATTTGTAATAATGAAGGAAAGGGGTAAATAGGAACTGGGGAAATCACTGACACATGTCTGATACTGGGGAAGAGGCAAATAAAAGGGGGGCAAATCCCAATGGCTGCTGTTTATTTGTTTACTTTCACAATTCACCCTGGGCTCTCTGCAGATTTATCTTCCTGACATGAAACACTGGTGAGACACCCATCAAAAGAGAACAGTATTTCTCTTTGTCAAAGGCAGTTAAGGACAAAAATGATACCTGGGCTCCAATGCATTCAAGAGCTTTTTCCCCTTTGCCATATTCATATTGAGTGAATTGGGACTAGAGGACAGCAGATCATGGAGGAATAGGAAAGGAAGGGGGAAGCTTTAAAATTCTGCACTAAACTTTAATTGATTGATTTATGAAAAATTGCAGCACGGACTACAAACAAATAATAAACACCTAAAATATCAGTCATCAGAGTTGAATAAGATTTACAACATAAAATAATAAAATGTTTTTAATAGGGCTGCAGAGGATACATGGTCTAAAGGACAGTGGGATCAACTGGACTGATAAAGAGCTGTGTTCAAAACCTGCCTCTGGTACTTGGTAGGTATGTCATTATGGTCTTCTTTTAACCACTTTGAGCCTCTGTTTCCTCATTTGTAAAATAGGTATAATGCCTTTAGTAGCCACCTCACAAGATTTTTAGTGAGGATCAAAAGAATCACTTTGCAAACTTTAAGGTTCTTTAAATAATCAGTTTTTATTATCTCCTTGAGCATTGTGTAGTCAATTGTTAATTACGCCCTGTCAATTAATCTTCTTTGTGGCTTATAGGAGGACAAATCTAAGCTTTCAACTCCTTGTTGACACCATCACCTCCTGTACTTATTCAATTTTTTATTCAATGATATTATCATCTCTGTTTCTCCTTGTTCAGCAAGTGGCCTGCAACCTAAGACAAGGTCTTTAATTCAGATTGATTTTTTTAAAAAAATAAACCTCAAATTGAATAAGTGAAGATTTTTCTAACAAAGTATAACCCATTTTATAACTCAAATAACAATTCAGCCTCCCGCAACATGTCTCTCTGGGAACAAAGATAGGTCAGGAGAGTCTGCAGTTGCCTGTTTTATTATGGTCAATCAGAAGAAATTTTTTTAAGCATAAGGAAGACCCATATGATTTGCAACCAATTATTTCTAAAGAAACCTAAGTGATATGCTTACTTAAATAAGTGATTTTTTTTAAAATGACTTGATTAGGGTCACACAGCTAGTAAATATTTAAGATCAGATTTAAACTAAGGTCTTTCTGACTCCAGGTTTATCTACTAGCAAGCAATAATGAAGGAAAGGGGTAAATAGCTTCATTTTGCATTTTCCCCCTCAGTTAGAAGCACAGTCCCAGATCATTAATGGTATCTATTTTTTTTTGTCCTCAGAATCAAAAGGATTCAATGGGCCTCCCCTACTGAGTGGGTGCTTCCTTTTCTGCATTCTACAACAGCTATGACTACCCCCAGCCCCATGAAAACTTTGAAATAGTATTGATAGTGGTAGTAGCTGTTAGCACTGTGCTAACAAGTGATTTAAAAAAAAAAAAGAAAGAAAAAGAAAATGAATGAAACAACATGATTTGAGAATTGTATGAATTGAAAATTGTCCATGACTTATTCTCACAGTAGTTCCAGGTACAAACTAAAGAGCAAGGTAACCTCAAAAACACCTCTTTAGGGGGTGGCTAGGTGGCGGCTAGGTGGCATAGTGGATAAAGCACCGGCCTTGGAGTCAGGAGTACCTGGGTTCAAATCTGGTCTCAGACACTTAATAATTACCTAGCTGTGTGGCCTTGGGCAAACCACTTAACCCCATTTGCCTTGCAAAAAACCTAAAAAAAAAAAAGAAACACCTCTTTGCCTGCTCTCACAAATCTCTGACACATGGCAGGCATGTAAATGGTGAGAATGAACAAGAAACTCGAGAATACATTTTGTTTTTTGAGACTTTGGATGGCTCTGTACGCAGAAATAAGATGACTAAGTAACTGTTAGAAGGTGATAGCCACACAAAGCCAATAAATTTTAAGGGTTCTAGGTACTATAATAAAGAGATGGTCCCACCCAATTATACTTTGTAAAGAGTCTTCTAGTTGAGATATATGGCTGAGCTGAGATCCCTTGCCACCATGCATTTTCTCAACCTATGGATAATAATTGAAAAACTACTATGTTAGGATTTGTAACTAAGCAGAGTCATAGAAGTACATCTTTAGATCCAAAGGGATCTTGTAGATCAATTAGTTCAATATACTTTGTTTTAGACCTTGGAATTATAGACTCAAAGATAGAAGGGCCATTAGAATCCATTTAGTCTAACTTTTATTTTATAAGTAAAGAAAATGAATCTCAGAAGGGTTAAGTGATTTGACCAAGGTTCTAGTAGTAGTGACAAAGATAGGATTGAAACCATGTCTTCTAACTCCAAATCTATTTTCTTAAAGCCCTTAAAGGTAAAATCCAAACTTCTCATTCAGTCTTTTAAATGTCCCTCACCTTCTTCATATGACTAAAACCATTAACCATCCTTCAAGGTCAAGACCATAGATCTGTTCCTTTATGAAGCCATCTGTGGCTACTCAGAATATAGTTATTTTCCTTTCTCTGAGGCTCAGTGGAACCTATTGGTCTAGATGCTACCTATTTGGCACTCATTTATGTCTTAATTGTATTAGTGTCTAATTATTTCTTTGGCATTAGTCTTTCTCCTTATGTTATAAAAGTGTAGCTACCTCAAAAGCAGTCAGTATGATATATTGGAAAAGGTGTTGAACCCTCAAGTCAGATGCATTGTGAGAATAAATGCAGTACAAAGGGCTATAAAATTTTTGCATGCTCTATGACTCAACAATACCGCTACTTGGCTCTGTGTTCCAAAAAAAATCATGAAAAGGGAAAAATACCATTTTGAATAAAAATACTTGTGGTGGTAGAGATTGGAAAATTAAGGGGATGTTCATCAATTGGGAATGTCTGAACTTGTGTTAGAATACTATTGTGCTATAAGAAATGATGAACATGATGGTTTTAGAAAAACCTGAGAAATCTTGTATAACCTGATATGAAGAGAAGGGGGCAGAACCAAGAGAATATTGTACACAATAACAGCAATGGTGTAAGGAAGATCAACTGTGAAGACTCAACTACTGTGATCAAGGCAATGACCCAAGACAATTCCAAAGGATCCATAGTAAAAAGTGCTATCCACTTCCAGAGAGAGAACTAATGAACTCTTGAGGGCAGATTGATTTTTAAACTTTGGGGGGGGGGGGGCATTGGAATGTATTCTTTCGTAATATGGCTGATATGGAAATAGGTTTTGCATGAATTCATATATATAATATAATTAATATGTAGCTTACCTTCTCAAAGGGTGGGTGGGAAGGAAGGATGGAACTTAATATTCGAATTTGAGAGTTGGTTTTTTTTCTTTTGTAAAGCAATGGGGTTGAGTGGCTTGCCGAAGGTCACACAGCTAGGTAATTATTAAGTGCCTGAAGTCAGATTTGAACTCAGGTACTCCTGACTCCAGGGCCAGTGCTCTATCCACTGTGGCACTTAGCTGCCCTTTGATATTCAGATTTAAAAAAAAAAAATAAGTGTAATTGGGAAAATTTCTTTTAACAAAATAAATAATATATTAAAATAAGTAGAATGAATGCCATATAAGAGCTTCAGAACTGAAAATATTTGGGTTCAGGGCTTTGATCTTGGGTTAGTTTACTGCATCTTGTTTATCCTCAGTTTCCTCCTTTGTAAAATAGGAATAATACTATGGTATCTAGCTTTGAGGATTAGATAAAAATGTATGTAAAGTACTTGGTAAACCTTAAAAGGTTATATGTCAGCTCTTATTATCCTCCATAGTACCCAGACCATAACAGACAATAAATGATTGAGTAGATTACTGTTAATCTGATCACAGTGCCTTATAAATCTATGGGTCTTTTTAGCATAGGACCTCACAATTATTTTTGCTCTAATGATATGATACCAGATACTGTGCCAAGTGTTTTATAATTATTATCTTCCTTGATCCTCCTAAAAATGCTGGGAGGTAGGTGGTAGTAGTATCTCTGTTTTACAGCTGGGGAAACTAAGGCAGAGAGAGGTGAGGTGACTTAGAGTCACACAGCTATATTTCCAAATAATGGCCACACATTAATGTATCATTTTAAATTTTCATAGCTCTTGAATTTTTAAACTCTAATTAGCATATTAGGTATTTTATCCCCATTTACAGATGAGAAAACTGAGGTTCAGAAAAGCTAAATGATTCATTCAGAGGCACACATCAAGCTTGGAACCCAGGTCTGAGGAAAAACAAAGGAGGGCTAATCTGTGAATAAGGGAATTCTGAGATGACAGAATGGAACTTTGCCCAAGTATCTATATGTCAGTTTCTTCATCAGCAAAATTAGAGAATTGGACTTGGTGATTGCTAAGGTCCCTTCTGGCTGAAAATTTCTATTATTATTTCTATTATTTCTGTCATTCCATTGCTTTGAGGTTAATATTCTTAACACTATAACTTCAGGCTCTGAATATGGGTCCTGGAGTTCCCCAGAGATCCAGAGAGTTAATATAAGAGATCTGTGAATCCATACACCCAATAGTCATCACATTAAATGATTCAGTGGCATAAATAAATAAATATAACTTTTGCAGATTAAAAAAAAGTCTCTCATGTACATATCTATATTTCATCTGCAAATAGATATGATTGCAGTATGATTAATAAAATTCTAGTTTTTTTTCTTTGTTAAACACTTTATTGATTTTTACAGCAGCATGTTACCATGCTGCAAGGTACAGTGGAACCTATCCTAGATTGAAGCAAATTGATTTGCTTTTATTGTTGCTGTTTTTTTTTTCTTTTATGGCCTATGTGATTTTAGGCAATATACTTATTCTATAAACCTCAGTTTATTTATCTGTAAAATAAAGAGTTCGGACTGGATGATCTTATATAGCTATTTCTAGCTTTCAATCTGTGTTCCTGTGACCTCTTTTTTAGGAACTAACAATTGAGATAATGTAGGGTGGTAACATGATGAAAAGGTTAGGAACTCCTAAACCATCTCTACACTACTCATGTGATAGATTTCCAAGTTGTTTAATCAGTGTGTTAAAATCAGAGTATGATATTACTTTCACTTTTTAAATTTTTTTTAATTTTTCTCTTTTTTAAAAATCTTTTATTTTGATTCTTCTTTCACAAGATGACTAATATGGAAATATGTATAACATGATTGTACATGTATCACCTATATCAAATTGTTGTCAAAATCTTATAAAAGAGGGATGTTGAAAACTATCTTTACATATAAATGGAAAAAGTAAAGTAAAATAAAAATAAAAAATAAAAAAGATCTGGGTCAAGTGTCTATTAATTTAGGGCACTGACCCAAGAGGTGGGTAGACTTGCTTAAGGATCTCTAATTTTGGCATGAATGAAGACTTAGCATGATTTATGGGGAGTTAGTCTTGAATCTGGAGTCAGGAATATCTGAATTTAAATCAAGTCTCAGATATTTACTAGAGCTATATAAACTTGAACAAGCCACTTAAACTTTGTTGGTCTCAGTTTCCTCAACTATAAAATGAGGTTAATAAAAAACGAGGATACAAAATCACAATAAAAGACCTATCAGGGTTATTATGAGGATTAAATGAGGCAGTATTTTAAAGATCTTGGGATAGTGTCTGGCACATAGTTAATTTTATATAATTGTTAGTTATTGTTGTTATCGTATGAAGTTATGTATTTTATTATCCCAGTTGATTATTGAAATGAGAATAATTTGTAGAATAAAATAGAATAAATTTAAGAATAGGGGGTCAGAGGACCTGTGTAGACATGCAAACTTTGCCACTTGCCACTTTTCTAACCTTGGAAAAGTTGATGAACTTATCTGAGTCCTAGGCAGGATAGTACAGTGGAAAGAAGATTGGATGACGTATCAGAGGAACTGAGTTCAAAACTCCATTCTGCCACCTTTTTCCTGTGTGACCTTGAGAAGTCTAGGGACTTTCTGAAGCTATGATGTTAACAAATTCTGCCAAATCTCCAATAATGTCCTCCCCTGATGCCTCTTTAGGGCAAGAGGTAATCCCTGGAAGGGCATGAAGCACAAACAGGTACAAAAGGTTTTATGTACAGGACAGGAGTTACCTATTTAGCTTAATCTAGAGAGAAGTGTCATTGAGGAGATAAAGGGTCATTTATTTATTTGCTGAGGAGGGAAAGAGGAGGCATATCAACTCAGAAAACCATTCCCTAAAGCATTAGGTTGGGGTTGTGATCTATGAAGGGAGAGTCCATAATAGAAAATCATAGATCTTTGAAGTATTGAACCAAAAGGGTCCATGCTTACATAAAGAGTTAATAATCTGTGTGAGAATGATAACTCTGGACTCCATTAGAGATGGTATAGAAAGAGAGAGTACACACATAGATGATTTCTATGGTGTTGCATTTGTCCCAAGCCTGATGCTCTCCCATTCCTATGACCTATGGACTCCTACATATTGAAAAGTGGGAAACACTGTGTTTCCTGAGCCAGAGCCTGCTGACAACTGGGAAATGACACTTCTCTTGTCTTTTCAGCCAAACCACGATTCGATCCATTCTGTCACTCCCACCTTCCAATTAGACATACTGGCTTTCCCCTACCACCTGCCACAACAGTGGACCAGCCCCAGGGGCCCTGAGACAGGAGAGCCATGGTATGGAGTTAGACACCCCTCAGACTGGAAAATGAGGGCAGGAGTCATGCATGACAAAGAAAAGCAGAAAAAGAACCAAGGGAGGATTCAGAAGTAGAGAAAACAGAAAAGAGCCTTCATAGTAGAGTGAAAGGCATCTGGAGTCACAAGTTTGAATGCCTGCTCAGATGTATACTAGCTACACAAATTCTGAGCATTTATTTCACCCCTCTAGGGATCAGATAACTCATCTATAAAATGAGAATAATAGTATTGGTACTTTCTACCTCATGGAGAGGTTAAAAAAAATCTTTCATAAATCTCAAGATAATATTTTACTGCATCTGATAAGAGCTGAAAGGTTTGCCTTTAGTAGCATTGTTGTTAATGAATTAGACAGCATAGTAGATAGACCCGGAGTCAGAAAGATCTTGGTTTAAATCTGATCTTAAATATTTACTAGCTGTGTGACCCTAATCAAGTCATTAAACATTGATTGCCTCAGTTTCCTCATCTGTAAAAAAGTACTTTACAAATACCATTTGATCTTCCCAATAACCTGGGAGATAGATGCTATTATTATGGCCCAGTTTACAGAGAAGGTTACTACTAGTCCTTCAGTATCAAAGAGGACCATATCAATCAATCAGTGATTGGTGGCATGAGTTGCACATTTATGTTTGATATAATGAGGGGCAAGGCATCCTTCTTACCTGCCTTTACCAGGAAGGTGAAGGAAATTAAGACAGATAGCAGTTAAGTGAGGTACTCAGGATCAAAATGGAATACTTCAGAGGTGTTAAACCAAGGCATTGCCATCTGGTAACATTCTCCAGACTGGTCCAAACCAGATTTTCCTGACTGTAAAATATTTAACAAAATAAATAAAAATGCAACAGAACATAGAAAATGTGCTAGGCAATTATTAAGTGTCTGAGGTCAAATTTGAACTCAGATCCTCCTGACTCCAGGGTTGGTGCTCTATCCACCATGCCATCTAGCCGCCCCAGTCCCAAAAAATCCTTGACTAAAATTGTAAAGTGGAAAAAATGAAACAAGCAGTGCTATCTCTTCAAGTTCATCATATTTTTAAAATCTTCAGCAAGTTGCAGGAGAAAAAACACTTAGAAGCAAATTGTAATGGAAAAAATTAGTTTTTTCAATTTTATAATAATAATTTATTTTTGTCCTTGACATATAGGAATTCCATTATCTATAATGCTGCTCTGAGGCATCATCATCTAATCTATGCAAATACTATATGATTAGTTCCAGGTTCCTCTTAGCTTCAAGTTGCCACTGGTATCAGCCTGAAAAGAATTGCTCTTGCCCATTTCGATGGCGATAGCTTTCCAGTTAATTTTGCAAGATAAATAACTTCATAATCCTAATGTTGATGGACAAATCCAGCATTAGGAGTAACACAAGAATCTTTTTACCTTCACAAGGATATATGCATCATTGAGCTCTTGTAAATGGTTCCATAAGCTAAATATTACCTAAAGAAGCACTTCTGGAAATCCTTGCATTTCTATAGACAAGTTCCTATCTACTCTAGGTTTCTAGTTCTTTACAGATAAACTTTTTGAGGGTAGAAATCAGTTTTGGTTTTTCTCATCTCTGCCTCCCTCCTCTACTAAAGAAAAACTAAAATAAAATCTTGTAACAAATATACATAGTCAAGCAAAAGCAGATTGTGACATTAGTTCTGTCCAAAACTGAGTCTCTTTCTACATATGATGGGTAATATGCTTCATCACTGGTTGGCTACTGTGTTGATCAGTTTTAAAATCTTTCAAAGCTATCAACTTTTAGGATACTGTTGTTTAATAAGTATTTTAGTTCATTTTTCATCAATTCATATATCTTTCTAATTTTTTCTGAAACCATTTATTTCATCACTGCTTATAATAACTTTTTCTATGAATTTGCTGGACTAGATCATAAAAGATCTCATTTACATTTATATTTGGTTTAGCAAAAGATTCTAAGAATGCAGTTATTCCATTGACTTGTTGATTCTGTGCTTGACTTTTTCTACACCTCTTTCATCTCCTAAGTCACCCTTATTACCAACAAGAATCACTGACATATGATCAGTGTCTTTAGCTTGAAGTATCTATTTTTGAAGCTTGTAAATCATTAAATGTGGACTGTGCTGTGATGAATAAACTAATGCAAAACCTTGTTCATTTTTCTTTTACAAATCTCTCATTACCATAAATTGTTCCATTCTTTCAGTATTCAAGATTTTGAGTATGCCTTGCAGGACATCTACTTCAAAATGCTTCTATAATTATCTTCTATTGTAGGATCATACTTTTCAATAAACATTCTTTGGATGAACTATACAGTTAGGGCAGACTTTCCAACACTCCCTGAACCAAGAACACAACTAATTTGTATTCATGTATAGTGAAAGGTTGTGGTCAGTACTTCAGGACTCAGGGCACTGTCACCAAGTCTCCTGGATGGCCCTTCCACAGAACTGGAAGGCTCAGCTCTCCCATTGCATGGTGCTTCTGTAGCTGCCACAGCTACCTCCCTCCTCCTGTTCCTTCTCTCTAACACTCTTTTTACAAATGTGGAAACAAAAGGTCAGAGAAGTTAAGAGACTTTCCATAATCATGCATCTAGTAAATAAATGACAGAGCCATGACTTAAGAAATCAGCTAATTTAAACTCTTCATCTTGAAGATGAAATTGAGACCTAGAATAGAAAGGTCACATATCTGCACCATTTCTAGAATAAATGAATGAATGAATGAAGTGAATGAATAAGCTTTAACATTGATTTCATACTTATGATCAGCTCTCAGTGTGCTCTGCTAATGGAAGGAAACAAAGAAAGGGGAATCTGAGAAGTGTCAGGAAATTGATAAATATAAAAGACTCCTTCAATCCACTTTTCGCTATGGATCTGAATGACTCTGAATTCTTTGGTGGGGGTTGGCTTGATAATCACTTCAGCTTTCTAAAGGTTAATTCTTCTACCCACATACCCCCTCTGCCCATACCTCCCCTTTTCTCTTGAAGTTTACAAACCTGCTATGCATTTCATTTGTATTAAGTCCTTCACCTTGAGTTTGAATACAAGAACAGTAGATTGTAAAAATTAAGTTGTCTTGAACTACTTGAATTTAGGAGACTTATGAATTCATCATGCAAATGTATTCCAATCCCACACACATATGAGTGCAAGTTTAGATTAAGTGAAACACAAAACAAAAATCTAGTAGCCTTTCCTTAGATATAATAGGAAACTTTCTGTGTAGGAGGGCAGCTCCTCACAGAGATGGATCTTGCAGGAAGCCTTTGACAGACTTTCTGGGAAATAATGAGATAAGAGAATTTCAGACTCTAATCCAACTCCATATTACAGGTGAGAAGCATTAGGTAACCTGGTGATTTGACCTACATAACTCAGTAGCAGAAGTGAGATTTGAACACAGTTCCTCAGATTCTGGAAATAAGGAATGTAGTATACTATTTACCTTACTCTGCCAAAAAACATCATACAGTAAAGAACTGATATGAGGGGAACTAGAAAAATTTTCTAGCTCCAGTTTCAGTTTAGGATTAAAAAATCCCTCCTCTTTTAGCTGAGACTGGGTAAGAACTTTCTAGTGACTGAGAAGTTGCTGGTGCTATTTACAACCCTTTGATAATGAGATGATTGAGATATCAACAATTGACTGGCCTAGGCTATTGTGGACCACAGTAATGTGTCTGGATTGGGTTCATTAAAGGGAGAAAATCAGTCCGGGAGTCATGTAGTCACATGAGGAGACAGAGACAGAGAGAAGAGAGAAAGTGATAGAGTCTGAGTGAGTGTTTAGACATTGATGGAACAAGAACCGAGAGAGTTGAGTCTTTGCTCCTGAGGGTGGGAATAAAAGATGAGGTAAATTGAACATACCCATTAATATCAACTGTGGAAAAGCAATAACAGAACCTCTCAACCACAAGGTCTCTGAAGAGAAGGGGACCATACCACATGATGGTGGAAGCTGGGCAGAGCAGTAAAAGAGTTTTCAAGAAGGAAACCATAGAACCTGAGGGAAGCAGAGGGTTATGGTCTACCACAGAGTTGTAAGACTCCTGCTAGTTATTCTCCTCTCTCCAGACTTCTCTTCTCCTCACCCTCTGAAATTTGAAGACACTGCTTCTCTGTGCAAAAAAGTGCCAGCTATGTTGCTTTCCATAAAACATGATATAACACTAACACTACAGCATTATGACACATAATAACCTGAATATATGCCAGGGAGAGGTAGAATTATAAGAAACCATGGGTGATCTGGAGAAGACTAGTACTAAGGTTGTTTGCCTAGCAGCTATTCTCAGAAGACAGTGAAAGAATTCCAGCATCACCTTTCTGTTCCTATGCTGTTCCCTTGCCATATATGACCAAGATAATTCACTCCCTATTCTGTTGTGTGGGGATCAAGGAGCTTTACTAATAGAGTACTGTATTGGGTTTTCTCTCTCACAAGTAAGGAGGGATCAGAGTGTGGAGTAGAGAGTCTGAACTCCAAGATGAGAAGATGACATGGTTTATTTGGAGTCATGGATGTTGGGAGTGCTTCATATTTTTTTAAAATTAGTTTTCAACATTCATTTCTTTTTTTAATTTATTTTTATTTAAGGCAATGGGGTTAAATGACTTGCCCAAGGCCACACAGGCAATTAAGTGTCTGAAGTCAAATTTGAACTCAGGTCCTCCTGACTCCAGGACCAGTGCTCTATCCATTGTTCCACCTAACTGCCCCTGGGAGTGCTTCATCTTGATATATTTCTTTGACATGCTAATGTTTAATGTTTTAAATAAATTGTTCTTGTTCTTTAAGACCAGATGACATCTAGGTAACTAGTTAATCAGAAAGACTCAGAAAGACTCAGAAAGGACTCAGAAAGAAACTTTGCAGTTGGTGATAAAATAAACCAATGAGAATATCTAAATCTCCAAGAAATAACTCTAAAGGAGTATTGTCTATAAAGGAGTAATTGCCCCCCCACACCTTTCCCCAATACCTCCTCTCCTAAGACCTCCCCCAGTTTATTCTTCCCACGTTCACCCAATACCTCTTCCACTTTTCTTCCCATGGACACATTCCTTTCACTTCCTCCATACTATATCCTCCTCACATCTTCAAATATGCTCCTCCATGCACGCCTCTCTAACCACCACAGGTGAATTTCCTGACAATTGATGAATGAGTGAAGTTAAGAGTTAACTCACTTTCTTTTCTTTTGCCTTGACTCTGCTACTGTGTATATAGCCCTGTAAAACCGAATGGAGGGAAAGATGTCCATGTCTTCTATTGAGGCTGGGCCACATATTCCTCAGGGTTCTCAGAGACCAAGATGGTAGCAGCAACCTCTTCCTACTCTCACTCAGCCAGATACCAGGGATAGAAGCCTGCCCTGAGTGCTCTGGGAGGAGACGGAAAAAGCAAATTATGTTTTTCTCTAACCATTGTTCAGTCTTTTAGGGAAGGACTTGCCCCTGCCCTTGTCAAGTTCTCATATGTTAAAGGATGGAAGTTCAAGGTCAACCTGTCATTACAACCAATGAGACTTTTCCAGAAGAGGTCATGGTTGAGAAGTGCTAGAGTTATTATGCTCAAGAAGATATGAGTTTAAATACTACATAAGATAATCACATAACCCTGGGCAAGTCACTTGACTTCTCTAACCATCAGTTTCCTCATCCAGGTAAATAATAATAGCACCATTGAACCGTTGTGAGTATGAAATGAGATATGTGTTAAA
The DNA here is from genome assembly GCF_037893015.1 of Macrotis lagotis. Classification (NCBI taxonomy): domain Eukaryota; kingdom Metazoa; phylum Chordata; class Mammalia; order Peramelemorphia; family Peramelidae; genus Macrotis; species Macrotis lagotis. The sequence goes on from NC_133659.1 coordinate 115,837,154, forward strand.
TGCCTTGCAAACCTTAAAGTGCTAAGGAAATATTAGCTATTATTTCTAATACTACTAAAATGATTATTGTCTCTTTTGTTTTCCCTAAGGGAAAAAAAAGAACAAAAACAGAATGCCACAAATCCCCTTTCTTCTCTCCCCAAAACCACCAGGCTAGAATGAAGTCACTTGATTGAGGAAGCATTATGTGTTGGAATGTGCTCTGATTTGGAGTCAAAAGTCCAGGGTTTGAGTCTTGACTTTGCTATTCATAGTGATGCGATCTTAGGTCACTTTCCTTCAAAGGAGGCAGCCTGAACCAAACTTAGAACTCTGCCTCATTTACTGCAAAACTCAATCCAAGTCTATATCTATGATCTGATGACCTCTTAGTTTCTTTAACTGTAGAAGAAATTTGGTGGTACTTGTACTGCCAACTACAAAGGATTATTTTGAGGATCAAATAGAATAATATATGTGACTGTGCTTTGTAATAATAACATGTGGTTTAAATGTAACCTGTTATTACTATTTTTGAACCTGGGAAAGAACACAGCATCCTTTTTAGATCTTCAGAAAGAAGAGGGGTGAATTGGGTGTGAGATCTACTTTATTAGAAAAGGAAAGCCTTCTTTCTCATGAGGCTTACTTGTTCCCCAGTCTCAGAAAAGGAGGTCCATCATTCACCTGGCTGTCACACCTGCCCAATGCCAACTGACACCAGCCACCCCCAACTTGGCAGGAAACTCACCTCTGTCCCAGGAGGAAAGCAATCTAATGGTCCACATTATCCAGGGATTTCCACCAAGGTGTTTCAAAGTCCTCTAGGTTGTTATTTTAGAGTCAATATTCAAATGTGCACACCACCACTTTCTCCCTTCTCCTCCCCCTCCCTCATCCCATCCTCCAATACCAGTCCTTAACCCCCAGCACCAGTAGTTATTTAACTCCCAGTAAATTCAGTGTTTTTCCACTCTGGTGATCACAGCTTTTGCTTTGATTTGGGTGTAAGCAGCTGCAGGTGCCTTAAGTCATCCTGTTGTGTCCACCCCCTCTCCCTCTCCCCCTCTTCCTCCTCCCCTTCTACTCCCTCTCTCCCTCTCCCCTTTTCTCCCTCTTTCTCTCCCTCATTTCCCTTTCCCTCTCCCTCTCCCTCTCCCTTTCTCTTCCTCTCCCTCTTCTCCTCCTCTCCCCCTCTTCTCTCTCCCCTCCCCTCCATCTCTTTCTCTCATTCTCTTCCCCCTTCTCTCTCTCTCTCTCTCTCTCTCTCTCTCTCTCTCTCTCTCTCTCTCTCTCTCTCCCTCCCCCTCTCCCTCTCCCTCTCCCTCTCCCTCTCCCTCTCCTTCTCTCCTCCCACTCCACATACTTTTTCTCACTAATTCTCTCTCTCTGCAATGTCATCCATGTTTACTTGCTGCCTGGACTTTAGATTCTGTCATGGTGCCAATCCATGGGGCCGCCAGGCCTTGCAGCTGACACTCAAATCTATAATGCTGAATCCTTCTTCTGGAAAAAAAGGCTAAAGAGGTTAATACACTCAAGTCAGGATAAACACACCAGCTGTTAGGGTTTCTAATATTTAATGTCATTATGAAATCATAACTCAGAAAGAAATCACTAAAGTTAAAAAATATTCTGTTGCCCTCTGAGTCACTTATTTTGGTTAAGTAAAATCTGACTAAATTATTTTAAAAGTCAATCATGGTACAGTACTGAAATCAAAGGGAGATGCTCAGATGTGTCCTATTTTGTTTCTCAGCACGTCCCTGAGAACAGAACCACAGAAATTTAGATATAGAAGTAGTCATAGAAATCATTGAGTCCAACCCCCTTACTTTATTGAGGAAACAAATTCTGAACACTAAAAGGGACTATATAGTAAGTGGCCAAGCTGGGACTCAAATCTATTTCTTCAACTTCCAATATCAAGGCATTTACCACGTGTGGGTCCAGGAGAATGTTAAGATCTCTTTCATTTCATCTTTATATCCTTAATGTGTAGGATAGATTAGGACACATGGCCAGTACTCAATAAATGTTTGTTGATTAAGTGACATTGTAATTCATCTAAAACCTTGGATCAGATCTTTCCTTATTATTTTTTTTAAAAAACTGCTGCTTTTTTTCATTCTTATTAGATATATCACAGGGCATCTTCTCTTAGAAACCTGCCAAACTCCAAGTGAGATTACTTACTATTTAGTCATTTTTCAATTGTGTCTAACTCTTTGCATCTCTATTTGGGGTTTTCTTGGCAAGGATACTGGAATGATTTGCTATTTCCTTCTCAAACTTATTTTACAGATAAGGAAACTGAGGCAAATGGGATAAAGTGCTTGCCTAGGTTCTATAGCTAGTGTCTGAAGCTGGATTTGAGTGCTAGCCTTCCTAATTCCAGGCTCTGCACTCTATCTGCTGCTCTGCCCTGAGAATTGACTGAGGCCAGATTTGAATGAATTTTGAAGAATGTTTAGCATGGGATGAATCCAGTCAAACAGTGAGCTAGCTGCTGGTTTTCATCTGTGTTCTAAATAACCCATTGTTTTTAACTGATTTCAACTGTTGGTGTCATGGAAAGAGTGTTTGGATGTAAAATTACATGCTCTTGGGCTCCACAGGACTGTCAAAATCATTTACCATTAAGATCTTTATTTTATAGAAGCAGGCCCTTCTGCTAAGAAGTCTGTAGTGAGTGTCAGAGATGGAAGTTAGTTCCTAGGTCCTTTGCCTCTATATCCAGAACCTTGAATTCTATTCATGGGTTCTAAAGCTTCTCTATGTGACCCTAGATAAGCCACTTAATGCCTTTGCCTCAGTTTCTTAACCTGTTGAATGTAATTTATACACAACTATCTGCTTTGAAAAGTTATGGGGACAGCATTTTTGTTAACCTGAAAGAAATAGATAAAAATGGGAACTATTAGAGATGAATTTATAAGAGAGAGAGGGGGAAAAACCAGCAACTTTCTAATAATTAGAGATGTCCAAAAGTAGAATGGATCATGTTAAAATATAATTAGTTTGCTACTGGCTAGAGGTCTTCTTGTTTATGTTGTAAAGGATTTTCTTATTGAGTGTGTGTTGTGTTGACTGGTTCCTTTCATCCTTTCCAGATTGGAGATTTTTGATTCTATGAACCCCCTTAATACAGTTTGTACGAAGTAACCAGAACCTTAGTAGTTACTTTTCTTTTATGGTCCAACCCACTACTTTCTACTTACTACTGGATGAGGGAGACTTTTGCAGAATCAAAAATATGCACTTATTAAAAGACTTATCATGTGTTGGTCAGTGTGCCAGAAAATAGGATACAAAGGCAAAAAAAGGAAAAGAAAAGAAGAAAAGGAGAGAAGAGGACTAGGGAGGAGATAATGTTTGTCCTTCATTTTTTTAAAAAATTTATTTAAGGCAATGAGGTTAATTGACTTGCCCAAAGTCACACAGTTAGACAATTATTAAGTGTCTGAGGCCAAATTTGAACTCAGTTCCTCCTGACTCCAGTGCCAGTGCTCTATCTACTGTGTAACCTAGCTGTCCCGCCTTGTCCTTCATTTTCAAAGAAGACTTCAGGAAGGCGATGCCATGACAAACACATGAATTGGATTTGAATGAAGGGGATGCCATGCTAAGTCAGTAGCCTCACATTCTTCTCCAGAGTCATCTGAGTCCTGTTGTCAGATATGAATCAGGATGACTGGAGATGGCCCTGGATGCGAGGCAGTCAGGGTTAAGTGACTTGACCAAGATCACACAGCTAATAAGTATCAAGTGTCTGAGGCTTGATTCAAACTTCTTTCCTCTTGACTTCAAAGCCAGTACTCTATCCACTGCTGCCCTTGGGAAGGAGATGAGAGAACTGAAAAGGAGAAATGAGAAGTGGAAAGAATCAATACCTTTTAGAATCCCAGACACATAAGGAACTTCAAATGCCATCTAATCCAATCTGTCGTTGAATAGGAGTCTCTTTTGCAATACACTCAATGAATCCAGGTCCTACCTAATGACCTCCAGTAAGGAGGAATCCATCAACATTCTAGGCTTCCCACTCCTCCTTGGGATATCATCAATTGCTAGTAAGTGCCTTCCATATCCAGCCTAACCTCAAAAAGCCCATAAGGTTTGGGAAATTGTAAGCTGTGTTCCCTCCATTCTAATATTCAATATCATTGACAACTGTTTAATTCCCCTTAAAAGAAATGGAAAATTATTGTCTTTCTTTTGGAGTAGACAAGAAGGGAAAGTCAAAAATATCAATGTGTGCCACCCCCCCCCTTTAGAACCTAACAAAATGCTTTCCGGTTCACAAAGCAGAGTGCAAAATGAGCTCAATGTCTAGTTTATGTTGTGTATCACAAGCAGAGCTGCTTGCAGTGATTCTCTTAAGGGTCTGTGAGCAATTCTGTAATAAAGCATTTACTTGGAGGCGCTAGAGCTGAGCTGGTGCTCCAGTTGTCCGGTGGAAAACTGGCAACCAGGTTGTCAGCCCAGATGTATTTTTGTTGGGGTTTTTACACCAATTGATTGAGATCAAGTTATGTGTTTCTGCTTTCCCCGCCAGCAGAGGAGTGAATTCTCTCACAAAGGCTATGTGTAGTTACTCAGCCAGATGAATTTTGGTGGCAGAAATGTTGCATGGGAGGAGCGGCATCTCTGGGGTAGGGGGAGAAGGAAAAAGTTGGATTTCTTTTTTTTAAAAAAACAGAAGAAAAATTGAGTTCAGGAAGAACTTGTGATAGATGGCCAGGGCTACAAGGGTATGTATCAAAAATCCCATTAATTTAAGTGGAACTCAGTTCTAATAAGATTTGCATAGTAATTGTCCTATTGACATTGCATTGGGCTTAAAGTCTTGGCCTGCCAAGCTTGATAAAATGTCAATAAAAACATCTCATTTCATGGTGGTGATGGGGACAGAGAGAGGAGAATGTGTCTTTAAACACTACTTTGCCCATGGAGGCTCAAGGCACTTCCCAGTGGATTGGCATCGCTTTGCTTAGCCATGCGTCTCCTCTGCGCCTGAGTTCTTTCTCTCTTCAAAGGAGCTTCCCACGCATGAAGAAAATATGCAGCTATGTAACAGAGATTAGCACAAGGTCCATTTCCCAACCAGAATGGTTCGTCCAGCTGGACAGATGGGGAGACCCAGCAGTAGAGAGAGTCTAGGACCTATAGGGGATCCCCATGCAATTCATTTGTGGAGTTGGAGCAGCAATTCATCCAGGCTTGTCCTATTCCATTCCAGGAGACGTCTAAGGTTTTACTTCCTGGGAATTTAATGCTATTCCTTTGGTTTGAAAGTTATCTCTCAGTTTCAAGAGAGAGTTAAGGTATTGTTTTGATTATGAGAGAGAAAAAGATGGATCCATTTACAAAAGAAAAGGAAAAAAAAGAAAGGGGGAGGGTAGATAGTGAAAATAAAGAGAAAGTTCCCAGATTATTAGGTACAGATCAAGAGTAAGTCTTTTATATTTCATAGTTGTCCAGGAAATATTTGATTAATGAATAAATTACTAACAGAGGAGAGAGAGTAGCTTGAAAAAAAGCTCAGTAACAGAATTTCAGAGTTGGAAGGTATTTCAATGATCATCTAGTCAATTCTACCTTGACAATACCTCACAACCACGGACCTAATTTAGGCACTCACCATCTCCTACCTGGACTATTGTCTACCAGCTTCTAGTCTCTCCTCTCTCTAATCTATTCTCCCCCTAAACTGCTAAAGTGATATTTTGAATGCTAACTGGGACAGTGAGTGACTAAGGGCTGGACCTGGAATCAGAAAGATTGACCACAGGCACTTTATAACTTGGGTGCCCCTGGGCGAACCAGTTGACCTTTGACTCAGTTTCATCATCTATGAAATAAGTATAATGATAAATAAAAATGATGATGATGATGATAAAATACTTCCAGGGTTATTGTGAATATAGGAAATGAAATATTTGAAAGCATTTTAAAAATATTAAAGCTCACTATAAATACCAGCTATATCACATCATTATCTAGCACAAAATAAAAGACAAAATATAAAAAGAAATAAAAGTAAAAAAAGATAAAGCACAAACCCTCTGGCATTTAAAACCATTCAAAATATGCCTTCTTTCTTTCTTCCTAGGCTCATGCCACACTCACCCATCACTTCTTTTCTTATACTTTATTTTCCATCAATCTTTTGTCCTCACACCTTTGTACAGATGGTTCCCTAGCCTGGAATGCATTGTATCCTCAACCTCTGCCTCTTAGAATTCCTAGCTTTCTTCAAGGCTCATCTGTCACCTCCTGCGTGTTCGTTCTGTGATCTCTTGTGACTCCTCACCCACCAGGTACTTTTCATTTTGCACATATTTTGAATTTATTTATCTGTGTACACTTTCCCCCCTTCTGAAATGTAAGCTTTTTAATGGCAGTGATGATTTTTGTTTCTGTCTTTTATTCCCACTGCTGAGCATACAATATATGCTTAACATGTATTTGCTAAATGATAAAGATGATGATGAGAGGAGGAAAAAGAGAAGAAATAATAGCCCACAATGATCATAAGAATGCACTACAGGTCTTTAGGGTTTATAAAACACTCTCTTTTCAAACAATGTATGCACATCATTATCCCCATTTGACAGAGAAGAAATCCCTAGGGAAGCTAAAAATCTTGACCATTATCATGCGGCAATGTACAAAGTACTGGAGGCATAATTTGAACCTTGATCTGTCCTGACTCTACGTTTTAGTTCTTTTTTCTCTATTCCTTGAGAAGATAAATTGAGATGGAGGAGAAAGGGGAAAAGATGGAACAGAAGGAATAGGAAGATCAGAATAGACAGGGGATATACTATATTCTCCAGAATGTTTTCACTGTATAGCTTATATGTATTGGAAAAATGAATGTTAGTCCTTGGAACATTCATAGATATCCCCTGCCTTGTTCTAGTTCAAGCAACAATCTGGAATTTGGGGGGGCAGTGGGTGGTGGTGGGGGGAGCAGTTTGTTTCTGGTCATGATAATTGAGGACTTTGCCTGTACAGTGGTGAAGAGTTTTCTGATCTTCTAAGAACCAGAGATCTAAGGACTCAAGGGTAACTGAACCAGAACCTAAGTGTATGCAAAAAGGGCAACTTGCCCCTTTTGTGACATGTTTTTCTTTGTAACTATGAAGAACTGGGACTATTTTGACATGCTTAAGAGCTAGGTATGGGATATCTATCTATTACTTGCCCTCTACCTCTTGTTTGTTCTTTCCTGATATTAGGCAAATTAGTAGTCTGTGAGGGGGGGAAATCTGATGAGGTCAGGTAATCAATGAAGTCCCATTGTCAATCAGAGATGAATGCCATTAGTTTTGGTGTCCAGTAGAAATATCCTCCTGGAGTGATCAGCATTAGTTGAAGCACAAGCATGTTGGTGATGTTCTTCATTTTTAAGAAGATCATAACATCAGGGAGGTGATGCCATGATGTACATGTGAATTAGATTTGAGGGGCAAAGTCACAAGTCTCACTTGTTATTCTGGAGTCATCTGAGTCCAGTGGCCAGATATATATATATATGGATATAGATATAGATATAGATATAGATATAGATATAGATATAGATATAGATATAGATATAGATATAGATATAGATATAGATATAGATATAGATATAGATATAGATATATATGTCAGGGTTAAGAAACTTGTCCAAGATCACACAGCTAGTAAGTATCTGAGATGGAATGTGAGCACATAGTATATACTTAACAAGTATTTGCTGAATGATGATGGGGGTGGGGGAGAGAAGAGACAATAACCCACAATAATCATAGAAATGCACTGTAGGATTTTAAGGTTTATAAAGTATTTTCTTTCAAACAATTTAGACACATCCTTATCCCCATTTGACAGATAAGAAAGCTCAGCCCTTGGGAAGCTAAAAGACTTGATCAGGTCCTCCTGACTTCAGGACTAGTGCTCGACCCACTGAGTCATCTAGCTGTCCACGCAGTAGATTCATATGCAGTGAATGGATGAATACAATAAGCTAAGGATAGTAGCAGCTTCAGGGATTGTGACAACTTGTGGAAAAGATCCCTTACCATACTTATTCTATAGACTATCTAAAGTCTATGCTATTATCAGACTGTACTTTTAAAGCATTTTCATGATACTATAATTTTAGTATATTTTTACCATGGATACTGAATATTTGTGAGAGGATGTCCCCCAGAATTTGAAGGTAGAAGGGAAGATAATTTTTATGTTCTTGGTATGCTACCTTAGACCATGCCTTTGCTAAAAGCTAAATTAATTTACTGGACGATTTTTTTGTGGGAAGCATATTAATGGAAATTTGTAAACTATTAGAAATTTACTAGAATTTAAATGAATGAATTTAATGAGTGAATGAATGAATGAATACTGTTGAACATTCTGAAGGATGTGCTTCTTGATACCTATAACATAACCATGAATTTTCCTTTTCAATTGTATTCAATTTTTTCATGCATTCATTCAAGACTGTATAATCCTTTGTTAATAGGTATCATGATGTTGATACTAGATTCATATAAGAAACAACTATAATTCCATTAATAAAGGGTTTTTTTTACAGCAAAGACATTTACTAAATCACCAAAAATCCCTACTTAATAATATGATTTTAATTTGGGAAAAAGGAATGGATTTTATGAAAGGTCATGGTAGAGTCATATAAGATATATAGCATTGAAATAATTATAAAACAATGCTGATATTGCAGTTATTCTGTTATTGATAAAATTAACAAAATAGTAGAATTATATACTTGCTTGCTTGCTTTCTTCCTTTCTTTTCTGTTAATCAAAAGTTACTTGCCATACTTGGAATGCATTGCTTCACCATCTCTTCTCTTAGAATCACAGTTTAAACACTACTCTCTAAATGAATTCTTTCTTGATCTCAACTTCCAACACTTTTTCCCACCTGAAATTACCTCATATTTTGCAAGAAATTTTGCAAATTCTTATTATGTATGCAAACTATATTCTTCTATAGAATATAAACTCTTTGAGATCTGGGACTATTTCATTTTTGTCTTTTTATACCCAGCTCCTAACACAATGACTAGTGCACAGCAGACCCTTAATCAATGTGTTATTTGATAGGTTGACTGAGTCATAATAATTTTACTTTACATTTACAAAGTGCTTTTTTCCTTCCCTAACTGGATATCCCCAAAGCATTCCAATCTCAACTTGTCTCAAACAGAACTCATCTCTTCCTACCCCCCAAAATCTCTCTTTCTCTTTAATATCGCAATCCCAATGAAACTACCAACTTGATCTATAATTCTATGATCATAATTACTCAATTTAGAAATCGCAGTTATCCTTAACCTTCTTTCATTCTTAAAGATAATCAGTTATCAAGATTTGTCAGTTCTATTTTCACAATATCTCATACTATCTCTTCAATTCTCTCTATTCAGAAACTATTATGAACTATAGCTGTTTGTATTGTTATCTTTAGAGCAGAATCAGGTATATCACCTGCATTCCATAGGTAACCCTCAGTACTTATGATTGAGACAGAAACTAGATTAAAGTGTAATTGAGAAATAATTAACAAAAGAAATGAAAATACAATAAAGCATAGATAATATTATATTTTAATGCCAGGTCAATATATATGACCTACAGAGATCCTTCTGCATGGATTAGTGCCCCATTTCAATTTGGCTCTGAGAATACTGTTTTAGGGGATATCCTCAACTAAAACAAACTTTATGAAATCTAAACCAAGTCTTAACTAAACTTTGTATCTCCCCTAGTGTCTAGTTGATACTTAATATCAAATAACTTTGCTTTCAAAAATGACCTCTCAATTCATTTCAATTTCCATTTAAAAATATTTATTGTTTTATGTTTAAGGAACCAAATTATTCCATGAGGGATGCGATAATAAAAACAAAATAGACCCTGCCTTCATTGGGTTGACATTTTGTTGATTTCCTGCAATATAGATACAGAAAATATTCTCTCACCTTGATGTAAGCCTATTTATTCCTGGATTTTCTAAAAAACACATGGAATACTTGCACAAACAGCATCTTCTTCATAAATTTCACTAACTCAAAGCTTACCTTCTAGTCAATTTGCTCTTCCTGTGTGCCATCTGAGCAGTAGTAAAATTTGAATACTTCCCTTTGGAAACCAAGGAAATAGCAAAAGCACTCAGAAGCCAATGATGTCTACTTTCAGATTCATTACTACTATTTGGCTTATTATTTAAATTCACTTGACTGCTTTATTCCTGAATGTAAAAGGAAAAGAATTATCTTCCCTTTTTGCTTTTTTAGGTCTAACTTTTTTTTTTAGGTTTTTTGCAAGGCAAACGGGGTTAAGTGGCTTGCCCAAGGCCACACAGCTAGGTAATTATTAAGTGTTTGAGACCGGATTTGAACCCAGGTACTCCTGACTCCAGGGCTAGTGCTTTATCCACTCCGCCACCTAGCCGCCCCTAGGTCTAACTTTAAAAAAAAAAAAAAAAGATTTTCTTTATTTTGAATTTTACAATTTTCCCTTCTTCCTTTCCCCACCTCCACAGAAGGAAGTCTGTTAGTCTTTACATTGTTTCCATGGTATACATTGATCTAAGTTGAATGTTATGAAAGAGAAATCCTCCATTGCAGACAGATCAAAATTGTCCTTGATTGTTGCACTGATGGAATGAGCAAATCCATTAAGGTTGATCATCACCCCAATTTTGTTGTTAGGGTGTACAGTGTTTTTCTGGTTCTGCTCATCGCACTCAGCATCAGTTCATGCAAATCCTTCCAGACTTCCCTGAATTCTCATCCTTCCATGAAATAGAGGAACACAATGGTGTTCTATGACATACATATACCACAGTTTGTTAAGCCATTCCCTCATTGAAGGGCATTTACTTAATTTCCAATTCTTTGACACCACAAACAGGGCTGCTATAAATATTTTTGTACAAGTGATGTTTTTACCTTTTTCATAATCTCTTCAGGGTATAGACCCAATAGTGGTATTGCTGGACCAGGGTATACACATTTTTATTGCCCTTTGGGCATAATTCCAAATTGTTCTCCAGAAAGGTTGGATAAGTTCACAGCTCCACCAACAATGCATTAGTGTCCCAGATTTCCCACATCCCTTCCAACATTGATCATTGTCCTTTCTGGTCATATTGGCCAGTCTGAGAGGTGTGAGGTGGTACCTCAGAGATGCTTTAATTTGCATTTCTCTACTAAGTAATGATTTAGAGCAATTTTCCATATGGCTATGGATGGCTTTAATTTCCTCATCTCTAAATTGCCTTTGCATATCCTTGACTATTTGTCAATTGGGGAATGCTATTTTTAAAAAAAAATTTGACTCAGTTCTTTGTATATTTTAGAAATAAGTCTTTTGTCAGAAATACTAGTTATAAAAATTGTTTCCCAATTTACTACATTTCTTTTGATCTTGGTTACAGTGTTTTTTTCTGTGCAAAAGCTTTTTAATTTAATGTAGTCAAAATTATCTAATTTGGTTTTTTTTGTTGTATTTTTTAGGTTTTTGCAAGGCAAATGGGGTTAAGTGGCTTGGCCAAGGCCACACAGCTAGGTAATTATTAAGTGTCTGACACCGGATTTGAACCCAGGTACTCCTGATTCCAGGGCCACTGTTTTATCCACTACACCACCTAGCCACCCCTAATTTGTTTTTAATGATGTTCTCCATCTCTTCCTTGGTCACAAACTGCTTCCCTTTCTATAGCTCTGACAGGTAAACTAGTCCTTGTTCTTCTAGTTTACTTATAATATTTTTTATATCTAAATCCTGTATCTATTTGGATCTTATCTTGGTATAGGGTGTGGTGAGGTGTTGGTATAATCCAAGTTTCTTCCATAGTAACTTCCAATTTTCTCCACAGTTTTTGTCAAAGAGGGAGTTTTTATCCCAATAGCTCAACTGTTTTGGTTTATCAAACAGCAGATTACTATAATCATTTCCTGCTGTTGCATCTGATCTATTCCACTGGTCCACCACTTTATTTCTTAGATAATACCAGGCAATTTTGAGGACTGATGCTTTATAATGTAATTTTACATCTGATAAGGCTAAGCCATTTGGGTCTAACTTTTATGGATCCATATTTTCTGTTAATTTTCTGTGCTCAGGGTGCTACAGAGAGAAAGAAGATATAGTACATAGTTCCTGTCCTCAATGTGCTTTACAGTCTGATGGAAGGTGTCTGTAGTGGTGGTGTGGTAGAGACAGTAATGAAATATTCAGAAACAAGAATTCTATAAGATAAAATGTAATAAAAATCAAGGAGTGTTAGACAAAATTCTATGAAAAATTTGAGGAGAAAGGAAATATTTTTGCCTAGAGAGGTCAAGGGAAGGCTTCATAGTTTCATAGAAAAAAATAGCTAGATGATGCAGTGGATAGAGCATCAGCTCTGGATTCAGGAAGACTTGAGTCCAAATCTGGCCTCAGACACTTTATAATTACCTAGCTGTGTGCCATTGGGCAAGTCACTTAACCCCATTGCCTCGTTTTAAAACAAGTATGAAGAGCTTATGGTCAGAACAAAAGCAAAAGATGGAAATTAGAACAGTTTTTTCTGGAATATATTCTCCATGAAGTGAAGTAGTATAAGGTAAAGCTTGTTAGGTTGGTTAGATTATAGAAGTCCTTGAAAGAGAAAAGTCAAAAGGATCAACTTTATGGGGATTGACAAGATAAGAGTATTTTGTTACCCCAAGTGGTGTGGTGCAGAACATTCATGCAATTGGGAGATATTTAACAGAATTACAAAATTAATGAAATGAATAAAAATACAATAGAACACAGATAATATTAATATGGGTTTTGTTAGGACAATATGCACCTAGCAGAGATCCTCCATAATTTTCTAATTGAGCTTAATTCTACTGATGTGGAGAATAGTTCAGAGCAAATATAGATGGGGAAAGAGGCAGACCAATTAGGAAGGGATTAAAATAGTTAGGTGAAGAAATTCAGGGAGCTATAGGGATAATGTAGAGGAGGGACCAGATGCCAGGAAGAGCTTGTGACTCTGGACACTGAAACACTTGGAATCCTCCAATGAGTTTGTTTGATCCTTGTCCTTGGAAACACTAAAAAAGAGAAGAGACAACTAACCTAGTGGGATGGTTAATCCTGCTAGATAATAAGTGGGATGCCTAAAGGCATGATCTTTTGAGAATCTTCCCAGCTCATGGATTCTATAATTCTATGACATCCCATATCACTTCCTTTTTTTTCTCTTTGGCCTCAGAATACTATTTGTAAAGTACTGATTGTACTTTACTTTTGCTGATTGTAAAGTTGGTGATTACAAATTCCTACTTAATTTAAATTTAATGTAAGTTTTCCTCCCATGAAATGATGCCAATCTTCAGAATCTTGAGTCTACACTCTCACTCTTTAAATATGTGAATGGCAGCCTACAGTAACTGCAGACTTTGCTCTAAATCCCCAGCCTCTCCCCATTTTAAACCACATGCTTTATTGATGTGAATTCTTTTTGTTTTGTTTTAATGTGAACATTTAGTTATCTTTTCTGCAGAAGGTACTTTTCCCAACTGTTCCTGAATGTTCCTTCCCTGTATATTTTATTCATATAGATCAGTTACTGGCCTATTCCTTTTTGAAAGAGATGAAATTTGCCCTTGAGGCATCAGATGGAGTAGTCAGATTGTCAAATACATCCCCTAATTGAAGTGAACACTAGCACAATATTTGTCAACTGGAAATAAACAGCACCAGGGAGGAGGCAGGTTTCCTACCTTCGTGGGTTTGCTCTGGTCATGCTAAGAGTAGAGGGAAACATTCAGAGAGGAGAGAGACCCATTTCATTTGGAAATAGAAACTTAGATAAAAAAAAAAAAACAACTTTGTCCTATATCACTAAATAGAGATAGCCTGAGGCAGGACTATGAGGTAGGTCAAATTTATCTCTGGAATTCTGTATCTCCCCTTGTTCTTCCTTTTGTTGTCCTCAAGCTCTCCCCTCCCCTCCTAATAAAACTAGCAGTCAGAAAAGAAAGGAGATCAACCATTTGTCTCTTAAATTAATGTGTCATATCTCCCAAGGAGTAATTGAATCTTAAGACTTATCACAGGCTTATAGGGTGGAGGGTTTTGCTCCTTTCTTCAGCGATCTAAGTGTAACATAGTGGACAAGACTGTTGAACCTGGAGATCAAATCCTATTCAGGTAGTTACTAGTTATGTGAGCTACAAGTCATTAACTTTCCTCAATCTTAGTTTTTTGTTTTTTTTTTATGAAATGGAAATAATAGTGCTACCTGCCTTGTAGAATTATTGCTAGGTGCAAATGAATGAACAGAAGTAAAGTACCTTGTAAACTTTAAAGCATTATAAAGATACTAGTTATTATACTCATTAAATAAGTGGTAGGCATCATTAGTCAAGGAGAAGAATAGAATAGGGATGGGTGGAAAGCCTTTAAAATACTTCTAAAATAGTGGTGGCTAGGTGGCACAGTGGGGCAGCTAGGTGGCACAGTGGGTAGAGCACCAGCCCTGGAGTGAGGAGTACCTGAATTCAAATCTGGCCTCAGACACTCAATAATTACCTAGCTGTGTGGCCTTGGAAAAGCCACTTAACCCCATTGCCTTGCAAAAATAACCTAAAAAATAAAAATAAAATAAAATACTTCTAAAATAACTGTATAGGCAGCTATTCTGCCTCCTAGTAAGGCTGTTGCCCTAGGTAGAGTAACAAAATGTCCCTCTGTGTCAGCTTGAGGATGGATGTGGGGAGGGTTGTGGAAACCCAGCAGTAGATTTTTCTGAGGCTAGCATCAGGACCAAGAAAGCAGCCATTCTCTTACCTTGGCTAAAATTAATCAGTAACTGCTAACCTGCTTATAATCAAGGAAACAAACTGAGCTGCCATCACATGGTATACAAAGACTCTACCATGTGACATTCCTGAAAGTGTTAAAGGAAAGAGTATTTTTCAGCAAATGGCCCCACTGGAAAGTCTAAAATGGTCCACAAAGTCGGTGCTCAAAGAGAGTCCCTACAAGGGCAATTGAGGGTAACACACCATATATAGGGCACACAAATGCATATTCACATAACACAACATCTCCCTCTCTCTTTCCCCCCAACCTTTATTCAGAAAGGACCATGATTTAATGGAGCATAAAGTGGCTATATTCATTACATAAGCTGTGGTTGTTTGTTTCTTTGGGGTTCTGGTTTGGAAGGATGGGCTTGACTTTGGGCAACAATTCATCTTAATGCTCTAAATCTATGATCCTATGATTGCTGAAGTGAAATTTCTCAGGAAGGAATGATCTCATCTAAGTCAAACTACTCAGGAGGGTTGTAAGAACTCGAGCTTTGCCTACTATTTCCAACATCTTAGAAACCCTTGATCTTTCTTTGTAATGCTTAAGTCTATTCCCAGTTTCAGATCAGTCCTACTATTCACCTTCTTTATAGCTCCCAAACAGTTCAACATGGCTGGAAAAGTCATGGAATTCTGTTTGCTGGGTCCATAGCAAATCTATGTGTTCTAACATCAACCAGAGCACCTCATTGTTGCCCCCAAATCCTTTTGTTCATGGTTTT
The DNA here is from genome assembly GCF_037893015.1 of Macrotis lagotis. Classification (NCBI taxonomy): domain Eukaryota; kingdom Metazoa; phylum Chordata; class Mammalia; order Peramelemorphia; family Peramelidae; genus Macrotis; species Macrotis lagotis. Next base: position 115,852,733 of record NC_133659.1, read on the forward strand.
TGGATTCCCTAAGGCAATGCCCACAACTGTCCCTCAGGTCTCTTCACCCATTTCACTCTTGGCAAATGACTATTCCTGCTAGAAAAAGAATAGAAAACCATTCCCACAAGAGCTCTGTTCCTCTCCTCTGGAAATTACCGATTTTCTTTACCTAAACCTTTTTTCCTTCTCTATAGTCTCAAAGGAGTCAGGCTCCTCTTCTCTAAAGCTGGTTTGTCCATTTATGCTACTTTTTTCATTTTTTTCTTCAACATCTCCAATGGTTTTTCTTTTTTTATTGGCTCTTTCTATTAGGATTCCAAACATGCACAGCTTTCTGACTCAGTCTTGGTCTCCTTGTCTCTAAATCTCTCTATTGCTCTTTCTTTCTTTCTCTAAGCCTTTCTGTCTTCTAGGGAGGACAAAAAGAAAGGAAATTAGCTCTTTTGTCAGATAGATGGATTTCTGAGCTCACCTGAATTGAAGCAACATTGTTGGGGATGGAAGGAAGCAGCATATCCCATCTGGTAGCTTCCTATTTAATTATTTTGCCAATTTGATATCAAATTCAATTGTTTCAGTACTGACGAAGGAGTTTAAATACTGTCAGAGCTTTCATAATTGCAGTATAGTGGAACAGTCTTAATTCTCTCATTTAAGTTAAAACTCATCAATTCATTTCTTCATAAATCTCAGTAGCCCCTTATTCATGTCTTTGTCTCCAGTATTTTCTCTCTTAAATTCATCCTCTTCACCACTGACAGATTTGTAGAATTATAGATTTAGAGCTGTAATGGAATTTAGAAGCCATCAAACTCAACCCCGATTCTACAGGTGGGGAAACTGAGGCACAGGGCACTGAAGTGATTTTCTTAGGGTCATATAGTTGGAAAATATCTGAGACAGGATTTGAATTCTGGTCTTCTTGCTTTCAAAGCAGTTAGGTGGTTCAGTAGATAGAGTGGTAGACCTGGAGTCAAGAAGATTCCATCTTCCTGTGTTCAAACACCAGCTGTGTGACCCTGGCCAAGTCACTTAACCCTGTTTGCCTTGGTTTCCTATAAAATGATTTGGAGATGGGGCGGTTAGGTGGCGCAGTGGATAAAGCACTGGCCCTGGAGTCAGGAGTATCTGGGTTCAAATCCAGTCTCAGACACTTAATAATTGCCTAGCTGTGTGGCCTTGGGCAAGCCACTTAACTCCATTTGCCTTGCAAAAATCTAATAAAAAAAATGATTTGGAGAAGGAAATGGAAAATCCTTCTAGTATCTCTGCTAAGAGTCCACCAAATAAGGTCATGAAGATTTGGTTACAACTGAACAATTTCTTTCTTACACAACAATTTCTTATTTCCAAACCTAGTGCTCTATCTACTACACCACCTAAAAATCATGTCATTTCTAAGCTCATAAACATTTAATATTTCCCTATTCAGTACAGGAATAAAGATGAAACTCATTCAAAGTCTTTGGAAGTCTAGGTCCAGACAAATTTTTTGATTTCATTTCTTTCTATATCCTAAGACAGTGTTTCAGAAAACAATAACAGTAACAACAAAACCTTATTCTATTCCATTCTTCTCAGATCATAATTTGCTTATTCTCCTTTTTATTCCTTTGTCCCAGATCTTACCCCAAATGTTTTCATATCTTTCAAGGATTACCTCCAGTTTCCACCATCTCCAGGAAGTCTTTTTTTGACCACTCTAGACCACAATTTCTCTCTCCTTGAACTCTATAGCATTTATTGTCTATTTCATTTATTTGACACTTATTTTCCCACCTTTTCATGTTACTTTTTTATGTGAAAAAAATACACACCCAAATACATATGTGTATATTACCTTAACAAGTTTATAGCGTCAAACAGTTTTTTAAGACTGTATGAACCACATATGATGCATTATCTCATTTGAGACTGCCCTGGGCAATAAACAGCACAGATGTTTTTATCCTTGCTTCACAGAGGAGAAAGCAAAGCCTAAACAAGTTGTGAGTGATTTGGTAAATAAGTCATGGTAAATATGTGGGTGAGTTGGGATTTAAGTCATAGGATTTAGAGCTAGAAGGAATTTTAGAGGTCATTTAGTCTAAATTCCTCATTTTGCAGACAAGAAAACTGGGGCCCAAAGTACTTAATGTGATTTGAACATTTTCAAACAAAAAGAAAATTCTTACTAATGTGGGTTTTTTTCTCCCATTACGCCACACTATCTCCCCATCTGAACTGTCTGCTATATTCTAAATTTCTTAAAGGTTGAGGATATTTTTTAAACACCTTGGTATATCTGGGCACATTTAAAATATTCAAATATTTGTCCAATTTCTATTATCATGTCATTAGGCATGAATGAAATATACATACTGTAAATGTATGAGTAAGTGAATGACTGAAAGAAAGTGATCCATAATTGAGTACAATTAAAATTGGACACATACAAGGTATAGAGAGAAAATCTGAAAGATTTTAAAGAATTAATACCCATCGTAAGAATAGACCCAGACAACTAAAGTACACAGTATTATTATTTGAAGAAAAGTAAAATGAATGGACAAAGAATTCTGGTGGTGGCTCAAAGGAGAGGATTGAAAAAGTATTATACTTAATTTGTTAAACTAAATGAATTTAAACATAAGTAACTGCTAAGCAAGCTTGTTGTTGTTGATGAATTGCTTCTATTGTTTCCTACTTTTCAAGACCCCATTTGGGGTTTTCCTGGGAAAGCTACTAGAGTGATTTGCCATTTCTTTAACCAGTTCATTATACAGATGAGGAAACTGAGTCAAAGAAGATTAAGTAACTTTCCAAGAGTGACATAATTAGTGTCTGAGGCTAGATTCAAACTTAGGTCTTCCTGACTCTAGAATAAGGAGTTATTGTTAGATGATCCCTAAAATACTCAAGTAAGAATTTTCTTTTTGTTTGAAAATGTTCAAATCACATTAGCACTTTGGACCCTAGTTTTCTGACTGTTTCCAGTCTACCATCTAGAAGCCATTTAGTTGTTTGTACAGATATTTGAAAAGAAAAAGAAAAAATGAATTATTTCAGAGGTCATGGGGAAATGCAGAATTACATATTTGGAAAGAGTACTGGATTTGGTATCAGAAAACATGTGTACATGACTCACTCTAATTTTTATTTACAGTGATTGGATTTGTGACTTTCCTGCTCTGAAAAGTGAAGAACTTGTCCTGGATAAGATTGAAAGACTATTATAATTGTGAGTTCCTATGACCCCCCAAAACCCAATAACACTCTCTATTTGTCATTTTGGATCACCTCCCCTGTTTAAGGATAGATGATTTGCATGGGAGTATTGGTGTGGTCTAGTATTGAGAGTCTAGATTTAGAATCAGATGTTCTGGATTCAAATCTACACTCTGCCATTTTACAGCCTGTGTTGTGGTCATGGGGGGAAAATGACAACCTCTCTGATTTTTTATTTCCTCACTGACGAAGAAGGAGCTCTTGCTAGATAATCCCTAAAAATCCTTCCCTACTCTAAAATCCTAGGTTTGATCCTAGAACCATAGCATTTCTATCATACTTAGGTGAGCTTGATAATAGCTTTCAGTGAGCTTTTTGGCTAATAAAGAAGTTGTCAGGGAGCATTGGCTTTCATATCCCATTTCCCACTAAGTGTGTCTCTTACAAAGGTCAATTTAATCATTCAGATTTTTGAGGGTGAGAAAGGGTTGAATCTCAGAAATTAGTTCAATGTCCAAGTATGACTTTAACAAGCAGGACAGCTCCCTATCCCCTCATGTCTGACTGTCTGTCTGTCTCCGTCTCTGTCTGTCTTTGTGTCTCTGTCTCTGTCTGTCTCTGTCTCTGTCTCTCTGTCTCTGTCTGTCTCTCTGTCTCTCTCTCTCTCTCTCACAGACACACACACAATAGGAATAGAAAAAAATCTGATCCATTTATGTTTCAATAGCTAGTAACAGACTATGTGATACAAAAACATTGATTTCTTCTGCACATACCCAGTCTACCCTACTCCCAACCTTTGCACAAACACACACAAATCTTTCTAAGAAGTTTCTGTTTCAGTAGCTACAAGGCTGAAGCATGCCCTATCCAGGGGAGGGAGGCTACACAATGAGATTTCAATAGAAATGTTGCTCCCCATTACCAAATTATCATTCTGTTCCTTCACATCAACTTTTGTTCTGCTCCTTACCAATGATTCTGCTTTGACTAACAAAACCATAGCTGGGAATGGGTACCCCCACCTATGATCCTTCTTTCAATTATTTTCCATTTAGCTTCCATCCTATAGCCCAGCATAAAACTTTATTGAATAGCTCATTTGAGGAAAGAATACTTTTGAAAGAATATTAGTAAACTCTTTCAATGGAGTCAAAACACCAAAATGGAAAATTCAAGTTTTGAAGAGAGCCATTAAGTGTGATTAAACCTTTAAAAAGGAGAGAACAACGCTGGCAGAACTCTATTTAGCCATTTCATATCTTTAATTGTCCAAAGATTTACTTTAAAAGCATAGACATGAAAGGACGCTGAATGTTAGAGTATTTAGAGGGGGAAAGTGAAGATAAGCCCTGTTCACCAGCAAATGGAGCATAGCCCAGAAGTAGGAACAACAAAAGCTCTGAGGACCTGCTTCCTTCTCCAATATATAGAGAGAGGGAAATAAAAAGGCAGTAATTCTTGACTTAGCTTTGAGGAGCACAATGAGCATGATTAGGGATCCAGAGCCGGGAGAGCATTTCAGCAAAGGCAGACGACATCCACCAGTTAGCTTTGGTAATTAGAATGGAGAAAAGCAGGGAAGGAAGCAGAAAAGGAACCTAGGAAGGAGTGGAGAAAAACAGGGAGAAAGAATTTGGGATAAGGATGGGGGCTGAGAGTAAGAGAAAAGGACAGAAGAACTAGAGAAGAATAAAAAAGGAAAGAAAGAAATCATTCTTCCCTACCCCTCAGAAGTATGTTTCTAAATTATATTTGTCCTGATAGAGATCCTCTTTCCAGTATCCTAAAACTCTATCTGGTTAGTGCCTAAAGAAACTGAGACCTGAGGGAGTAAATGGATGAAATGGGTTCCTGAAAGTTTATTTATTTTCATTAAAGCTCACTTTGCCATTCTATATATAGTATTACAGAAATGTTTGTGAACAAAGTGCTGTCTTTCCTTAAATAAAGATTATGATAAGAATAACGGGGGGGGGGGAAGAGAGAGAGAGAGAGAGAGAGAGAGAGAGAGAGAGAGAACTGTTTAAATGGGATTTTCAAAGAGTGATATCTGGTTCTGAATAGTTTAGTTGATGGCTACATTAGGGAGCTCTCACCATACTAATAAATACAAAGACATTGCAGAGAAAGACTGTAAGAAGAGCCAAATGTACAGTTTGCTGATCTCAGAAAAAAAAAACATGATGTGTCTGTCTTCAGAGAAGGTTATTGGCTAAGATGCCCAGCCAAAAGAAGAAAGGATAAGGAAAGATATTTTGGGTAGGAGAAGACAGAGGGTTTCTTGGAAGCATTTACTCATTCCTAGCAGTCTAATAAGGATATTTTGCAATTTATGGCATTTCTTTGTGCATCAATTTTCCTGACAATGATGATATGAGTAACACTTTTGTTGACTTGTATATTTCAATTACGATTAAAAATATGAAGTTGTTAAGTTAAAGGAAATTATGAATGCAACTCCTGAAGTGTTGCCCCTCTGACACTCCAAGGATAGTATCATTTATGTCCTTAGCACTCCAGAGGCCCCATTACCCATTGTGGATAAGGAAGGAGCCAATGTCTATACAATGGTGGCACACATTATCAAGGCACTTGTGGGATATTCTACAATTTACATGCTGTGTTATGGTAACCCCAGGTGACCCACAGCCTTTATTTCCACAGGACACAATGGCAAATAGAAACATTAACTCACACAGTGTCACAAGAATCCAACTGCATTATTCCCTGACCTCCAAAAAGATAATGTGTCATTTGCTATTCAGAAGAAAAAAAAAGTTTTCAAAGCTGTTGGAAATATAATTGTGTACACTTCACTTGCAGAGCAGTCTTTCTGGGGTTTGTTTGTCTTGCCCTTTGGAGCGAGTGAATGAGAGAAGGTTTGCAGAGAGGTGAGGTGACTGTTTCCTTTCCCTAGTCTCTCCCCCCACCCCAAGTCCTTCTGGGAAACTGGAGTGATTTACTGAGAGCTGGAGGACTGTAGGCAATAGAAAGCATAGTTTTAGGCCAATACCCACCCAGGGGTGGAACAATAGGGAGATAGTCTGGATTTTGAGAGCCCCTGAGGCAAGACTTGGTGGCATCCTCATCATTGATGGATATTCACTGGGAGTTAGTAGCCTTAGTGCCTTCCAGCATAGTGTTAATGAGGCCAAGGTCATTTGGGGGCCAGTTCTGTTTCTCATATTCCATTCACAGAAGACACCCCTAGCCTGGACTGGCCTTTTAAAAAGGCATGGAGAGGGTATAGTAAAATGGGTCTAGAATAGCCCACATTCAAAAAGTTTTCCATCACTGGCTAAACTTTAGGCACTGATACTACATCAAAAGGAAATATCATCGATTTAGAAATGGGAGGGATCCTTTCATTTTATAAACAAGAAAATAGAAGCCCAGAGTGGTTAAGTGACTTGCCTTAGTCATCATACAGCCATTAAGTGGCAGGAACTGAATTCAAATTTTGCTCTTTGACTTCAAATCCTTGTTCTCCTTCCCCTGCCACTATGTTGTCAAATGACAAGGCCTTCCTTCTCACTTCTCCTGAAAAACCCCTACCTCAAAGATGGAAGGTATCCTTCCTGAGTGCAGTTGAGGAATAGTCATCTTCTTAAACCAAGAAACTTGTATTACATTTCATGAAAATCTCCAACTACGATTCACAACCAGGAAAGTGATAAACATAGGGTTCCTCTAATTCAGGTCAGCTTGACTTTATCTGAAGACCTTGCTTCCTCCTTAGCTCAGCTCAGTTGACTCCTCCTGAACCCACAGTTGAGTCCCTCAGTTTTCTCTTGCTAGTTCATATTTACTTCTACCCTCTGGCCAAGGTTGGAACAATTCCTCTCAGCTTGCTTAGCCTTCATAGAACCAATGCCATTTTTGTTTTGGACTCAACCCTATGATTTAGATATTGATCTAGAATCCTGATTTATCTAGATTTCCATCCTCCTCACCACTGTCTAACCCTTCCCCCCCTCCACCATGAAAATCTCTCTAAACTCTCTTACTGCATCAAGAAGACCTTTTTTGTCCAATTCCCATCAAATTATTTTAGTTGCTCTTATTTTCCAAGCTTCCATATCTACACCTATTAGTCTATCTCATCAACTTCTCAAAGCTTTCTTTAAGTAACTGATTGATTTTAGTCCCTCAGCTTCAATCAATGCTGATTTTACATGTTTCCTTTTCTTTCATAGGCCTTAATATATTTCATGTTAGTCCATTTGCCCTACTGTACAGTCCCCATACGACTGAAAAAAAAAATCATTGAAATTGTAGGGAATAAGCCTTGTCCATTATCCAAGTCTGAAAATAGTGCCTGGCCCATTGTCTGATCAATGAAATGACTAACCATGATCCTAAAGGAACAGTGATAAACCAAAATTCTGACCTCCTGCCAAAGTGGTGATGGATACAAAATGAAGATGAAAAGGTATGTATTTTTGGTCTTGGCCAAAGGGGTAATTTGCCTTCTTTGATCATGAATATTTGTTGTGAATATTATAATTTTTTATTTTTCTTTGTTGTTATTCTGTTGTTTAATAGGAAAATAGAAAGAAGCAGAAATAAACATCTGTTAAAGAAGAAAAAAATTGAATTAAATGTTTTTTGGTTGATTGATAGATTGATTAATTATAGAACATAACAACTTTGGCTGGTAAGTGACCCAATCCACTCTGGGTCTTCTGGGTCTCCGGGTCATCACCAGTGAGATGGAACAAAATAAAGTCTGATTTTTATTCCCACTGAGGCTACACCTATTGGAAAGAGATTACACTCTATGGAATGCCAAAATATATAGTCAATTTATTTAAATGTTGTTTTATTTAGTGCATAGTCAGTTTATTTATATAAAAAAGTAAATCTATTTATTTGGCATCATGTAACCCATTAGTCAGATTTGGTATAGTCAAACAGATCTCAAAGTATGGTCTGGGAACCCCTGGTTGTCCCAAAAAAATTAAAGAAGAAAAAAATTAAATTAAATGCTGGAGAAAAATGAAAACAGGATCCCTGTCTTCAGGGATTCAGAGCTTGTAATCTATGTGGAGAGGCAATGTGAATGCCTATTCCACAAAATTAGAGGATTAGTATAAATTTTAATTCTTTCAATTTTCCCCCATTCCAATTCATCCTTTATAGACCTACCAAAGCAATCTCCCTCAAGTGTAAGTTGACTTTGTAACCACCCTTGCCCCCAACTCAAGTGGTTCCCTATTTTCTTTAGGATCAAATATAAAATCCTTTGTCACAGAACTGTCTTCACAACCTGGACCCCCCCTTTTTAAAACCCTTCCAGAGTCATTAATTTTACTCTTCTCTGAACACTACAACCCAGCTGTAGTGGTCTACTTACTAATCATTATCTACCACACAACATGTTTCTATGCCCTCATTATCCTGTCTCTTAGTATCCCTGGATACTTTTAAGGCCCAGCTAAAATACTGTCTTCCATAAGAAGCTTTTCCTAGATCCTCAGGTCTTTGAGTCTCTCCATTCTAAGCTACCTTCCATCCATTCCACATGTATAATGCATGTGCTACCCAATATACATATATATATGCATGCATGCGAGCCTACATCCTTATGTATGTGTGCTATCTCCCCCATAAGGATGTAAGCTCGCTGAGGAGAGAGATCATATTTTTCTTTCTGAGCTCTTAGCACAGTAATTGTATCATAGTGATCAATAAAAATGTGTTGATTGATTGGATAATAAATAATTGAATAAATTAAATTTGACTAAAGATGAATAATTCTCTTCAATAATGCATACAGAGAGAGAGAAAAGCAATAATTAAAATTTATTCATAGTCTAAAACATATGTGAATTTTTTATTTTTCATTTACTTTTTGCTACATTATGAATTTTGAATGTCTTTCTCCTCAATCCCACACAGGAAAAGTCAAAATATATACATGAGGTCAATATATATATATATTATATATATATTGACTATATATATATATATTCATAAATATATATGGAACCATATAACACATTCTTCCAGATATTAGTTCTTTCTCTGGAGGCTGATAGCATTTTTCTCCATAACTCCTTCATAGTTGATTCAAATGATCATATTATTCAGAATAGCTTAGTCATTCATTGTTATTCAGAACAATATTGATGTTACTGTACACAGTTTTCTTGTTTCTGCTCAATTCACTCTATTTCAAGCAGATCCATATTTTTCTAAAATCAACCTACCATCATTTCTTACAGCATAGTAGTACTCTAATTTTTAGATAACTAAAATTTCTATAGTATTTTGAAGTTTGCAAAGTTCTTTATAAATATTATTTCATTTGTTCTTCCCCACAAAGCTGTGGTGTAGATACCTTTATTAATTCCATTTTACAGAAAAAAAACTGAGGTTGAGATTGACTTAGTTTAGAATTTCCTAATCCCAAATTCAGTTCTCTATTCACTAGACCATCTAGTTAAAAGTTGCCTCTTAACTAGTGACCCCCTTTCAGCTTCCCTGATATTAGAACTTCAGGAGCATAAGCAAACTGTATAAGCCTGATAGTTCTATGCATTTTCTCTCTTTGGGAAAAAATGAATATCTTTATTAATCTATTAATCTTTATTATTTTATTAATTTATTAATAATATTAACAATATTTTTCTTATCTCCTTACTTAGCTAGATTGATGTCATAAAGTGGGCACACTGAGCCAGCATTCAGTGCCTTTCTAGTTTGACTGGACCTGCCAAAGACAAAGTCTCTGGCAATGTTTTCAAGAACCTGGCATCACCTACATTCTATAATTCTGTGACCAGAGGGTAATTAAGGAGCAACATATGGACAAATGTCAACATTTTGAGGGTATGTAACACAATAAATTGAGGCATTTAGAATGTGAATGTATTTTTTTTAATGGTGGGGAGAGCAGGAAGGTGGTCATTTTTTTTTTTGTTCTTTGTTTTTTGTTTTTAGGTTTTTGCAAGGCAGACGGGATTAAGTAGCTTGCCCAAGGCCACACAGCTAGGTAATTATTAAGTGTCTGAGATCCGATTTGAACTCAGGTACTCCTGACTCCAGGGCCGGCGCTTTATCCACTGTGCCACCTAGCCGCCCTGAAGGTGGTCAGTTTTAAGAAAGTCTTAAAATGTTTTTCTGGAGTAAAACAGATGGGCAGAGTACAACTGATACAATTAAGATCCTCAAGAAATTCTTCCTGATCCAGTCTGGCTTATCTAGGGTAAGACTATCTAAGAGGATCATTTGGGTCCTAAAGTCTGAAAAGGAGCCTCTACGTTTTCTAAACACGGATACAGTGAAGAAACAATCAATGGATTCCAATTTTGCCATCCTTGTCATGATGTCACTCTCTAGAATTCTCATTTTCAGAAGTTCTCCTAAATAGCTCTAACTAGTCATGGAATAATAATAATAATAATAATAATAATAATAATAATAATAATAATAATTAGCTCATTTTCAGTTATTTATTGTTTATAGTCTGCCTTTTTCCAATAACCCTACAAGTAGGTAACAGGGACATTATTATCCCATTTTATAGAGGAAGAAACTAAGACTTATAGTGACTTATAGTTACAAAACTATTATCACAACTAGAATGCAAAAAGCCTTGTTTCCTGTTTCCCAGTGTTCCTTTTCATTATTACACTGTTTCACCCATTTAGTGGAACAGATAAATCCCAATCTCTGACCTGTTCTGGTTCATCTCTCCTATTTGTGCTATGCAACTCAGGTACTCTGGAAAAAAAGAACCCTCCGTAAGGATGTCACATCTCTTCACAAGGTCTCCTATGTAGCTTAATTTCTCCCCTTTATCCTTCCTTCACTACCATCATGACAGCCATTGTGAAGGCACTAAATATATTAAAAAGCACATACTTTAAAGGAAAAAATGATTTTAAGTGTTATATAATAATCTCTGAAGAGATGGAAAAAGAGTCTATGGGCCCATCATTTTGTTACTTTCTCAGATGTTTTGTACCCTAAGTCTGGAATGGGACCCCCCCTTTTTGCAATTCCCCCTAGTTTCCTTTAAAACAAAGCTGAAATGCTTCTTCCCACATAATTTTTTTCCCCGCATCATTCCATTCTTCTTGAAATTTCTTTGAATAACTTTTTATTTATTTGTCTGGATTCATGCCATAAATCCTTAGGAGAATGGAAACTTCTTGAGGGCACAGATTGTTATCTTTTTTTAATGACTGTATCTCCAGCACCTAGTGGCTGGTACTTTTAGAACTTATTAAATGCGTGTGTGTTTAGGGTGGTGTGGCAGCCACGATAAAGTCCATTCTTTTTCCAGTTGTTGAGCATTTCATTTTTTTCCATATTCCTTGAGGACCAATACTTTGGTAACTTTAAAACTGGGTCATCTCCAGCATGTGCTTCCTCAGTACATGATCTAGTCTGGGTGTTCTTGCCATTTGCTTCCTTCAATGCTATTTCTACTTTCTCTTGTTGGACATTGGGGTCTAGGATATAAGGATTTAAATGTGGCAGTTTTATTGTCATAGATGGAGAAAAAAATGATTGTAGAAATCTTGATAGATCTTTTCTAATTATCATCTGCCTTCTAGTTTCATCCTCAAATGCCCTCATGATGCTCTGGCTTAGTTGAGGTTCTCACCAAGTTTTCTGCAAATTTGTTTTTCCCTCCAGTATAATGATCTCACTCCCAAATAATAAGTTATTTGGGAAGTCTAATTTTCCACAATTGGTCACTATCAATACACATGAGGAAGGTGGGGTTATTTAGTAGTGTTCAGAAAAAGTAGAGTCTAGCTAATATGGGTCTTCAATGAATGAATGAAAAAGTATTTAAGTGTTTGCTATGTTCCGACTATTGTGCTAAGTTAATTCAATGTGATAGCACTTTTTCTGTGGACCCAAGAATTTGGCTAAATTGAAGGGCTGCCATTTTAAGATTACTGCTTTTGTGTAGCATTTGAAAAAAAATTAATACTTTGGGATATTTGTCTTGCCCAGTTCTTATCTTGGCAATATTTGGGTGATTAGCCATGATCTAGGACCATCCCTTCTGTCAAGAAGCCTTACAAATTCACTGTGACCATTAAGGATTAACCACCTGATGTCCAGAAAGAAGATTTCTGACCACTGATAACACAAAGTACAGTTCCTGCCTTCAAGGAATTTATTGATTACTCCATTCCTGAAACTGATATTTCTTGTAGAGCCCAGTCCTAAACACTGGTCTAAGTGAAGGTAGAAAGTCCAAAAGGGAACCTTAGGTTCCAATGGCAAGGAAAGATATGAAAATGGAAGAACTAGAGACAAGGGACAAGCTAGACCAGAGAGAAATAAATAATGACCATCTATAACCTCTTCCAGTAGATAATTGTGTCTATACAGAGTCACAAATAATTGCAAAGTTCAACCTTTTAAGCATAGCTCAGATGCCACTATCTACTTGAGATTTTTCCCAACTCCACTGCCTAGCTATTAGCATTTTTACACCTCAAATTACTTTATATTCACTTACTTCCAGTGCCTATTGCATTTCCCAGTAGAATAAATGTGCTTTGAGAATATTTTTCATTTTTGTCCTTTTTATCCCCATTCCTGAGCATTGTGCTTGCACCACAGTTAATGCTGAAAATGTTTGTTGAACGAAAAAATGAAACTTTCATCAAAACCAGTCATTGGACATAACATGAAGGTGGTTAGAAGAGAACATCTGAACCTACATGACATTATAGCAGAATTCAGCTCTTTGATTTTGAAATTTTGTTTTTCTGGATTCCATCAGACTAATTTGTGTGTGTCCACATAACCATGAGTAAGAATTAAGCATGAAGAAAGGGTAGGGCACTGAAGGAATTCACTCTGGGTTTTCTTCCAACATTGGAAGCAAACTGGCTGGAACATAGTTGGCCAAAGAGGAAGTATGCCGGGTCAAGCTGTCCACAGCTCAGAGAGGAAGGCCAGTGGCTAAGGGTGTTCTCTGGTCTCCTGCCTGGCTTGCTTAAAGCACCATTTCATCCATGTCTGATAAATTAAAAAAAAGAAAGAAAAGAAATTAAAATCATTTTAGAAGACTGCGTTAAGCTAAAAGCTCCCCCCCCCTCCACCATAGCCAGGCGCCACTCTTTCCAAAAGCATGTTATTTCTTTTTAATTTGCTCACTCAGTCCTGAATAACTTTTCAGAGGGCTCCAGACACCACAGTATGACAGCTAAACCAAGGAGCATTGGATGCGATGGAATTGCTCTACAAGCAACCTTGCCAAAGGCCCTTTTTTTGCTACACAAAGCTGGCTCTATCTTTGTATATTGAGGGAGCTAAATCAATGTTAAATGCTTGGCTCTTTTCACAGGACAATGACCAGGACCTAAGCTGCGTCCTTCCTTTTTGATTGACACTTGAAACGCTGAGTTGGAATCAGCCAGAGGCACTGCTACAAGCCCGAAACCTCTGCTGGGGATAACAACTGGTGACATCTGCAGAAAGGCCGACAAAAGGCAGTTGAAAGCTGTGTTTGTTGCTTTCCCCTCTCAGATCTCCTCTCTTTCATGGAGCTCCTTCCTTGCTTTAATATTATGATTCAGCACCTGGCTTTTTTGAACCTTACTTTAAACTTCAAAAGCCGAGGTGGTATTAACAAACATGAAACGGAAAAGTGGCGGTAGTTTGATTTACTGTTGTCGTCTTATCAAGGGGTTTTTTGTCACCAGCTGCCACTTTCTGTCATCTTTGGAGCCATTATCATTTCTCTAAAATCTGAAAGACTCCACTTAATAACAGCTTTGAATACAGGCAGGATCAGTAACATATACAGTTCTGGGGATGACAGGACCATCAAATGAAAAGAAAGATGTTGCCAAAAAAAAAAAGCCCACCACACAAATAAAAGCTGTAGTACTTTCTGGTGACCTTGATATCAGAATTAAACAAATCAAACCCAATTCTATTGTTCTTTTTGAATTCTATTTTAGACTTTCCTTGAGAATTTCCTTTTTTGTTCTTGGGACTAAGGGAGAGGGGGAAAAGCCAACTTCACACCATAACGAGGCTTTGCTATCATGTGAAGGGCTCACAATGGATGACCCTCACTTGTGAAGTCTCTCAACTAATTACCAGTTCACTTTCACTGACTTTCTAATACTTTGGACACCCACTTGAGGTTGACAGGCAAATCATGGGGGATTCTTGCCAACTCTGGTATTTGTTTTCAAGCCTATTTCCAGAGAAGTTGCTGGCTATAGCTCTCTCTAACCAAGCCCAAGCCAATCTCCCAACCAAATCCTTCATATGCAAAGGTGTTAATAGTTTATAAGATCTCAGACACTTAATAATGACCTGTATGACCTTGGGCAAGTCACTTAACCCCATTGCTTTGCAAAAACCAAAATTTTTTGAAAAAGCTTATAAGATGAGGAGAATCAAGTTAGTCTCCCTTCAGTTCAGCCATTGCACGTATTTTATATGAATGGGACTGGAAAGTTGGTCACTTTCTAAGTTGTTAGTGGTGGGGAATGGTGTAATGGATGGAGAGTGGATAAAATCTCCCTTTTCTTAAATCAAGTCACCCCCCACTGAAATAGCAATCTTCTCTCTTCCCATCCTAGCTCCTTATAAATGCCACCATCATATCTCCTTATAAATTTATTATATTACATGGATATATCATATAATTGTGATGATAAATAAATGATGGGTGTCCCAGCTGACATATTTTTAAAAATCTTTTAATAATCTTTACAATAATTTCCTTAATCAGCAAGCATTTATGAAACACCTATTATGTTCTAGTGTCTCTTAGTTCTAGACTAATTATTGCCTACCTCATAGGATTACATGAAAATAGTGCTTGATGAACTTAAAAAAAATTACAGAGATGAAAACAAGTGGTTTAGGATGAATAAGTGTATATGACACAGCATGAAGAACTGACTCCTGAGTCAGAAGTTCTGAGTTCAAGTCTTTTGTCTGAACCATTGGTCTCACAACCTTGGACAAGGCACTTCTCATGCCTGGAATGCTCTCTTTTATCACCTTCGCTTTCTGGCTTCACTTCAAGACTCAATTTAAATCCCAAATATATTACATCAAGGGTTTATAAATAATCTTTGATCTAAATCTTGGATCCAGTTGCCCCAGATCACATATAGCAGACCAAATGACTACCCAAGACACACAAAACTAAGGGAATAAATAGGATAAACAACCTAAAGATTAGGAAGAATCTCTTTACAGTCATGAGAACTTGTCTACTTGTTCATAAAATTATATATATATATATATATATATATATATATATATGCATATATATATGTCTCCAAGAAGTGGATATATATATATGCTTATATAAGTATTATATATAATGCATATTCTCACATACATATGCACATATATATATATATTAGAACATTTTAATGCTTCAATATAAAAATTAACTGGAAAAGAATCATGTTTTAAATGAACCAATATGTGACATTCTTACCACTTTTGTTGAGTTTGGAGTCAGGAGTTCTTCAGACATGGTCTTTGTCTAAACGTAGAATAGCCTAAATGATGACTTATTTCTCTGTATATCCACAGAAGGAGGTTGTAATGACATTTATTCACTTATTCAAGAAAACAAAAAAATCTGGATTCATCAAGAAGAAAAATCTTTAATTTGTTTTTTGTCTGTATTGTCCAGATAACTATCTTCTCTATCTTTCTCTACTTTCATTATGTAGACCAGGCTTCTCACTACTCTCCAAAGAAGTGAGAACTTTTCTCAAAACCAAAAAAAGGACTGGTCATCTAATATATCCCTAATAAACAACCACCCTTGTTCCCCTAATATTGGTTCAATGTAGCACCAGAAAAGAGGGAATTCAATGTTCTTATTGAGAGGGAATCGAATCAAAAATTCACATGTTTGATTTGATTTAACCAAGAAAATGCTTCAACTGTGGATCAACACTAACTTCTTTCCCAGGGTTTTTGTCTATCTTCTCAGCTTTGACTTGTATGTTCTTGCATTTTTTTAAATGGAAAAACAAATTGGAATCTTTGGGATGTGGTGAGGGTATACAATGAAAAAAAAAAGAAGGAATCAGCACTTTCTGCTACCAAAAAATGGGGGGGGGGAACTGATGAGATAATTTTTAAAAGCTGTATGTTACTGAAAGTTACCCAACCTAATGTATCCAATGTGACAATATGACATGAATTTCCTATCTTTTGAATAAGAAGACCATAGTTTCAGGGTGGCTAGGTGGCATAGTGGATAGAGCACCAGCCCTGGAGTCAGGAGGACCTGAGTTCAAATCTGGCCTCAGAAACTTAATAATTACCTAGCTGTGTGGCCTTGGCAAGCCATTTAACCCCATTGCCTTGAAAAAAAACCTTAAAAAAAAAGAAGAAGAAGACCATCATTCTAAAAGTGACCTTTGTTCTGTCCTCTGTTGAAGGGGCTGGTAAGGCTTGGGAAATATCTTCACAAATTTGCATCAGAAGATCATGAATCTAGAATTGGAAAGAATCTCAGAAGCCAATTCATTCAGTCCCCCTCATTTTTAAGATGAGAAGACTGAGATTCCCAGAGGGTAAATGACAAGTAGTTAACCTAAGAGCTAAGATCTGAACCTGAATTGTTTGACTTCAGCATCAGGAATCATTCTCCTGTACCAGACTAATTCCAGGGTGAATTATGTATTGGATTTAATTAAAGATATTTGGAATGATAACTGACCCTGCTTATATTTTGTTTTCTTTTTCCCTAAGAAACAAAAAAAGAAGTTAGTGATACTGGGAACCAAGTAGTGGAAAAAGGAGGGAAGGTACATTCATCATGCAATAAGGAAACTTCTTGTTTGAAGTATGGATAGATGAGAAAAATTCATTGTACCCAGGTACAAAGGTGGTACAAAATTGCTTTGGGCATATACTCATAGGGAGGATATAATTTTGTTCTTGCCCCTTCAAGAGAGCAGCCAGCTAGTAAGTCACCCAACAAGAATTTATTAAGTTCCAACGTATTCCATTCTAGAGAAAATCATGATGGATTCAGCTAGGAATGGAGAAATGTAATCAAATAATCTTAACCGATAATTTTTAAGTAACTTCCTAGTTTAGGAGTTGGATTTTTTTAAAAAAAAATTCTGCTTCTACTAACCTAATGTTTAATTTCTGAATTTTTATATTTTCTTTTCCCTTATCAATATACACTAGAAAAAATAATCTAGTAGTTTAGTAGTTAAAATAAGTAGTTTATAGGGCTGGCTAGGTGGTGCAGTGGATAGAGCATCAGCCCTGGAGTCAGGAGGACCTTAGTTCAAATCTGACCTTAGGCATGTCATAATCGCCTAGCTGTGTGACCTTGGGCAAAGTCACTTAACCCCATTGCCTAGCAAAAAAAAAAAATAGGTAGTACAAGAGTACACCAAGATACAATAAGAGTAGAAGATAAATTTAGAATAAATGATGTCAGACTCAACATGGAGAGACAAGTAGGTCAGGATCTCTGGGTGTTGATTTGGAGTTTAGAGTTAGTTCACTGAAGGTTAAGAAACTAATGGCAGGTGAAAGCCCTCAAGCCAGTTCCAAGTGAAGAACCTGGAGTCCAGGAAGCTCCCATGGTCCAGTGCATTCCCAAGGCCCAGGCTGGCTTCTTCTCAAGCATACCAACATGTCTGCTGTTGTACAAGTCTAATTCCCAGTTACCTCCCCAATGTGATTAAAATAAAGGATTCTGTGCCATCAAAATATCTCCCTCATTTAGTGGTTAAAATGACATAATGGTCTTAAGGACTTATAGTAGGGAAAAATCATGAAATCAGGTAATGTGGTTCAGAAAAAAAAGAAGTAGAATGCCAAGAATAACTTTAACTTCTTCACAATTCTACCTTGAATCACCCCTCAGCTACTAGCTGGATAAATTGGTCAGAAATGAGTGAATTCAGAGAAACCATTAATTGATTGAGGCCCCCATCTCCAAATGATTAGTCCCATTCATCTGAATAAAGCAGTTGTTTCAGTGTTATCAAGACGTAAATTCACCTAGATGTGAAATACATGTTTTTAGTTAGTTCTCTTCACTTTTCCATTTTCCATGTAATCCATTGAATTGAAATTATACTACTTTTCTGACATAAGGGAGGAAAAAATTAGGCTTCCAAGAATTGTAAATCATTTGTATTAACCCACTAGAAGATAAACTCCATGAGGCCAATTATTTTTTTTTGTCTTTTTTATTTCTACTGTCTAGCACAGAGTCTGGCACAAGGTTAATTCTCAATAAATACTTGATTAATTATTGAATGAATTTGGCCTATGCTAGAAAGTAACTGGAGAGAAGCCATTTCTGTGCTCTCAAATGGGGTACATCTTCTCCAGGATCCATATTTAATTCATCACTAAGGAATTAAAGTAACCAAAGTTGGAGGCAACTGCTTGTCTCTTACTTACCCTGAAATCAAAGTGCCGGCTTCTTTTATGTCTGTTAATAAGTCCTGCCGAACGTGAACTATTTCCTTTCACACCAGTGTTATCTCTCCCTAAAGAATGCATTTTGCTTCTACGTTTGAAAGCAGCAAAACAAACCAAAAGAAAATCTCAGAAATTCTGTTCCTCCCTCCTGCCTCCCCACCCCTCTGCCCTCGAAAGGGCACACTTATCAGCCACATGCAGTGTAGCTCTGATCCAATGGGGAACCACAGGAAACTCCAGAGCTAAATAAATAGAATGGTGACGAACATGTGGAATGCTCTGGAGATCAAAATTCCAGTCACTCATTTGCCACATGGCAGATGTCAAGAACCCTCTACTTTTAAAAAACTATTGCTGAAATTCTTATGCTTGCCTCCAACCTACCATGGTAATGTCTGCTTCTACACAATCAAACCAGGTGGAGAATTTAAGCAATTATCTGGGTATTTCTATCCTGAAAAAAGATAATGCTAGTACCTTCCTCCTGTTGGTTTTCTCCAATTTGTTTCATTCATGTATGCATAAGTAGATAGATAGATAGATAGATAGATGATAGATATATACATATTCTCTCTCTCTCTCTCTCTCTCTCTCTCCCTCCCTCCCTTCCTCCTCTTTTTTGTTTGTATATAATTGGTACCCATTAGATTGTAAGCTCCTTGAAAGTGGAGACTATTCTTTTTGTTTCTTTGCATTCCTGTACTTATGGCAATGCTCCATAAATACTTGCTGACTGACTTTGGCCTAAACTATAACTGAGACTATGGTTTTTCTTTGAATTAATTTCCCAAACTCTTGCTTTCATTTCCATAAATAGACACAATTACAAATGCTTCAATTATAAGAAGAATTACTTTTCAGGTTATAAAACAAACCCCCTTGTTTTCTTCTGTTTACATCTTATTTTTATTGATTTATTTTTGTTTATACATTTCCATCTTAACACAGGAAGCCATTTATATGTAGCCAAGATTTTCAAAGAAATAAAAATGAACCAGTTCAACAAAACCAATTACTATATCAATTCTACTTGAAAGTATATGAAATATTCTACTCCACTAGTCCCCTATTTCTGCTAAAAGCAAAGAAAGATACAAAAAGTCCTCCTTTTTTGAGTATAATCTATTTTTTGAGGATAGAGGAATAGGCATAGGGTAGCAGAAAGAACAGCAATAGACCAAGACCAAGAAGATTTATCCAGTTTGGGGGGCAGCTAGGTGGTGCAGTGGACAGAGCACCGGCCCTGGAGTCAGGAATACCTGAGTTCAAATCTGACCTCAGACACTTAATAATTACCTAGCTGTTTGGCCTTGGGTAAGCCACTTAACCCCATTTGCCTTGCATAAAAAAAAACCTAAAAAAAAAGATTTATCTAGCTTGCTTTGAGGCTAGGATTCTACCCTGGCCACATCATAAATCAGAAGCCTATGTTCTAAACCCAAATTACTTGACTAAATTTATTTTTTTTACTTCTTTTGCAAAGCAATTTTTTTGTATAGCCACAGCCTCTGAAAGTGATTGCTAGGAATAAAGTCATTTTACTTAATTTTTCAAAAAACAAACACTTAGGCTGGAAAAAAGAGAGAGAAATATAAATGAAGAAATATAAATGAAGAAATAAAACGTTACCAAATTCCAGGAAAACAAGCCAGCCAGGACAGTTTTGTAAAACTCACAAAGTGGCCCAAGGGAATTCATAGTCCAACCCTCATGATTAAGAAGAGAGTTTGAATACTCCTGGATTTATCAGGTATGGCTCAGGTGATCTATCTTGACTGGTAAATGTGTCACCAGAACAGCATAAAACCAATTATATCTTCTCAGCTTTTCCTAATCTCGACAAGATATGTTCACAAAATCATAGCGGTTTGGAAAAACAACAATGATGTAGCAAAAACAAAAATGCTTCCCTTTTTTAAAAAAAAGATAAGGTGTTAATACATGATGAAACTCTACTGATAATTTGGGGGATAGATTCACTTATTCATGTCAGAATAGGGACAAGAAAAATGGAAGGTGTCTGCATGATAGGCTCCAGATGAATTCATGCTATTTTGAATAATGTTGTCTGCACAGCCATGCAAAAGGAAAATTAGCATTCCCCCTCTAGAAACTTTTAGACAATCATAAATGTTGGCTACAATTGTAAGGTAATTGACTTTATGTTTTTAAATTTTAAAATTTATTTTTAAGGCAATGGGGCTAAGTGACTTGTCCAAGGTCACACAACTAGGTAATTATTAAGTGCCTAAGACTGGATTTGAACTCAGGTCCTCCTGACTCTGGGGCCAGTGCTCTATCCACTGTACTAACTAGCTGCCCCCAGGTTATTGACAAAAAGGTTACCTCAGAGGCTATTGATTCAAACTTCTTATTTTATAAGGGAGGAAATTGAGACCCAGCAAAGCTATGAGATTTGACAAAGCTATACAGGCAGTAAACTTCAGAGGTGGGATGTGAATCGAAGTCCAGTGGCTCCAGGGTCAGAGTTCTTTTCATATGTTGCTACCCAAATCAATGGTGACTAAGCAATGAGAGTTGTGTTCTTTTAATGTTAGAAAAAAAAACTGATTTTATTTTGTTTTGTTTTGTTTACCAAGAATTTAATTGTCTGGAAAATATTTAGCTGCCAGAATTGGAAACCTGATCACCGGGATTATGAAAAACTACAGATGGGTGGATGTGGTTAGGGCAAGATCATTCATAGGAATGGTGCTTTAGAGGTCATCCTGTCCAATACTCTCATTTTAAAGATGAGGAAGCTTTGTCTCAAAAGAATGAAATACCTTATCTAGGATCATAGGGTAAGTAGTAGAAATAATATTTAATACCACAGACTGATCTTTTCCCCACTACACCAGGTATGTAGGGGGAGAGTTCTCAATCCAGTTCCCTAGATACTTGGTTGGATAGTATTTTCTTTTTTTTTTCTTTTTTTTGGTTTTTTGCAGGGCAATTGGGGTTAAGTGACTTGCCCAAGGCCACACAGCTAGGTAATCATTAAATATCTGAGGTCGAATTTGAACTCAGGTCCTCCTGACTCCAGGGCTGGTGCTCTATCCACTGCGCCACCTAGCTGCCCCTGACCAGTATTTTCTAACCACTAACTTACAGAATAGCAACAACCATGCTTAGCCAATTTGTACTGCTTTGCAAAACTTTTACTAAATTTTTTTACTTTTAAAAATTAAATTAAATTTAAAATTTTTTGCATTTTTTACTTCTCATTGCTTATTTTTATTTTTTAAAAAGTCTGTGAACTTTAAAAAATGATTTTTTAATTATCCTTCTTTCTATGCTTTATTTTCCGTCCCTGCTTCCCTTAGCCCCCCACCCCTACCTTCCCTCTAGTTCCCAAAACCTGATTAAGGCAGGTTATTTATTTTTCTTCCTCTTCTTTTAGAAGTAATCATTCTTGACCTCATCTCTCTCTCTTACCTAACCTTAATGACTCACCTCAGACAATGGAGCTGGAGAATTTAAATATTTTAATTTAGGAAAAATAGACTAAATTATATTACCCATATTTATCCAATTCAATCTATAGGACCTTTTAGAAACATTATTGTTACCCTTTGGGTCAAACCACTGACTCTTGAGACTTGGTTAGAACTATGTTTAAAAGAAAGACAAAGGTGATGCATTGAGAAAATTCAACCCAATACTGCTTCAGGGTGAAGTGTAAATAAGTTTTGCACTAGAAGATAAACTAAAAATAAAACTAAAGTAAGGGCTTCTCAAGGGTAGAGATCAAAAATATTTCCTTTACATAGTGCTGTGCCCACTGTGGTTTTTAAAAAATACTTTAGAATGATAATGATAGGATAGCTCTAAGACCTGTGATCTCATCAGAATATGGAACTTCTAAGTGATGAAAGTCCTACTCATTCAGGTCAGCATCTTCTCCAAAATTTATAACTTTAAAAGTAGCCAGGATCCTTGAGACATTAAAACGACTTGCCCAGGGTTATATTGCCCTATGTGCCTGAGAAAAGATTAGAAACTTATGTATTCCTGACTCCTATTCAGTGTATCAAGGTACTCCTGGCTACTTTTGGCTGCTGCTGCTAAATTGCAAATATCTGAATTAGATTCATAACTTCTACTCATAGCGTTTTATAAACTTGGTTTCTTAACCCCTCATTTATGATCACTTAACCTTTCTGAAAGTTACTACCACCAGGGGTATGCTGATAGATATTTAATAACCTAGTCAGGAAGGTGGTTGTATGCAGCTGGTTTTCAGTTTAGTCTGTATTATTAACACTTTCCTAAATCCAGACAATCAACAAAACTGCTTTTTAGTGTTTGCTAATTTCTGAGATTTAAACACTCACACTGAAAATTTAACAATTAGGGATTTCTAGCTGGTTTGAGCTGGCTCCAGCATACCCCTACCCTTGAAAGTAGGACTGACTTCTTCATCTAGTGCAAATATGACCTTGTAGAAGTAGTAGCCATAGGTAATGGGGAAGACAAAATTTTTGATCTCAGAGCATCCAAAGGAGTTCCATATTTAACCTTGAACTTCTTAGGGAGTGGTATAGGAGACAGCGATGGGTTGCCCAGTAGATTGTCAACTTCTTGATAAGTTTTCCTTTTGCTGATTATCAATATCACTTTGCCTAAAAATTTTCCTTCCTCCTTTCTCTCTCTCTCTCTCTCTCTCTCTCTCTCTCTCTCTCTCTCTCTCTCTCTCTCTCTCCCTCCTCTGTGTGTGTGTGTTCCCTTCTGTTTTTTGTTTCTGTCTCTTCTTTCTGTCTGTCTAAATCTCTTTTTTCCCTCATTCCATCTTTCTCTCCTACCTCTTAGAACTCAAGGTTCAACTCAAGTGTTTTCTCTTGAACAAGGTATTTCCTTATCCTCAGTTTTAAGTGTTTTCCTCTCCTGAAATTATTTTGTCCCTATTTGTCTTGGAGCATGGAGTTTTCCTTCAACTTGCATGCAAATCCCTTGCCATCAGGGTCTCTACTGTGTCTGTTTCCAGAGCTGGTATGGGAAAAAAAACAACTACACAGTAGAGATCCTGATGGCAAGGAATTTGCATTCAAGTTGAAGGTACAAAGTAATTTCAGGAGAGGAGGACTCTAAAAACTGAAGAGGAGGATAAGAAAATACCTTGTGCAAGAGAAGCCACGTTGCAAAGAAGGTATCGTTTTAAAGAGTTCATTGCCTACATTATCAAGAGGTTAGGAGACACCCTTTTCACACATATGACCAAGACTTGATATTGGTTCTTCCTGGTTTTAAGGGCAGCTCCCTATCCTCTGTGTAACCCTGTTCAACTTAGCATGAACATTATTTGAATTCAAGCTATTCTAAGATTTGTTGAGCCATAATTAGACTAACCATCTGATAGTCTTTTTTTTTTTAATTTTAATTTTTATATAAGGCAATGGAGTTTAGTGACTTACCCAAAGTCACATAGCTAGACGATTATTAAGTGCTTGAGGTTGAATTTGAACTCAGGTACTCCTGACTCCAAGGCTGGTGCTCTATCCATTGTTTTACTTAGCTGACCCTCATTTGCTAGTCTGAAAAATAATTTCACAAGAAGGTGTAAAGTATCAAAAAAGGAGATAGACTGATGATGTGCAGGATGGGTTCAAAATAAACAAAAGTGAAATCAAATTACCTACTTATGTAACTTGCCAAGGAGTTTGTTAATTCATTTTTCAAATGTATTATAGACACTGTGTAGGGTACTCAGGGTCATTATGATCTAGTGTTTTGTGTATACTTAAGACACTTCCAAATACATATTATATATAAATTTATAGATACTAATAGCAACCCTTCATCAACTTGCTCAGTTGCATCAGTCTTGTGATTTTACATTCTCAAGTTAGAAAAGCACTCTTAATTCTATTGTTTTTACTTTGTATGATTCCACATAAATATTTTATTATAAATATTCTTCACATATGGATAACAATGTGGTCTTGGGAAAAAAACATTTAGTTGGAAGTAAGAAGATTATAAGATCAGATATGGAAAGAACATTCATTAGAGGGTTCTCTATTCAACTCCCTCATTTTACAGATGAGAAAAACTGAGGGCCCAGAGAGGTTGTCAACTTCATAGAAGAGACAGAGGGACTTGAACCAGGGTCTGACTACAAATCAAGTACATTTTCCACTATACAAAACAGCCTAAATACACACACACACACACACACAAAAAACCACACAAAAACACACAAAAACACACACACAGACTCATTTTGTAGATAATTATAATTGAGACTAGTTGAGTTTAAGTGACTTACATAGGGTCACAAAGCAAATAATTGGCCAAGCCAGCTCTTAACTTCCAACCTGGATTTATGTCTTAGACCATGCTCTTATCCCCAGAACAGAATAAACCCCATGATGAACTTACCACCTAATGAATTTCATACTTATAGTATGCTGTGTTCGGCAAAATTCAGTCTGATTTTGACAAGATTCCAAAGTCCCTAAAACATTAGGCAAATGAGTCCCATGTTATTGATGACAGGCTCTTTTTTCTCTGAAAATGCAATTTGTCTCCCACCACACACACACACACACACACACACACACACACACACACACACACACAATTTCTATATCCTTATCTTTTATTCCAATGGCCTACAGTCACTGTCAGGTTCTAGCAGCATGGACTAGTCACTTAACAACTCTGAGTCTCAAGGTTTCTGATGTGTAAAATGGAGAGCTAGGGCTGGAAGGGACCTCAGAAGCTTTTGAGTACAATCCCCTAATTTTCAGTATGAAGAGACTGAAGGACAGGGTGGTTAAGTGATTTGCCTATGTTTACGGAGTTAATTAAAGGTAACATTTAAACACAGATCTTCTGATTACACAACTCATACTTTTACCACTGTATCAAGATACATTTTAATAATGATGACGATGATGATGATGATAATTACAATACTTATTTTGCAGAAGTGCTATGAGGTTCAAATGAGATAGACAATATATGCAAAATGCTATATTAATGGCGACTATGATGTTGAGATATGGATGTGGAAGATAACAGTCCTTCCATGTCACCCTCTAATTGCTCCCAACCCCATTTTACAGATGAAAATAGGAGTAAATTGCTGAAGTCTAGTAGGCTTCAGGATCACCATCTCCTCCCCAGGATAGCACAAGGAATCTGTTTCCCAGTTGGGAATTGCCCTAGAGCCTCCAGCCCCCCCAGCTCTCCACACCACGCCTCTCTCCTCCAAGAGAAGCCAATTCTCAACCTCCTCATGCAGAATTACAGGTTCAGTCATGAGACCGGTGAGCCTTTTCGGAATGGTTTTCCCCAAGGTAATAATTTTGTAATATATGATAGCAGAAGTAAATATAGACTGGAGCTCTCGCCAACCCCCTTCACTCTCCTCCATCTCCTACCACATCCCTACTTAGGTAGAATAGCTCTGCATATAAACAAACTCTCCTCAAAGACACCTCAACCTTGACATTTCTTTCTCCTTTTTCCAAACTTGCTTCCTTTTTTTTAAACACCTCTTGACTGCCGTGCTCCCACATGAGGTCCAATTATCAGAATAATAATTAACAGGCTCTCATTAATTTGGGATCAAACACTGCCCCCCTTAATGAAGCTGAGACTAGCCAATGTGATCTCTTCCAACGGGGCGTATGTTCCTTGCACCTTGCGGGCACTGGGTCCACTGCAACCATTAGGTGCTTGGGTAACATTGAGTCAAGGACAGTTAATGGATGCCAGAGCACAAACCAAAGTGCTCCAAGCATGTCAGTCAAGACTAACCAGAGGCGAAAACATCAAAATGCAGGTTGGAGTTTTGACATTCCTGCAGGCTCTGAACGCCTCGCCAGTAAATTTTTAAAGTCAATACCCCCCTTATGCTTATGAACGCTTTTCTGTCTGATGGGTTGGACTAATGTGGATCTGATTGAACTGTGACTAAAGTATGGCTTTAAAGTCAGCTTTGAATGTATAAGGGGGGTTTTGTGGTGTGTGGATGCCTAGGTCTTTTGGTACTGGGCTTTTTTTTTCCTCCAGAAATGACTGTGATAATAACGAAGACAGTGTACACAGATTATCACAGGCTGTGTCTTTCGACTTCAAGGTTATATGATTAGGAAATTAGAAAAGCGACAAGATTAGAAAAGCTACGGAACGTTTTGAAAGGGAGATTTTTTTTTCTTTTCCTTTGTTTTTACAAATTATCTGTATGCTGGATTTACCCAGAATCTGATAGATGGATCTTTTAATGTTTAGAAATGGATAAATGCAACAGTGTAAATAGGAAGAACTCGCTTTGGAGCCGACTCCTGGCAGAAGTTCAAAACCCATATTAAGTATTCTAATTCGCTTAAAGCCTGTTACTTCTACTTTTTTTTTAAAAAAAGAAAGAAACCACCACTCACAGACAAAACAAAATTCAATTATCGCCCCCCCCCATAGGAAAGTAACAAACAATAATGAGAGGGTTATCCTGATGAGTACAGTGGGACTTCCTTTTTTTTTCCTACCAGATTTGATATCAAACCTTTACTTCTTTGCCCTTTTTCTAGTAAAGTTAAGCAAAAATAATTAGAGGGACACCTGTGTGGAACGCCAATCAAGAACAGGTTTGAGAAGCCAGTGGTATTGGGTAGGTTGGCATCTATGAAGCCATAGCTGTTTATGTCTCCAGAAGTCATAAGACCATAGTTATAGTGCTGGAAAGACCTTAAAGATGATTTATATCAACCTTCTCATTTTATAAATCAATCAATAACTACCTACTATGTACAGACCACTGTGCATGCTGGGTTACAAAGAAAGGGAGGAAGGAGTTCCCTATTCTCAAAGAGTTAAAAGTTTATTGGAGGAAAACTGAAACATTAAAAATAAAGTGACTTGGCCAGGGTCATGCAAAAATCTGAAGGAAGATTTGAACTCAGGTCTCCCTGACTCTGAAGATATCAATCTGGACCACCTCTCTCCTTAATCCTTCATTGATTAGCCAAAACTTCATTCCAACATTACTGACTGAAAATTTCATTTTTCCTTGTTCTTATACCTGGATCTACATAGATTTCTCACCAAAACCTCAAAACAAAAAAAAATTCCCAAAACCTCCTTTTGAACAGAGTGGCAAATGGGGCAGTGCTTCAAAGTCTGGACTTGAAGTATATGCCAATGTACAGACTCAGGAGGGTTTGCCATCCGGTTCCCCATCACTTTTGTGCTTTCTAGCTCTGCAGTGCCTTTCAGTATGACTTACACAGAATAAGTGCCTGATAATTGATGACTTGATTGATTTTCTGACTTGGAGGCAGAGGGATAGGCCTGTTAACCTCTCAAGGTTCCTTCCACTCCTATGATTTCGCAAAGCATATGAACTGTTCAGTGGATAATGACATTTAATCTTTCTAGGGGTTTATATTGATCCATTTTATTTTGAGACAAGAGACACTTCCCAGCAATTATCCAAAGTCCTTTTAAAAAAATACATTTCCCTCCTACCTCCCTTCCACCCTTCCCCAAAGTTAAGCAAAACCATGTATTGTCATAATTGTAACTGATTATATATTTTACTTTTTCTATAGAAAAGAGGGCAATACATCTTAAACATTAATAATAAGGTATTAGCATTGTCTGTTTTATTTAATCAAAGTTTCATTGCTTCTTGTTGTTATCTTTCCCTTTTTTATCCTCAACTTTGGCTTAGTATCATACTACAATTCTTAAGAGTTCCCCATATTAACTATAGACTTCTAGAAGGCAGACTTTTATTTCTGTCCTTGTATCATAAGTATATAATATGGAATCTCAAACATTTTTTATTAAACCTTATGATTAAATCTTTATAGGGAACACTGAATGAGGAAATGTCCTCTACTAGTGGAGAGCTACAATGGTGCAATTTAGAGAGTTGTTTAGAACAGAGATTAGGTGACTTGCTCAGGGACATGCAATCATTATCTTTCCAAGGAGAAACTTGAACTCAGGGCTTTGTGTCTCTGAGATCAGCATTCAATTCACCATCCTAATCTGGACATAATAAGTATTTACTAAAATTAATCAATTTGGAGCCATTTGCTTTCTACCTTGGATCTCCCATCCAAAACTCAAGAGTTGCACCCCAAGTTATTGGTGATCCTATATGCCCCAAATACTTAGCATTTATTTTTATATATGGAAGGGTAAGGATTGCCTATGTAAAATATGAATGTCCACATAGGGTGTCGAAATAAATATATAGTGAATACATGTTTACATAGTTAGCTTATGGAAAGGCAACTGATAGAAATCTTTGTCCCTTTCTAAGGGACACTGTGATTCCTGTCTTGAAGATATTATGAAAAGTTGTCAAAAAGCTGGCAATTCTATTCTGAGGGTGAGAGTTCCAAACTAAAACTGTATTTCTCTGTCTTCCTAAATATTTCTGGCTAGGGGCATGACACTTTCTCTTATGGGTGGGTGGCTAGAATGGGTTCCTTACCTACACCTATACCAGCTTGTCCCATTCCCATCAAACACTGGTTATTAAAAAAATAGCCAATACTGAATAAACACATTTATTTAAGTAAATAGTAGACAGAAACTGGAAATATATAAGAATATAACAGAAAACATATAAATGGGAACATGATGAGATTTCAGTCAAGGAGAATCTCCAATCTCATGCAAATGGAAATTCTTCAAAGTCTTGGGAGGCAAGTTGAAAATCAAAAATATGCCGAGGAACCAACTTTCCTCACATGTTTTCAAAAAGTATTTCTCTTCCTTGGAATGGTTTAATAAAGATCTACAACTATGTGTATTTCAAAAAAGGAATGTAGAATATCTCTCTTATGTCATTATCTCTTACCAACTCTGCCCCCTCAGTAAGAAATTCTCTCCACAGAAAACTGGAACACTATTGCAATGTTGGTGGAGCTGTGAACTAATCTACCCTTTCTGGAGAGCAATTTGGAATCATGCCCAAAAAGCTATAAAAACTATGCATACTTTTTGATCCATTAATAGCACTGCTAGGTTTATATCTCAAATCCAAAAAAGGGAAAAGATCCTTACTAGCAGTATTGATTGTTGTGGCTAAGAATTAGAAATCAAAGGGATGCCCATCAATTGGGGAATGGTTAAACAAGCTATGATATATGATTGTAATGAAATATTATTATACTATAAGAAAGGCCAAAAAAGATGATTTCAGAAAAACCTGGATAGACTTACATGAATTGATGCATAGTGAATGAACAGAACCAGGAGAACATTGTGCACAATAAGAGCAAGATTATTTGATGAAGAACTGTGAATGATTTAGCTATTCTAAGGAATAAAGAACTAAGGATGAAGCATATTATCTTCCTCCAAAAAAAAGAGCTTATATTGTTTGAATACAAGCTATACAAGCTGAAGGATACTAGTTTTTCACTTTCTTTCTCTTTCTTTCTTTCATTTTTCCTTTTAAGTTTTCTTGTACAAAATGACTAATGTGGAAATGTTATGCATGATTGCACATGTATAACCTATAAATGCTTATCATCTCAGAGAGAGGGAAGTGAGGGAGGGAGGGACAGAATTTGAAACTCAAAACTTGAAATGAAAATGTTAAAAAATTTCCCTCCACAAAGAAATTTCTCATGCAATGTGACTTATATGTTTATCAGACTGCAGGGAGAGAGAGAGAGAAAGAGAGAGAGAGAGAGAGAGAGAGAGAGAGAGAGAGAGAGAGAGAGAGAGAGAGAGAGAGAGAGAATACATAGTAATATTGCAATTGGTAATCGTTTTTACAGCTGAATAAACTGAGGCAGAATTATGTGGCTTGCCCAGAGTCACACAGCTAGTAAATGTCTGAAACCAGATTTAAAAGTTCTTCCTGACTCTAGGCTCAAGCACTCTGATTATTGTGCCATCTAACTGTCCAAAAGAGAGTGTTATAGAGGTGTCAACCTCCATCTGGATGCCATTAAAGGGAGGAAGAACCCTAAATAATTCAAAATTAGCACTTTTGTGAATGCAGCAGATTTACCTTCCCAAGGTAGTATTATTTAGTAAAAAAAAAAAAAATAAAAAAATAAAAAAAAAAAAAAAGACTTGCATTTCTGGAGAACATGCTGATAGTACAAACTTCCTGAAATGTATGTTGGATGATAGAAAGGAGTCAGTATTATATTTTAAATGTCGTTAATTCCCCTGTGTATAAACATGAGCTGACTACAATTAGATGAATTTACTCTTTTACTGCACATTCCCTCTAATCCTGAATACAGTTGGACTTCTATTCATATATAGTATAACAAACCAATATTCCATTCAATGTTTACTCATTGCCTTCTAATTGTTTAGGTTACCAAGGAGATATTGAATCTTTTCATGTGAATGTAATGTCTCCTGGAGTATATTATGAAATCCTAATAAGCAAGGACTTTGCCTTCTCATCCTGTGTAAAGTTTTTCATCCTTGAGTCTACCTACAAGGGCTGATAAACCAAATCACAGATTTTCAGAGCCAGAAGGGATCTGAGAGGCTACCTAGTCTAATCCATTCCTTAACAAGAAATGCCTCACAACAATGTATTTGACATGTGGTCATCTAGTTTTGGCTCAAGATCTCCAAGCGAGGTGGATACCAGTATCTATTGAGGTAACCCATTCTACTTTTAGATAGTTCTAATGATTAAGCACTATTTCCTCCACTTCAGATCTAAATTTGCTTCTTTTGCTCATTTTAACTCATTGCTTGCTTATATTTGTAGACTCAGTGTTCAGCACAATGTAGGGCACTTTTCATAATTGCTTCTAGTGATGACCTCTGGGGCTAAGCACAAAGTCTAGACCCTCCTCCATATGATCAGTCTAGAATATTGATTCATCAATTGATTGAATATAACAGATAAGATAATCATAGAATCTCAGAGCTATAAAGGAACTCAAAGTTTATCAATCCAGATTTGAACAAGAAACACATTAACAATTTATTGGACATATTATCAAATGATCACAAGAGACCTTATGTCAACCTTTTTTAAAAAGCTATACTGAGTCAGGAAATAGAAACAAACAAGACCAACTCATCCCTTTTCCTGACAATATCTGAGAAGTGGGTAGTTCAAAAAGACCTTAAGACCTATAAGGTGTACTTTCAAGAAACTTTCTGTCCTATCTAACAACCTTTCATCCTGTCCTTTTCTGGAAACTTCCACATCTCATGCTTGCATTCCCTAGTTGGTTTAGGTAAGGCTCCAGCATTGGTGAACACCTAGTATCTGTCTGTAATATCAAAGAAAGAAATCAAGCAAATTGCCTGAAATCTTGCCTCCTTCCTAACAAATAGCCTTTAGATTTTTGCCCTAGTATAAATTGTGACCATGATCAAGCCACAATACAAGTTTTGACCATGATCCATGTTTGTATACACCTCTTTGAAGCAATTAGGAGAAAAGTTTTTGTGCCCTTTGTTATTGTTGTTCATTGTCTCATATGCCTTAATTTAAGCTCCATGAGGATGGGGCCATACCTTAGCTAAACTTTGTTCTTCAGTGCTTAGTATATCATTCAGTAGGTGCGTAATAAATATTTGTTGAATCATATATATATATATATATATATATATATATATATACATATATATATGTACATGATAATGAATTTTGAGAAGAATGATTGAGGTCAGAACTATGATTTGTTGAAGACAAAATGGGGAAGGAGAAAACTCCTTCAATTGAAAAATTATTTTATAAGCTATAATCTTGGAGAGTTGCTTGGAGTATTGAGAGGCTAAAAGACCTGGCCAGGATCCCATAATTAGTATGTTGTAGGCGACTTGAACCCAGATCTTCCTGATTTGAGACATTTTCCTTATCCAGAGAGCAGTTCTTTTTGCACTCTCAGAATCTTACTCTAGTATTGAATTATGAACCATAAAATGACACTTTCCCCTGATATTCTGCAGTTCCAAGGGTAATTTAAGATCACTTTTTTCAAAACTGCTGATTTGGGTTTTTCTATTTTTCCCCTGAGAGTACAAGTTTTTTTTAGGAATAAAAGTATTCAGTACATTTAATCAGAACCTTGTAAAAAAATCCAAAGGAAAATAAATCCTAGAGAATTTCTCAAGAAGAACCTTGAACAATACCTGAAAAAGAGATTTTTGAAAAAAAATCAATGACAAAACAATGAAAGTGCATATTTGCAGGTGTGTTCCTGTGTGAAAGTAATATACATCTAGGTATATATTTTCCTTAAGAGCATGATTGATTTCTTTTTCCTTAGAGTACAACTTAATGTCTTGGGAGGATCTCATGACAATGTTATTTCAAATCTCAGCAGATGGGGCCACATTAGGATGTCACTGGTGTGACAAGATGACAGCAATGCTAGGCCAGTAAGACCAAGTGACTGAGAATGGCAATCTTGGATCAAAACAAGGCTCTCCAGAGTCTGGGTTTGCATTTTAGGATTGAGGTGCTGGTAATATGTGCAAAAAATCGGTCTAGGGGGTAATAAAGCATCTTTGCAACTGTCTTTGGTACATGGCGTGCCTATATAAGGTTGACTGTGGCTTGGTAGGACAGAGAGGAAATAAATCGGTTCAGTTTAAAAATAAAATCAGAATCAGGTTGCTCACAAGTTAAAAATATGGAGGAGAACAACTGGGGAGGGAAATCAGAAAAGGCTTTGGATAAGAGATGCTATTTGAATTGAACATTACATTTTGGCTGTCCAAGGAAAAATTCCCCATTTATAGCAATGACCCTGTGGCTTATACTGCATCCTGTATCATCAAAAATCATTTGACTGATTATCTCCAGTGTAGGGACTATCTTTGACAATCTTTGTATCCTCAGCACTTGGTAAAGAGGTGCAAAATATTGTTGAAATTTTTTTAATTGTATCCAACTTTCAGTGACCCCATTTGAGGTTTTCTTGGCAGAGATAATGGAATGATTTGTCATTTCCATCTCCAGCTCATTTTACAGATGAGAAAACTGAGACAGAATTAAGTGACTTGCTCAGAGTCACATAGCTAGTGTCTGAGGCCAAATTTGAACAGTCTTTCTGATTGTAGAATCAATGCTCCACCCACTACACCACCTAGCTACATACATACTAGGTGCTTGATTAATGCTTATCCACTGACTTGTTGACTGACTAATATTGGGTTTGCACATATCCAATCAATAATCTGTGTTTATCAATGGTATAATACATTCTGCAATTTCTAACTCTGATCTTGTTTGCTCACACCAGCATTCCCCTGTGCCTTGAATGCCACCCTCTTTCTCATCCATCTGTTAAAATCTTACCCTTCCTTCAAAGACCAAACTAAATGTCACTATCTCCATTTAATTTTCTCTATAATTGGGAAATTACTTCTCTTTCTTCTGAATGTTAGTAATAAAGATAAAAGCTGATTTGTACAATACTTCATATGTATATACAAATATGTATATATACTATTGTGGGCAGCTGGGCGAAGAAGTGGAAAATGTATTGGATCTGAAGTCAGGAAGACTCATCTTCCTGAGTTCAAATCTGGCCTCAGACACTTCCTAGTTGTGTGACCCTAGGCAGCTTACTTAACCCTGTTTGCCTCAATTTCCTCATTTGTAAAATAAGTTGGAGAAGGAAATGACAAACCATTCCCAAATGGGTCACAAAGAGTCAGATATGACTGAAATGACTGAACAACAGAAGGTATATATCATTCAGTCCTCACAATAGTACTGAGAGCTTCTTGGGAAAACTCAATGAGTGTCTCATTTTTCTATTTGTACCTAGTACTGTGACTGGCTAATGAATGTTTATTCATTGAATTACTTTGGGCAAAATTATCTGGCCAAGGATATATTGATAAATGATTAATATTGACCCCAAAGTACATAAGGTTTAATCTGTATTAATGTTTTCTCATGACTTTTCTTAAATCTAGACAACCAACAAAACAATAACTCAAACCTTGATTTGTAGTGTTTATTTCTAAAGTGGAAATGCTCACACTGAAAATTTAACAATAGACTGTTCATCTGAGCTGACTCTAGCACCCCACTATTCCCATTTCATAGGTGAGGAAAATGATACTGAGAACCTTGATCATAATCACACAATTGGTGTCTGAAACAGAATTTGAATGCATATCTCTCTTGATTCCAAGTAAAACATGCTCTTCACTACACCATATTGCCTCTCAAATGTCATAGCAGTGAGCTTGTACTTCTAGGCAACTAAGTAAAATAAGTCTTAACCATCTTAGCATCAGGAAATAAAATTTATTTACTGAGTAGTTAAAATAAGTCATCTAGCACCATTATTGACTAACTACCATTCATTAACCATATGTTAATGGGGAGTTCACTCTTGGAGCTCAACACCCCAAATAGACATTAGGTGCTGCCTAATAAAAGGCCACCACATCAACCCCTAATGACTTAACAGCTCATCCTAGAAAACACATTAAGCCAAACGAGCTTTTAAATATTTAGAAATAATTATACCAATTCAGAGTTGTTCTTACCAAAATTACATCACATCAGTGTTCTTTTTTGACAAATCTAATAAAACATTTTTTTCTTAAAGAGAAAAACTATATAACAAAAAGACCCCCAACAAGTAAACAAAACATGAATCCTAAATATCTCAAACTTTAATATCTTCCAAGTCATTTTCTCCTTTTAGCAGAAATCTGGTGAATAGGGAAAGTAGGAAGGGGGAAGAAGAAAAAGATAATGAACTATCTTGATGATCTCCCCAAAAATGTACCCTTCAATAGTACTAACTCTGGCCTAGCTAATTCCCTATTAGAAACATCTCAGTGTAGCTGATCACTCTTCATGCTACCCATAAACCACTTTGGTTCTGGATAGTATTGTTGGGGGCAAAGGGAATCAATTGAAGAAAATGTGAATTGTCTCTTATTATAGAGTCTATTATCTCTTTTGGAATGTCATATTTTTCTGAGAAGAAACATTGCAACTCTGGAACAGAAAAACAAATTGTTTGAATTGAACCTAAAACTGACCCAGGAGGTCTGGTTTTGCTTAGGATAAACAACTTCCTTTTCTTTTCAACCCCATCATTTAATCAATCTCATAACTCACTGACACAGAAATTCCAACATTGAAGAATCATCGTTCTCATGCTGCAAGGGATCTCAGATGACATCTGGTCTAAGCCCCTCCTTTTACAGATGAGGAAACTGAGATTAAGGGGGTTAGCCATACAGGGAGAATGATAGACAAGGCAGATTTGAACCTAAGTCCTTTGATCAAATTTTCATTTAAGCAAATAGACCTGGGAAATTGTTTTGAAGACTTTAGTGTGAATTTCTTTAGTTCATCTTCTTCTTAGTCAGCAATGAGGATTGTCTGAAGGTCATAATCCTCTAAACAGTTAAGTGGGAGATAGGGTTGGGGGTACAGTGCAAGACACATTGTCTCCTTCAAAGTATTGACTAAACCCATAAATTCATAAATCAGCCAGAACCCTGGGGACCACCTAGTTTACTTTCAACCTCTGAGATGCCTCTGAAATCAGACAGTCCTCAGACCAGACTTCATTGGTCTTCAACTTGAGACTTTTGGGGTTTCCAAGGTGAGGAAGAACAGGAAATGGGGAACCCACTACTTTTTCCTGAGCTGAGGCTGCCTCCTAGGTAATGAACTTCCTCCTTACCTTCCCCCTTAAGACCTTGAAGATCATGTGCCTTCATATTTTCCATTCTATTGCTTTTTCCTTTACTATAAAGTATCTCTGCCCATTTCGTCACTTTTTGAAGTTAAGGGCAGGGTGTTGTAGCACATCCTGTGCTTTTATAGGTTTCCTAATGACTTGCTTAATTATTTGCTTTCTTTGGGCCAGATTTGCTTTTGAAAGATGCTGGCAGCTTCAGCTCTGAAAAAGCACTGGACTACTTTGCCAGATCCAGCAGCTTCAGAACCTTCATTCCCCAGTTCCCTGACCTCATGTAGACTTGAATTTAGATCTGTATTTGTATTTAATTTAGCCATTAGGTTGGTAGAGTACCTTCTCTCCTGAGAACTCCAGGTACAGGATAAGAAATTAACCACAACCTTCTCTATAGAAATGGATTGAGCTTTAATCCTCATTGTCTCATTTGGTGTTTCAAAGAGAGTCCTTGGATCTACACACCTTTCCCTCTTATAGGAGACTAGAGAGTCTGTGCATAGAATATGCAGACCCTCTGCTTTTCTTCCTTCTCTTCATTGTCCGTCATTCTACTAATAGGAATTAGTAGTAAACTACAGATTGTTAACATCTTCTCTAAGAGTGAGTAGAGGGGGGAAAAACAGTCATTAAGCAACTGGTAATAAATGTGACCACTCCAAGAGATTTGACAAGATCACAAATAAGATCACAAAGAATCAGACATGACTGAAATGAATGAAAAATGACAATAAAGGTGACAAAATGGAACTCAGATATTTTCAAAAATGACTTTTTAGAACTGCCTTATTTTTTTAACTATAGAAATATTTAATTTGTTTTTCTAACTTCATACAATGGTAGCTTTTACCAGTCTTTTTTTTGGGGCAATGTTTTGAGTTTTACAATTTTTCTTCATCTTCCCCCAACAGAAAGCAATCTGATATAAGTTTTACATTTGTAATCATAATGTCTTATTTTATAAAGGCAGAAAAGTCCCCTTTAATGATACATTATTTACTTTTTTAGATAAATCAAGGATAGATAGTTTATAAGTTCCTTTCAAGCTCTTAACCTCAGGATCCTAAGTTACATGTTTTATAGCAATAATTCAAAGCCTCCAGTGGTCAGTAGCCCACAGGAGCTTTTCAAATTTTCAAACTTTGCCTAGAGTACTCAAATACCTAGCTTGTCCTAGCTTGGATGAAAATGCAGAGAAGAAAGAAACCTCAACCCAACACATTTTCCACTAAAGTGGGTAATAGGATTTAAAGTTAACTAAAGAATCTAAGGTCTGGTGAGATCTTACCCAACCACTCCCTTTAACCAATAGGTACTTTACCCAAATCATCATTGTTTGGACTCAAATTACAGGTCATTTGAATACTAGTGTCTCTCAACTATATCTTGGCTGCCTCTCAATGGCTCTGGTAAAATTTGACAGGTCAAAAGGTTAAAATCATTAACTAAAATCTTACAGGAAAATATAACTGTCAGGAAATCATAAGATCATAGAACTATACCTAGAAATCATCTAATTAACCCCTCTCTCAGCTTATAAATAAGGAAAACGAGGCCTGTGGAAATTAAATAACCTGCCTGATGTCACACTGGTTGTAAAATCACAAAAGTAGAATCTGAACCAGCACTCCAAAATTCATATTCTTTCCACCT
Source organism: Macrotis lagotis (assembly GCF_037893015.1). Classification (NCBI taxonomy): domain Eukaryota; kingdom Metazoa; phylum Chordata; class Mammalia; order Peramelemorphia; family Peramelidae; genus Macrotis; species Macrotis lagotis. The sequence continues at coordinate 115,890,646 of NC_133659.1, forward strand.
ACTATGTTTCATACCTAGGTTGGTCCATCAACCTCATCTCTACCACTACTCACTTTATAATATTGAATAAGTCACATCATTTTCTGTGGTACAATGGAAAAGAACCCTAGTTTTGAAGTCAGAGGACTTTAAGTCCCAACTCTGACATTTACTACCTATGTCATTTTAGGTTTAGCATCTGTGACTTTAGTTTCCTCATTTGTGAATGAGGGAATTGATCTAGATGACCATTGAGATCCCTTTCAATTCTGAATCTATAGATTGTCTTTGGGTCTCAGTTTCTACTTTCAAGTAATGAAAGTCAAACTACATTATCTCCAGGGTTCCTCCAGTTTCCAAATTCTGTCATAAAAGTTATAGATGAATAATCCACATTTAATCTGAATCCATTTAACATAAGGATAGTTAAACTTGAATGCAGCACAACTTTAATACCAAGAATTGAGAACTATCTTTTTAAAAAAAATTTTGATGACTGAATTTATATTAATTATGGATAATAGCTTTTCAGAAGCATCTGTTAATTCAATTCAACAAGCTTGTATTAAGTATCTATTATATGTAAGACAGGAGAAGCAGCATGAGGAGTATATAGAGAGACCATCTGAAACATACTGACTGTGATGCTAGGCAAGGCATTTAACTTTTTTTAATACTCTAGATCACTCTTTAAGACTATTACTTATAGAGAAGATGTTAAACTACTGAGAAATGGAGTTTCACAGTTGATTATTTCCTAAATCAAGAAAATCATGTCCAGACCCTATCCTATGTATGACACCATATTATTTTCAACCCCATTTTGTTTGCCAACAAATTAAGGAACTAAAATGGGAAGAATATTAACACTTGTCTCTTCAAAGTCACTTCCTTCCTTCATACATTCAACACACACTTATTATTTTGTGTACAGAACATAATTCTAGGCAAAGGAGGGTGGAGACATAAATTTTATATAGATAGGTACCTGTCCTCATGGAATTCATAGTCAAGTTTCCCATTACTCACCCCTCTTCTCAACCCTTAGAATATTGCTTTGCTCACAGTAACCACCTAATAATTGCTAATTAAAAGAATTTTCATTTTCATTCCTTTCCCTCAGCTTTGTAATTTTAGATTTATCCTTGACTTCATCCATTCTTACATTTGATCAGTAGCCAAGTCTTACTCACTTAATTTCTATATCTCTTGAGGATATAACCCCTTTCTCTTTACTGGTGGACATTAGTTAGGCCCTCATTATGTTTTACCTAAAAGGTCATAAAATCTCCTCATTGGTTTCTCTGATCCCAACATTCTCTGCTCTCCAGACCATCCCTTATGCTGCTGCCAAATCACTTTTCCTAAAATATAAGCAATAGAATATCATTCCCCTGCTCAAGAATCATCATTGGTTTCCTATGGTCCTCAGGATAAACAATAAACTTCTCAATTAAGTATTTAAACCCTTCACTAGTTGACTCAAAGCTATCTTTCTAAACTTATTTTACATTACTACCTCTCATGTATTCCCCATTCCAGCTAAAAGGTCTACTTCTCTTTGCTTGTATGTAGCTCCATTTCTTGCTTATATGGTTTTGCTCAGGCTGTTATCCATGATCAAAATGTTTTTCATTATCTTTTCTACCTATGGGTCTTTCACTCCCTCTTCAAAGCTCAGTTTATGCACCATCTCCTAAATGAAGTTTTTTTCTCAACTTGTACCCAAACTTCCTTATTAGAGTTCTCTACCCTCCCTTCCCAACTCTAGAAATTATGTTGTATCTACTTCAAATTGATATGAATATATTTTTGTATATTTGTTGACTCACCCTTCACCCCTCAGGATATAATTTCCTTCAGATGTATTTCATATAAGGGCAGGCCTTTTCCCTCTGATTCTTATTAAGGGTAGCTATTTGGTACAATGGATAAAGTGCTAAATTTGGAATACAGAGGACTACAGATTAAATATGACTTCATATACTTGACTAGTTCAGCTGGGCAAGTTGGATAATTCTATTTGCCTCAGTTTACTTATCTGTAAAATGAGCTGGATAAGGAAATGCAAAACCACTCTAGAATATTTGCCAAGAAAACCTCAAATGGGGTCACAAAGAGTCAGACAAGACAAAACAACTTTGACCCTTCTTTGGACCTTAACTTTTCCAAATGTAAAATAAGAGGATTAAATTATAATGTCTGAGAACCTTTCCACCTCTCCAGTTGGAATCCTAAACCTTATTTTTTGTCTTTGTCTTCCTAGTGCCAAGGCTAGAGTCTGATACATAGAATGCATACTATAAGTGCTTGCTGAATTAAATTCATTCCCTAATCTATAAAATGGAAATGAAAAAATGCATTGTTAATTAAGTAAAACCTAATCTTTATAACTAAAATAATTTCTCTGTGTTTTTCCCCCCTTTATTTTTCCTTTAGAAACTGACTGATGATTGTGGAGGCAAATTTAGACTCCAATTCACTTTTCAACAGGAAGCCCCATTTGATTTTTTCCTCTCACTGTTACCCTGGGGGAATGGAGGGTGAATGGGGCAATTCAGGGGAGTGGTTGGGTCTTTTCTACACTTCTAATTCCAACAGAAAACTGTTTTTTTTTTCTCTTAAGTGATGAGAGGTAAATAAATCCTCAGCATCAATATTTGTTTTATTAGGAGTCCTGCTACATTTTAAGGATAAATCTTATAAAAAGTTTGGATACCCCCCACTTTCTCCTTCTTCCTTCCTCTTTCTGCTTTTATTTTTATGATTTTATACAGTTTGCTTTCTAGTTGAATGTGACACCTAATAGACATCTACTGATTGCATCCAATTAAGAACCATTATGTTCTTTGGTTACTTTCTGCTTGGAAGTGGGCTTATTGATCTGGCAGGCTTTTCCTCTGTAGAAACATAAATAACAGGTCACTTAATTCCACATTAAACTCATTTCTTTAAGACCTAGTGAAAAGGTCTGTTTAAAGAATGAAGCAGACAAAGTGGGAGGAGGAGAGATACAGGCACTCCAAAAGAGGGAGGAAAGGCTATCTATCTATCTCCTCCCCTTTTCCTAAAACAAGAAACAATTACAATAAACTTGACCCTTTGATTCTATTGATTCAACTTGGGTCTTTTATTAAAAACTATTTTTGACAGAGGGTAGTGTCAGATTGAAGGGGAAGATAAGTTTGTGAATAGGCTTAATATCAATAGTGAAGAAAAGAGATGGGTATTTCAATCAGAAATCATGCTCTCCCATCTGATTTTCCCATTTCTGCTGATCATCCTTTCAGACAGAGAGAGCCAAGAGGTGACCAAGGCACAGGTACCTTTTACTATGAATATTTAATAGTCCAAGTATCCCTTTTTTCACTCAGATCTGTATGCTGACTGAGGGTTTCTTCAGGATGAGTCCTCAGTTGACTGATGCATACAAAACACCTCTCTGAACAAAAGGCATTCAAGATTAGCAGAAGACAAGACAACCTACTTTAGTTTCTGTGCCTGGTACCTGGGGTATCAATGGAGATAAAACCCTGAGTGACAGGGAAGTCTAATACAGAATAACACGATTTATTGTTCTCCCATTGACGGTAGGAATAATGAGAAAGTTAACAAGTCACGGTAATGTCATGGGCGGCTGTGAAACTGGGAGAACTCAAGGATCAGAAAGTAACATGAAACAAGAAGGAAAATAAAGATAATATTGGGTTACAAGGCCATTCTCGAATTGTACTGAAACGCATCCCATCCCCTCAGAGGGGGCATGTTTTTGACAATGAAGACAATAGGAAGAAACTGGCGGCTGAAACAATATCACTATTTTCTTTTACTACAATCCGTAATGTGAACTTCTTAGAAGACACCTTCTTTCACCACAGCTTTGTCAGAGAGTCTATTTAGAAGCTGGAGACCAAAGTTGTATTCTTACTGAGGGACGCCCAGGAAGCCAAGGAGCAGGCTTCTCCCAGCCAAGGCCCTGACAACCTGCTTAAAAGGATGGAAGCACTTACAGAGAAGAAACAGAAGCAAAGATAGGAGGGAGGAGAGATGCTAGAGAGAGAAAATGTGAAGTTGTGAAGGAAAAAGAGAAGAAAGGTGTAGGACTGGCAGAAGGGGCAGGAGCAGAGCCCAGGGGGCAAAGGCTAAGGGAGCAGGAGGAGAAGGGAAGGTTAGTCAGAATACATTATCCTCTAACTATGTCAGACAAATGCTAAGCTAACCACTGGGAAAAATAAGAAAAGCAAAAACAGAGTTCCCACCCTCAAGAAGTTAGAATTATAATGGTGGGGATGACAAGCAAATAACTATATTTATCTAAGATATTTGCAAGGTAAACTGAAGATAACCTTAGAGGGAAAGAACATAGCAGAATTGGGGTTATGGTCACAGTTCCTTTGGCTCCAAAGATAGCTTGCATGGCATTGTACCATAAGACATTTTCAAAGCTTACCAAGCCTTGGGTAATCCACCCTAAACCAGAGAAGTACAGGTAATTGTTATTTTATAACTGTCCATTAAAAACAAGGGATCCTGTTGGGAAGAGAATATTTTTAAGATGCTGGTGTTTGAGAATGGGATTTGAATTTCTGGACCACAGAATTATAAAGAAAGAAGTAACAGACACCTACCCAGGGATGGAGTATATCCAACAAAAGCTTATTGAGATATATTGTCCAGAGTCTTGCAAATCTAATCCAAAGAACTTTTATCTGAAAGAAAGGGGAGAGGAGAAAACTACCTATCCACCAACCTTGTTATCATAGAGACAAATGTGTGCTACAGTCAGCTACAAACATCTTGGGAGCTTTTTAAATGTTCAGTGTGAAGCATTTATACTCAAGAGTTAGCAAACACTACAAGGCAAGTTTTGATCTATTGTTTTATTAACTAATCTAAACTTAAGAAAGTGATAGGAAAAATGTAAGCAATGCAGATTATCATATAGACATTCCCCCACATTCCCCACCCCCAAGACGGTTGTTAAACTTTTACCAGCATATCCCTGAATATAGACTACTTAGGTAGAAAGAAAAATAACAGTTGAGACATGTAAGACCTCACAGGAGAAAAAAATCTAACGTATGAGCGAGTAATGAAACCTTAAACCTTAAATGTTTACACAAATTTAAAATGTGTAAGCAAGGAGGCAAACTTGACAAGAGGTATTTTTGAACCATTAAGGTTCAAAACCATGACTGGTATATGGTTCTGGATGGGTATCCATAGTATACCTTTTGATATTTTACTCAAAACAAATATAATAGGTAAAATGCATGGAGATGGGGAGAGAGAAAATTGTTTTTAAGAAGATATATTGAGGGGAGGCTAGGTGGCTCAGTGGATAGAGCACCGGCCCTGGAGTCAGGAGGGAAAGATTTTTGGCAAATAGTAATGAATATAGAAACAGAATCAATTCTCTGATTCAGAGAGTGCTACAGACCACCTAGATAGAAAGAGTAAATAGATGAAGAATTTAGCAAACAGAGAATAAATTTATAATAGCGATGGTTAACCTTGATTTTTTTGGATAGATATTAGAGCACTCCTTTAGCCCAAAGATGATGGATAATAGTTCATTCTATGCCTTCATGATATTTTCATCTTTCAAAAGGTAGAGGAACCAACAAAGGAAGTTCTATATCTGTTCCTCACTAACACTAACATTAACTCATTTTTAGTGTGTAAGTGATATATATTATCTGGGACAGTAACCCATCTTTCCCAAAATGTTCAGTAGAGAAACAAAGGAAAACAAAAGCCTATATTCTGACATAAACCCTTGATTTTTTAAAGAGTAGATTTTAAAGGATCCAGAGTAGGAGTATGCTTGTACAATTGATTGTAAAATTTTCATTATTATTTGTGTCTTGGAAATCAGCAAAATTTATAAATAAGATTTTGATTTATTGTTTGATAGATTATCTAGACTAAAGAAAGGAATGGAAAAATGAAAATAATGCAGATTAATTTTAAGAGTGTGCAGTAAGTACATTTTTCCCTCAGAGGTCCAGTTGTTCAACATTTAGACGCATACTCTTGGTCAAGAGAAAAGATAATGAAGAGAATGATTTGTATTTTCAGGGAACTCAACAAACTAAAAGATATTTTGGAAGGATATAAAGAATGTCACAATAAAGGAAGATAACAAAATCTAAGTGTGCTATGGGATTGGCTTTATGAATACACTTGTGTCAGGATAGTTAAGCCACAAGAGCTGTACATATAAAGAACAAAGGGAAGGATAAAAAATAGTATTATTTAGTTTTTGGTTCTAGGTTTTATTTGGAGGAAGATGATGAGGATCAAAGAAAGAATGAACTTCTGGGGTAAATTGGATATAGTTCATGACCTCAGGAACTAGTGGACTCTTCCTCATTAGAGATTTTCAAGGAAAGGGTTCATTTCCCATCTCCATGAATTTGCAATGGTTGTCTCCCATATATATAATATTCTTCCTTTTGAACCCCACCTATTAGAATTCTTGGATTTGCATAAGACTCAATGCAAGTGCCACCTTCTCCTTATCCAATCTCCCTAGCTGTTAAATTTTTGACTTCTATGATTACCTCTATCAATTCTGTATTTGTCTTGGATATTCCAGTTCATGTATACATTGTCTTTTCTGACTTTCTTCACATCTCTGGCACTCAATTAGGACTTAATAAAATGCTTCTGGATTGATTGGTTAGATGACCACTTATTGAATTTGGCCTATAAGGGTTTCTTGAGTATGTAAAAGTATTGGACTATATAGTCTCTGATATCCCTTTCAACTCTGAACTTCTATGGATCTTATTCCTCACCTTCCACTAATTCTTCTTCTCCTTTATTTCTTGTTTTCAGTCCCCTTTCATCTTCCTGTCTCTTCAGTCCTTTTCCTTAGTCTTTCTATCTTAAGTCTTAAAAATCTTAATATTGTCTATGATCTACTGGGTTTTAAAAATGAGGAATTTTAAAGTGGTATCCTGAACAAAAATATCCTTTGTAAAAGTGTGACTTTTTTGCACTCCAACTATGTCTCGTGGAATCCCTAATCCTGATGAAAATAATAATCACATAGTTAAAATAATATCAGTATTGTGGACAGATTTTTCTCTACCATAGATAACTTGAGTTACAGTGAATTCAATTATCAAGAAATAAACACTATCCTCTCAGAAATCTTTGGGTCACCTGGAAGATGCTTGCATTCCACCCTCTATTCAAATTGACTAGAGTTAATATCCTAGAGCACTTAGCATCAAAGAATTTCAGTGTTGGAAGAGATCTCAGAGATAGGCTACCAAGTTTAGCCTGTACCTGAAGAATGCATCCAACAAAAGGGCATCTAGCCTTTGCTTGATGTCGACTTGATGTAGGGGAAGTCTATTTTGTCTTAAACAGCACATTCTACTTTCAATTTACTCTAGTCAAATACTTGGACTTGCATGAACTGATACAAAGTGAAATGAGCAGAATCTTGAGAACATTGTATATAGTAAAAGCAGCATTATAGGATGATCAACTGTGGATGACTAAGCTATTATCAGAAATGCAATGGTCCAAGACAATTCTGAAGGACTATCCATCTCCGCATGAAAGAACTGATGGAGTTTGAATACCAATTAAAGCATACTTTTTTCTTTACTTTTCTTATTTTTCTTGTTTATTTTTGTCTGTTTTCTTTCACAACATGACTCACATGGAAATATGTTTTGCATGATTGTACATGCATAACCTTTTCAATTAGGGAAGAAGAAGAGGGAGAGAGGGAAAGAATTTGAGCCTCAAAATTTTGTAAATAACAAATGTTAAAATCATTTTTACATGTGATTGGAGAAACTAAAATATTAAATTAAAAAGAAATTAATCCTGACATGAAATCTCATTTTTCCTCTCTGCAACTTACAATTTTTGATTTTCCCAAATAGCTTTGTCTTCTCTTCCCATTTTTGAAAATCAGATAATTTACCCTTCCTCACTATTCAGCTATCCATGATCTTTCAAATATCATTGACTAAAAAAATAACATATTTAAGTTTTTTCATATATTAGGATGTAATTAATATGAACCTAGTGACTTGAACTCACTAAGTATAATAATATTCAAGTATGCTAATGTGTTTTCTACCTATCTTCCCACTTATCTTGGTCATTTACTTATTACTAGTCATTTTGGTTCTGTCCTTTATAGTCCAAAGCCACTTCTCCATAGCAGAGAAAATAATTAAAATAATAATTGAGAAGCTTTATTTTCTCTCCATTATCTATTATCAATACCTCATCAAGATCAGTCTGTATTTGCTTTATATATTTTTTTGTATTTATGTCTGTGCTGTGTCCCCCCATTATAATATAAGCAACTTGAAGGCTGGTGCTATTTTTATTTTTACCTTTATTTCTCCAGCATTTTATACACTATATTGTTAATGAGATCTGTGATTTTATTGGTTTAAGGAGTTCTTAATGAAGAGACTCCCTGGATCAAGACAAATCAGAATGTTCTCTAGACTTATAGTTTAGAAACTTACTTGGAGCACTAAAAGTTTAAACAACTTGCCCATGATTGAATAGACCGAATATATCTGAGATAGGACTCGAACACAGATTTTTCTGACTCTGAGGCCACATCTCTGACCTCTCTATGTGATTGCTGCCCCTCACATGATGAATACAAATAGATACTTAATAAACATTTATTAAACAGCAATCTAGGGGTAGCTAGGTGGTGCAGTGGATAGAGCACCAGCCCTGGAGTCAGGAGTACCTGAGATCAAATCTGGCCTCAGACACTTAATACTTATCTAGCTGTGTGGCCTTGGGCAAGCCACTTAACTGCATTGCCTTCTAAAAACATATAAAAAATCTAAAAGCAATATTATAAGACAAATACTAGACTGTCCTAGACAAGTAACTTGAAAACAGTAAACAATGAATAAATAGGTATAAATTTTTTTGTCACTAAGTACATTTGAAGAGGATAGAAATTGATTGGTGAGCAATGGGAAGGCTAAGCTATTACCATCAGAGGCTGTATGGTCTCTCACCTGATGAATTAAGGAGGACCTTCTGAAGGAAGTATGTTTTTTAGAAGATTCAGATTGCTTTGAAGTAAATAGAGTGAAGAGGGAGGAAAAGAAGAAAAACAAGATCCCTACTCCATTGTTTTTATACTTTCCCATCCCCTTTGAATTTGAAGCTCTGCCTCTGTCCATCACACCCTTCTTGCTATGAAGGTGCATGGTTAGTTTTGTGTTGTTTCATTAGTTTTCTTGAAGTTTCCTAGAGAGAGACCAAAGAAATGTACAACCCAGGGAACACCTGCTATTTGACCATAAACCATTAATAAGAAGCTCCTAGAGATGCTAATTAAATAACTCAAACTTTATAAGAGGGAGCAAGTCCTTTACCACACTCATTTTTTTTCCTCTAGGATTTGATACCAAATCAGAATGTATGGATTTTGTACTCAGGTGTTTTCAAAAGAGATCATAAGATATTGGAGGTTATGTGAGTTCAAGCTAGGTTGTTTTGGCCAGATGGCCTCTCCAGCGTGGTCAGAGAAAACTTGCCCTTTTCTGAGTGCTCTGAGTCCTCTACAATGCCAACCATCCTCTTTGACATTGTCTGCCCTAACAGTGGGGAAGAAAGGAGGCACTCAAACCATTGCCCAATCTATTAATTCAGGAACATGCCTAGATGTTATTTCTCCAACTGGGAATAAAGGGAGAGTTTGGAGGTGAGGACACAGCAACTTAGCTTTAGACTTCTAAAGACCTGGGGTCAGGACCTGGGTTTTAAGTCCAGACTTGTCATATGTGCACCATATGACTTTGGGCGAGGTGCTTCACTTCTTTAATTATATTTGTATTATCTATAGGTTTGTTGTAAAGATCAAATTATAAAATGTAAGTGAGATCTCCTTGTAAACTTTAAAACACTATACAGCTGTATAATATTACCATCAATTTAGGAGCAACAAATTTCAGATTGTGATGGGTTGTTGCTTTCATATTTCCTAAAAACTACTTTCTTGAAGAGAAAGACATTCTTTTTATTATACACCTTGATCTTTTTCTCTATCCCCTCCCTCCCTTTTTCCTTTCCCTTCTTTCTCTCAATTTCTCCCTCTTCCTTTCATCCTTTGTTCTTTTTCTATCCTTTCCTCCCTTCCTTTCCCTCTTTCCTTCCTCCCCCACTTTCCTTCCTTCCTTCCTTCCTTCCTTCCTTCCTTCCTTCCTTCCTTCCTTCCTTCCTTCCTCCCTTCCTTCTCTTTAGACTTTTCTTTATTCTATCTTTTTTCTTATTGCTTTATTTGGTGAATGGAAAGTTTAAATTTCACAGAATAGTAAAGGTTTAGAGTTGGAAGCAATTTTACAATCTAACCTCTAACAAAGAAAAAATTCTCTCTCTCTCTCTCTCTCTCTCTCTCTCTCTCTCTCTCTCTCTCTCTCTCTCTCTCTCTCTCTCTCTCCTCTCTCCTCTCTCCTCTCTCCTTTCTCTCTTCCTCTCCCTCCCTTTCCCTTTTCTTCCTCTTATTTTTCCTCTTTTTTTTGTCTCTCTGCCTTTGTTTACATCTATCTTTCTCCATCTGTCTGTCTCTTAATCTCTGTCTTCAATCACCCTTGATACCATTACCTAGTCCCTGTTTGAAGACTAGTGATAGACAGTTCGCTAACTCAGGAGGCAGTCCATTCGGTTTTTCAGATATCTCTGGTTGTTAGGAAGTTCTTCCTTAAACCAAAATATTTTTTCTGTAACTTTTATCCATTACTTCTGATTCTAACTTTGGTAACAGAACTCCACTCCCTCTTTTATGTAATAGTTATTCAATTATTTGAACAGAACTGGTCTGTCTCCCTTAAGTCTTCTCTTTTCTGGGTTAAATATCTCCAATTTATTTGACCATGTCTATATTTCCAAACTCGTCATCATTCTGATATTTCTTTGTGATTTTGCTGAAATGGGAATTTTTTTCAATGAATGCAGCTCTATCATGAGCCATAACTTAGTAAATAGGCCTGTGACTCACAGAGCTTATGACTTACTTTCTATCACATGGTTGATAAGTATCAGAGGTAAGATCTGAATCCAAGGCTTTCTTCTGTAAGTCTACCCTGGTCCATTAAACCATGCTATCTCTAGCTCTGTTAATATGTCATGGCTGGAAGTGATTCTGTTGTCATAGCTGTGGTCTGACCAAGCAGAATATATTTAAAGTATTACATTTTATGATATTAATGCCACCATTCTATTAATATTATCAAAGATAGCACTGACTTTAATGGTTACCATGTCACCTAGTTGATCATATTGATACATATTGAATTGTGAAAGATTCATAATTTGCTTTAAATAAAATATCCTGTTATTCCTTACCTCATCCAATCTGTGCTTATACCCTTGAGTGGAACCCAATGTAGGATTATATTTACCCCTATGAAATATTAGCTTGTTAGTTTGGGCTCTTCATTACAGCCAATTAAGATCTTTTTCAGTCTTTTTCATTCAACTTATTCAACATCTGTTCCAACTATGAATCATTTGGAAATTTGATAAGGATGGCTTCTATAAATTATTAAGAAAAGTAATAAACAGATTAGAGTTGTCAAAATGAGTTTATCAATCACCTTCTATATTTCAGGCACTATGATAAGTTCTGGGGAAACAAAGAAAGGAAAAAAAAAGTAGTGTCATTTCTCAAGAAGCTCACAGTCTAATAAGGAGATAAGATTCAAATAGTTATATACAAACATAATTTAGTCAGTATAAATCAGAGATGCTCTTAGGGTAAGCAACAAGATTGAGAAGAATTAGGGAAAGCTTATTATAGAAGGTAGGACTTTAGCTGAGACTTTTAAATAGCTAGAGAAGATGGTGAAGGTCAGGACAGAGGTTAGAGTTTAACAAATAGATCTAAGAATCATTTGCATAGAGATGATAAATTAATCTAGGGGCGCTAATGAGTTAACCAAGTGAACTAGTATAGAGACAGAGAAAAGAGGAATATACAGGATAGAGTCTTGAGGGAAATCAAGGTTAATGAGTATGACTTAAATAAAGAAAATGTAAGTGGCGATGGAGGAGACAACCTGCTAGAAAATATGGGATGAATTAAGATTATTTAGATATGTGAAAGAATTTTTTTTGGCAACCAGAAGAGCTATTTCCTAATGCAAGACAGAAATTAAGGAGGTATAAGTAGTGGAAACTATCATGAAATGAGGAAAAGAGAAGAGGGAACTTATGTGAATAGTCTAATTTTTTCAGTGAAATATGATTCAAGGTTCTCAGCTAAGAGAAGGGAGTAGGAAAAGTCACTGAAGATTTGAGAAGAAAAGGTTTGGAAAAAGAACTATGGTAAGTGAAATAGTGAGTTCTTAGGGAGGATTGCCTTGCTGCAGTGAGGACCTAATTGATATTATGTACCATGATTGCAATGGATCCAGGAAGCAGAGTTTTGTGCTTCTAAGAGTCTTCATAGGGATGTCTCAAGTGGAGGACCCCATATGTTTTCCCTTGCCCTTATGATGTTTAACATTCTTAGCAAGACTCTGAAGAAATGAAAATATATATAGCATGCTTATTAAATCTGAAGATTATATAAACTTGAGAGGAATAGTTTAAGATATTCAATGACAGTCTGAAACCAAAGTAGAAAGAACATAGTCATATATAGATTCAAATGTTGCTCCTGAAGTTTACTACCTTTGTTATTTTGGATAAGTCACTTAAATTCTCTTCGTCTATTTTCTCATCTGTAAAACCAGATAATCAGGACTAGATGGTCTCTGAAAACTCTAAAATCCCTTCCAGTTATTGACCTGGACTGTCCTGTACTGACAATATGAACAGATATACATATGCTCTATGATGCTAAGATTTTTATAGACTGGAACATTGAGTCAAACTTAGCAAGATAAAATGCAATAGAGATACAATCACATAATCTAAGATAATATGAGCAGATATTTTATGATTCTGAGACTTTAATAGATTAGAACACTGGCCTAAATATATTAAGATAAAATATAATAAGGATAAATGTAAAATATAAACTTTGGGTTAAAAATAAGTTTTCACATTTTCCAAATGAGAGAAGGCATATCATTGTTAGTAAATCAGAAGAAAATCTAGAGATTATAATACCATAGAAGCTCAACTCATATTCAAATGGATTTGATCTCATAAATTTGTCAATACCTTCCATTGATTAAGATTATGATCTATTTATGCTCTTTCATTCTGTGAGATTTGTTCATTTTCTCTCAAAATATCACCAACAGAGGATTTACCAAGCAAGCTCACCAAACTATAATGTTATAGTAAACAAATCAACACCCAGAGCAACTAATATAATCTAAGGCTATGATTGTTCCACTCTTCTCTGCCCTAGTCAAATCACACTGTAACATTGTGATAAATCCTGGATGCCACATTTTAGGAAATTAAAGAATATATATGGGAGGAGAACTTCCTGTGGAGAAGGGCTCCAAGATTGACTGAAGGAACTGGTGACCATGTAGCCAGGAGAAAATTTAAATAAACTCCAGTGATTCCCTATTACCTCCAAAATTAAATACAAAATATTCTGTTTGACATCAAAAGTTCTTCATAACTTAGTCTCCACCTAATTTTCCAGTCTTCTTATGCCTTATTCCTCTCCACATAGTCTTTGAAAACTAACTCCTGCCTCTTGGCTATTCCACAAACAGAATATTTAATCTCTTGGCTCTGGGAATTTTCTCTGGCTGTTCCCTATATCTGGGAACACTCCATCCTCATCACCATACCTTTCCTGATTTCCTTTAAATCCTAATTAGAATCCCATCTTCTACATGAAGCCTTTCCCAACTCTTCTTAACTCTTGTGCCTTCCCTTCTCTTAATTATTTCCCATTTATGCTGCATTCTTGTTTGTACATATTTGTTTGCTGTTTGTCCCCCCCCCCACTCCACATTAGATTGTGAACTCCTTCAGGGATTATCTTTTGCCTCTTTTTGTAACCCCCAACACTTAGCACAAAGAAGATGCTTAATAAATGTTGTTTGATTGATTGCAGGAAAATGAAATAGTTATCTCCAAATATTTACAATCTTTTCACATGGAAGAGGGATTAGTTCTATTCCAGAAGGAATAAATAGAAGCAAATGATAAAAGTTGCAGCAATGAAAATTTCAAATCTATATAACAGCTTTGCCATTTACTTTTTTGATAAGGATTAGTATTTAAAAAGTGCTTTCAGATTTACAGAGCATCCCTATGTTAATCCTGTGATGCCAATAATATGAATTTTTAAAAATTTTATTTTATCCACACTTAGGAAGATTAGACCTATATAGAAAACTTCTTTGGTGGAAACTCTTCTTTTTAGTACCTATGGGTAATTAGCCTGCAACTTATTGTCTTAGAGAATTGCTTGAAGCACTGAAAGGTTAAGAGAGTTTAAGAAAGCTCATGATAATAAAATTAATATGTGTCTTGAAGGTGAGTCTTGAACCCATGTCTTTTGATCATTGATAATATTATCTATTTCCATTTTATAATAGAAGAAACTTGTCCATTGTTACATAAGAATCAGAACTTTTACTTGAATTCAGATCTCCTGATGTTGTTTTCACTCCCATGAGTTGTCTTGTGATCCAGGTTGTGCTGGAGTCAGCTCTAACCCATTCAGGAGAGCCCATAGTTAAATTTTTAGTGTGACCATATATATCTCACAAAGCAGCAGTTTTCACAAATCGGGGATTATTTGTTTTCTTGTTGATTATCTAAACTTAAGAAAGTATTAATAATGTAGATTAAATTTAAAAGCCTGTGTGTATATAACTCCAGTTAAACAGTTACTGCATACCCAGGTGTGGCTCAATAAACATTGCTTAAACTTAGCAGGGATGTAATAGAAGACTCAGGGAACAAAATTATTCTAAGACAGGAATCTTAGTAATGCTAATAATAATAACAGTAATAATAATAATTAATAATGATAATAACAGGCATTTGCAAAGTGCCTTACACACATCATCTCATTCCAACCTCACAAGATCTCTGTTCACAATCTTAGATATCTTCTAAATAAAGGTTCTATCATAAATTCAGATGGAATCTATAGGAGGTCACTCATAGAAAGTTGAGAATGATATACATACATATATATATATTATATATAATGTTTGTATATATTTTTTTCTCTGAGACCAGTGGCATGGAAGATAGTCAACAAACTCTCAATATACTGTCCCCCAGTATCATTGTCAGAGACAGAATTCTGAGCTGGAAGGACCAATGGAAACATTTCCCATTTGTCTTTGTTCTCAGCAGATGTAATGCCAACAACAAATACAAGCAATGCTCTTGGTCCAGATATTAGCTCCAGCTGTTGAGATGGAAGAAGCAGAAAAAATTAGACATACCCTGGGGTATAGCTTTGCTATAGGAAGTAATTCCAGATTAGGAAACGGTATCTTAATATTCCCTATATGTGAAAAAAAATCCTAGCATCTTTATCAGGAGCAGTCTTCACCAAAAGGCACCGGATTCTCTTTAAGTCACAATGAAGACACACATATATAAATGCATTTATATGTATATATATACATATATATATGCTTACATGCATATACTTACATACATGCACCATAGTAATTAATTAAAAAAATAAGACATAGAGCAAACATCTTCCCTAGGATACTACATTAGTATTGTTCATCAATGCTACACTTGCAAGCCCTTTGACCTCGTGGACTCAGAACTCTGCCAATTTTTCTGAGCTTGCAATACTTGCTCAGTCTTCCTTTATCTTAGCTGACATCTCTGGACTTGACCCTTTGGCCCCCTAGATTTATAGCAATTGTATTCTTTCTTAGGGATTCCTTCATTAGGGAAGCAATTGAACTCTCCAACTAATAAGTAGATTGTAGATATTATCTGTTGAGACAGCATCCATAGCCTCTCTCTGACTCTGAGATTCCCTATAGATAATAGACCAAAACAGAGAAACACAGACTCTTTGATGTAGTCCATCATGCCGATTCTTGTTCAGATGATTTTCCTCAAAGTACAGAAATGAGTAGGTAGAAAGAACTAAATAAGCTTCTAAATGACAGAGTAATGCAGCTGAGGAGGCCAGATTGTCTTCATTCAGTTGTGATCTTGGGAAAGCCGTGTTATCACAGCCTTTGTCTATTGTCATGTCATCATCATTATTATAATCACTACCAAGCAGAGAAGTCCATTTCCCATGGAATCATGTCACTGAGCAGAATGTCTAGGTCTCAGACCCCCTCTAGGAAATGTGTAAAAAGTGCTGATTCTTCACTGGATCCCTGCATGTATACCCTGGCTGCAATTAAAGGATGGTTTTAAAGGACATCAGAACTGACTGGCTGGCTGCTTAGTCTAGGGCTTACAGGGAGGATATATCTTGTTCACATCACCAGAGGTCCAGGGTCTAGTCTTCAGATTTGCAGGTTCAAGAACTCCATTATGTCCATTGACTCAGGGGTGATCAGACTCTTGGGGACTGTTTCACTAACCAAAGTCACCAGAGACAGACAGGCAGATAAGCCAGGATGCTAATTTATCACTTTACAATGAGAAACATAACTGCCAAGTGGCCCGGAACACTCATCAGCACATTATCTTCCCAGTAGGAAAGGCTACTTGGGAAACCCCATTGATATCAGAAGGTTAATTAGTGAGTATCATCAGTGTAAAGGGAGTTAGACACTCTTAATGGATCATGTCACCGCCATGATATCCTCTTTTACCCAGCATCTCTATAGGAATGGAACTTCCAATTGGGACTGAATACTCATGTGGACCAGTCAGGGTATACTCTCTGTCTCCCAGAGTAATATGGGACAAAAAGAAACTCTTTTTTTCTTTTCTTCTTCTTAAAAAAAAATAACTCCACAGAGAATATTGTCTTCCCATTTGCCTATGTGATTTACAAGTTGAAAATTCTTGGACAGTTGCATTTAGAATAGTCCCTTTTTTGTAAGATTTAGGAAAGAACCTTGAGCCTGGATGGGATTTAGGGAGAAAACATATATCTCATCAGCAAAACATTCTTGTTGGCTCATCATCCATATCATGCTTCTTAACTGTGAGTATTCCTTAAAGTGCTATTCTGGGCCTTTTTCTTTCATCTTTCTTGGTGGCTTCATTATTTCTCAAGGTCTTAATTATGATTTCCATTCAGATAATTCATAGATCTATATATCAAGTCGCAATCTCTCCCCTGAGCTTCAGTTCCACATCACCAATTGCCTATTAGATATTTCACACTGGATGTCCCAGAGATATCTCAAAATCAACATTTCCAAATAGAATTTATAATTTTCCTTCCCAAACTCATTTCACTTCTAAATTTCATTCTATTAAAGATAGCAACATTCTTCCACTTTTTTCTGTTTCATTATCTCAGCATTATCCTTATTTTCCCTCACCTCAAATTTCCAATCAGTTGTCAAAATTTGACTTTTTTAATCTCACTAACATGTTTCTCATGCAACCTCTTCTCTCTACTCAGACAGCCCCCATCTGGTTCAGGCCCTCATCATCCAGGCTATGGCCTCTTAATTGGCTTCTCTGCCTCAATTATCTCTCAATCTAATGCATACTCCAGATAGAAAACAAAATTATTTTCTTAAGTTCAAGTCTGACCATGTCATGCCTTAATAAAATTTAGTAGATCTCTGTTTTCTTTAAGATCAAATATAAACTCTCCTGGGTTCAAAAACTCTTCACAACTGACTTTAACCTATCTTTCCAGTCTTGTTATATAAAACTTCCTTACACATATTCTTCATTCTGGCCAGAATTAACTATTTGTTATTCTAGTTCTCATTTCCATGCCTTTGCATGCCTGGAATATACATCCTTCTTACCTCCAGCTCTCAGAATCTCTAGTGTCTGTTTCTTCTTCTTAAAATGAAGGTACAGGGGTGCATAATCTCAAATTTTTATTGAACTACAAAATTCTATCAAATGACATGCTATCTCTTGGGCCTCTAGGCAAGGCAGTTAATTAATAATTAATAATAAAAGAAGAGGAAAAGGTTAGGTGGTGAAGTGGATAGAGCGCTGGCCCTGGAGTCAGAAGTATCTGAGTTCAAATGCAGCCTCAGACACTTAATAATTAATAAACTGTGTGGCCTTGGGCAATCCACTTAACCCCATTGCCTTGTAAAAAAACTAAAAAACAAAACAAAAAAATAATGAAAGGATAGTCATCATGATATTGTGGCTAGATGGTACCACTTGGGTCAGGAACATATGGGTCAAAACCTTGTCTCTGTGTCATCATAGATCACTCAGTCTCTTAGAGCCACAGGTTTTTCCCTCTATGAAATGAGAATTAATACTTGCAGCACCAACCTCAAACTGCTGTTTTTAAGGGACAAATAAGATAGTTTAAGAATCTGGGGAAATTTAAAGGGCTTCATATGTCAATTATTTATTTATTTTGTTCTAAATATATAAAAAAACAAGCATTTCTATAACATAGTAGTTCAGAAAAAAAGTTGCTACATGAAACTACAAAATTATTATGTACAATTTGCAAATCCTTTTAAATATATTATAAATTCATCATTAACTTTCTTTTGTTCCTTCTTCCCCACCTCCCCATTTATATGTGTGTGTGTGTGTGTGTGTGTGTGTTTGTGTGTGTGTGTGTGTGTGTATAAATATATGTAAAATCATTCTATACATACTTCTACCTATGATTTTTTTTCTTTGGATGAAGATAGCATCCTACCCTCATAGACCTTTTGTAGTTAAATTTGAGTATTTACCAATAGTCAAAATGACTTAGTCATTCAAAGTTGTTCTTAAAACAATATTGCTATTACAATATACAATGTTCTCTTGGTTCTGCTTAATTTGATCTTCTATATTTTATGCAAATATATCCATATTTTTCTAAAATCAACTAGTTTATAATTTCTTATAGTATAACAGTACTCCATCATGTTTATATACCACGTGTTCCCAACTGACAACCATCCCTACAATTTCCAGTTCTTTGCCACCACAAAGAGAGCTACTGTGAATAGTTTAGAATGTGTAAGTTTTTTCCCTTTTTCCCTAATTATCTTTGGAACTAGACCTGGTAGTGGTAATGCTGGGCCAAAGAACTCTGACCATAATTCCAGACTGGGCTTCAAAATGGTTGCTTCAGCTCACAGTTCTATCAATAGTCCCCATCTTTGCTACACCTGTCAGACACCAAACCCTACCACCTTTGCCTCCACCTAGTCCAGAAGTCCATGGCATTGACCAACCCCACTGTGTGCTTTGGGTTAATTTAGAACTCTTTGCAGACAAGATTCCAAGGACAGCAGAAAACTCCTATACACTGAGCACTGGAGAGAAGGTATTTGGTTCAAAGAATCCTGCTTTCATAAAATCCTTCCTGGGTTCATGGGCCAGGATGTTGACTTCACACATCATAATGGCACTGGTGTCAAGTTCATTTATGGGGAAATTTTTGCTGATGAGAACTTCATCCTGAAGCATACTGGTCCCAGCATCTTGTACAATGATCTCAAAATTAATGACCTTTTCTCAATTTTCTTCCTTTTTGACCTCTATGAAGACTTTGAAACTATCAATCATTCTCTTTTAGACACCTTCTTCTTTTTAGATTTTCTTGATACTGATCTCTCCTGTTTCTCCTCAACCCTGTTTGAACATTCCCTCTTAGTCCCCTTTGCTGAATCTCCATCCAGACCATGATTACTTATTATGGATGTCCCCCTAGCCAGGGTCATTCCTTCTCCCTCTATAGTGCTTCACTTGATAATCTCATCAGCTCTCATGAATTCAACTATCATTTCTATGCAGGGGATTCTCAGATCTATTTGTCTATCCCTAACCTCTTTCTTGACCTTTAGTCTCATATCTGTATCCATCTATTAGTAATCTTGATCTGGATGCTATATAGACATATTAAACTCAACACAGACAAAACTGAACTCATTATCTTTCTTCCCAAACTCTAACCTCTTCCTAATTTCCCTATGTCTGTGAAGGGCACCATGATCCTGAGCACTGACCTCCAGTCTCATATATTTTTTCCTATGTGATCCTAGGCAAGTCACTCAACCCTGTTTGCCTCAGTTTCCTCATCTGTAAAATGAGCTAGAGAAGGAAATAGAAAACCACTCTACATCTTTTCCAAGAAAACCCAAATGGGGTCATGAAGAGTTGGACATGACTGAAATGACTGAATAACAACAAAAAATATCTAATCACCTAAATAATATTTCTTGTTATCCTCAGCTCTTAATACTATGGATGGTGCAGAGGAGAAATAGTAACTGCATAGCTCAAAAATTAACCTAACATCATTGACTAGTAAGCCTGCAGACATTGGGTGACTCTGCTATGAAGCATTTACAAGAAGAATGAATGAGAATGATATAATATGAGGGGCGATGGATGAGCTGTGACATGCACCAGTGCAGAAGTACTTCAAGGTAATGAGAACACAGATTAGAGTGTGAATTAGTTTGGGGACAAAAATGAATGGAAGGAATGAACTCTCTCCATATCTAAATCTTAGAATGCCTGATGTCCTTCAAAGTTCAGCTCAAATACTTCCTCCTATGTAAAGTCTTTGCTGATCCTCCCAGATACCAAAGCTCCTAAATCCTCCAAATTTTTTGTGGTTCTTGTACCTATATGTACATATTTGCATGTATACATATATATCATTTATCCTAATGGAATGTAAGCTCCATGAAGACAGAGGTTTTTTTTAATTTTAGCATTGAATTCTTAGTGCCTGCAGTGTCTGTCACAAAGTGCTGAAAAATGTGTATTGAGCAATCTTCCATCTCAATGTATCCATGTGAATAAAAACCCCAATAACTCATTCTATTTTGTAGTTAAGAGGTCAATATCTGAGGTACCAACTCACCTGGCTTCTTGGGGACTCATTCTGAATTTTTAAAATGAGGTGATTAGATTAGGTTATATGCAGGGTCATACTGCAGTATGAGAGTCTATAAGCTTTCTTTTCAATTCCATAGGTAGCTTTGTAATAGAGTGTATAGAGCACAGGATTTGAAGTCAGGAAAATCTGGGTTTGAAGCCTGCCTCATATTCTTACTTCCTAGATGTATGATCCTAGGTAAGTCACTTACCCTCTCATTGACTCAGTACTCTCATCTGTGAAATGGAGATAATAACACCATCTAACTCAAGATTTATTTTCAGAATCAAATGAGTTAAAACACTCTAGAAATTCTAGCTCACAAAATTTTAATGATGCTTCTCTGAGAACTTTTTTGCATTCAGAGGTATCCAGGATCATGGCCTATCCACGGAGGTTGAGAATAAGTAATATTGGTAACCTTCCCTCAGAAACTTCTGACTTGGTCTTCTACTAAGAGTTATCCCAGCTCTGTCTCACCTGGGGCAGAGGGAAGAAGAAAGGACAGTCTGAAATTCAGAAATAACAAAGTTGAACAGGCAATCGACTATATTCAAGGTGTCAATTCTGAGTTCTCTCTCTGTTTTTCTGCCTCCCTATCTCTGTGTCTCTCTGTCTCTCTGCATCTGCCTCTCTGTCTCTGTCTCTCTCTCTTTGCCTCTCTCTTTCTGTCTCTCTTGCTGCCTTTGTCTCTCTGCCTCTCTTTCTCTATGTGTCTGTGTCTCTCTGTCTCTCTGCCCCCCGCCTCCTTTTTGGATTTGGCATGAGTTCCTGGTTAAGTGTGAATTAAATGTGTCAGTGCAGTATCCCTAAGGAATAAGCCAGACCAGCAGGGCCAGGGCCCCGGCAGGGTCTATATCTATCAGTGCACCTCTAGGGAATTTTTCATTTCACACAGGCCACCTCCCTCCAACAGCTTGGTGGGGCCAGCTGAACACGTGGGTCCAACTTTCTAAATCAAGAGTCTTTGTGGGCCAAGGCACGGAAATATGCTCTGAATATTTTGGCATCATTGCAAATGTGTTCCCAGAAAGAAACTTTGCCATTTCCACCTGCCAATAGTATTGGGGTGGGGGTAGTGGGGGTAGAGAGACAGAAAAGAGTGTTTGTGGTAGGAGGAGGGAAGAACTGATTTTTCTTTGGCGAACTCTTTAACTCTTTTCTATACTTCTGAATGGGAATAAATTGCTCCTGAAAGTTCTGCCTCCTAAGGCCAACCCTAACTTAGCATGATTTTTGTGACCCCAAGTAGACCCTACCACTATAAATATATATAAATATATATGTATTCATGGACACATACATGCATGTATGTGTATATATGTGAATATATATGTATGTATGACATGGATATGGGTATGTTAATGTATTGTGTTATATATTTAATCTGTACATATTTCCTACTAGTCAATGACTGATACTTAAATCTCATCTATTAGTAATCTACCACTTTCTGTTACCATTTTCATGGTAATTCACATGTCTTCTTTAAAAATTTGTGGGAAAGTTATCACATTAAGGACTTGAAAAGAGTCAGTCAACAAACATTAGGTAAACACCTACTCTGTGCAAGGAATGATGACATTGGTTGTAAAATGAAAAGCTAAAACATCAGAAATAGTAGCTGCTCTCAAGTAGCTCATTCTAATGAGAGAAATAGCATGCAAAATGCAAACAATAATGTAGAAACAAGCTATAGGCAGATAATTAACAGAAGGAAGATTCTAGCATTAAAGAGAAATGAGAAAGTCTTCATGAAAAAGATTGGGATTTACTGGGACTTGAAAAAAAGTCATGAGTAGATTGAGTTTTTGTCCCTTATTAATGGAACATGGTTCTTGAGAACTGGGTAAAAGTCACTGAAAATCAGAGAAGTGGGGGGGTAAATAATGGGCTGAACACAGAGGACAAAGCCTCCTTAATTTTTTCCCCTAGAGTTGACCCTGACTCTCACCTCTCCTTCCTGACCCCACTCTCTTTTTCTTCCTCTGACTTCTATTCTCATGTTGTATGTATTTTTCTATCACATCCAGTACCTAAAATATCTTGGGCATAATAGACACTCAATGAATGTTTTCTGAATAAAGAATTCTATGAAGGAAATGCAAGCCTCAAGAAGGGATAGTAAAATAGACTATTGGGTTTACAATCAGGAAAACCTTGAGCTCAAATTCTGCCTCAGATACTTACTCATGATCTAACTAACCTAAACCTCAGTTCCCTCAACTGTAAAATGAGGATAATAATATCTTCTATCTTGCAAATTGTGGTAAAATATAAATTAGATAATGCATGAAAAACACTTTGCACATTGTAAGTTTTAGCATTCCACTGCCCTTTCAGGGAAGCCACATTACAGTTTTTTTTTTTTCTCTAGACTAAGTCATGCCCACTTTCTCTGTCATAGCTGGCTGGTTTCACTGTTCTAATCTGCTCCCCACACCCCACCCCCATTCCCAAGAAAAGGTGAACTCTCAGATTACCCTGCCTGAAATAATAGTCTGTGAACCAATTCTCTTCACAGAGCACCAACTTCCTGGGGGCTGCTACAAGCTAACCTGTGAGGATCTGTTCTAGTGCTTGCAAGCTACCAGGTTACCATTTTAGTATCTCTCTGTACTCTTGTTTGTCTATCTGTCCGTCTCAGGTATATGGACAAGATAAATTTGTCCAGAGTCAGTGACAGAAGCTTCTAATTCAGGATAAGGAACATGAAATTTGCACAGGGTAGGAAGAGGTGGTTATCCTAAGGACAAAAATCCCCAGGTTTCCTGAGAAACATTCATACTGAAAGGGTAGTTCAGACATTGGTCACTACCCGATCCTGAGCCTGTGTTTTCTTCATAGAAAGCATCCAGTGAGTTGAGGCAACCAGACAAGTTAAGAGCATATTCAACAACTGAATGGACCCTTCTCTTGGCTACTCTATCTGCACTGAGTAGGACAATGATGAATGATCATCATTCTCAATGAGGATCTGCCATTAGGTGAAACTATCTTGCAAATGAACAGATAAGGTCGTCATAGTGGCTCATAATTCTTCCACAAACTAGCCAAACTAGAAATACACCCCAAAACACTGTCAACAGTGTCAGCATCCCAAGACCTGACTTTTGTCTCTTTTCTACCAAGAGGACTCATTCCAACTTCCTAGGTTATTTAGTTTACTTGCAGACATGTTCTTCCCTTCCTTCTTCTCCTTTCTTTTCTCCTTCCTCAAACTCTATTTTGACGCTGTTAGGGATTTCTCCAGCTGCCACTTCCGAGGCATCCCATGGCCTCTGTTCCATTAGGAACAGTTGATTGGCAAAAGCTTGCTCAACAGAACCATGAAGATTTCAGTTTCATTAAGTTCTGGGTCCCTAGTGGCACAGACCGAAAAATCACAGATCACTGACACAAATAAGCAAAAATATGAGATAATATGTGTTTGGTTTGGTTTTGGTTTTGAACTAGAGATATGATTTCATTTGTATAAAGATTTCCCTGGGGGGGGAGGGAAATGCTCTATCACTGCTTCTCAGCAACTACTTTGCAGTCCATAATCTTAAGAGATTTATCTGGAGAACCAAAAAAATTGAGTGACCTGTCCACTATACCATTGGCAGGACTTAATTCAAGAACATTCTGATTCTGAGTCAAATGCTATACTCATCATACTACTACTCCTCATACTTATTGATGTGAGAAATACAAGGTCTCCCCTACCACCCCCACTCTACCAGAAGAAATCTTTTCCTTCTGTGAATTTACATGGTACACTAGCTCTCTCTCTCTCTCTCTCTCTCTCTCTCTCTCTCTCTCTCTCTCTCTCTCTCTCTCTCACACACACACACACACACACACACACACACACACACTTTTGCATCATTCCCCAGATCTTATTGGTCATTTAGTTCAACCCCCACATTTCATGACCCACAACATAACTAATCTATTGGAGGTGAGATGCCTTCCTGTAGTTTTATTGCAGAAAGTCTTGTAAGGTTATTCCCTGTCCATCAGAGCTGGCCACCCTTCCCAGCCCAGTCGAAGGACATGTGTTTTGCCTCACACCTTCAAGTGAGCAACACTGGATAAATATAGCAATTAATTCACCCTCCACCTGGTGTGTGAGCTCCACAGGCTACCACCATCTGCTACACCAGGAGTCATTTGGCCCTAGGCTCTTAATTAACCCCTTCACCCGACAGGTAGCACCTAAGGAAAGATGTCTTCCAGGAAATCTTGGAACTTGTGCTGCCAGATCACCACCAAAAACCCCATCTACTGATACCCCCTGATTAGAACTGGCAATGAAGAGGTTTGTGATGATGCTTGAAGATCTGTTGTACCTTTCACAAGCATTCTTATCATCATAACTAACATTATATAGTATGTGAAAATTTGTATTAAAAACTATATATATATATATATAAACTTATTGGATCAAGCAAGACAGTGAATTCAATAAATATACAGCATAAGGTAAGGTCACTGGGTTTTAAGTGAGGAAGTCAGAAGCTGCCATTAATAGACTGAATAAGCCCACTCTTTGGGCTTCTACTTCATTACTCATAAAATGCAGGGGGTCAAATTAAATTGTAGCTGAAGTGCTGGATAGCTGTAAAAATTAGTGGTCCTAAGGATTCGTTGTAGAACATCCTGGTCCACAAGAACCAAATGTTTTCAGAATATGAATTTACATACCAGAAATTGGTAAATGTTACACATCAGGGCTTGATTTATTATTTTGTTGGTAGTATAGACTTAAGAAAATGGTGGAGAATATGTTAATAATGTAGATCAAATTTTAAAATATATACTGAGCTATCAATACATTTAAACTCCCAGATCTTTTGCCATGAATTGTTTTAGGTAAGCCTTTTCCATCTTGTACTTTCTGAAGACTTTTTTAACCTATATGTTGGAATTTTTTCCTATCAAATATTATCTTATTAGAGAAGCTCCATTTCTCTAACTTGCCAAACTTTTTTATGATCCCGTCTTTGTCAAGCAAGATTTTGACTGTCCTTCAAACTTCCAGTCAACTATTAATGTGGTAGCCTTGTGATGCCTTAATCCAAGTCAAGATGTACAGGACTTAAGGGTTTTTCCTCTGAAGTAAAGTATTACCTCTGGTGTGAGACCTAGTGACTCTTTTATCAGGGCTGCATTTTCACCTTTGGTATTCACTTTCCACCCAGTTCTTAACTGTGGCTCCAAAGCTGCTGCATGTGCAATGGCCACACCCTAGTAAAAAGTGTTTCAACAGATGGGTTAATCCAGGTTGAGAGTAATTGATGAACCTCAAACTTGGTAAATTTGGGGTATGTCTACCCCAAGATCTAAGCATATGAAGACTTCCCTGATGGGAAGAAACAGATGTGAACAATTTCTTCCAATGGGCTAAGAAGGTGACTAAAACAGGAGCTGTGGAGCACCTAGAGCTTGGTTAGATGTCAAAAACACCAAGATCATTCCATTGCATCCTGAGTTATCTGTCATTTTGACTTTTATTTTACCACTGAACTTCAATGACTCTCTAAGAGAGAGTAAGGCTGACAACTTTGTTCAACTCTGCCTCACTTAAATTCAATTTGTGTGTGAGCCAAAAGCATCACCTTTACCATTTTACATAGTGATATCATTTTGTTCTTCTTCAAGTATGAAGGACAATAACAAGCCAATAATTCAAGTCACTGACAAAAATATTTAACAATTCACTCCAACTTGACAAGAAACCATTAATGACTACACATATAGACATTTATGATAACTCTGCTCACTTAATATTCAATGTTAATTTTAAATTTTAATATAACAGAAATTTATAGTCAAACATATATATATATATATACATATACATATCTATTATAGATAGTTGCATCATTCAAAGGATTTTGTATGATTTTAACATATAAACAGGTGACCCCTTAGTTAATGATAGACTTTAAGCTAACATTTGCTCAACCAAATGTATTTTTTTATAGTCAACAAACAATCAGCATAATGGGAGTATCTATACACTACATCTTTCAATTGTGTGACTAAAAACATATGATCTACTTCAGAATACCATTGGCAAAGCACTCTTCCCATTCACTTCTCATTTGTCTATTAAGGATGCCCTTGATGCTGTGAGAAAGTTGGCAAGCACATAAGCAGGTGTTGATTTTTTCCTCACCTTTTTGCAATAAAAGAGAAAATCATTTGTTATTAAAAATTTGATGTATTTTTCAATTTTTTCCACCTGCTTAGTAAGAGTAAGAACCATGATTTCCTTCCCAAGTCTTTCGTTTCTTTGCTTACTTCAGATAGTCGGGAATTAATCACTCAATGTTCTCAAAATTGTGTTTGAGTGACATAGTGAGTGACAAAGGTAACTTAAGGGGAATAGGTTAATGTAACTGTGAAGACTAAAAATTTAACTGCATCAATTCCTTACCTCCCAACCCTTCAATAATTTCCTCCCATCTCTTATTTCCCTACTGTGTCCTGTCAAATATCTTTCTATCCCCCCATCACCATGAGATTGGAAAAGAAAATCTTTTTTTCTTAAAAGACAATACAATTAAAATTTCTAATTCAAAGTATATAAATTACATTGAAATATATTTTTAGACTTTTTTAAATGAACAGATTTGCATATTAAGAACCTCTGCTATAAAATGAAATATAATATAACTATCATTCAAAATTGGCCTGGAAATTGAGAGGATAGTTCTAGCTAATCAACCATTCCTCTTTCTATCCATTCTATATCACCATTTCCCATACCACTAACCAAAAAGGCATGTCCTACACTGACTTCTTTTTTCCATAGAATAGATATTCTCAGATAATCTCTTTGATTCAATTTAATAAGCTTTTATAAAGTGACTGTTTTGTTCAGGAACTATTCTTGGTGATGGATATGTAGATAGATAGATAGATAGATAGATAGATAGATAGATAGATAGATAGATAGGTAGATAGATAGATAAAAATGAAACAATCCCTGGTCATTTATTCAGAGTACTTATAGGACTTCTATCTATGCCCATTTCCTCTTCTGAGGCTTCTGAAAATTAGATTTCTTGGACACACTCAGGACAAATACAAGGCAGTCCTATCTAGCCCACAAAGAATAATTAGAACTCATTTATTGTCAAATATTAAAATAAAATCCTTGTAGACCAAAGAGATACCTCCTATGGATTAACACATGCTACATTATCTCACTCAGCAAGCCTGTACAGTGCAAATTCTGCAAATTCTCTTCCCAGAATCTCCTTGGTAGAAAAGTAGAATGCTTCCTATAAGGGTATTATTATTTATAAATGGGTTATACTGTGAGTTGTCATAAGGACTTGGACAATATCACGTCATCACCCTGGTACAAGCTAACTTAATAGACTAGTCAAGAAAAAAATCAAAATAAAGCAAAAGTGAAATAACTAGGGGCTCAAATGTTCACAGAATTCCATGCTATAAGGATATTCTGATCTGGAGAGGGGGTAGGTGTTTCAATCAAGATTTCTTAGAAAACTAGGGGCAAAGTTGGGAATAGAAATCAAACTTGTATACAACCAGTCTAGTATACTTCCCACTCACTATATAAGAACTTTGCTTAC
Organism: Macrotis lagotis; assembly: GCF_037893015.1. Lineage (NCBI taxonomy): Eukaryota > Metazoa > Chordata > Mammalia > Peramelemorphia > Peramelidae > Macrotis > Macrotis lagotis. Next base: position 115,919,143 of record NC_133659.1, read on the forward strand.
AGGTAGAAAAAGGAAAAAGGAAGCAAAAAATCTGTACCATAACTATTGGGCTGGCTCAGGCTCACTATGTTTATATCTGGTATGTGGTCCTCATGACTGAACAGTTAGTGTGACTTTACTGGTCCTTGTACAAATTGGGGTGGATGAAATATTTGGCTTGTTCTCAAAAAATACCTAACTGGAAGCTCTCTCAATGAAAGAATGAATGAAAAAAGAATTTCGTTAACCCTCATATGCAAAGCATTGTGCTCACATATAGAAAAGGAAGACAATCCCCACTCTCAATGAGCTCACATTCTAACGGGGGAGGCACCATTTATGGAAGATTTCAAATCAAATGGAAAGACTTGATGTATTTAGGATTTAGAAGCAAAAGAGATAGCAGTGTATCTTTTTTATCTTTCCTTGAGGGAAGCTAGGTAGCCCAGTGGATAGAAAGCCCAGGAGTCAGGAAGACTGATCTTTTTGAGTTCAAATCTGACCTTAGACAGTCACTAGCTCTGAGTGTCCCTGGACAAGTCACTTAACCCAGTTTGTCTCAAGTTTCCTCATCTATAAAATGAGTAGAGAAGGAAAAGGCAAACCACTCCAGTATCTTTTCCCAGAAAACCCCAAATAGGGGCTCACAAAGAATTGGACACAACCAAAAATTACTGAACGACATATATATTTCCACTAAAAAACTATATCCATTTCTTATATCAAATCATTTGATAATGATCAAGTTTTATTTAATCTTTATACTATTACAGCATATAAAAGTGTTCTACATATCAATGTCAAGTATCTGTGATTTTTGCCACACCCAGAGATAACTACAATCTGTTTATAATTGATTAGAACTCCCTGAGAATCAGACCAGGTGTCAACTTGTCTGTGGTCATTCAGTAAGTTTCAGAGGCAAGATTTGAATGCAGGTTTTCCTGACTGCAAGTCCTGGGTTCTATCCACTATAATATGCTTCCTGGTCAACACTTCATCCATTCTACCATATTCTCTTGCTTAGTGCATAGAATCTGATGAATAAATTGTTGAAGTTGTCCAGTAATCTGACCTCTCTTCTGTCTGATAGGGTTCAAACAAAGAAAGGGGAAAAAAGTAACAGTTTAAAATTATTGTAGTCCCTGGGACTTTTGGGGGGATGTTATTATATCAATTTGATAGAGTATCATCAATTAGCCATAAAAGGCAAATTGGTACCAAATAAACCAGTTACTGGCCATCTAATTGCTCCAGGGCTGAGATGAACACCTTCTCATGCTTTAAAACTGCTTATCAATCTTGCAGTCTGGATGAAGCCTACAATTTAGGAAATATCTATTCCAGCTGTCTCCATTTCTATGGACTCCTACATCCTAGACCTAAACAATTGTTGCAATAATAGCTGTATTTAATTAAATAGCTATATTTAATTAAAGAGCAATGCCAATCATGGCTACAGATCCAGGGAAGACAACAGAACCCTAGAAGGTAGGACAAAATATAACACAACAAAAAAGTCTTGCTTTTGAGCAAGTGACTTTGATTTGAACAAGAGGAAAATCAGTAAATCACAAGAGGCAAATACAGTATTGACAACTCTTGATTGGAGATTTCAGCAAAATATAACCCCACGCCTCTTTGTTTTGTATGAATTAGAATTAAGACATGAATGTAGGAGAGGGGGAAGAGGGCAGAAAGTGTGTATATGTATGTATACGTTGGTGTCTTTTTTTGGGGTGGAAAGGAACTGTGGGGTATTATTTCTGTTTGTTTGGTTGTTTTACTTTCAAGTGCTGTATCTTAACCCAGCGAACTAGAATTCTTTCCAAAAATTAGGATATGACTGTTACCACCAATGATTTCCAACTATCAGTTCTGGATAAAAAAGCCTGAAAGTTGGTTGTTGATCAACAAGGAAAGAGGAGTATAAGGAGAGAGAAGAGTTCACTGGATCTGGGTAAACATAAAAATGGATGAACATAAATCTCTCAACTAATTTTTCTTTTTTGACCATGATTTGCCTGAGATTCTTCTTATAGGATAAGGAAATGTACACACACATGCACAAATCAAATAGGCAACAAATAATTTTACCATTACCAGGTAATATGTGTTAATTGCTCAGTTTATATACTCAGAATGACATACCATTAGAGACTGTGTATGCATTGTAACTAGAGCATTAATAAATTTAAAATGTGCCTATTAGGATGACAGCTTTGGAGGTGCAAAGGAATAACAGTTATCACTTGGCAGAAGCCGCTCTCACCCCATCTGCCGAGACTTTGCATACATTTTCAGCTTCCTGAGCAATGATTAGGCCTGTCAGAACCTCTTTAACCTTCTAACTGCTGGTCCCCACTGGCCGTAATTAGAGACTAATGAATTCAGAAGATGCAGGCCGTGAGGAAAACTGCCTTGACAGTTTGTGTACAAATTAAGCCCCAATTACTTCATGCATCTTTTGCATTGCTGATACAAGTCTCTGTTATTATTTTTGAATATGGTCATTTTAGCAGAAACAGAGAACTTGGCTAATGTATTTTGTCATTTTTATGGCTCATCATAAAAAAACATACTGGGAGGGTCATGAATATGTGAAATAAACTACGGCAGATTATAAAAAGAAATTCATTTTCCTCTAGGGAATACCATGCAACCCCCTTTTTTGGACTGATGTACTTATTATTATCATTATTGCTATTCAGAGACTAATAGCCATCAAAGGAATGGACCTACCAGGACTCAGGATGGATCTTTGCTTAGTGGAAAGGGGCCCTTGGAAAGAGGAAGTATCCTCATGACCAATCAGTCCAAATAATGGAAGCTATTTCAGTGATGGGGAGTTAGTAAACTTTTGTCCCACCAACCCTCCCATATGGTTGCAACTAATTATAAAAAGTACTGGAGACAGATGAGAACTTGAAGAACGATTAAATGATCTCTCTCTCTCTCTCTCTCTCTCTCTCTCTCTCTCTCTCTCTCTTTCTCTCCCAATTCCCCCATCCCAGACCCCAAGTAGAATGCTAGTTCCTTTAATGCAGGGATTGTTAAATTTAGGGGAACTTAATACTTCCAAGGACACCTCATTTCTTCTTCTCCACCCCCCATCTTTCTCTCTCCTTTTGACTCACCATTCATAGGATCAAAGGAGATACAGAGAGAGATAGAGATGGAGTCAGAGACAGAGACAGATAGAAACAAAGATAGTGAATGGATAGGTAAATCATTAGAACTAGAAAGAACTGTTCTTCAGTTGTTTCAGTTGCATCTGACTCTTTGTGATGCCATTTGGGGTTTTCCTGACAGAGATACTGACTAGTTTGCCCTTTTCTTCTCCAACTCATTTTATAGATGAGGAAACTGAGGCAAAGGAGGTTGAATGACTTGCTCTGAGTCATACTGTTAGGAAGTGTCTGAGGCCAGATTTGAACTTCCTAACTCCAGATCCAGAACTTAAAAGCTATGAAGTTCAATGTATTCATTTTATAGGTGATGAAACTAAGGCCAGAGAGGTTATATGACTTATTGACCAAGGCTTCACATCTAGTAAGTGTCTGGGATAGGATTTCAACCCAGGCATTCTAGATGCAGAATCCTGTGCCATACCTAGTATAATGCATTCCCTCTTAAAATAATTCTCCCCTGACTGCAACAACAATAGTTCTAAGATCTCTAAACCACCAGGAACTAAGTCCAATACTTTCTTTATAATGCTGAGAAAACAAAAAGCTACAGAAGTAAAGGGACTTGTTCAAAGTCACCTATCTATTTAATAACAGAGTGAAGACTGGAACCCATGCCAGGCTGGTACTCTTTATACACACCAGAGAGGTCTCAAGTCCCTCACTGAGACAACACTATGAACAAAAGCAGAAGAGAAAGACAAAGGGCCACAACTTGAGCAACAAACTGGGAAAATCATTTTTTCCAGTGATGTAATTAAAAATAATATTTGAAAGTAAAAGATGTAATCCTCCCCCCAAATAGCATCTTCATCTTGCAAAGATGATGGTTGACAAGAATCATGCCAGTATAACTTCCCCTTCACTCAGATTCTCTCACCTACTATCTGTTTTCTACCAGTCCTAAAGTCTAGAATCCAGTAGTTTAAAATAAACAAACAAATAAAAAAAAACAGATTGGTCAGACAAGACCTCATCAACCTTTATTATGCATCTTCTTTTTCTTAGTCAGTCACAGTATCTCCAGAAGGGAAAAACAAGGAGCAGGAAGTTCATCCACAGATAACATTTGCAATCCTCTTCAAACTACAGATCAGGTTACCTCTCAGGTGATACTGTTTAAATCTCCTTCAGCAGAGGGTTTACCCTGTATTTCTGATAACAGACAAAATCATACTGTCTGTTACTACTTTTGTTGAATACAGATGTAGGAAGTATGTTAAAATGACAAATAAGTATATGTTTGTAGCCATGTGCTATACTGGCACTGTCCTTTTCAGATCTAACTCTCCTGGCTTAACAGAAAACTTTTTATTACTTACCATCTTAAACCCTACCCAAGTTCTGTGACAGGTCAACAAATACATAAAACATTTTCATTTGTAAGTTCCATGTAAGAGGACCAGGGAGGGGTTTCCAGATAGGTAAAGTAGATGTAATATGATGTAGATGTGATAGGATGAGTCTTCCCTCCTAAAAAAAAAATCGCCCTAGTTGATCCTGCACATTGACATTAATTCCCACCATTAGTCACCCCTTTGGCTAAAGGCACTGAATTAACATTACTTATTTATTCATTAGATATTGATTATTATATAAAAATATTATATATAAACTTATTTATTAAATAAATTTAATAATAAAATTATTAAAAGACAAATAGGCAACATAGGAGGGAATATCTATTAAGCTTCCATCAGGTATTTATATCTTACTGTGAATAGGTTATAATTATAAAACCCAACATGAAGCACTTTCCTGTTTGCAAAGTACTTCTGCATATATCATCCAAGGTGATCCTTACAACAGCCCCTTGAAGTAAGTACTATTGTCATCCCCATTTTGCTGATGAAGAAACTGAAGCTGAGAGGGATTAAATTATTTACCTAGGATCATATAAGTAAATATAAATAGTAAAAGTCTAAAGGGGATTTGAATTCAAGCCTCCCTGACTCTAAATCCATCTTAACATTCACTATACCTCCCACCTACCTAGTTTATGAAATGGCTTAATCTTAATTACCAAGTCTTAGGACTGATCCAATATAAAAAAAAAAGATCTTAGGACTCATGTTAACTATTATTTTGAGGTTTTCCATTCGGAGGGGACAAGTTGGAAAATCTCCCCAAAATGGAGGGGACTGGAAAATGCTGCTGCCACCCTCCTCTATCTATTCCAAATATATTCTTGGCTCAAAACTCAGGGGACATTTGAAAATGGAGGTGGCCAATGATACCAAAACTTTCTCAAAAAGGAGGGCCCCTAAGCTTAGGCAGATGCCCCAGACCAATATCCTGTAGCCCCCTTATAAAATCCCCTTTAATAGACAGATATTATTGGAATAATTTGCCAGTCTCAAAGAGATCCAACATTGCTTCTAATCTTAATAGAGCATTTCTGTCTCATCACTTTTCTGACTTTTACCCAACTTGTTGACCTGAGAGAGCAGCTCTGTTTTCCTTAAGTTTCTCCGCTGACCCATTTTTTAACTGTCTTGTGGTTTCTATCATTTGTTCAATCCTGACCCTCTGGCTGGCCCATGCTCTTCTACTTTGTAGCCCACTATGGGTGAAAAATATAGTCCCATTGCAATCTCCAATCTCCCCTAAACTGGGCCCATGTCTCCCCTGTAATTGATGAACAGTTATCAAACACTCATTAGTTCCTGGTTATGGCCACATCTATGCCCATTGAAAGTAGTAATCAATTTGCTTATACATTCTAGCATATTTCAGAAAAATGTGATGAAAGGTGAGGAGAAAGGATAGAGGTAAACAAAGTCTAAAATTAAGGGTATTTATATCAAAAGGCAATACTGGACTTGAAGTCAGGAAATCCTGAGTTCAAATCCCACCACTGAAGACACTAACATTTTTCTGATATTCTGCTGTTAGTTTCATCATTTATAAAATAAAACTATTAATATATTTAGTGCTTATCCCTCAGGGTTATTATAATGTTCAAATGAGATGTTGCATAAAGTATACTAAAGGGGGCTAGGTGGCACAGCGGATAGAGTACCGGCCCTAGAGTCAGGAGGACCTGAGTTGAAACTCGGCTTCAGGCACTTAATAATTACATAACTGTGTGGCCTTGGGCAAGCTACTTAACCCCATTGCCTTCCAAAAAAATAATAATAAATAAAGTATACTGAAATCTTTAAAGCATAACATAAATCTCAGTTATTTTGGTTGACTAGGGAAGAATGAGTCTGGGGGTTTGCCATGGTGAGGAGAAACCAGACTCCAAGGACCAAAAAGAGAGCATGAGGAGCCTGAAGGGAGGTTGCACAGCAGGGGGTGGGGTGGAAGATAATGCCTACTTACAATTTTTTTAAGGGTTGCCTTTTGTCAATAACAAATGTCTCCCATTTCCATAGGAGCAAGACACTGAGGCTTACAAAGACATTGATCTTCTGAGTTCTCTCCACACAATGCTTCCTCTGAGCTGAAGAGAAGCTAGTAAATTATCAGGAGAAAGTATACATTGAAAACTCATCATGGACTTATCAGGGGGGCACAGATACCTTAGCACAAAAGAAACACTTGACAGTCTAGCCTAAGATATGGGTTTCCAGATTTGAGGTCTAGGGCTATTTCCATCATCCTTTATCTGCATTACTGCAATTATTCTCATGACACCTTTTGAGTTAACACCACACAAAAGGAGACACAGTTCAATATGGAAAACTATTCCAAGAGAGGCAGCCCTTCCACCCCCTCAATCCCCAATGATAAAAAGCAATGCCTTCAAAATACTGTCTGTCTTCTTAAGCTCACTAGCCTTGTTTATAGTCTTCCTTGTAATACAAAATGGCCCAAAAAAGATGGGCCAAAGGGGAAAGGTGGGTGGGCATTGTAACCTTGTGATGGAGAAGGAGCTTTCAAGGATTTTTGTTCTACTGTTTCATTAGGCAACTTTACTAACCACAAAAAAGGATTGAGAAAATGTGTGAACTGAGAAAGTCTCAGTTCCTGTTCTTTTTTTTAAACTTTGAATGGAGTTCAAGTCATTAGGTGATATATTTCTTTGTTACCATGCTGAACACATAGAAAGCACTAATAGCCACTAGTTGTTTGATTGTCTAGCTGATGTCTGTTCCTTGTAAATATTGAAGCACCTGAACTTTGTGAACTTTCAGTTAAGGTTTGATAACAGGCATGATCTTGGAATAACCTAGAGAAGCAACCTGGTGGTTCTGGGTGGGAACACATCTACTTATCCCAGGCTGATAGGACCCTGGACAGAGGTTTCCGGGAGTCCATAGATCACACTATGGATATTTTTTTCTCCTTGGTAAAGTGCAAATTTTGAGTTCATTCACTGAACTCTAAATAATCCTCCTTTGCCATCCAGAGGAGCTCTCCAGTGGCCTCTATTCTCTTTCCTACTCCAATCATTGGTGTCTTCCCCTTCCCCCATTCCACTTGCTTTCTTTCTTACTTGAAGAGATTTTCTGACCTATTAAAAATAAGCAAACACATAAAAAAAACTGTACAATTAATCAGCACAGAGACTTTCCAGGTTACAGCTTTATGATGCTCAGAGAATAGGAATCAGATTTTCATTCCCTTCAACTTTTTTCTTACTAGATATAGAAATATTATCTAATTTCAAATTCAAAGGAGATTCATCCAAGGCACTAGTAGGTTTCATTGAATATCAGCTTGGGAAACCCTAAAGATTCAGCTCTGGAGTAGATGAAGGGACCACATTGTGACAAACCGTCAGATAAGCATAGAATAAAAACATGCATAACAAACACTAAATAAATGTTTGTTGAACTTATCAAATATATAATGAAAAATCAGAGAAATCTGAGATGGCCTATTCTTTCACACATTTCCCTGGAAAGCAACCCTGTCCTTGTTTCCCATACAGGCTAGTTCATCTCTCATCTTTGTGTCATTGAATAGAGTAGACCCCATGACTGGATTGAACTTCATCTTCAATTCCACCTCTTAGGACACCTAGCTTCCTTAAAGGTTCATCTCTACTGCCACCTAATATTGGACACCTATCCTGATCCCCATAATTGCTTAGAGTCCCTCCTATAAATCAGTTTGTCTTTATATATATTTTTATTTAATTATAATGTGGCAAAATGGAAAAAAGCACTGACTCTGGAGTCTAGACATAAGTTAATACTACTGCTGATGTTTACTATTTGTATGACCTTTTTTACAAGTCATCTACTCACTTACCTCACTAGATGACCTCTAAAATTCCTTGTAACTCTAGATTTGATTATTCTAAGTTTCTCCCTGATATAGAGACTTCTGGTTTTTGTATCCCCGGAGTCTAATACAATGTCTTAGCACATAGATCAAAAAATTCTTGTTGAAAGAAATCAAATGAATTAGTAGTTGTAGAGGTGCATGTCTGTAGGTCCTACTATTGGAGAGGCTGAGACTAATAAATCTCTTGAGTTAAAGAGTTTTGAACTTCTTTTTGCTTCAGGAGGACAAGATCCCTTAGTTTTAGTTATTTCATTTGTTCATTGTCTGCAATAAGTTCATACCACTCTTTCAATCTCTTACATCTCTGTCTCTCCCTTTCCCCTGGCTCTGTCTGTTTGCTTGAATCTCTGTGTCTCTGTCTCTTGCCTGAATCTGTCTCTCTCTCTCTCTCTCTCTCTCTCTCTCTCTCTCTCTCTCTCTCTCTCTCTCTCTCTCACACACACACACACACACACACACACACTCACACACACATACTTTTATTTAATGTCTTCCATATAGCATTCAGTTTCAAAAATCACTAGCATATTTCCCCAGGTTTAGTAGTATACTCTTTGGGATTCCACATGGATTTTATATTAGATGGTCAATGACACTGGTGCTGAGGAAAACTGACTCCATTCAAAGAAGATTTAGAGAGATGCATGTGCCAATGACACATATTTGTGCAGAAGAAAATAGGGATATTTGGAGTATACCCTGAACATTTGAAAGTCAATGTCATGGTCATGCACTCAGTGTAACAAAGTGGAGAGTTGAATTGAAAGTCCCAAAACCTGTGTTTCAGTCCTGGCTTTGAGACTTGCTTTGTGTGACCATAGGCAAATCATTCAATCTGTCTGATTCTCATTTGCTTTATTAGTGTAATGGAAATAGCAATAATGACACCTCCACCCTCACCAGGTTAAAATGAGAGTGCTTTGTGAACCTCAAAATGCCATCAAGTAGGGGTGGCTAGGTGGCTTAGTGGATAAAGCACTGGCCCTGGAGTCAGGAGTACCTGGGTTCAAATCTGGTCTCAAACACTTAATAATGACCTAGCTGTGTGGTCTTGGGCAAGCCACTTAACCCCATTGCCTTGCAAAAAAACCCCCCTAAAAATGCCATCAAGTAGGATCTATTATTTTATAAAACAGTGCTCTATAGCATGACAGACCAAGGAATGTTCCTTAAACAAATAGGGTAAGGGGACAGACACCCATCATACTTTTTGTATTGTTCTTCAGTGCTTGTATCAGAGAAAGAACTAAAAGCACCATTAGTTGACTTGGAGTTCTAAGAATCATCTCCCCCGCCCCAATTCTCCCAGCATATCCCAGAGGTATCAAATATACAACCTGAAAGGCATGTGAGGCCTATAACATTCCTGAGTGAGGCCAAAACAGATTAAAAATGAAGTTATCTGATTTTAAAATGTTGATATGTTAATAAAGAAATAAAAATGTAAGCATATGGTTTTCTAAATTCATCAATTAATCAATAAGCACATAATGAAGATCTTTGGAGGCGACTAAGGGGTGCAATGGATAGAACACCAGTTCTGGAGTCCAGAGGACCTGAATTCAAATTCAAACTCAGATGTTTGCTAGCTGTGTGACCTTGAGCAAGTCACTTAACCCTGTTTATCTCACATCCCGGGCATCTCCAGCTATCTTGATTCCTATCTGGTCACTGGATCCAGATGATTCTGGAGTAGAAAGTGAGGCTGAAGACTTGGCATACCTCCCTCACTCAAATCCAAATCCTATGCTTTTCATGGCATCACCTTCCTGACATCATGGTGGTCTTCAAGAAGGAAGGATGAATATCATCAATCAATCAATGTATCAATTAAGATCCTACTAGGTGTATGTTCTAAGTACTTTGTTCAGTACTGGAGATCTCAAAGAAGTAAAAGATAGTTCCTACCCTCAAGGAGTTTACAATCTAATAGGAAAGAGAGACAACATGCCAATATACAGAAATACACACACACACACACACACACACACACACACACACACACACACACACTGAGGTACATGCAGTATGTATCACAAATAATTAACAAAGGAAAGGAATGGAATTAAGAGGGGTTGGGGAAGGTTTTCTTTAAGGTAAAATTTTAATTGGGACTTGAAGGCAAAGAGCTGAGAGATTCATGTGTCTAGGTATTGGACAGCCAGGAGCTCAGAATCACCAGATCAGAGAAGCCATGAGAGACAAAGACTGGAAAGGTAGAATAAGCCTAAGTTATAAAGGACTTTGAATGCCAAGTCCCTTACAGATTCTTATTTGTGGTTTCTGTTTTATTTTTGACTCAGCTGGAATAGGCCATGGGGGGCTGATGAGATCTGCTTTTGATAAGACTGTTCCTATAACTTGGCCCACTCCAATCCTGTCCCGTTTGATTTCTTCCTGTGCTAACTCTGACAAGAGCCCACTCCATCTCAATAAATGCACCCCACAGCCCTATTGTAAAAGTATTGTAATACTTGCCCATCATTGTCCACTTTACAGCCTTTGTTTTTCCCTTAGTACCCTCTTTGCTGCTGAAAACTAAGACATTTTCCATTCCCTTCCCTTTTCCACACAACCCTTCCCTCCAGTCTCCTGTGGCTACTGACTCAACCATTCCCATGCCTTCCCACTTTGATTATTTCCAATTATCCTATCTATAACTTGTTTATGCTTGGTGTTTCCCTCATTTACACTATGAGCTCCTTGAGAGCAGGAACTATCCCTTGCTGTCTTTGAATCTCCAGGATTCAACATACAGTTGGTGCTTAATAAATGCTGATTGATGAACTGATTGACTTGTTTATATTGTTTGCTATGCAGATCCTTTCTCCACATTTGTTCATACATTCCCCTAAAAGTCTCAGGGTAGAATGATTGTGCCTATTCTAAACATATCTACAACAAACATTGCACTGATCTTTGAGCTATCTTGGAGTTATTGCTCAGAAATTCTGTATTAACTGATGATTGAGGCAGTCTCTTAGAATTCCCAACTTCTGTGGTTCAGTAGAAACAGGACCAGAATTGTCAGAGAACCTGAGTTGAAATTTCAGTTCTAACCCTTACTGGCTATGTGACCTTTCACAAGTCACTTAATCTCTGTGGTCTCAGTTTCCCCATCTGTACAAATGAGGGTGTTAGGCTAGATGACTTCTAAAGTCTCATCCAGTTCTAAACCTTTCTCACTCTTCTAGGGTCAGCTCAAATGCCACCTGTTACATTAAATCTCTCCTGATCCCCTCAATTATTAGGGCTTTCTCCCTACCCCACAATTTTATTTGCTTCTTCTTAATCTTTGAATTCCCAAATTTAGGATGGTGCTTTGTATTTAGTTGACACATATTAAAGATTAGTGGGATTGAACCAAGTGGGGCCAAATTGAACTAAATTGATTTATGGACCCAGATATGGACCCAGAAATTGGATCACACCAGAGATCCAGGGCATCTGAGTGATATAGTGGATAGAGTACATTCAGGAAGATCTCAGTTCAAATCTGGCCTGAAACACTAACAGCTAGCTCTACAAGTCACTTACCCCTGTTTGCTTCACTTTCCTTTTCTGCAAAATGAGCTGGAGAAGGAAATAGCAAACTACTCCAATATCTTTCCCCAAATGGTATCACAAAGAGTCAGATACAACTGAATAACAACCAAGAGATCTCGAACCAGTCTCCATTTCAAATTCAAGAGCTGTCCAATGCAATATGGGATTAGTTAATAGACTACAGTTTAAGTCTCCTTCAGTTTCCTACCCAAACTAGGACTACATCTAGACAAAAAGCAACAGAACTGTTCACAGATAAATTGTCAATTCCATAAAAATGACAACAAAGAGATCAGTCAGAATGGTTAACATCTTTTGTACAGAAGAACTCATTGCTGGTTTGATTTTTTTCATTTACACTCCCCATAGATTGGAAAGAAGAAAATCTCCTTGGACAATCTCCTTGGCTACTAGGGCCAACTGGACCTTCTCACCCCTCACTGTCCAGTAAGTACCAGCTTAATAGACAGCCTGACCAGAGTGGCTTGGAGCCCAGCTTCGTCTCCAGCTACCCTAGTGAGTTTGCCTATGGACACGTTGCCTGTGGGAGCCTCAACACTAATTGAGGATGCAGGTTGAAAAGCAACCAACCCTGTAACCTCATCCCCACAGGATTCTGCTCTACTCTGTACTCTTTAGAGGTTGCCTTAGTCACCAATCCACCCTATCTGCCAAGCTGCTCCCCTCTGGCAGAAGACTCTATCCTCTCAGCTCCATATGAGCCACAGCTAACTTTTTCTTCACATTGGAGCAGAGTATTCTTCCCAGGCCAGGATTGAGGATAGAGACAACAGCTGAATCCCAACTGAATGGGATTGGGCTGGGGGTAGAAAAGGGAGGTAGTAATGTTGGATGATGATGATGATGATGATTAAATAAATCTCTCAACTTTCCCTCACTGAGAGATCTGCTTCCCATATCTGCTTGCAAGCTTTATGCTTCCATCTGGTAGGACCATTCAATATTTCTATTCCATCAGACCAGCTAAAAAAATGAGAGAGGATTAAAGAGCAGATTCCATATCATGGCGTGGAAGACAGTAACCCTCTAATGTAAGATATTTGTATTTAACTGCATGGAACCAAAGTGCCTTCTAAACACACACACACACACACACACACACACACACACACACACACACACACACAAAACTCTGTTTTCTCTGTATAAAAATTTAAAATCACATTGATTACCCATCTGGCGTATCTCCTAATTATGCATCTCTTAGTGGACTAATACTCCCTCCAGAAGCAAAACAGTAAATATACAAAGAGAAACATGATTATTAATTTCTTTTTGTTCTGTCTTTCAGAGCAAGTCTTCACTCATTCATGCTCTCCACTGAAATTTGTCCTATTTGCAATCAAATAATGAACGGAAGGAAAGACCTTGTATACTATTCCCTAATAAAATGCTTAAGAAACAGAAGAAGAATGAGAGAGAGAAAGAACTCATTTTTCAGCAGAAAGGCATTATGAATAGTGATAAATTCTATAGACAATCTGGCTGTTAATGTTGGTAAAAACACTTACAATTGAATTAATTTGTACCTCTGTTCTTAGATTTTGGAAAGATCAATCTTATTTTAATAAAATCCAATTGCTAGGAGCTGCTAGATGGTGCAGTGGATAGAGCTCCAGCCCTGGAATCAAGAGGATCTGAGTTCAAATCCAACCTCAGATACTTAATAATTACCTAGCTTTGTGACCCGATTGCCTTGCAAAAGCCAAAAACAATCCAAAAAATTGCTTCAGGAGAACCAAGAAAGATCATAGGATTTTGAACTACAAGGAAACTTAAATAAAATCTAATCTACCCCTTAGATTTATCAGGTGAGGAAACTAGGTGTCATATAAACCAACTTCCTTCATTTCAAAATGGGAGGGGAGTGAGCCCTAGAAAAGGTAAATGGATCTGACTCAAGTTTCACAGATAATTATCAGAACCAGGGATCCTGGAATCATGGTTCATAGACATGGAGCTTGAAGGAATGTCCAAGGCCATCTAGTTCAAACTCTTCATTTTGGAAATGAGGAGACTGATGCCAAGGGAAAGGAAAGGACTTGCCCAGTCACCCGGTAAAGTAGTAAAAGACAGAGTCAAGAAATTCAGGTGATGTTTACTCAGAATGCAGCATTTTTTCTACCTATCCTTTAACATTTTTTTTTACTTGATAGAGAAGACTCACTACATTAATTCAGTCATTCCCTAGGATAAACCACTCCCTCTTAGTAAGAATTTTATAGAGGATAGATTGGAACAACCAGAAGATACATATGGTAGACTGGAGTCTAGAAATCCTGATTTTAAAATTCCGCTTCAGACATTGACTCTCAGTGGGACTCTGGCCTCTATGGACATTAGATCCCTCATCTGTAAAATGAAGGGTTTGACTTTGGCTTCCAAGATCCTTTCCAGTTTTTCATCTGAAACTGTGAAGAGCTTCTACCAGGATTTCCCCTTCTGTTTTTAGCCCATTTTCTGCACTTCTAAGCCTCAGTCCTTCACTAGCTTTCTCTCTCTCTTTCTCTCTCTCTCTCTCTCTCTCTCTCTCTCTCTCTCTCTCTCTCTCTCTCTCTCTCTCTCTCTCTCTCTCTTTCTCTCTCTCTCCCTCTGTTTTGAAGGGCTTTCAATGCCATACAGAGGATTTTGGATTTGATCCTGGAGGTGACTGGATGCTACCAGAGTTTATAAGATAGTGGGTAACATGTTCTAACTTGTGTTTTAAGAAACTTACTTTAATAGAGGGATAGAGGATAGACTGAAGTGGGAGAGACTAAAGGCAAACAGGCTCAACATCAGACTAATCCAATAATCCAGGCTTGAGATAATCATAGCCTGCACTAATGGTGGAAGGCAGGAGGAGGGAAAGGGATGTAATCAATAGATATTGCAAAGGTGAAATTGCCAGACCTTGGCAACCAATCAGATTGGATTTGGTGAGAGACAGTGAGTAATCCAGAATTATATCTGGCAAAAGATGGGAGGACTGGGAGTTTGATGGTACCTTCTACAGAAATAGGGAAGATTAGGAATGGGGAAAAGGATTAATAAAAATAGCTAACATTTATATAGCTAAATGTTTGGCACTGTTAAATGCTTTATAATTATTATCTCATTTGACTTTCACAATGCTGGGAGGTCGTGCTATTATTATTGCCATTTTACAGATGAGGAAACTGAGGCAAACAAAGGGGAAGTGACTTACTCAGGGTCACGCAATTAATAAGTATTTGAGGCCAAATTTGAATTGCAGTCTTTTTAACTCCATGTCTGGAACTCTATCCATTTGAACCACCTAGGATTTAGAGGGAAAGATAATGAGTTTGGTTTCAGATATGTTAAAATTGAGATGTGTACCGGACATCCAGTTGGAGATGTCTGGTCTGAAAGGAGGTTTGAGATGTAAGATTGAAAGTCAGCAAGAGCAAGATAAGTAGTTCTAAGAATTATCAGTGTAGAAGTGGTAATTAAATCCAGGAGACCTGATGAGATCACTTAATAGAGAATAGAGGGAAAAGAAAAGAGGGCTCAGGAGAGAGACCTAAAAAGACACCAACAGTTATAGGATATGATCTGCAAGATGATCCAGGAGAAGTAACCAGATAGGAAGGAGGAGAACCAAGGGAGAGGAGTACCCTGAAAACCCAGAGAGAAGAGAGTATCAAGGAGGGGAGAGGGTGATCAATAGAGTCAAAGGCTACATTGAGGTCAGAGAGGTCAACAAGAATGACAATTGAGAAAAGGCTTCTTAAAGTTAACTTCTTTTTGTATTTTTTAAATCATATTTCAATACTAATTCCAATGGATCCCAAAATACTAAGTTTAGATGGTGCCTTAAAGACCTTCTAATGCAACTTCCTTACATTACTCATAAGTAAATTGAGTTATAAAGAGATTAAATGATTTGTTCTTGATCAAAACAATATCAAACACTTGATAAGTGTTTGTTGATTTGGTTTGTTTTTAAAATCCAGATTCTATTGATACATAAACTTTCCCTAAAGTAGATATAATGAAGAAAGAGTTAAAGAGTCAGTAGTTCCTGAGGATGTTGGCTCCTGATAAACTATTTTCAACTTGAATTGGACACAAAATCAGTTTGTTTGGAAACTTGGATATGAGCTGAGTATTCCAGAGACATACCAAGAGAGCATTTCCCTGATTTGATTACAAGGTTATCCTTCCTCAGCTCACTTTTCTCTACTACCTCCCCATGACCAAACTCAAGAAACAGATGTCTACACAAAGAAGTTCCCTTGTTTAAGCAATTTAAGTCCTTCTCTTACAGTTGAGGCCATATCTTCAAGACACTGAAATGATGAAAAATTAAGTGAGGATCTATATTTAGTATCATGAAGACCACAAACCAACCAACCCAGCTTTAACTAAAGTAATTGCTTACCACCTCTTGACTTTCATTGAAAACTTTTCTAACAAAGGTTTTCAGCAAAGGAACAGGGATACCTCATGAAGCAGAAAGCCCCCTATCGCTGGAAGTATTCAAGTTAGGGCAAGATTTGCTAAACAGGGTTTTCACTGAATATAAGTTTGGATTCTATCACCTCTGAAGTTCCTCCCCACTCTCAGACTTTATGATTTAAAAAAAAAATAGCCATACTAGTTCGTGTGGAGTCTGGAGTACCCTAGTTCAAATCCGCCTCAGACACTTAATAATTACTTAGCTGTGTAGCCTTGGGCAAGCCACTTAACCTCATTGCCTTGCAAAAACCTGAAAAAACAATAAAAAAAAAACAAGTTATATATGGGAAAGGAAGAATGAATAAAGAAAATGGCATCATGAAATTTGTGGCACCTAGGTAGGAAATGAAAGTCCAGATATTTTGCAGACATCTGTTCCCAACAAAATTATCAAGGGACCTGCCATTGATTTTTTTGTCTTAAAGAAATAATCACCATGTATGTTCACAGACAAAAATGTAAAACAATCTGACAGCTAAGTAAAGCATGAATTCATTCAGCCTCCTAAATAGGAAAATATACTTTATCAGCTTTGCTGCTCTCATTTGACTAAATTTCTTATGCTATAACTCCTGAATCCTTATCATTTCTTTCTCCTTATGCTCTGCTTCGTCCTTCCTTCCTTTCCTCATTTTTCCCTCTTTTCCTCTCAATCCAATTCAAACCAATAAGCACATATTATGTGCCTAACAATATGATTAACTCTGGGAATATAAGAAAGAAGAAATAAAGATCATTCCTGTCATCAAGGTGTTTGAAATCTAATGGGGTTGTTTGCCCCCCCTCCAAAAAAAGAAGCAAGAAATTGAGAGATAGGGGAGCCTTGGAATAATCTGACATCTTAGTCCAAGAAGTTAAAATCAGACATGGCAGCAGATGAGCATCTAGGTGGAACCATAGGGGAATAGAGTACCAAACTAGACTTAGGAAGACTCATCTTCCTGAGTTCAAATCTGGACTCAGACTCTTCTAACTGTGTGATCCTGGGCAACTCACTTAACCCTGCTTGCCTCAGTTTTCTCACCTGCTAAATGAGCTGGAGAAGAAAATGACAAACCACCCCAGTATCTTTGCCAAAAAAAAAAAAAAACTACAAACAAAATAAGTCATTAAGAATGGAACACATGGGGCGGCTAGGTGGTGCAGTGAATATAGAGCACCAGCCCTGGAGTCAGAAGTACCTGAGTTCAAATCCGACCTCAGACAGTTAATAATTACCTAGCTGTGTGGCCTTGGGCAAGCCACTTAACCCCATTGCCTTGTCAAAAAAAAAACCCTAAAATAAAAGAATGGAACACAACTGAAACAACTAAGCAACAACTTGTCAGCAGATACAGAATGGTGTGAATGACTTTCCTTCTCCTATTCTTCCTTTTATTCCTCTTCCTTCTACTTCCTTCTCCTTTTCTCCCCTTCTTCTTCTTCCTTTCTCCTTTTTCATCCACCTCTTCTCCTTTTTCTCTCTCTCTCTCCTTATGCTCTTCCTTCCTCTCTCCTCCTTTTCTGACTTCTTTCTCTTTCTAAAGTTCTTTTGTCCTCTTCTTCTCCATTTTGACCCACTATTTCCCTTTACATCAGGTCTTTTCTTCATGGACACACTTCTACCTGAAAGCAATATGTCATAGAGTGAAGAATGGAGCATATTTTTTGTTTTGGTGAAGTGGAAGAGCCTTGGAGTTGGAGTCCAGTCTCTAAGAACTTAAGTTCAGAGTCTAGATTCCACCCCTTTCATCCATTTGATTAGATATAATCCTCAATTTCATTATCTATGAAAATTAAGATAATCTTGTACTACCTCTCTCAGTGGATTGTTGTGATAAGACTTCTTATAAAATTAAAAGTGCCTTATAAATAGCAGTTAATATTATTTGGGACTTGATTTCTTAATGAAAAAAAAAGAGCCATCACAGGTATTGCAGCAAGTATATTGGGTAGAGAAATGCTTGATTCTAACACAATAAATTCATTGATGGATTGGGGTGCCAAGAAAGAAAGCAGTCTACTGAAACGCTTTCCCTCACTGCTCTCCTGTTTCTCACCTCCATCCTCACCTATTCACCAAGGGACTGTCAATGTGAGCAACACTTGCTTTAAAGACAATGATTAAGTGTCACCGGTAAAAATATTACTGGAAAAATACCACAGATTGCTGATACAGTTGTTAAAGCTCTGTATATAGAGAATTATTAGCAAAAGAGTGAAGAAATCAATCAAGAAACTATTTCTTCTTGCTATAACTTTTATTCATTCAACAAACATTTATCCAATATCTTCTATGTACATCAGGAAGATAATGTACAGTAGTGGAAAGAGAACTGCCCTCAGAAAGAAGGTCCCAAGGTCTGACACACTATCTATGTGACCCTCTGTCTCAGACATAAGATGATATGCCATGTTAATAGTAATGTCTTTATCTGAAAGTTTCACATGCCAATAAGATCTATGTTCAGTCCTAATGTCTATCCTATTATGTGTAAGATACTATGCTTACTTTTTTTGTTTTAATCAAATGATTTGTCCATTCAATGAAAAAAAAGTAACACCATTTATTTAGAATCATGGTGTCAAAGTAGCCAGCTATATGGCTGGTGATTTTGACTGTTTTAGTTTCAACCAACTATGCATCATAAAAAATAGCACCTTTTTATAAAACAACACCTTTATTTATATAAAATAATACAATGCCTTATGGTTTACAAAGATCATGTACATATTTGTAAATTATCTTATTGTATTCTATCAGCAGTCCTGAGAAGTAGGAAGAATGGCAATTATTCTTATTTCACAAATAAGGAAATTCTGGCTCAGATGAACTAACTTGTCTAATGCTATATTTGAGATTAGGTCTTCTGGTTTGTGTCCACTTCTTCCACTTAACAACCATACTTCTCCTTCAGGCACAGGCAGAACAAAGGAATTGCTTCAAAGCTTCAGTTCCATTCCAGGGGGTACTTATATAAGGTATTATGTTTTATACTAGTTGTTAGGCGAGATATTTCCATTTCCCTGCCCTACTAAAAAGAAGAACAAGGATCAATGAGAAGCATTTAAGGTATTGCCATTTTACTTTTGCTTTATGCAGTCAACAAACATTTATCTCACCCTAATCATGTGCCAGACGCTGTGGTCCTCTTCCTCATCTTTTCATCCTAACTTCCTGGCTTCTTTCAAGTCTCAGCTAAAGGCTCATGTCTATAAACTCCATTAATCACATTACAATATCTCCAGAGGAGAAAGTGAGGCTGGTGTTTTTTTGTAGCCCTTCCTCACTTAAATCCAATTAACTTGAAGCTATGACATCACTTCCCTGATGTCATGGTCCTTTTCAAAGGAAGGACAAATAACAACAATAACAATCTAGAATTTATGTACATAATTGTTTGCATTTTATTTCTCCCATTAGATTATGAGCTCCTTGAGAACAGAAACTAGTTTGTTTGGTTTTTTGTTTTGTTTTGATTTTTACCCTTTTTTTGTATTCCCAGAACTTATAAAATGCCTAAGTATATAGTGATGTTTGTCCTTCATTCTCTAAGAAGACTATGACATCAGGGAGATGATGCCATGACAAGTACATGAATTGGATTTGAGTGGGGGGGGGGCTGCTATGCTAAATCATTAGTCTCACTTTCTCCTCCAGGGCCATCTGGATCCAGAGGCCAAAAATAGATCAGAATAACTGGAGATGACCCTGGATGGGAAGCAATCAGGTTAAGTGACTTGCCCAAGGTCATATAGCTAGTAAGTATCCGAGGCTGGATTCAAACTCCCATCCTCCTCACTCCAAAACCAGTGCTCTATCCATTGCACCACAAGATTGCCCCGGTACACAGTGGGAAGTTTAAAAAAGCTTCATGACTTAACTTGACTTGCCTTACTAAGTACTAGGCATACAAAGAAAGGCAAAAACTATTCTTTTCCTTTAGAAGGCAGCACTCTAATGAGGAGACATGTAAATCACTAGGTTCGTGCTAAATATGTACAGAGGAGATGGAAATTACTCTGAGAAAGAAATTAGCAGCTGGGTGGATTAGGGAAGCTCTTAAACAAAAGGTATTACTTGAGCTGCCTCTTGTAGAAGAACAGGGAAACTGAGAGGCAGAGGTAGAATTTCCTGTAATTGTAAAGAACCTCTTCATTTGTTGAAGTTCCTTTATAACATGGTTTAATGGAAAAAACACTGGATTTAAAGACAGGGAATCAGGATTTGAGTTCAAATTTTACTTCCATTTATTTACCTATCTGATTTTAGATCAATCAGTTTCCTTAGCAATAAATTCATTCAGTTGAACTCAAAGACCTCAAAGTTCCTCTTCAGAGGTATGTCCTATGATCTTATAAACTCCCTTAGGGAATTTCATACAACTATTAAGTTAAAAGTTCACTCCATTCCCTGCTAAATAATGAAATGATGTGAGAGCAGAATAGGATGAGAATCAAACCCCTTTAGTAATCATTCAACCATCCTTTTGAAATCCTAAAATATCCAACTCGTTCTAGAAAAATATTTGGACAAACCAATAGCCAAAGACAATTCCCTGATCAATCCCATTCAAAAGAAAGTCCCTTCCTAATGCCAGCTAATTGAACCCTAAATGCAGTGGTGATATGTAGATGAGAGCTGCTATTTGGAAAAAGAATTAGCCAAATGAATAGAGCTGGAAGGAAGATTTGCAGCTAATGAGAACAAGAAATCTCTCTGTGTGTCTCTTTGTTTAAATATTATTTTTTTAGAGCTTCTTGGCATGAGAAAAAGACTCTTTAAAACTCTGACCCTATGTCAAGGAGAAAACAGCCTGAAGTCTCTTCAACTAATGGCTTTTGCTGAAGCCTCCTTTACCAATGTTCAGCTGGGAGGAAAAAAATAAAGATGAACTTTGTGATGAATGACCTTCACAGAAGAAGACTATTCATGTTAATTAATTGCTCTTTTCAAATATGATTCATATATGCATTAGGCCATGCCATTCCTAACAATGCTGGCATTGTAGTAAACATCAAGACAAATCTCAAGTATAGTTATCAAAAATTTAGAAAACTCGAGTTTGGGTTTTTCCAATAAGATTGTGACTTGTTGCTTGTGGTGCAGAGCACAATAGTATCTCTGCTAATGGCTTTTAGCTTTTGCCACTGCTAACTTTTATATTTAAAATTCATACAATTTTGGACAATTTGTAAGCATTATGAGGCTTTTCTTTTCTTTTTTTAACTGATTCTTACTGATGCAAGCCAGCTTTTATACTTAGCAAATCAAATGCATTCTGCTTGCACCACATTCGTTCTCCCATAGACCACTTTATTCTTATTATTAGTATTCCTTATTATGCATATTTAATTTAGGAGTGCATTTTCTCCATTAAAAAATTAGAATATCTAGAAATGCTTGATAAAGATGATTTGCTTTAGATGACTTTTATTAACCACTCACTCTCTAAGATGGTCTTCCTGAAATTTCATATGTGACAGGGATTTGAGTTAAAAAAAATTCCTTGGGAAAAAGTTATAAGATGAAATTAGCTAGAAAGCCATAGTCCTTTTCTGCCTGATATTGGTTTTTTCCTTTACATATGGTGTAGGGTCAACAAGATTGTATCTAAAATGAGAGGACATAGGTTGGCCTGCTATTTATTATTGAATGATACTTGTCCTTCATTCTTGAAAACTATAACATCTCAAGACCACTGGCAGATCATCCTCTTTGAACCTCGGTTCTCATCTGTATTATAATAATAATAATAATAATAATAATATCGACAATGGTTAGCATTGATGTAATACTTTAAGGTTTATAAATATATTACAAATATTACCTCATTTTCCCCTCACAACAAGCATAGGATTTAAGTGCTATTATTTTTATCATTCTAACTGTATAGTTGAGGAAACTGAAGGAGACAGAAGTTAAGTGACTTTTCAGAATCACATCGGTCAGACACAATGAAAGACTAAGCAGAATTAGAACATAAGTCTTTCTGATTCAAATTCTAGTATTCTATCCACTGCTTCATCTCTCTCTTTAATGAGATAGCTGTACAAGATTAGGAGTTCTTAACAAGGGCACCATAGATTTTCAAGAAGTCAGGAGGTTCAAGGATAGATTTTGGGGAATCCATGGACCTAGATAACAAATAAAATAAAACAATAACATCTTTAGTTTCACTAACCACATTGAAACATCATTTCCTTCAATTTCATATATATATATATATATATATATATATATATATATATATATATACATATATACATATATATACACTAAGATGACCTACACAGGCTTCCCTAGATTGCCAAAAGCATGTATGACACCAAAAAAGGTTAGGAATTTGGATTATATGGCCTCTAATGCTCCTTCCAATTCTAAATGTATAATACATATGGTTGTAATATTTGGTTGGCAAAAAATACCTCTCAAAGCAATTGTGCCTGATGATCAAAATATGATTAGCCATTACTAAGAACTCCCAGTGTGAGGAATCCTTTTACCAAGACAGAAAATGACTTAAAAGAATGAGCTGATCTTTAGGAATATTATGAAGCACAAAAAGATCATGTCACTTGTCTTGGGTAACACAGTATGCTTAGGAGGCAGGAATTGATCCTAGGTCTTCCTGAACTCCAATTCATCTCTCTAACTACTATGCAACTCTACCTCTATATGACTTTTTAAAAAATTATACTTCAGTGGGTGAATACAATCTGTTGCAATATATCATATAGAAATTTATTCAAGACATCTATTCATATAACCTCTACCAAAAGGTATTCAATCCAATTATTTCTTTTATACAAGGGAACTGAAAGAAGAGAGAATTATCTGGCATATTCCATAGGAAAAAAATCAATTCTGTTCGGTCACTTTCAGTGGTGTCCAACTCTTAATGACCTATTTAAGGTGTTCTTGGCAGAGATAAAGGAGTGGTTTGCCATTTTCTTTTTCAACTCATTTAATAGATAAAGAAACTAAGACAAACAGGATAGACTTTGCTCAGGGTCACACAGTTAGTAAGAGTCTAAACCTAGATATGGAGTCAGATCTTCCTGACTGCAGACCAGGTGCCCTATCTACTTTGCCATCTAGCAGCCCCCAATCAATTTTATTAATTTCAATAAAATGATCAGTTGTTTTCTTTCAATATATTAGACAAAAATTCTTCATATTGATTTTGCACCATCTTATTTGGAAACTGTGTGTAGACAGTCACTGAATCATCTATGGAAGTAGTATGTAGAAAGTATGGAAAAGGGAACCATTAAGTTAACTTCCTATTTCTTTTGGTGCAAATGTTGCAGTTTGAGATCCCCATCCAAACTGAACTGATTGAATTAGTTGTTTATTTTAACTTCAAGCAATCATAATTTTAAAGCTGTGTTTCTCACTCTTTTTAGCTATAGAAAAATTCATCCCCAAACCCCCTTTTTTGAAGTATTTGTATTCATAATAAGGTTTCAAAACCAGTCAATATCTATCAGAGACAGAAATAGAGAGATAGAGACAGAGTAAGACAGATTAAGAGACATAGAGAGACAGAGACAAAGACATAACCAAAGAGAGACTGAATCAGAGAGAGACAGAGAGACAGAGAGATGGAGACAGAAGAAAAAAAAAACAATTGACAAGCACATTCAAATTTGGTTTAACTTTCTCCTTAGTGATGCATAATCATTATTGACTTAAGTGATACATTATACCTATAGAACTCTACCCAAGAAATGATTGTATTAGACCCTCCAAGTTGAAGATAAAGTTCTAATCAATATAGTGTTCTTGAAGTTCTTGAAGTTCCCCAAGTTTGAAGATATGTGGAAATTGCAGTCCTACTGTGCCCTTACCTTGTTCTGGTTATTGACTGCTTTCACTGCCTTCTTCTAAGAAAACGACTAACATTCCTGCCCTTGTACAGTTTATAGACATGGACTCTTTTTACTATGAAATTCAATGTTACATTTTTCTGTTCAATGCAATTATCTTTTGCCTATGGACATAGACTTTAATGAATGTTAGCTCTAGTTCAGCTGGGTAGCATAGTGAATAGAAAGCTGGATGTGGAGTGGGGAAGACCTTTGTTGAAATTCACTTCAGACACTAAGTAGTTGTGTCCCTCTTGGGTGAGTCAGCTCACATCTATCTGCAATGGGGATAATAATAATACCTATCATACAAAGTTGCTGTAAGAATCAAATAAGATAATATTTGTAAAGTACATGGCATATAATAATTACTTAGCAAAGGCTTATTTCCTCTCTTCTACCATATTGGGCAAAACCAAATATTCAAAAGAAGTATAAATAGGATCCTATTTGATTTGCTAATTGTTCTCCTTTGCTATGATTACTAGTCTGTTTTTTAAAAATTTCTGATATATAACAGATCAAAAACCATGCAGCCAATTTCTTAATTTTTTAAAAGTCAGTCGATGGCCTATTTTTCAAAGTGCATTTCATACAAGTGTACACTAATTCGTGGTGGATATCAGAATCAAAGGTCAGATTCTGGATCCCCAAATTGAAGCTCCAGAAAGGTCTTCTCATTTATATTATGTTACCTATGACATAACACCTAAAGACTACAATAGTTTTAAGTATAAGTATTTTCATTTTAGTATAAGTATTTTCATTTTATGAAAATCTTATTTTGGAAGGTGAAGAAAGAACATGAAAAGCTTTCTTCATAAAATAGCAAAAAATGATGAAAGGGAAAATGAGCTTACATAAAACTTATCATTGTTGACATACTTAAGGCAAATTGCATAAAGAATATTTTAAAATGAAATTAAACAACCACCACAAAAGGTGGAAAACATTTAGTTTTTAGCACAAACCATTTTTGCCCACCAACATAGAGCTACAATATTTGCACTTTTATATTGTAAATTCATAAAAGTTGGAGATGACATTTTTTAAAAGAAGGAAAAACTAAAAGCTGATGCAGGCCCATTATGCACAGAAGAGGTAAGTGCTGAGGGAAGACAATTCTGAGCATCAATTCTTAACATATCTAAAAAAAAGCTGAAAATACCAAAAAATCACAGATTTTATTACAAATAAAAAGGAAATGTTCTAAAAAATTCTGTAGCACTCCCCCCTACTCCCCACCTACTCTGAGAGCTATTTCTTTAACTTGCAACTCAAAGGTTATAGCTTGGTTATACTAGAAGGCAGCTAATTCTTCAATGGATTAGGATGCTCTGTGGGTCTGTATTACTAAATCTATTATTTATGAGCTCCCACTGATGCACTTAACTTTCATAGTCAACCAGTACACATGTTTAGGTCAAATCAATGCATTTAATAAGAAGGCATAGTAAGAATAACAATAAAACATTCTTTCCACAATCCTAGAAAGTATTCTTCCAGAAATGCTCATAGAATCAGTGAGAAGAGTTGGAACACACTTAGATGATGCTAGCAGGAAAGTGTAAATGTAAAGAATATATATAGTCAAGACATTTCATGCCTTGAGCACTGTAGGATTCTGATGTCTTCCTCACACACACACACACACACACACACACACACACACACACGCACACACACACACACAATGTCCTCATAGTGTTCCTTCCCAGGCATGGCATGTAGGGTAAGTTCCTCAGCAAAACCTATTTATTATCTATCCCTTTTGGATATGATGACTTCTACTGGACAAGTAATTTCACTGCATGACACCATGGATGATGAAGGTATTGAAAGGTGGGGTAGGGGGGAGGGGAGGGATGTGGTGGGGACTGGAGGGAAATAGTGATATATTTCTCCTCAAAGAAATGAAAAGAATTCCTTTTCAGGATCTGGGTTGTTTCTTTAAAACTGTCTTTTTTCTAGACTAAGGCATGAAATGTCTTGACTATATATATTCTTTACATTTACACTTTCCTGCTAGCATCATCTAAGTGTGTTCCAACTCTTCTCTTGCCTCAATGATCTCTAAAGATAGGAGACTAGTTTTTTAAAGACTAACAATAGGGCGGCTAGGTGGCGCAGTGGATAAAGCACTGGCCTTGGAGTCAGGAATACCTGGGTCCAAATCCGATCTCAGACACTTAATAATTACCTAGCTGTGTGGCCTTGGGCAAGCCACTTAACCCCATTTCCTTGCAAAAAAAAACTAAAAAAAAATAAAGTCTAACAAGAGTTGGTTGATCTTCAGCAATTCAATGATATAGGTAAAAATCCTTCACATTTTGTAAAGGGTTAACAAAAATTAGCACATATTTGCACTTGGTTTAACATACTAGTACCATATTGTCTGCCCCCTTCATCAACGTCATTAATGAAGTTTGAGAGAGTAAATCAATTGATCTCAGTTGTCTTGACTAATTGCTCCCTATATATTAGTAATAACTAGACCATATATCAACTTTATCATCTCTATAATATTTTATGACCATAATCTACACATATATTGAAGGTATCCTTGTTGATAATATGAAGATAAAAGGCTGACTTTTACAAATGATATTTTATTTCAGGCCACATCTTTATAGTCACAGTGGACTAAAAAAAAGCAGAGAATGCAAGATTCTACTGTGATTACTATTTGTTGGCTATAAGATAGAATTTGATTCAGTTCAACAAAATGCACCTCGTCTCCAACAACGTATGACCTATGCATTTGTTAATATCATTTAAGATTTTTAATAGATGTAACAACAAAGAATACATTCTTTGATGATTTTCTGATCATTTATATTTTAAAAAGGTATAAAACGTGAAGAAACATTATGTCAAAGATTGTTTACTACTGTCATTAAGAACATCCAGGACAGATTTCAAATAATACAGGATTTCCTAATAGATACTGAAGTCCTCCAGATGCTGTCTTTGTGTATGACATTCTTCTAATTGTTTTAAGCCTGAGAATATTGTAGTCTCTTAAGGAAGAGTCATAATAATGTAAGAGAGTTTGTTCTAAAAATGAAGAATTTCTGGTATCCAGTGAATGATAGTTGAATAGATAAGATAGTGCTTTGAACTGGCCCATCAATACATATATCTTGTATAGCTAATGCAATTGGACACATAAATTGCTATTGAATAGAAATTAGAGGGTGGTCTGGGCTGCACTTGAGAACTTGGTGCAGTACTTTTAATGATACAATATACTCAAAATTGAATGTCATCAAATAGGACAATTAAGGATATGGATATGAAGAAGTGGCAGCATATTATCAATGAGGAATTGTTCCTCCAAAGTGTCATCAGAGTCATCAAAAAGATCTATGACTTGCTCCCATCTAATCAAGTAAACCTCTTGTAAAAGATTTACAAGAGCATTTAAATATTTATTTCTAAGACACATTATTATGAGAAAAATATATGTATGTGTATATATATATATAGAGAGAGAGATAAATAAATCTAGATATTTCTATCTATATTGATAGAGATAGAGAAATATCTCTTCTGATAGCTATCTGATAAATATTCCAGGGCATCAGGGATGAAATTATGAAAGGAGCCAAGAAGGTTTTCACATGATATTTTTCAATCAATATGATAATTGGTTGGAGAGAAAAAGAATTTCAGATTCCCATTTTCTCATGAAAAGCACTTTTTTGAGTAAAAGGTCAAGTTTAAGTTTTTTCTACCAACAAGGTGTTTCCCATGCATCATCAAAATGAAAAAAAAATTCTTTGAATTCTAAAACAGTAGAAATTATTGTGTTTGATAATGGTGATGATTATCAAATGAGCCTGCCAAAGGTAGGAAGAAGTACCCATGGTGTTGAAAATAGAACTCTTGAAATATCTAGATACTAAACAGGTCAATGGACATTTTTAAAAATCTCATTTATGTACCCACATGAATTATTTAGATGTATAAATTTATACTTCTGGGTTTACCAATTACTGTTGGGTCAGTTATAGTACATCATATAAAAATTTCCTTTATAAGAAAGCCATAAAGATAAATCTGATCTAGAAACATTAGATGATTCTACCAAAACTAAACTACTTGTTTAGTGCCCTATCAATAAAAATTCCAAAAAATTACTTTAATGAGTTAGAAAAAGTTGAGTAAATTTATATGGAGAAATAAAAAGTCAAGAATTTCCAGGGATTCAATGAAAAAAAGTGCAAAAGAAGGTGACTTAACTCTGTGAGATCTAAAATTATATTATAAAGTATCAGTCCTCAACACTGGCTGGTATTGGCTGAGAAATAGTCATGGATCAGTGGAATAGACTAGGTGCAATAGCAGGAAATGATTATGGTAATCTGCTGTTTGATAAACCCAAAGAGTACAGCTATTGAGATGAAAACTCTCTCTTCAATAAAAAAACTGTTGGAAAAATTAGAAATTAGTATGGAAGAAACTTAGATTAGACCACCACCTCACACCCTATACCAAAATAAGATCCAAATGGATACAGGATTTAGACATAAAAACAGTATTATAGGCAAACTAGAAGATCAAGGAGTAGTTTACCTGTCAGATCTATGGAAAGGGAAGCAGTTTATGATCAAGGAAGAGATAGAGAACATTCAAAACAAACTAGATAATTTTGACTACATTAAATTTAAAAACTATTGCACAGACAAAGCCACTGTAACCAAGATCAAAAGAAATGTAGTAAACTGGGAAACAATTTTTGCAACTAGTATTT
Organism: Macrotis lagotis; assembly: GCF_037893015.1. Taxonomy (NCBI): domain Eukaryota; kingdom Metazoa; phylum Chordata; class Mammalia; order Peramelemorphia; family Peramelidae; genus Macrotis; species Macrotis lagotis. The sequence goes on from NC_133659.1 coordinate 115,948,186, forward strand.
CTGACAAAGGACTCATTTCTAAAATATACAGAGAACTGAGTCAAATTTTCAAAATAACAAGCCATTTCCCAATTACAGATGGTCAAAGGATAAGCAAAGGCAATTTACAGCTGAGGAAATCAAAGCAATCCATAGTCATATGAAAAATAGCTCCAAATCATTACTTATTAGAAAAATGCAAATTAAAGCATCTCTGAGATACCACCTCACATCTCTCAGACTGGCCAATATGACCAGAAAGGAAAATGTTCAGTTTTGGAAGGGATATGGCAAATCTGAGACACTAATACATTGTTGGTGTATTATCATCAGTCAACCAACTGATGATGTATCATCAAACCTTTCTTAAGAGCAATTTGGCATTATGCCCAAAGGGCAACAAAAATATGCATACCCTTTGACCCAGCAATACCACTACTGGGTCTATACCCTGAAGAAATTGTGAAAAAGAGTAAAAACATCACTTATACAAAAATATTTATAGCAGCCCTATTTGTGGTGGCAAAAAATTGGAAATTAAGTGAATGTCCTTCAATTGGGGAATGACTTAACAAACTGTGGTATATGTATGTCATGGAACACTATTGTTCTATTAGAAATCAGGAGGAATGGGAATTCAGGGAAGCCTGGAGGGATTTGCATGAGCTGATGCTGAGCGAGATGAGCAGAGCCAGAAAAACATTGTATACCCTAACAGTAACATGGGAGTGATGATCAGCCTTGATGGACTTGCTCATCCCTTCAGTGCAACAACCAGGGACAATTTTGGGCTATCTGCAATGGAGAATATCATTTGTATCCAGAGAAAGAATTATGGACTCTGAACAAAGACCAAAGACTATTACCATCAAATTAGGAAAAAAAACCCATTATATTATTATTATTATATAATTTTAATATCTCATACTTTATGTTTCTTCCTTAAGGATATGATTTCTCTCTCATCACATTCAACTGAGATCAATGTATAACATGGAACCAATGTAAAGACTAACAGAATACCTACTGTGGGGGTGGGGGAGGGAAGCAAGAATAAGGGAGAAACTGTAAAACGCAAAAAAAAATCTTTCTTAAAAAAAATTAGATGATTTATTTGGCATTTAAAGCCTTCAAGCTATGGTTCTATCTGTTCCCTGCTTGCTAGGCACACAACATTGTTCCTTGAGTAAGCTATTTCCATTTTCAGCTCCAAGCATTTTCAGGGACTGTCCCCAATGCCTGGCAATTTTATCATCCTTGGATTCCTTCAAGATTCAGTTAAAGTCCCACTCTCTATAAGGAGCCCTCCTAATCTTAGTGTCTTCATTTAGAGATAATTCCATTTGAGCCTATTTAGATTTTATTTGTTTTCATGTTGTCTCCAACATAATTATGATCTCCTTGAGAGCAAAAGTTGTCTTGTGCATTTCTTTGTATCCCCAGGACTTAACCCAGGGGTTAAGAAGGTCTTTTAAAAAAAATTAGTTGACTGAGTGGCATAGAGTTTCTGTCAATAGTCTAGAAATCTTCAGCATATAAGGGGGGGGGGAATAGCATCCTTAATAAATTTGCTATATGGAAAAGAATATAATCTTTATAGAAATACTTTGCAATCTATTATGCCACAAGAGAGTTGGAAACTTGTTGAATGGAAATTAATTTGCATGATGAAGTATCCATTAAGTCATTTGCCATGGGAGTAGATTCTTTTACCCGTAGTACTTCTTAGGAAAAGAATAGATGATAACAAAAGTAGTTGGGAGACACAACTTCCAGTCACCGATTTCTTAACAATATGAATCTGACCAATCACCCAAATTGAATCTAGACTAGATACTGGTCAGAATCTTGATAGTAATCAGTGATTATCATCAGTTATATTTTCTGCTCCTCAATATCAAGAAAGAATAAGCCTGGCAACCTACCAGCTCAAGAGATTCCTCTCTCAGTTCTCTACAAGCTTTATTATTAACATCCCAATCCTACCTTATCAGAATGCTTTTCTGGATTGCTGACAGGCTGAATAGCCACCTGAATACCAGTTTTCTTAGAGTGGGTTTAAAAAAGCTCCTCCAGCAGGGATTTGACTTGTAAATAAGAGAATCACAATACATTATATTGCTTTTTTTAACCACCTCTGGAATTTTCTGAGACCAATGTCTTTTCTAGTGCTGAGTCTTGAAACTATACTGGGGGAAGGGAACTATTACATAGTAAAGTAAAGGGTTTCTGAAAAGAAAAGATTAGATACAGGAGCATAAGAACATAGATTTAGATCTGAAGTGAACCTCAGAGGCCATATAATCCAGCCCTCTCATTTTACATATGAGGAAACTGAGTCACAGGATGCTAAAACTGCTCATTTAAAGTCAAATAGATAATGTCAGAAATGAAATTTTAACTCCAGAACCAATGCCCTCTTCATTGGATCATGTTATTTAATACAGATAGTGGGAAGTTTTTTATTATCCAACAGATTCAGAATACCTTATGTACAGCATTTTACCAATTGCTCCAAATATCCCCTTAGCCCACCATGAGAACAGGTATTATTATCTTCCTTCAACAGAAAGTCAAACCAGGATGAAAATCAAAGAAAAAGTCTAATATAGTGTAGAAGTCAACCAACTGTGACTGGAGGGTCAAATCTAATCCACATGTTGTTTTTGGCAAATGAGCTAAGAACACTTTTTACAGTTTTAAATGCAATACAAAATTATTTTAAAATTTTTGAAAACTCTCTTAGTTCACTGGCTATATATAAAAAAAGGTAGTAGGCTAGATTTGGTGAATTGTTTATAATTTCCCAGTCCTTGATCTATTGATTACACCAGGCAGTTAAAGAAGTCATTTAGGAACCCTATTCCCAAATTCCAGTTTCCTCCTTTTTTTTTGTTTTTAGGTTTTTGCAAGGCAAATGGAGTTAAGTGGCTTGCCCAAGGCCACACAGCTAGGTAATTATTAAGTGTCTGAGACCATATTTGAACCCAGGTACTCCTGACTCCAGGGCCAGTGCTTTATTCACTCAGCTGCCCCAGTTTCCTCCTTTGTTAAGAGGGATTAACAATTCTTGTTCATCCTTCTTCATTGGACAAAAGAAAAAGAGAAGCAGTTTAACATAATGAGAGTGCCAGAGTGTAGCCTCAGGAGAAATTTGGGTTTAAAACTACTGGTACTCATCAGTTGTATGACCATGGGCAAGTCATTTCACATCACTAATTCTTAATTTCTACCCATAAAATGAGAATATTAATACTTACAGTATCTAACTCACAAGATTGTTGTGAGGTTCAAGTGAGATAATGTATGCAAGATGCTTTATAAAACCTTAATGTGATCTGTAAATGGCAACTATTATTAGTAAGTCAGGTGATCAGATTGGAAACACTTGGAATAAGAAAAAATTCTTCAGAAATGTAAAGTACTTTTATGCAGACAATAAGCATTTATTGAGCAGATGACATGTATAGAATATAATAATAATAATAAAATAATAAATATCTAATATTTGGGTAGTCCTTTACAAACATGATTTCATTTGAACCTTGAAACAGTCATGTTAGATGCTACAATCATTCTTACCATCCTGTTACAAACTTTACCTAATAAGTACCTAAACATTTAATAAGTACTAATAATTTGCACCAAATGCTGAGGATGTAATTAATAAAAAAGGAAAGATAGTCTTTGTCTTCAAGAAGCTTACAATTTAATGGGGCAAGAAAAACACAAAAATAGACAACAAATCAGAAATGGGGGAAGAGCAAGGAGTATTTTATGTGAATGAATCTTATTCCATGGAGTTAAAAATAGAGAGAACACTAAATGTAGAGTAGAATGAACCAAAAAAGTTAATTTCTGCCCTCTTTAAAGGAAGGAATTGGGTGAAGTTTGAGACTCCATCTTCCAACCCTCCAGAGGGAGAGGATCCTGAACAAAGTTGTATCAGTCAAGCTTCAGTTAGGAACAACATGATGATGACATTAGAGGTGATGACTTTAATTTTGTTCCTTGGAGTTGAAAACATTGAGACCAGCCAATGACAGTACCATAATAAATCAAAATTTTTAATTATTAACCTATTCATAACTGATAGATTAAACAGTCCAAAACATTCATACAAAGTGGTCTGTTTTCATCTCATGAATTTCAATGTATGTGGGGATATGGATAGGACTTGGGGGAGTGATATATACCTCAATAACTAGTCATGGATACCTTTTAGGACAAAATTATTGTCCATAAAATTCCAAATTAGATTAATCAAGAAGTACTTACACATTATCCAGTAGTAAAAAATAAAAATAAATTTTTTTTCCAATTTTTAGCCTAATGCACTTTTAGGACACTTTTTCCTCCTTCCATAGGTGACTTTATTATATTATGACTGCAACATGTTTCTTTCTATTCATTGACTCCAGGCAGCAATCAAAACATTCCTTATAGGTACAAATGAGGGAGCTACAATTGATCTTCCACAAAGTTTTTGAAAGATTATACAAATTTATGACTATAGTTGAAATTCAGATTTCTTACTGGAAACTAAGGCCATGAAAGTTATGATGAACCTAGCAATTTTTGTAAAGTGGTGGGGGGAATGGGAGGTTAGGTGGTGAGATAAGGAGTGAGACAGGTAGTTGGAAAGGAAAGTCATCTAGGTACCCCTCCAAGAGCAAGAAATATATCCTATTGGGGCAGCTAGGTGGTGCAGCGGATAGAGCACCAGCCCTGGAGTCAGGAGGACCTGAGTTCAAATCCGACCTCAGACACTTAGTAATTACCTAGCTGTGTGGCCTTGGGCAAGCTGCTTAACCCCATTTCCTTGCAAAAATAAGCAAAACTAAAAAACAAAAAAGAAAGAAATAGATCCTATGATACCAGTCTCCTCTATTTTGTGGCTAAACTCTTGAGAAAACTATCTATTATAAATGCCTTCACCTCTTTTCCCTCCTTTTCTGAGTATCTGAAGTTTGGCTTCTGATTTCATGATTCAACCAAAATTACTCTTTCCAAAGTTACTAATGATCCCTTAATTGCCAAATCTAATTACTTTTTCTCATCCTTGATCTTTCTAGTCTTTGATACTATCATACTATTCTCCTTAAGATTCTCTTCTCTCCATGTTTTTGTGACTATCCTCTCTCCTGGTTCTCCTCCCATATGTCTCCTCTGTCTCTTTGTTTGCCCATCATCTAGTTTAGAGCTGCTAATTGACATGTTCCTACAACATTCTTTCCTGAAACCTATTCTCCTCTTCTTCTATTGCATTCCACTATTTTATTCCAGCTGAGATCTACAAGGTGGGCAGTCCATTGCTCATACAAAAACTGATTGAAATTTTCCAGGTTATATAGCATGAAGAGATTATCCCCCAAGAATTCAAGGATGCATCCATCATCCATCTCTATAAAGTAAAGGGAAAAGATTGTCCTGTGACAATCACAGGGGTATTTCTCTTTTAGTCATTGCTATTAAGATTCTTCCCATAGTCCTTCTCAATAGACTGATCTTTCACCTGGAAGTTGGTCACCTTCCTGAGAGCCAATGTGGCTCCAGAAAGATTAGAGGAACAGTCAATATGATGTTTGCTGCCCAACAACTACAGGAAAAATGCCAGGAACAGAACAGAGGTCTGTATACCGCATTTGTAGGATATAACCAAGATCTTTGATACTGTCAGTCATGAGGGCTTATGGAAAATTATGTCAGAATTTGGTTGTCCAGAGAAGTTCATCAGTATTATACATCCATTTCACGATGGCATGCATGCCTGGCTTCTGGATAATATATGATGCTTTTGAAATTTTCCAGTCACCAATGGAGTAAAACAAGGATATGTCCTTGCTCCCATACTTTTTAGCATGATGTTTTTTAACCATGTCATCAAAAGCCTTCAATGAGGATGAGCATGGCCTTAAGATCAGCTACTGCACTGATGGTAAATTCTTTAACTTAAAAAGGCTACAAGCCAATACCAAAGTGGAGGGAGTGTTGGTGCATGATCTTCTATTTGCAGATGATTGTTCACTCAATGCAGCCTCTGAAGCTGAGATGCAACAAAGTATGGATTGATTCTCTGCTGCTTGTGCTAATTTTGGTCTAACAATTAACATCAAGAAAACACAGGATCTCCACACCATCCATGTCGAACTATTGATTACAGCAAATGGAAAAGTTTTGAGTACTATGGACAAATTCACTTAACTTGGCAGTATTCTTTCCAAGGAGGTACACATTGACAATGGGTTGACATTCCCATTGCCAGAGCTAGCTCAGTATTTGGGAGGCTCCAAGAGAAAGTATGAGAGAGAAGAGGTATTAGACTGACTACCAAACTGAAGGTCTACAGAGCCATTGTGTTGACCTCATTGCTGTATGCCTGTAAAACCTGGACAGTCTACCAATGTCATGTCAGGAAACTGAATTGCTTCTATTTAAATTGTCTTAGGAAGATTCTAAAGATCACCTGGCAGAAGAAGATACAAGACACTGAGGTCCTTTCTCAAGCTAAACTACCTAGCATTCCAACATTACTACAGAGAGCAACTATGATGATCTGGACACATTGTTAGAATGCCAGTCGTATGCTTGCCAGAAAAACTATTTATGGAGAACTTGCACAGGGTAAGCAAGCACTTACAAGGGGGGTCAGAAGGATACTGAGACACCCTGGAGGTCTCATTGAAGAACTTTACAATTGATTGTATAGCTTAGGAGACACTTGCACAGGACCATCCAGCATGGTGTGCCCTCATCAGTAAGGCAAAACTGAAGCAAGTTTAGAGTATCTACCCCAGGTGTTCACATGGACTATTTGTGCCCAATATGGGGTAGAGCATTCCAAGCTCATATTGGTCTGATCAGCCTCAGTCAGACACATTGTAATTTATCTCAAACACAATGATGTCATATTGGTCTTCTTTGATAATGAAGGAAAAGAACCAACCAACCAGCCAAGTCCATATGCAGTTCACAGACAACCTTATGCATAATTTAGCGGCCCCTTTTTCTATTTGAACTTGATATCACTACCTCCTTACTACCTCTAGGATCAAAAACAAAATCCTCTGGTTTTTAAAGCCCTTCATAAAACTTTAATATCTTTCCAGTTTTCTTTTTTCTTTTAGTTTTTGCAAGGCAATGGGGTTAAATGACTTGCTCAAGGTCACACAGCTAGATAATTATTAAGTGTCTGAGACTGTATTTGAACTCAGGTCCTCCTGACTCCAGGGCCAGCACTCTATCCACTGTGCCATCTAGCTGCCCTGCTTTCCAGTTTTCTTAAACCTTGTTTCCATCCCAATATTCTGTGTGCCAATCATACTGGTCTCCTTGCTGTTCCTAATATGTGACATTGCATCTCTCAACTCTATTTTGACAGACTGTTGCCCAAATCTGGAATACTCTCTTTTCTTGTCTCCTCCTCCTGGCTTCCCTGGATTCCTTCAAGCCTCAGCTAATGTCTTATCTTTAAGATGTCTTTTCCAGTTCTCCTTAATGTAGGAGCCTTTCCTATAGCACACCTTCAAAAAGACAATGAGCTCCTTGAGATTGGGTACCATGTTTGTTTGGGGTTTTTGATCTTCCTTGTATCACTAGTGATTAGCAACATGAACAAATGACAGAAGGATTTACCTCAATTAAATAAAGAATGGAGTAGAGAAATTTCAAAGAACAGGATGAGACTCTTAGAAGGAGGAAGATACCTTATAATGTAGATTTGTTTACATTTATTTTGCAATGGTTTTTGGCACCCTGGAAGAAAGCCCTAATTCCCCCAATCACTATGTGATCATTCACTACATGTGAAAGTGCAGAGTGATTAGTAATATTTCACTGAAATATTCGACATATCTGCTACTGAAAATTTGAAGGCCTACAAAACTGACATGATTATCCCTTTCTCTTCTAAAGCTGACAAATTTTTTGTTAATAATCTTCTCTTTTTGATACATCCATCCTGAAGAAGTTATAATCTCTTGAGTTACCTTTATTTGGTGTGTCTAATTTGTGCTATTTCTGATGGACATATTATTTTGTTACTGATGTAGGCTCTCCATTGACAGAGTGTAGCGTATAAGTGTGATAGTTCCACTGTCTCATTCTTCTACTCCACTCCTCTTTGTTGCCCTCAAATACAGGTACAAGTGGGCTGTCATCTCAAAAACAAAACAAAAAACCAAACCCCAAAAACTCCAGATACATGACTTCAGTTGAAGGAATGGTCCAGCTAGAATCCCCTAAAACAGATGTATCAAACACATAGTTGATAACACTTCTAAGTGTGACTGAATCAGATTAAAGTGCAATTGAGAGATATTTTACAAAACTAATAAAAACACAATAGAACATAGAAAATGTTAATATGTAGTTTAGTTTCAAATCAAATGAAGACAGCTTTATTAGTCCCTATTTCTATTTTGATTTGATACTCTTGCCCTATAATTTATATAGATCCAAAGGTATTTTCAATTCTTTCAACCAATCCCAATATATTTTATCACCTAATCTAATGGCTCAAAGCACTTCACTCCTCCCACATAGTTTATACCCTTGATTGACTGATTCTATAGAGATGGTTAGGAATGACTCATCTCTAATTTACACTTTTGATTGATTGATTCTTTAATTCAAAGAGATATTCTAAGTTGATAGAAATATAAGTTCATAGTGTATCTTTTTAGTTATATTCATTTATAAATACCAAAGTTGGAAGGGCACCCTTCTTATTAAAGAAACATAACATAGAACATTCAACTTTACTGTCTCTGATTAGAGTACAAATGCCTGATTTCTCTAACTTGTTAGGGTTTTGAGAGAGGACCATGTGCTGTTGCTTTTAAAGTGGATGTTGCCTTTTAGAACTGCTCTAGTCATTATCACCTATGTGGATTTGTATAGACATGTTTCTCATCATCCCCCCTGAATTTTCTTTGTTTTAATGAAACATTTATTCAAACAACACTTCATTTTTAAACATTATACTGAAAGTTTTAGAATATTTCTTCTTCTTTGTCTCCCTTCCCCAGAAGCAAATTCTAGGGATTGCATTCTAAACCATATGGGAACTACTAGAATCCATTTAGAATGTCAAACAATGTCATAAAAAGCTTCCTTAGGTGTTTCCTGAGTATAGGGGAGAGGAAGTCAGGTTCCAGTATTTTACTTCTTCCCCAAAAGCACAAGATTAAAGTAGACAAAACCATACCAATATAAGCAGAACTATGGTTATTTACTTTCAAATCAATTGCAGAACTGGAGGAATTATATAAGGAAAGACCCAGAAGGTGGGTGGCTTCATCTACCTCCTTTACAAGTCTGGATTATTTGGCAACCTAACTTTAAAGCACTTTTGGAGAGTTATTTTAGTAGGTCAAGTCTAACTCCACATCCTTGGATTGGGATGCTGCCTGGAAACCTTTATAATTGATTAAGTGTGGCTCATTCTGTTGTTCTTAGCAACCCACTCTCACTGGAATAGCTAAAACCCTCTTCATGGAACCTAGCATCTGTCCTTGAGTGCCTTCCATATTCTTTCTCCTTTCTTGGGTTTCACTCTTGCCATATTTCTTTCTTCAGACCGAAATATTCCCTCTCATCTTTCTTACATCCCCTCAAGATGTTGGAGGCCTTCCTATTCATCAACCTGGCCCCATCCAAAAGCTTATTACCTGATCTACCTAGTTTCTGAGTTTTGCAGACTCTCAGTTCTGCACTGCACATCTGCAATCTGGCTTCCTAGGGCCACCTAACAGCTTTTCTAGTCATTTCAGGTAATATGTCTTTGGTGCAATGCTGTCACATAAGAAAGATTCACAGTACTTCTACAACCTGGTGCTGCTGTCCCTCACTGCTGTTCCTCCGAAAGAAAGTGGCTAATCTGGATGCAAGCCATAGTTGTAAGCAGAAAAATTCCCCATCTTCTCCATGTCTCCTATGTACCACAATCAAGTCATTTAGAGGGCTGAGAAAATTCTGACAACCTTCAATTCAGTTCAACAAATGTATGAAGTTCCTGCTTGGTGCAAGATGTTGGGTTAGATATGAGCAATAGGAGGGATGAATGAACCTGGGCTTTCATTGACATAATCACTCAGTCAAAAGCATTTATTTTGGGAACAATGGTAAACAGAGGACATATAAAGGCAAAAAATAAATCTGTTATTAAGGTTGTCACAAATTGGTGAGGGACCCTGAACACAAACAGCTATTAAAAAACTATATCTATCTACACCTGTAGCTACAGGTGTGTATATATATATATATATACATATATATATAGAGAGAGAGAGAAAGAGAGAGACAGAGACAGAGACAGACAGAGAGAGAGAGATGGGTATAGAGGTAGATAGAGATGGAGATGGAGATGGAGATGGAGATGGAGATGGAGATGGAGATGGAGATGGAGATGGAGATGGAGACGGAGACAGAGATACAGAGACAGAGATAGCCCCAGAGTTGGATGAGTAGGTAAATGGCATGCTCAGATCCATGGTTAAGGAAATTATTTTGGCAATAGTGCGTAGGATATACTGGAATGGGTAGGGACTTGAGGTAGGGAGACCCATATATGTGTATTTTTTATAGCTTTTAAGGAGGACCTATAAAAGCTTCCTGCACAAGGTGCACTTTAATTGAGATTTGAAGAAAACCAGAAGAGACAGAAGTTAGAGACAAGGAGGGAGAGCACTGAATGAAAATGCAGAATTAGGAGATGGAGGGCTCTGCAAGAGGAACAATAAGAAGGTCAGTGTCGAATGCATTCTTGGTGGAGTTGAGAACTGATCCAACCTCTCTGGAGAGCAAATAGTAAATTATGCCCAGAGGGCAATAAAAATATACATACCCTTTGATCCAACAATACTACTACTGGGTCTGTATCCTGAAGTGATTATAGAAAGGGTAAAAATATCACATGTTAAAAAATATTAATAGCAGCTCTTTTTGTGGTGGCAGGGAATTAGAAGTTGAGGGAATGACTATCAATTGGGGTATGACTGACAAATTGTGGTGCATATATGTGATAGGACACTATTGTTCTATAAGAAATTATGAGGGATAAGAATTCAGAAAGATCTGGAAAGACTTGTATGAAGTGGATATGGAGTGAAATAAATAGAATCAGAAGAACATTATGCACATTAACAACATGGGGTGATGATCTTTATGTTATGGATTTTTCCTTTCAGTAGTATAGTGATCAAAGAAAATTTTGAAGGTCTTATGATGGAAAATGCCATCCATATCCAGAGAAGGAACTGTGAAGTTTAAATAAAAGCTTCCTATCTACAATTTTTAAAAGTTGTCTTATGCATCATGTTATGTTTTTTTTCTCACTAATGTTTTCTTTCTTCCACTTGGATTTGGTTCTTCTCTTACAACATGATCAATATGGATCTATTGTTTAGCATGATTATAAATGTAAAGCCTATAGCAGATTGTTTTCTCTCAGGGGAGGGGAGAGGGAAGGGAGGGAGGGCGAAAAATGTAAAATTCAAAACCTTACAAAAATTATTGGTAAAAACCACCATTGTGTGTAGTTGGAAAAACAAATAAATCAATTTTTTTAAAAAGGCCAATATCACTGCTTTGGAGAGAATGTAGAGGGAAGAAAAGAATAAGAAGACCTGAAAAATCAAAAAGATCCAGGTTATAAAGGAATTTAATAGCCAGACATAGGATTTTATTAAAAAACTCCCTATACCACTAGAAGTCTTTTCTTTCTCAACAATTTGCAATTGTAGAGACATGTCTAAAGTACTGAGAAATTAAGTGACTTACCTAGGGTATATGTCAGAAATTGCATTTAAATCTGTCTTCTTGGATCTGTAGCTAGCTCTCCATTCATTTTGCCATGATGTCTCTCAAGATATACAGAATATAAAAACAAAAATGAAGCAGTGCCTACCCTCAAAGAGTTTGTATTCTATTTTCTATGGTAGGGAGAAGGTAGGGAGAAATTGGGATAAGATATTAGTGGCTTTTTTCAATATATGGTAGAAACAATGGATGTAGTGCTGTACTTAGGTAAGCACTAATAGACTAATTTTGCTGGACTAAAGAGTTTGTGAAATAAAATGTCTGCTTCTGAATTTCTTGAGGAAGGACTATCATAGCATGACCTAGAGCCTAGTATATCAATGATAGCAACAATGATTTGGACAAAATGGAGGGAACTTAAAAAGAAGAGAGGTTTTGAGTGCCAGTGACCAGAGAGTCTACAATTGGCATAGAGGAACAACTATTATGCCAACTTATTGTGTTGATGCAATATTTAGAAGGACATTAGAGAAGAAGCAACTGGTACCAGAAAGATGGAGTGGGAATGCAATGTTGTTCAGAGAGAATCAAGTTTCCAAGATCACAAAAAAGATGGAAAAGATGTGAGAAAAAAGAAATGTTGGATGGAAGGATGTTTGTTAGCAATTGAGTAGACATTACAGAGTGCCCAATAGAAAGAAAGAGTAGAGAAGAGAATGGACAAAAAAAACCCAGTAGTTTGGAACTAGGTGGGCCAAGAGAATATAGAAAGATCTCAAGAAGGGACCATTTGTTCCAGAAGATGACAAAACTGAATCACTCCCATTAAGAAAGCAGGTAGAGCAAATCCACTAACTATGAGTAACAGTTGAATCTGGTCCTTTCTAAGGTTTGGTGATGGTGAAACATGGTGTTCCTCTGATATTCTATTTCTAATTAGAAAACTGATTATGTGAGGAGAAATCATTCAAATGTAAGGTCTTGATTGTTAGGAACTTGAATGAATTTGTACATTGTGCCATCTTAATAGTTATAATAAGATTCTTGGAGTGAGATACATTCAGAAAATATCCTGCATGTGGACCATGCACTCCATTCTATATCAGACTTGGTTTTCCAGACTTGAAACCTTTTGTTATTCATTCTGATATCAGAGGTGGCTAGACTTTGAATATGGGTCCATTCTTTCTCAAATCAAATCAACAAGTCAACAAGTATTTGTTAAATGCTTCCTATATATTTGGCACTGTGCTGAGATATGGGAATACAGATACAAGCATAAAGACAGTCCCTACTTTCAAAGAGTTTGCATTCTAGTATGGAATACAAAATATTAAAAAGAAGCTATAAAGGATGAAGGTGATAAAGATGCTCAAGAAAGAGGCAGACAAACTGCAGGAAAGTTTAGAGTGCAACATTGAGTAGAAATGAATTCTTGACTGACCTAGATCTCCTCCTTAAAATGGAGGTTATGAGATAAACAAATCAATTACAGGGAGAAAATTTCTAATTCTAGATCCACTTTCTGAGACCAACAGTATTTTCAACTATTTTCAGTTGCATTTTTATTATTGCAAAAAAAATGAAAATAATTACTTGAGCAAAGAAAACAAATACTTGAAAATGCTCCTCTTACTCTCTTTAGAGTAATGAATAATGATGAAAATTATATAACAGTTTTGATGTAATACATAATTATTCTTTTTTCTTAAACCTTAATATATGACCTAATAATAATAACTATTTTAAAGTTTTTAATCTTTTGACCAGACTATGTGTTCAAAGTTATGAGAGAAATATGAAAAGAAGAGAATACCAAATTGGATGTTGTACATTAAGTTATCTGTATTCTCTAGGGTAACTGCGAAAATTTTAGAGAATCATGAAATACTGGCATATTGGACTTTGGAGCAATCATTCATGAGGTAGAACCTAGCCAATGAAACTGTTCCTCAAAGTCAAAGAAACTGATGAGTGGGTAAAGGTTTATTAAGATGGCCCTATTCAGGACTATTATGATGATCACTTTGACTTGTGAATAGTAGAGAGACTGGGTCACTCCTTCATTTTCTGGTAACATAAGAAGGCACAAAGAAATGAGATACTCTATATGCTGGAAGCACAATGATATTGACCATTAAAATGGATAACTCACTAGTGGGCATAAAATGGAATGAAAACAAAAATATAATCATTATAATTCATCCAACTTCATGATGAAATTGGAAACAGACCTTGCAAATTATAAGGAAGTCAGCATTACCTTCAAATACCAATCAAATAAAAATAGGTTGCTGACCAATATTGGACACTCTTAAGAAAAATGGAGGAACTATAAAAATCCAAATAGGAATAAGTTGAAGAATACAAAGTTACCAAAAATATTCTAATGGAAAATACGAAACTTATACCTAATAATGAAACAGATAACAAAGCTAATGCTGAGTAAAATGAATTTGAAAGGAGGCAAGCGTACTAAGTCTGGAATTTGGAAAAACTCTTTCTGAGTTGGGCAGTAAGAATCTCACTAGTAGGCCAAAACTGAAAAATTCAAGCAAATAAAAATCTACTTCAGGACTTGGACACAATAATCCAACCTTTTATTATTATCTCTCCTAAATAGAGATAAAATAAAGATAGAGATAAAGATGGCTTCCAAATAATCAAAACACATTATTTCCTTGATTTATGCTATATGAATTCACCAAAACACTTCACCATATTAAACATTAATCTATTGCAACCTTGTTCAATGACACCAAGATCTAATTGGGCGCAATATGTTAATATATATACTTCTTAATGAGCACCATGAAAAGAATGATACTTAAGACTTCTAGCAAGATACTGAAGTCCAATTGAGTCAATAAATGAAGGAGATAGTTTCATACATCTTCATATATCTTGATCCTGCACAAGGCATGATGAATATTAAGCTATTAAGGAAAAAAACTATAGCTAAATATGTTAAGAATTTATTAATATCCTAAAAGCAGAACACAATTGGAAAAACATATTTAGGACAAAGATCCAGATATGAAATAAACCTGCATAAATCATCAGCATTTCTATATATTACCAACCAATCCCAACAGCAAGAGATAGAAAGAGAAATTCCATTTAAAGTAACTGTAGACAACATAAAATATTTGGAGGTTTACCTGCCAAGACAAACCCAGAAATTATATGAAAATAATTATAAAACACTTCACACAAATTAAATCAGATCTAAATAATTGGAAAAATGTTGATTGTTCATGGGTAGCCCAAGCTAACATAATAAAAAAGCCAATTCTACCTAAATTAAATTACTTATGCAGTATAATACCAAACTGCAAAAAACATTATTTTATAGAGTTAGAAAGAATAATAACAAAAGTCATCTGGAGGAACAAAAGGCCAATTATATCAATGGAATTAATGAAAAAAAGTACAAAGGAGGGGGCGGCTAGGTGGCGTAGGGGATAAAACACCAGCCTTGGAGTCAAGAGTACCTGGGTTCAAATCCGGTCTCAGACACTTAATAATTACCTAGCTGTGTGGCCTTGGGCAAGCCACTTAACCCCGTTTGCCTTGCAAAAACCTAAAAAAAAGTACAAAGGAAAGTGCCCTAGCCACACCAGATCTAAAATTAAATGATAAAGCAGTGGTTATCAAAACTGTTTGGGATTGGCTAAGGAATAGAGTGGTAGATCAGTGGAATACCTTAGATTCAAAAGAATTAGCAGTAAATGACTATAGTAATCAACTTTTTATAAACCCAAAGACTCTAGTTTCTGAGCTAAAAACTCACTGTCTAAAAAAAACTGTTGGGGGAAAAAATGGAAGATATGGCAGAAACTAGGCATAGACCCTATACCACCCTATATCAGGATAAGATCAGAATGATACAGAATTTCAACATAAAAGGTAATATCGTAAGTCAATTATGAAAACAAGAAATAGTATATCTGTCAAATCTGTGGAAAGAGGAGTCATTTATGATCAAACAAGAAATAAAGAACATTATAAAATGCAAAATGAAGAATTTTGAATGCATTAAATGTAAACATTTTTGCACAAAAATAACCCAATGCATCTGAGATTAGAAGGAATGCAGAAAGTTGAGAAAATTTTTGCAGCTAGCATTTCTGTTAAAAAAAAACTCATTTCTGAAATTTGTAAAGAATTGAGTCAAGGGGCGGCTAGGTGGCATAGTGGATAAAACACTGGCCTTGGAGTCAGGAGTACCTGGGTTCAAATCCGGTCTCAGACACTTAATAATTACCTAGCTGTGTGGCCTTGGGCAAGCCACTTAACCCCATTTGCCTTGCAAAAACCTAAAAAAAAGAATTGAGTCAAATTTATAAGAACATAGGGGACAGCTGGGTGGCGCAGTGGATAGAGCACCTGCGCTGGAGTCAGGAGTACCTGAGTTCAAATACGACCTCAGACACTTAACAATTTCCTAGCTGTGTGGCCTTGGGCAAGCCACTTAACCCTATTGCCTTGCAAAAAAAAAATGAATGTAAAATTTATAAGAACATAAGTATTCCTCAGTTGACAAGTATGAAAAGGCAGTTTTCAGATGAAGAAATTAAATCTAATAATCATATGAAAAAGTGCTGTAAATCATTATTGATTAGAGAAATGCAAATTAAAACAACTCTGAGGTACCAACTCACACCAATTAGATTGGTCAATATGACAAAAGAGGAAAATGATCAATGTTGGAGAGGATGTAGGAAAATTGAGTCACTAATGTGTTATTGGTGGAGTTTTGAATTGATCCATCCATTCTGGAGGGCAATTTGGGACTATGCCCATCAGGCATATCCTTTGATCTAGCCATAGCACTATTGGTTCTTTAGCCCAAAGAGATAATTTAAAAAGGGAAAAGGATTCATATTTATGAAAATAAATTATCATACACATTAACAGCAATACTAGGTGATGATCAGATATGATGAACTTAGTAAAATAATCAAAGACAATTCTAAAGAACTTGTGATGGAAAATATCATCCACACCCAGAGAAAGAACTATGAAGTCTGAATGAAGATCAATCTCCCTATTTTCCACTTTAAAAATTTACTTTAAGCTTTATGGTTTTTTTTAAAATCTTTTTTTTTGTTCCTTTTTGTTCCGGTTCATCTTTCACAACATGACTAATATGGAAATATGTTTAACATAGTTAAACCTATATATCTGTTATCCAATTACTCGCTGTCAAGGGGAGGGAGGAAGAGAAGCGGGGAGGAGGAAAAAAAATGTGGAACTCAAAATCTTACAAAGAAAAGAATGTTGAAAACTGTCTTTGCATGTAGCTGAAATGATAAAAAAAATAAATTTAAATTTAAAGAAAATCAGATACAAATCTAATATAGTTTCTTGAATTGTCCAAAATATTTGGGGATTTTATCTGTAATGTGTGGATATATTTTTCATGAATAATATAGATTTTCTGATGTATAATTCTTGTCACCATATCATGTTTTTCTAGGAGATAATTTTTTACAGTTTGTAGTAATGAGCTGATTAATATTTTACAATTTCTTTTTTTCCCTGTGAATAATCAACTTGTTGTTTGACTATATAAGAATGTCTTCCCATTTTTTTTTTCAGTTTTCCATGTCCTGGTACTGATCTGTCATGATAAAATCCTCTATTCTGTGTATCTCCTGTGGCAAACTTCTGAGAGGTTTTGAATAAGAGTGATGGTACAGGACATGTAGAAATAGAAAAGTTGAGATCTTTACCTTTACAGGGAATTCTCAAATTGATGATTACAGATCCATTTGAGTATTTAAAATTAATCAAAATACAGAGAAGTACTAGAAGAAATTAAAACCCATATAATAAATTTGTGGTTTCTAATTCTAAGCAAGGTGATGCAATGAATAGAGCTCTAAGCCTAGACTGAGGAAGACCTGGTTTCAAATATGATCTCAGACAATTAACAGCTGTGTGACCCTCGGCAAATCACTGTCTTGTTTGCCTCAGTTTCTTCATCTGTAAAATTAACTGGAAAAGGAAATGGTAAACCCCTCCAAAATCTCTGCCAAGAAAACTTCAAATGAGGTCACAAAGAAATGGATATGACTGAAATAATTTAACAATAACGAAAGCAATATAATTCTAGTCTGAAAAACAATAAAAATGAAAGAATAATAGGATAGTGACTTGTCCCAAGATTGTTGCTTCATTGAGCAAATTTTTTTAAAAAAGATAATCATTATGGTCATTATCAGTAACATGATGATTATTTTCAGTGGTAACTAATTGACCCAGTGAATAGAACCCTGGATCTAGATTCAAGAAAGCCTAGGTAGGTCTTCAAATTCAGCCTCAGACATTTCCTAGCTGTGTAAGCCTGAGCAAACCAATAACCTCTATCTACTTGAGTTTCCTCACTGTGTAACAGGAATCATGAAAGCACCTATTTCACAGGATTATTGTGAAGATCAAGAGAGACTTTATTTATAAATTACTCAGCACACTCTCTGACATGTAATAGGTGCTTAATAAATTTTTATTCCTTTCCCTTCCCTTTGCTGTTTGAAAAGACTTCCCTCACAGTGATATTGACAAGGCATATGCACACATACCCCACACACACATTTAATGTATTGGGAATAAGAAATTTAATTATTTTCACAAAAAGATTGGGGATCCCTGACCTAATAATTCCAAGTGAAGAGGTCTTTGACCAATGGACTATGTAGCAATTATGCTGATTTCTCACTTAAAAATGATCCATCATCAACCATGGAGTAGATAATCTGCTGAACTCTGTCACAATATCTCTCTTTTTCATTAATCTGCAAGTTCAGTCAAACAAATTCATTTTTAAAAATGGGTTTGACTGATTATTCTTTGAGTAGAACTTAAATATACCAGGGCAACTGGTTGGAAATCAGTCTAACCATTATTTGTCTAATAGAAGATTCAACAATGTCTGGTTGAGGACATTTCAACTTTTCAATTAGTTGTGTTGGCATCATGTGGACCCAGTCAGCACTAACCAACCAGTTGTTCAATCAATTCTTTTACAATGATTGCGTTAGCTGGGCACCTCTACCCAGGTTTATTCAGAAAATGTCCTGCTTGTTCTCAGTGAAAGTAGGAGGAAAATGACCCAGCTGGAAATCGTGAGCAGCTGTCTTCTCTGGGCTCTATAAAATGAAATACACTTTCCTTTTGAGGAGAGAGAGCCTGACTCTGCAACTAGTTAGCACCAGTCTCACTGGCATGTTCAGGCTACATAATGCAGACCATGGTATTTGGCAATGCCTCTAAAATTTGGCACACTCCACACTCCTCCTGGACCCACGAGATAACATAACCAAATGTTTTCTGATTCTGTAAGAAATGAGCATTTCACAGGTAGAAGGAAATGCAAACACCCCCCACCCCTCCAGGAAGCTTGCTATAGCAGATCCCAGAGGGAAGGCTCTTGTTCCTTTCCCGACCTCATAAAAGGTTAAAATCTGAGCAAGAGCCCTGATAAATGGTCAAAATGCATACAAAGTCATGTAAATAAATGCATCTTTGATCTATGCTAGCTGGTGATGCCAAATACACCATCTGCACCATTTCTCCTGATGAGTTGGATCTTTTTTCCCCCGACATGTCCCAAGCAATCACAAGATATCCAAGCTTAAACAGACCAAGATATGCATCATTTGATACCTTTGAAAATTCCCTTTCACTCCACACACCAAGAACCACATTGGTATTTGGATTACCCTAGAGTGAAGTTGTTAGCAGAGCTGACTCCCCAAGAAGACATAAGGACTTGTGCCCTAAAATAGAGGGAGAGAAAGGAATAATGAACAATTTTTATACTTTATGCAAGAGGCAGCTGCTGAACCAGTGAATAGAGCTCTGGGCTTAGAGTCAAGAAGCCCTGAGTTCAAATTTGACCTCAAATATTCATTAGTTATGTGACTCTAGGCAAGTCTGTTTCCTCAAGACTGTAAAATAAAGCTAATAATAAGACTTTGTTATAAGGATGAAATGATCATATTTTATGATGGTTATTTACATTGAGGCCATCACTGGTATAATGTTTTCCTGCCTTTGCTTATATCAATCTACTATAATTCATGTTTTTCCACACTCACAAAACTCATCATATTTTAATGTCTTCTAGTCCAATAGTGTTGTGTACCATCTTGCTCACCCTTTCCCTTATTAGTGTGTATCTACTTTATTTCTAGTTCTTGAAGAGTCTGAAGTCAACTGCAAATTTGAAATACTCCTCTAAAACATTAGAGATTTAGCCTTGCCTATTCAAGAACTACAACCAAGTGAGCCTTGAGTCAGTGAATAGATCCACGATCAGACAGAAACTGGAAGGGAAGTCAAGAGTCTTTTAGTCTAATCCCTTCATTTCACTGAAGATTCTCAGTCTCATTGACTCAGGTTTTCCCAGTCTCATACAAGTAATGAGTAGCAAAAGCATGATCTAAATCTATGTCTTCCAACTTCTCTTTCCACTGTACTCTTCTGCTTTTGTTTTATCTTCCAACAGGGGGACTTCAGGGCACATTTCAAGAATATTAATGTGAAGTGTCAAGGGGTTCCAGCCAATGCTCATCCTGTTCCCCAACAAAGTATAAGTTATTCCCCTAGACTATTTAAATATCCTTATTCTTTGCATATGTGTGTGTGTGTGTGTGTGTGTGTGTGTGTGTGTGTGTGTGCTATGCACTAGATTAGGCTCTGAAGATATACAAGGAAATTATGTTCTATATGGGGGAATGGTGTATATGCATAGAAGTAATACAAAATAAATGCAAAGTAAAGGGGAGGAGGAGATAAAAAAAAGTCCTTGCATGGGGAGAGGCATCTGAGTTGAGCTTTGAAAGAAGCTAAGGATTAGAAGAGACAAAGATAAGATGGGGTACATTCCAGGCATACTGGATGGCATATGCAAAGACATGGAAATGGAGAATGGAAAGTCATTTACAAGAAATGGCAAATAGGCTAGGTTTCACTGGGACAAAGAGTGTATAAAGGGGGGAGGGGTAATTGTAAGTAAACCTGGAAAGGTAAACTAGTGCCAGATTGTGAAGGGTTTTAAATGCCAGAGAAATTTGCATGTTATCCCAGAAGCAAGAGCAAAACACTGGACTTTTTTTTTTAAATAAGAGATAGACATGGTCAGAGCTATGCCTTAGGATAATAATTTTGGCAGTTGTATGGAACATGGATTGGAGTGAGGCAGAAAGACCAATTAGAATACTAGTATAAATAGTTCAGAAGAGAGGTGATGAGGTCTGTAACTGAAATGGAGGCTGTTTGAATGGAAAGAGGAGGAACCTATGAGAGGGATACTGTCAAGAAAAATGAACAATGCTTGGCAAATGATTGGATATATGGGATGAGGGAAAGAGAAGAGTCAAAGGCAACCCTGTAGTTGCCAACCTAAGGAACTGGAAAGTTTGCAGTGCCTGTGACAGGATTAGGAAAATTGGAAGAGTAGATTTGAGAGGGAAAAATTAATTCTGTTTTGAACTGGTAGAGTTTGTCAAGAAGGTATAGTCCTTTTATTTATTTATTTTTTAGAGTTCACAGTTCATCTCTGTACTTATTGAAGATACTTAAGAGAATCTTAAGATATATTACATTCAACAAAGTATGTATAGTAGGTATACACTGTGGTAATCTTAAATCCTTGCAAAGAAAAGACTAGAGTACTTGAATGTTGCCAATCTCCTTTATGGACATCCAAATTCATTAATAATAATAATAATAATAATAACAAGACTCAATGTCTTATAGACAATTTTTGGCACTATGGAAGAAATTTTGAAGTCTTATGATGGTCTAAAACTTCAGTTGGTCCTCAGCAAAGGAAAAACATATGGTATTTAATCAAAGAGCAAACAGTTGCCCTTTATCAAAAGTAAAAAGGATGTAGGCATTTTCTCACTTGAATTTCTTTCCTTACCTAAAGGAGTCAATAACTCTATTAATATAAAATAGTTATATTTGAAAACCTGTACTTCATGATCTCCTTTTTCTCATGTTTAAACAATTTGTTGAATTCCCATGTTAGATATAAAGCAAACAAAGAATATAGTTCACTGATTCCTGGCCCCTTTTCTCATCATGTCTCATATTTTAAACTTGACATAAAAATCCTCATTTCTAAGAAACTAAGACTTATCAATCTTATACAAAGCAATAAAAAAGATAAAAAGAGACTATTGATTAGTCTCAAGGCTCTGAACTGTGTGAAAGTATTAGTTACAGCACAGTAAAATGTCTTATTCTTAGTTTTCCTTTTATTTCATTTTAAAAAATAGAAGTTAGTCTCCCTTTCTCATTCTACTGGAAATGGTATTGCAAAAATCATAGAGAAATTTGGAAATCCTCTGACAAAAATTTGTTGGGAAACCATGATGAGTCTAACTACAAGTTACCTCTTACTTCTAGGAGGGGAACATCACTGTTACCTTTGGCAATGAAAATGTTGTGCTGGATGTTATACAAACAGTAGATTTCCTTTTATGTATTTAAATTCTGCTCCATGGTGTGCAAGTATTAGAAAAGGGATTGATCTGGAGTAAGGTTTTCAAATCCCTCAAAGAAAATATGGACAAAGGACTATTAAAATAAAATATCTAAAAACCAAAAGTATTATACATGCCACACAGTAGAAGATCAAATTTTTATTAATGCAAGTTTTAAATGCTGATTAATCCTCTTGAGAGTCAGTTTCCCAAAGCATTGGACTGTGTTCAAGTCTTTTTCAAAGGGGCACATCACTTCCATTATTCTGAATATTAATTGAACAACATTATAACTGAGGACACAAAGCAAGATTTAAAACATGATTACAGCTGTCAATGCTTACATCTAAATAAGTCATTGGAAATTTGAGCTTGGGAAAAAAAACAACCCATTGTAAATCTGTCTTATCAGAACAGAGAGACTCTTTTTTTTAAATGAATTTACTGCATTAAGGCTTTACTGAAAGCTCCAGTTCTGACTTGATCTTAATATATTCATATAGTATTCTCTCCATTAGAAATTAGAGCTGCATTTTTACTTATGATTTGAGAAACCATCAAGAAAGCATTATACTTGGGGGGGAGCAAGAGTGTGGGGAAGAACATTAACCATCTGAAAGAAGTTGTCTGAGATCTATATAGACAGAATCTATGTGTATAAAGAAAAAAACGGATTCTATAAAACCCTAAGTTACTTTGCAAACAACTTAAGGGATTTGATCAAATCCAATCAATTAAATTCAACAAGCATTTATTTAGTACCTACTGCAAGATGGAGTGCTAAGCAGGTATCAAATAATTAGTAAATATTAATTCCCAAGCAACCAATCATTTGAAAAAAGTTCTGCTTTTTGTACTCTTCCCTAACCTCAAAGTGGTTTTATATGTAGAAACAACTGTCTCCCCACTATAAACAATTTACGTATTGCTTTCTGTAGCTACTGCACAGACCGTAAGGGACTTAAATCCTTGTTCTTCTTTCCTTTTTTTTTTTTATTGGAATGGTTGCTGAGTATTTTGAGTGATGGCTCTTTGTTCAAATGAATGTAAAAGGCACCCTCACATCTAATTCTAATGAGATAAATGGCATAATGAAGGGAGTATTAAAAATTTACAGCCCTCTTTCCCAAGTTTATTTGTCAGCCATACATACTGAATATTGCATAGCATAAAAAAAAAAACCCATTCAGTCCTAATGATGAAAAAGATATGAAGAGATAATGGTGCAATCATAACCCGTCTGATAGAGTTTGTACATCTCCGTTGCTGTTTGGCATGTCTTGTAATTGTATTGCGCCAAACTGGCAGCTACACACAATATGTTAGTGAAAAGGGCCCACAGTTTAAGGGGGAAATCTAGAACTGTTAACTATACACTGTCTAATTATACAACCTTACTGTCCCAGAATGTGATTTCGGAAACCATTTCTGACATATGGGAAAAGGGTAGAACAGCTGGTCATTAAGGTTTTCTCAAGACTATTTAGCAACACACTTGAATATAATTAAAGTGCAACATTAAATACTGCACTTGTGTACAATGTATTTTTAATCTTTATGGCATGTGGTAAAAGTAAATATATGCAAATCATTTGAGTTTTTCCTTCCATCGGCCAACTTGTCAAATAATGCAGGGCTCATTCTTTCTCCAGAAATTGGCTAATACCTGAAGAATGTTGTCCCTTTCCATCTGACTCTTTTGGCTCAAGGGAGGAAATGTTCTTTGTGTGAATAATAATGGTAACAACACCAACAACAATAGCAACAACACATTTTAAAAAAATTAACCTTTCATGGAACTTTCAGGTTTATAAAGCACTGTCATCATAGCAATGCATATTAATATTCTTTCTTCCATATGAAGAAAATGAGATTTAAAGGGAACAATCAAAAAATGCCCACTTATTAAGCATCAAATACATAAGCACTAGGCTAACAGTAGAGGAACAAACACAAAGATGAAACAATACCTGCCCTCAAAGAACTTATTTTTTGGTGGGGGAATTAATATATACAAATATAAGTCAATATCATATAAACATGTATATACATATATAGAACATGAATGTGTATATGTGTGTATATATACACACACATATAAAAAGTAAATAAAAGTAGAAAGGAAGGAGAAGCAACAGAAAGTGTTGAAATCAATAAAGATCTCATGTGCAAAGTAATGTTTGAGCTAGGAGTAAGGGATTTCAAAAGTCAAAAGGTAGAGAGAATGCATGCCCAGGAATAACCCAGGCAACTTGTCTATGGATACAGGATGGCTTTAAGCTTCCAATTTTGTATTATAGGGTCTGTTTTGAGGAAATATTAATCCCTCATCAGACATGGAGGCACCCAGGTCACACAATAGAGAGAGAACCTGATTTAGAGTCAGAAAGGCCTGAGTTCAAATTAAGTCTCAGATATTAACTAGGGTATGATTCTAAACAAGTCAGTTAACCTCAGTTTTCTCTCCATAAAATGGGATAATAAAAATACTTGTCTTCCAGGAATAGACCATTTTAAAAACCTTAAAAATCTATGGAAATTCTAGCTATTTTTATTATTAGCAATTATTAGCATTATTTATAATTGCCATTATTAGCTATTTTATTTGTTTGTTAATTTTCATTTATTTAGGTATTTGCAAGGCAAATGGGGTTAAGTGGCCTGTACAAGGCCACACAGGTAATTATTAAGTTTCTGAGTCTGGATTTGAACTCAGGTACTCCTGACTCCAGGGCCGGTGCTCTATCCACTGCACCACCTAGCCACCCCTATTAGCTATTTTATTATTATCACTATTAACAGTCGGACTTTAGAGCTCCAAAATGAAACCTTAGGAAAATTCTCTATAATGTTCTGAATTTTGATGCCACAGCTGAAGACTAAGCTCCCATTAATTTCTGCTATAGTTTTGCTTATATATCTATTTTAAAGGCTAGTTCTTTATTAATTTAATTAAATTTTAAAACTTTTATGTGCTGGGGGAAAACTTCATATTTATTCTCTGCTATGAATGGTAACAAAACTTTAAGCATCTTTTTTGTTTACTCATGGGCACAAATGGTGGTAATCAAGGAAAATCATTTTATTTAAAATAAATAATTCCTTGAAAATGAAATTGAAAAAGTATTCTCTTTTGGAAAGTAAATTTGCATTCTTGTCAACTCTGAGGCTTTAGCTGCAACACAGATACAGTCTTTCTTCCTATTCAGGGACTTGAGCAAATGCTGCAAACGACTGGAAAGCATAAAATGCAAGAAATGAAAAAGATAGCAGCTAGACCTAGGAGTTAGCAGGTGTAGAGAACTCCCAGAGAAGGAAACTCCTTCCACTAACGCAGATTTACAACTTCTTTGAAATTTGAAGACTTAAAGAATGGTCCTGAGGAGTTTGTTGACTCACTTAGGGTACATTAATTGAGTGTGTCAAAGGTAGGACATTAACTTAGAGCTTCCTGGTTTTCAGGTCAACTCTGCCATACTTTGACATACATAATAGCAATGATATCAAAATGATTTTTTTTATGTTTTTGCAAGGCAAATGGGGTTAAAGTGGCTTGCCCAAGGCCACACAGGTAATTATTAAGTGTCCAAGGCTAGATTTGAACTCAGGTATTTCTGACTCCAGGGCAGGTGTTCTATCCACTGCACCACCTAGCTACCCCTCAAAACAATTTTAAAACTGATTACAAACACTGAGTAAAAGTCATTTCTTGAAGGGAAGATGTTTTTATGACTTCTATCATCATATATATCATGAGTGTAGTATCAAAAATGTTCATCATTTATCCCATCTTGCTATTGTTGCGAATGTGGTGAGTGAGTGATAAATCTCTGAGAAACACATCAAGTATCTTTCAGGTTCTTTTATATAAAGTATATAAATAGATATTTATCCTTTGAATTGGACTATTTATCTTTATCAATATTTATATGTTGAAATAATTTAAAACTATAGGAACAAGGGGCAGCGAGGTATCACAGTGAATAGAACACCAGCCCTGGAGGACCTGAGTTCAAATCCAACCTCATAATTACCTAACCTTGGGCAAGTCACTTAACCCTATTGCCTTGCAGAAGAAGGAGGAGGAGGAGGAGGAGGAGGAGGAGAAAAGAAGAAACTATAGGAAATGCAAAATAACTTACATGTACTTTCATCATTAGTACCATATGGCACTTTATAGCACTAAGAAAAAGTGAAAATTAGGGGTGTAATCAGAGTCCCAAAATCTATTAATATGGTACTTTTTGCTCATTAGTGGAGATCAATGCCCTGAACCTTCATAAAGGGTAGGGTAGAAGAGGAGACTAAGTGAGGGGTGGATCTCTGTAGAGTTTCTTCAAGTCTTTGGACCTTCTTCAAACTTCTTCAGTTTTGTCAAATCTCTTTGTGTTCTCCAGTTGCTTTTATCCTTCAATCAAAGCCATCAGCAAAGGTAACAGAGTTCTGCTGAGAAACTTGGCATCAAAGGGGTTGCAAACCGAATCAACCAATGAATAACTACCCACATAAAGTAACTGAGAGACTCCTTTCATTCTCCAAACCTACTCTGTCCCTGGATTGATTTCCACCAATGAGGAGAGGGCCCATAACAATGGATTTTGGAAACTGAGTTAAAAGGGGAAATGTGAACTGTGATGATATCATTGAATCATAGCACTATGTAGAATCTCAAGGCTGGAAGTGACTCCAAGGTCATCCAGGACAACCTCTCTGTCAGAGTATGAATTCCCTTTACAATTTCCCTGAGAAATGAATATATAGATTCTATTTGATGATCTCCAGTTTGGGGGAACTCATCACCTCCAAGGTTTTAACTAATGATTAGGGATTTTTCCTTTTTTTTAGTAAGACTAAATCTGATGCTTTTGCAATACCTGGCCTGGCTCTTGCTTCTGAGGTCAGAAAGAACAAATATATATAATTTCTTACCCATTTATCAGCCTTTCCTTCAGCTAGCTGAAAACAATGACTGATAACACATCCAAGTCTTTTCTCCAGGATAAATATACTTAGATCCTTCAACCAGTTCTCCTTTGTAATGGTTTTAAGTTCCCTCCCCAATATGGTTATCCTTCTCTGGACATATTCTAGCTTGTTTCTGTTCTATCTAAATTAGTGTCCAGAATTGAATACATTCTTTCAAATGATGTTTAATCAGGGCAGAGGGACAACAGATCAATCTCCTTTCTTATTATAAATATCATATTTCTATATTTCTGTGATTTCCCTGCTTCCATTCTCACTCCTCCTAAGCCATCCTGGATAGATGATAAAAATTCTTATCTTATTCTACAGCTATAATTAAACAAACTCCCACCCAAAAACTTCCCATGGCTCCTTGTTGTCTACAAGGCAAGGGTCAAATTTTTCTGGTTCCAACTCACCTTTCCAATTGTTTTTCTACCAATTCGTTTTTTGCTAGTCCTCAGTCAGAAATAGTCTATTCTATGTATCTTTGCCTATTGCATTTCATTGTAGACCTCTAAAATTAGACTATAAACTCTGTAAGGGCAGGGATTATGTCTTATTTTATCCATGTGCCCCAAGCACCAAGCTTTGCCTACAACTGGCATTTTATAAATGTGTTCTGGATTAAATTGAACTGAATCAAATAGAACTGTATTTAACATTATTGCAGATCTTTACATAAGTCTCTTCTTCCTTTTCCTTATTTTCTTTCCTCTGGGCATTTCACTACTCATTAAAACCTCTATCAGACAAGAGAGGGGAGGGGCAATGCAGTTGATCAGTGCTCCTCTGTATTAGAAAGCCTGGGAAAAGGTTTATTTGAGGACAAGGATGAAACTACTGACTAATAGGAGTTGAGGATTAGCTGTGGCTTTTAATTATCAAAGCCATCCCCTCCCCCCATTAGCATAAGCGATCAAGGAATTGCTGTATGTGCAGCTGAGGATTTTGATACACGCTCCTGCGGCATTGTCCTAGCCTCATAGATCTAGAGGGGTTTTTATTAATATGGCATCCTGTTGTGTCTGAGGATGGCATGGCACTCCTGGCAGTGAGGCATGAACTCTAAGTTGTTTTTCCAACAGTATGAGTTTTTATGAGGTCATCTGAACTCTCTCACCTGGTCACCCTTACCAAGTCACTGGGAAGGTATCTACCAAGAATTAGGGGGTTCCGTATAGGGTCAAAGAGGAAAATGAAGCTCACTGACCTACAGACTTTATAGCTCTCTGACTTCCTCTACTGAGTAGTCATAGAAAGTCCCATTATGAAAGTTATCTTAATGCTATCAAAATCATTCTTTTCCCTATTGCCAATATGAGGAGTACTTCATCAGTCTAGAAATCACAGTATGAACATTTACAAGTGACTTTTTTCTTTTAGGATTTTGCAAGGCAAATGGGGTTAAGTGGCTTGCCCAAGGCCACACAGCTAGGCAATTGTTAAGTGTCTGAGATCAGATTTGGACTCAGGTACTCCTGACTCCAAGGCCAGTGCTTTATCCACTACGCCACCTAGCCGCCCCTATAAGTGACTTTTAACAATCTTTATTTTTGTCTCCTAGAGTCTAAAAAGTGTCTTTAAACTGAGTTTCCAAACTTCCTTAGACATGAGTTCTTGGAACAACAGTCCCAAGCTTGGTGTGCTAGAGTTGATTCTCTCAGAATTGAATGAGGTTGTTGAATTCAACCAGAATCTTTTTCACTTGTGTTGTCTGCCCCCAGAGAACTTTTCCAAACTGCTCACCCTCTTTCTTGTATTGGCCTGTGTGAACAGAGCACTTCTTTGGAGTGTCCTCTCTTCCAGAGGTGTCTAACATAAGAGCTCCACAATGCTGTTCACTAGTAACTCTTGTTTCTTCTATGATGTCTTTAAGAGTGGTCCTTAAGTTGCTGAGTACAACTCTCTGTCCCTTCATGCCTACACACACACACACACACACACACACACACACACACACACACACACACAAACACACAAACATACACACATTCACACAATCCACTCACCTCAGAAAGATAGTTAATATGTGATTATTTGTGGAATAAGTAAAACAGATTTTGATTGAATTTGGTTGGATAAACTCCTTTATAAATTGAAGCAACTTTAGGATTTTTTTTTCTCTTAAAGTGAGGAGAAAGAATGATTGTACTAGGAAGCAGCATGATATAGGGGAAGGAACACTAGGAGTCAGAAGACTTGTATTTCATTTTCAGGTTCTGACATGAGTTCTGAGTTTTGGACAAAGCAGTTTTGGTCTTTCAGGGCTCCAAAATTCAGGGTTGGATTCAATAACCTCCGAGATCCATTTCAGATCTGTGATTTTATGCTATGTTCTTGACTTATTAATTCAGTTAAGCAGAGCATGATGCTTCTTAGGACAAGGTTACAGGTTTCATTCTCAGAGAGAATGCAGAGAGAAACTCTGCTCCAAGGCTTCAACTTCTTCTCCTTAAGTTTTCTTAAAAATGCCTATCAGTGTCAAAACCGGCAGTAGAAGAAACCATGGACAGCTCAACATAACCCATCTTTCCTAATGGGAAACCATATGAAAGTGCAGATCTGTGATCAGAGAGCTCTGCCATCTTCATAACCAAGAAATAGCACATTAGTGCCACCAGAGAGCCTAGCCAGAGATGAAATGCCAACAAAATAAATCTTACTGTAAAAGAAACCAGGTTGTTTTTCAAGGACTTTCTTGCTTTCAGCAGAGCAAAGTATCATAGTAGATGGAGTTCTGAGTTCGGAAAAAAAAAAGGACTATTAAGTTTGAATCCTTTCATGGTACTTACTAGCTACGTGACTCTGGGAAAGTAATTTAATCTTTTCAAACCTCATTTTACTCAGTTCCAAAATGAAGATAACAATAGCACCTACTTTAAAGGATCATTGTGAAGGTCAAATGATCAAATCTTACAAAGTGTCTGTAAGATATTTTCCCAATATTAAAGTACCATATATGTGCAAGATATTCAATAAGGACTAAGCTGGATAACCTCTTAGGTGCCTTCAAATTCCAAGATTCTGTGATTCTCTATGAAAAGAAATTGATCCCACATCCTCAGCTTTCTTTATAAGTGAAAAAGTAACTTGTGTTAAGGTTATAATGTAAAGTTGCTAAATTGCCCAAAATATAGCAATTTCATTAAAAAGCTATCAATTTATTATCTCAAGTGAATACAAATTATATTTAAGTGATGATAGAAGTGTTGGGAGTGAAAAAATTTTAAGGGCATTGAGGGATCAATTCTCTAGAAGGAAGGAAAGATTTGAAAGGTTTGGAAAAAATTCTGGGAACTTGTTATTACCAATGAAGAGGCAACTGAGAAAACATTGATAATTGCTAAATCATGTACCTACTTTCCCATCTAAATAACATTGTTATGAGAATAATCTATGTATGCATTGAGGACATCCTTGATGAGCAAATTAGATAAGAACAAGAAGGGCTTGCAAGTGATATTCCATAGTAGTCTCCATCTTTACCATCACACAGTTGACTTAAAGATGTAGAGAATTAGAAGTTCTATCACATTATTTTCTTGTTGCCTTTTTAAAAATATTTGCTTTGATAAACAAAATAGTACTTTAAAGGTTCTCTTATAGCAAGATGTGTGCCATACATGTCAAAATTACATAAGATTCTATTAATGATAGAGAATGTTACTTTATTTGTGCTTGTATGTATGCTTTATGTATTTGTCTTCCCCTTTAGAATGTAAAGTCCTCAAAAATAGTAATTATTTCATTCAGTATATTTGTAACCCCAGCCTTAGAATAATGCCAAACACATCAAAGATGCTTAATAAATACTTGCAGAGTTATTGATGACTGGACCTCTGATCATTAATGTCAAACAAAGTATAAAACAGAGAGATATATTTACTGAGCAAAGACATTCACCACCATCATAGAGAAGATCCAACATAGAGATTAAAATTCCTTATAAAATCATAAGATCTTCCAATGTTCTTTCTTGGAGATGACATTTTGCTGATTGCCTCAAGCCTGAGAATACTGCATATTTTTCTAATGGCATTCATACTTGCTCCAAAACGGTTTGAATGAATTATCCAAATAAGGAAAACAAAGTGGGTAAAGAATAGTTAACGAAACAGATTATGAAATACAATTAAAAGACAGCTTAGGGGGCAGCTAGGTGGTGCAGTGGATAGAGCACCGGCCCTGGAGTCAGGAGTACCTGAGTTCAAATCTGGCCTCAGACACTTAATAATTACCTAGTTGTGTGGCCTTGGGCAAGTCACTTAACCCCATTGCCTTGCAAAAACCTAAAACAAAAAGACAGCTTAAAGAACTCATTCATCAATATGAATATATGTGTATGAATTACCATACATATGATACACAAATGTATATGTGTAGGCAATGCATATATAATATACATTTTTACACCCATCACACATGTGAGTTGGTGTACACCCAAATGCATAATGCATATATGCATAAAAGCATTTATGGATATGTGTTTATGTCCATATATCTCATATATATATATATATATATACATATATATATATATATACACCTTGGATATTAACTTTTGGACCCATAGTCTATAAGTTTTAACAAGAATAATAATAATAATTAATAATATTAATAAAAGCAAAAGCTTATATAGGACATTAATATTTGCAAAATGCTTTACAAATGCAATTTTATTTCATGCTCATAACAATCTGATGATATTGGAATCATCATACACATTTCACAGGTAAGGAAACTGAAACTTGGGGAGAAGTTTCTTTTCCCTGATTGTAAAGTTACCACTTGACAGAGTGAGATATGAATTTAGCTTTCTCTTGATTCTGTCTATACTATGCTGATTCTCCACTGAAAAGAATCAGAGTCATCCCAGATATAAATATTCCAGGGAAATGCATTCATATCCCATTGCCCTTGTTGGGGTGGGGGGATGACAGTTCTAAAACCAATGCTTCTTCTCTCCATACAGCCAGGTAACTCTGGTCACTGAAAGAAAAGATAGAACAACACTGAACCTGGAATCAAAAGATCTGTGTTCCAATCCCATCTCTACCACTTACATGTGATGTTGGGTCTCAGTTTCCTCTTCTATAAAAATGAGGGGATTGAATTAGATCACCTCTGATACCCCTTGGAAGCATGGATCTTAGCACTTTTCAAGAGCCCCAGTGAATTACAGAATTTCCATAACCCTTGATAGATAGAGAAATAGGAATTTTATATGGGAGCAGAGGGATAAATGATTATGACATTTTCTGGATGATTCCAGACATACTTATTTATTCTATATTACTTCATAACTATTTCCAAATAGTTTCTTCCCTGGCGAAATCATGCCAGGCATCATGATCTGTTAGAAAAAGAGTTGACTACATCCTAATTGTTACATGTGTGATATTGGGCAAGTCACTTAATTCCTTAGGGTCTTAATTTCTGCATCTGGAAAATTAAGGTATTGAACTCAATGACCTCTAAGTTTCTGTTAAGTTCTATATCACTCATATAATTCTCTGATCTTATTATCAACTCACTGGCAAAAAATTCTTTGACCCCATTTTATACCAAAGGTCTGATGAAGGTTCTTGAACACTGAAAGTACCAAATGCCACAGTAGAAATTGAGTAGTAAAATACTCTAATAATGCTCTTTTCTACTTTTCACAATTTTGTTTCTGATGTGTACAAGCTTAAAAGTTTGTTGTGCTGATGACTTTTCAAATTTCCTTTTTATAGGATGTGCTTGCATTTTAGGCTGTTCTAAGTGAGTAAGAGTTATCTTCTAGAAAATCACTTTTGATAAGAGGAGGTCAAATACAGGACACAAGGATGCCTAGAGAAACAGGGAAGTGGTGCAGGGTTGGATTTGGAATTAGAGGCCCTGTTTGAATACTGATTTTGCCTCTTTCCTTTTTGTGTAATTACAGATAATTCATTTAAACTCTATGGTCTTTGGTCTCCTCATCTAATCATTAAAGGATTGAACTAGTTTCAATTTGAGTTTCCTTCCAGATTCTGAGTTTCCTTCCAGATCTGAATCTGTAATCCTAAGAAAAATGAAAATTCAATCAGCT
This sequence comes from Macrotis lagotis, assembly GCF_037893015.1. Classification (NCBI taxonomy): domain Eukaryota; kingdom Metazoa; phylum Chordata; class Mammalia; order Peramelemorphia; family Peramelidae; genus Macrotis; species Macrotis lagotis. The sequence goes on from NC_133659.1 coordinate 115,981,468, forward strand.
AAATAATTGGTGCTCATTGTGTAAATATCATTTATGTAGCTTTACAAATTATTACAAATAAGTGGGACACAACAAACACTATTTCCATGTTAAGGATAAGGAAACTAAGGTCCAAGGAAGTTAAGTGACTTGACCAGGATCACAACTAGTATTAATTAGAGTCAGAATTCCAACTCAAGTCTCCTGACTGAATCCAACATGACTTCTACTATTGTGATTTATTTGAAAGTATCAGGAAGATTATCAGATTTAGTTTTTTTCTTTTGTTTTGGTTTTCAGTTTTTATGAAATTACTCAGAATTGTTCGGGAAAAGCACTTGGTAAAACATAAAACATTATAAAATTATCATATGTATACATATATGCACATAAAAATTTATCTAGATGTTTGCATTTTATTGATATAGTCTTGTGAAGGTGGTCACTTTGAGGTAAGCCTCAGAGAAGGAGCTTGGAATGAATGCTTTATCAGGGAGAGTGACTCTCCAAGTGTCTCAGTAATTTTAATTCTATTCCTCCATTTCTAAGATGACTTTAATTGCTCCAAACAGCACACTCCCCCTTTTCTTGTTCCTCTTCAACTGATTGTTCTTCCCTTAAGAAACTCCAAAAGCCAAGAGCTTGAAACCTTTGCCAGTGTTAAAGAGAGCATCTCACACTTTAAGGGGAGAAGAAGAATGGTTAGTTAGGTTTATCAGAGAAGTAGAACAATCTGAGTTCATTTTTTCCAAACCATCTGAATCTTTATCTTTCATAATAGCCCACTGTCATAATGAGAATTGGCCTCATTATGTTTGAATAAGAATTGTCACACTGGTTAGAGAAGACCTAGCTATTCCTGATGAATTCAAGTCACTAGACACAGATGAATTAAATCCCAAGATACTAAAAAAAAGTGGATGTCACCATTATCAATGTTTTTGAATTATCATGGAGAAAAAGATGGAAAAGGGGAAATATTGTCCTCATTACCAAGAGAAGAATACAAAATAGAGAACAGAGAGCTTGATTTCAATTCTTGGCAAAATTCCAGAACATATTATTAATGAAACAATCATTAACATCATCAAGGGAAAAAAGGACCAGCATCACTTCATCAAACACATACTGGGACACCCTAACATCATTTCCTTTGTTGTCACGATTGCTAGTTAGATAAGAAAGGCAACATGCAGTAATGGATGAAGTGAAGACTTTGGAGCCAAAAAAACAAGTTCCATTTTTAACCTCTTCGGACTGAACGATACTGACTGAGCAGGTATCCGACTCTCAGTGCTCTTGTTAGCTCTCTAAGAATAAATTAAGGCCAATCTCAAGTAGGAGTTTTTCAATACACAATGAAATCACCTATCTGGTTCTTCTCTACCTCCATTTCTCAGTTGATACACCAAAGGAAAGCTGTAGGGAGTTAACTGAAATTTCAGTAAAGCATTTAACAGCATCTTTCATGCTATTTATATGATCAAAATATAGAGATATGAGTAGGATGATAGTATAGTTTAAGTAGATTCACAATTGGTTGAATGGACAAACCCAAAGAGCTGTCATTAATGTTTCAAGTCAATTTGAAAGAACATTTCTGATGCAGTGAACCCAGGGATCTAATCTGGATAAAGAATGCATATACCCATAAAAATTTTCCTGATGATACACATCTAAAAGGGATACCTAATACTTTGGAGAATAGCAATGGAATTGTTAAAAGTGCTGATAGACTAAACTGTTGGAATGAATATGAAAAGAAGAAATTAAATTGCAACTAACATAAAATTGATCCCAAAAATCAACTCCAAAAGTAAAATGTGAGAAATAGTATCTAATCAGTAGTTAACCTTGGAAAGATTTATGCTTTTATAAACTTTATGCCTTATTTATTTAATATATATGTATATATATATATATATATATATATACCCTATTTATTCCTTATTATGGAAGTTCAATTTGAATTAAAGTATGAATAGGGACCAAAACCCACTAATCTGACCTTATTCTATATCCTAAAAGAGGCACACCTTCAAGGGCCAGAAGAGCAAAGTTCTACTGCATTCTGATCCATCCAGACCACATCTTGAGTGGGGTATTTAGTCTAGATGTCACATTTTAGGAAGGAGTATGATAAACTGGAAAAAACACACTGGAGGACAAAAAGGAGGGTAAAAAATAAGGATCAATTGAAGGGACAAAGGTTGATCTCAAAAAACAAAAGAGAACTACAGGAGAATATTAAAGATATCTTCAAGTATGCAGACAGAAGACTAAACTTGCGTTTAGCCAGGCCTAGAAGGCACTACAAAGAGCAATAAGAGAAAATGGCAGAGGGACAAATGGATTCAATTTAATTCCTGACAGGCCTATTCAGAAATTACCTCTTGACTTCTTTAAGCAAAGGTTGGATGACCACATGTCATATATATATGAGCACTGGACTAGATGGTCTTTGAGATTCCTTTCAACATGGGAATTTGACTTGACAAGAAGGAATTGACAAATACTATGTCATAAATGCCAAAGGTCAAATGGAGAGAAATGAATTAAGAATAGGGTCAGCTAGGTGGCACAGTGGATAGAGCAGCATCCCTGGAGTCAGGAGGAACTGTGTTCAAATCTGGTCTCAGACACATAATGATTACCTAGCTGTGTGGCCTTGGGCAAATCACTTAACCCCACTGCCTTGCAAAAAAAAGAATAGAGAAGAAATTAGGTTAAAATAGATCCTGGGCTGCAAGAGGTCCCATAAGGAAAGTACCTACTGGGAACCCAGGTTAGGAGACTGAGAAACAAAGGTTTAAGGAACTCAAAAACCCAGGTAACTAGAATTTAAGATAGCAGTAATTTTTTCAAATTTTTGCAGCACCTCCGTATAGGAAATTTCTATGTTCTCCCTATACTAGGGGAGATTTTTTTCAGCCCTGATAATAGCCTTAAGTTTAATTTCTGAAAGAAAATATCAATGGCTCTTTCAGTTGTCTATATCACTAGTGATGGCTCTAATGGAAACTCAATGATTTTTAGTGGGTCCACTCAAACAGGACCAATTTTTCTGAACAGTATAGTGAATCCTTAACAGAACTTGAACTCTTGTTTATCATAACTTCTCATAGTCTTCCTTAGCTCCTAAATCACTGAAGATAAGGATGGTCTCTTCCTTTCCCATTCTTTTTCATTGTAATAGCAACTGTATTCTCCTGAGACAATATTCTCCTGTTTTTCTCAGTCCACTAACTTCTACTACAGTACATTTCCTCCTTATCATCACTATTTAGTCTGTAATTATTCCAGTCTACTAACTCTCACTGAGGTTGAGTATGGCACTAGGATGTATATCAGCCACATAGAACTAAACTATGAACTAATTTCTTTGTGAAAATTTTCATTCAAAAATTTTTGACTGTTTTGAGAACATAAAGAAAAAAATCAGACTCATCACTCTATATACCTATAGAATATTTTACTTTGCCATATCTGTGTTTGTTTTGTTCAACTTAACCAGTGTTCTTGTTGAGAGTATTCCATGGAATCAATAATGGCTTTGGGGTGAGATTTTATGAATCCAGGATGACAAGATATAGTTCATAGAGGACTAAATACCATTCTCTCTCTCTCTCTCTCTCTTGTGTGTTTGTGTGTGTGTGTGTGTGTGTGTGAGTGTGTGTGTGTGTGTGTGTGTGTGTGTGTGTGTGTGTGTGTGTATGTATGTCTGTATATCGTGAGTTCAGATCAAGGAATTCCTTGATTGATAATGAAGTAACTCTCCAAGGTTCTGCAAATTGCAAAGTGTAGAATTGGAGTTTTGAAATCACACCCATTGGTCTTTCCATTGCACCATGAAGATTATCTATGGGAGTTCAACAAGGGTCAGAGGTAAAGAGAGATGTCTTTGTGTAGAGTGAAATGATCAGTTTTAGGGAAGTAGCTGATTCGAAAACAGATAACAGTACAGGTCATGGTCAAAATCTGAGTCAGCAAAAAAGCAATAACAAGCAAGTTAAAGGAGTTTGAGATTGTTACTCTTTTTCATCTTCAATGGACTGCAGGTTTTTAAATGAGGATAAGTAGAACTATCCTGGATCATCTGGCAACTTTAATGAGCTTCTTTTGTGATAGACTCTGGTTCACTTCCACAACCTCCTACTTAGGAGGAAACTGTACTAGGCAGAGTAACAAGCAATTATTGATTCTATTGATTTAGAGGACTTCAGAGACTTAAGTTATCTGTAGAAATCAGTAACAACAAACAAAAATTAAGTAAATGAATAAATGTATAAATGAATGAATAGATGATAAAGAAATCGTCCCAGCTCCCAACCCAACAAAGGAATTATATATCTTTTAGGAATGAGCCCTGAGTGTGGCTAATGATTGTAAAGTGTAAGCTAAAGGGTTTTTTTTTTTTTGCTTTACTATTTGTTCTTAGAACAGTAGCTGCAATTGTTGCTTATGAGGTGCTTGTTGATTGACCAAATGACTGTTTCAATGAACAGTCATACTGGTCTATAGATTCAGGTTAATTTGCATGACAGGTTTAAATAAATATATGTCTAGATGTCTATGTGCATAGTCACTCACAGAAGCCAGCTCAGCTGCTTGACCTCTGCAGTCACCAGAGACACAATAGAAATAAAACTGTTACTAAAAGGACAAAAACCAAGAGAACTGTGGACAGCATGGAAATTGTCCAAAGGAGAGTTATAACAATGATGAAAGGGAATTATTTATCTAGGAAAGATCTATGCCTTCCTCTCCCCCTGCTCAAATGGTCCCATGCATCCGAAGACAAGGCGATTATGGGTGTCATGTCACCGAGGCCCAGAGATGAGGACTTGGCTGATGTTGCAGCTAAGAATTGGTCATGAGTAGCAGGGAGAATCTGGCTCACTGAGCTCTTGAAGACCCCCAAGGAGTTGATTTACATATCATCTTTAGAAGTGCCCCTCTCTCAGCTACCCTTGGGGACCTCACAGATGGTAAATAGTGAGAGCTTATTGAACCCCAACACCTGGCCAAATGGTTCCTTTTAGGTAAGGAGACTAAAGTCTAGTGAGGTTAAGATCTGAGCAGGTTTCACTCTATTCTAGTTCATTTTCTCCACTTTCCTGATCTTTTAAGTATGTTTCCAAAAATATGGGAAAACTCCAAGAATAGCTGTTTCTGTTTTTAAGTACTTATTAGCATGCAGATTTATATATTTGCAGTGCATCATTAAGAGAGCAGACTTTTAAAAAGAAAGGAAAGGAAAGGGGGGGGGACTTTAAATAACCCAAGGAAAAATTCATAATGTGAAATCCATCCTGCACCCTTTTCTCCTAAAATCAAGATTATGATATTTTGGGTCCATTGAGTAGAACTGATCACACATAAGGCAAGAGAGAGTCTTGAACGTATTATAAGGCTAACTTGGGGGACAGATTCCCCTCTCAAATGCACAGCTTGCTTCTCCGCATATAGTATCTTGAAAAATCTTTACTGCCTTCTGCAATGCAGTCTTTGGCATGGAACACCATGTCTCCAAGTTTAGAATGTGGCCCTCCATATTTATGTTGCCCAGATGGTGGGATCGGGTGCTTGTTGCAAAGGCACCATGGGGTGCTACTGAAATTAATACTTAATTCACTTAGATGCTCCTGCAGCTATGGCAGGGCTTTACAGCAATACCCAGTCAGTTAACTTGCTTTTACAGGATTGAGATGAATCTGAAGAGAAATGTTTCTGAGACCAGCTCTTCTGTATCCAGTTTCAGATACAGTCCATGCCTTCTCAACAGCGGTAGTAGTAGTCATAATTCCCCTGGGGTCATAGTGAACTGTATCATCAGTTGAGGCAATTAACTTCTTTTCAAACTAGATGATTAAATTTGTTCAATTTAATTTGATGCACTTTTTTATTAAGGGACTACTGAATTGGAGACACAGTAATAGGCACTGGGATTTCAGGGAGAAAATTGTCACTGACTTCAAGGCATTTACATGTTACAGGTGGAAGTGGTAAATAGAGGGAGAAAACATATATACAAATGAGTATATTCCAATATTTCCCCTTATTAAATGAGGAGTTCTGGAGTTCATAGATCTGCATTCCAATCAAAGGGAAAGAAGATAGAACATAGGTCAATACCAAATCTGAAGTGATCTTGCAAAATGGCAAGGTTTTTCCAGTGGTGAGCATCTAGGGGAATGGTAGAAAGGTCAGAGAAGTTCCAAAGCAGTGAAAGCATACAGGAATGGAGAGAAACTACCTGGTAGTCCTTTTTGTGTTTTGAGTAGAAATATATGTTTATAATGAAAAACTTTGATTAACTTTAACCTAAGAGCATCCTCTGTATTTTGAGCCTACTGTCCAGTGTAACTGGGCAAGTGAGAAAGTCTGGGTAGGACCAAATGTTAATGGAATGCATGTAAATGGCTTGAATGAAACCTCTTCCCCAAAGCCCATGACTTTGGGTTTATTCAGTGCCTTTTGTTAGACAAACACTAAATTCCTTCCCCTGGATACTTCCTCCTTTGTCTTCCTAAATTCATTTGAAATTTCACTTTAAACTCATAGGTAAGGGCTCATCAAAATTTCTTTATTTCACAGCTAAAGAATCTGAATCTAAAAGAAGTTGAATTAGATGAAAACTGGAACACAACTGGTCTCCTGATTCCCACATCATTGTCTTTTTTTGCTCTTTATGATTTACACACTCAGATGGTACCATAATTGAGGTTAACTAAATTAGTTAGAATTAACTAAATTCTCATCCTCAGACCACTTTATACTCTGTAACCTCAGTATGACTTCCTCAGTCCTCTTGAATTAGGAATGAAACATGTAGGACACAGGAAAAAAGAGAAGGTAGAGGAAGATGAGAAAGTTTTCAAAGTTTATAGGTTTTATACAAGAATTTTTTTGCAGTAAAGGTTTTGCAGGCCACTAATATCTTCTTTTATTGACATTGATCTATATAATGACTATACAATGAAAGATCCTGATTCTTATGAGCTTTGAATTTCAACTGTTATTTTGTTCTTGAGGATGTGGGAGCATTGTAACTGCTTTGTATTTTCTATTTCTCTGATTTTCCCTTCATAGGAAAAGAAGACAACTACTTGAGATCATAGAATCATGGATTAGAGCTCAAAAGGACCTTTATAAGACATCCACATAATTAGAGTCAAAGCTAGAATTCAAACCAGGCCCCTTGACTCCCAAACCAGTAATTTTTTCCACTAAATTATGAAAAAGCTACATGTTTGTCATAACACCAAGGGATCTTTCTGATTGACTGAGAATCAAACATTTATTGAGTACCTACTACATGCCAGACTATTCTAGAGGAATTCAGAGGCAAAAAATGCTTGGTATTAGAATTAATCAATTAACTTGACTAAATTCTCAAAATCACCTTGGGTATGTTCTGAAAAGAATACTGAAAAAGCACACACACTGAGTTTTATGTGCATATGGTAGACCTCCCTTCTGGAAATTACCAATGAATATTGATCAAAGGGAACGGAGCTTTATTTTCCAAGTCTGTGGTATCATTCATGCTCCATCCCTGATCCTTCCTAGTATTATTAATTTATCACTCATTTATTTTCTTGGTCACTATCCCAGTGGCTCTGCAAAAGTAAGATGAAATGTTGAGAATATTGAACTAGATATCAAGAAGTTCTATTCAACAAAGAAATCCTACTAAAAAAATTAGTAAATGCCTACTATGTGTAAGGTGTTGTACTAGATGTTAGGGATACAAAGAGAAGAAGAAACAGTTCCTGCCCTCATTTTGCTTGCATTCTACTGAAATCTGAGTTTTTATCTCAACTCTGCCACTATCAGTATTATGAATTTGGGTAATTGCTTCATTTATTTTTTTTTTAACTGGGAGAAATACTCCTTAGAGTACCTTCCTCACAGGGTGTAGGAAGATTGGATGGAATTTTGGATGGAAAGTTCTCTGAAAATATGAAGTGTTTCATACACCATACAAGCCTAAGATATGATTAAAGGAATTTTTCTCTCCTATTAAACAGAGGTCACCTAAGCCCAGAGAAAAGAAAGACAGCGAGGTGAACATTAGGTCGAATGTTTTCATGTTCTTAATGCTCCTGTGGTCAAACAGAATTCATTCAGCTTTCTAAAACAATTAACTTTTAGCCTGAGAACTGACATGAGACACTCCAGCTGAAGGGGGTCATTAAAAATAAATAAATAAAGCTGTAAGAAATAGAGTATCTGGGTTGATGACAGAATTGCCATCTGATTCAAATCTATATCCTGGCTTCCTAGCTAAATGAGTTCACACATACTAAAAGTGTGGAAACAAAAATATTGGTCCAATTACCATTTCATGGCCTTCTTTGGTGATTCAAGTTTAATTTGACTTTGTAAAGAATAATGGGCCAATACCATATTTATTTTGCTTTGACTCTATTGCAGAACAGTTCCCATCAGAATATAAAAGGTCATTCTTAAAAAGTCTTTGGTGAAGCTCAGTCACATCCCTACTACTGTAATGACCTCTAAGAAGGTAGGGCTAGGAGTAATGTCACAGTGGCCCAGTGACAATTTTTCCTGTCTGTCTGTGATATCTATAACTGATGATGATGTTTGTCCTTCCTTCTGGAAGACCATGACATCAGGGAGGTGATATCATAATATACATGTGATTTAAATTTGAGTGAGGAGAGTTCCAGGTTAAGTCACTAACATCACTTTCTCCCCTGGGAGCCATCTGGGTCAGTAACCAGATATGAATCAGGATGACTAGAGATAGTTCTGGGTGGGAGGCAATCAGGGTTAACTGACTTGCTCAAGATCACACAGCTGGTAGGGGCGGCTGGGTGGTGCAGTGGATAAAGCACCGGCCCTGGAGTCAGGAGTACCTGGGTTCAAATCCAGTCTCAGACACTTAATAACTACCTAGCCATGTGGCCTTGGGCAAACCACTTAACCCCATTTGCCTTGCAAAAAAACCTAAAAAATAAGATCACACAGCTGGTAAGTGGCTGAGGCCATATTTGAACTCAGGACCTCCAGACTTCAGGGTCAGTACTACCCACTAGTTGCTTGATTGATTGTTGCTACATCTCTGCCTTTGTTAGTATCAGCATCTGATACAAGGCACCACTTGATGTTTAAGAAATTGGGCAGAACCCCTGGATAATCACTGAAGTCTTCAAACAAGAAAGAAGTCCTATGGAATAAGATTAGAAAGGCATACTGGATTCATATGGGAAGTATACTTATATTTCACCTAAAAGCAATATGGAGCCACTGATATTTTTTGAGAAGGGGAATGGTATGACTAGACTTGTGCCCTGTACTGAACAATAACTCATTTTTAAATAGTTGCATATGTATATTTACATTGGTTCTTTTCCTTCATCATCAAAGACTACCAAAATGAGACAAATTACTGTGACTGATCAGACCAATACGAGCTCAGAATGCTCTACCACTGGTTGAACACAAATAGTCTATGTGAACACCTGGGGTGGGTACTCTAAACTTAGGTATGTCATGTTTCCTTTGAGCTGCTTCAATTATACCTAGCTCATAGAACTTAGCATCCTCTCTGATGAGGGCACATCATGCTAGGCAGTCCTGTGCCAGTGTCTCCCATGCTGCATAATCAATTCCAAAGTTCTTGAGACCTTCAGGGTGTGTCAGTATCATTTCTTCTGAACCCCTTGTAAGCACTTGCCCTGTGTGAGTTCTCCATAAAATAATCTTTTGACAATCATACATTTGACATTCTAACAACATAGCCAGCCCATTGTAGTTGTGCTCTCTGTAATAACATTTGAATGCTTGGCAATTTAGCTCAAGAAAGGACCTCAGTGTCTGATATCTTCTCCTGCCAGGTGATCTTCAGAATCTTCCTAAGACAATTTAAATTTAAATTCAGTTTCTTAACATAGTGCTGGTAGACTGTCCAGATTTCATAGACATACATCAGTGCAGTCAACACAAAGCTCTGGAAACCTTCAATTTGGAGATCAGTCTAATACATCTTCTCTCTCACACTTTCTTTTGGAGCCTCCCCAATACTAAGCTAACTCTGGTAATGCATGTGTCAACCTCATTATTACCATATACTTTCTTGGAAAGAACACTGCCAAGGTAAGTGAACTCATCCACAGAACTCAAAACTTCTCTATTTTCATAACTGATAGATCTACATATGGATGTGCCATGCTGAATCAATCCATACTGCATCTCAGCTCCAGAGACTGCATTGGGGTGCACAATCATCTGTAGACAGAAGATCATGCACCAACACTACCTCCACTTTAGTCTTAGCTTGCAATCTTTTCAAGCTGAAGAATTTACCATCAGTGGGGTAGCTGACCTAGAAGCTGTGGTCATCCTCAGTAAAGACATTTGATAACATGGCATAAAACATACTAAAAAGCATGGGAGCAAGGACACATCCTTGTTTCATTCCATTGGTGATTAGGAAATCATGAGAGCCTCATGTACTATCCCAAATCCAAGCAAATATGCTAGCAAAGTTTCTTCTTCTCTTTGTATTCCTAACACCTAGTACAACACCTTACATATAGCAGGTGTTTACTAATTTTTTTAGCATGCTAGCTAGTATTCAATACTGATGAACTTCTCTGGGAAACCAAATTTTGACCTAATTCCCCATAAACCTTCATGTATCAAAGACCTTGGTCAGATATATAAATGTTATAAACAGACCTCTATTCTGCTTCTGGCATTTTTTCCTGGAGTTGTTGGGCAGCAAATACCATATCAACTGTTCCTCAACCCTTTCTGAAGCCATACTGACTCTCAGAGAGGTGAGCATCTCCCAGATGAAGGATCAGTCTACTGAGAACATTGACAAGAATCTTACCAGCAATGACTAAGAGAGAAACATCCACGTATTTTTAACAAGACAATCAATTCCCTTCACCTTTATAGATATAGACAATGGAGGCATCTTTGAATTCCTGGAAGATAGCCTCCTCATGCCATATAACCTGAAAAATTACAACTAGCTTTTGGATGAGCATTGAACCCCACACCTCATAAATCTCAGCTGGAATAGAATCAGCACAGGTGCTTTGCAATATTAAAGGAGCCTAATGGCATTCAAAACCTCTTCAATTGGAGCTTCAACTAGTGACAGACTGACATCAATATGAGGTAAACTCAAAATCAAAAGCTGACTTCTGCTTCAATGATGGTCTGTTAAGAATATCGTGGAAGCATTCAATGCATCTTTCTAGGATATCATGTCCCTATTGTTTATCAATGTGACTCAATCAGCACTGAATAGTTGAGATGCACCATATATCTTTGGTCCATAAATAACCTTCACAGCATCATAAAAGCACTTTGGATTGTTACTATCTATGTAAAACTGAGTTTTATCTTCCTTCTTACTGAGCCAAGAATCCTATATCTCTCTAAACTTCACTTGTACTTTACTTTTGATGAAATTAAATGCTTTAATTCTTCTGGTAGTCATTTTGTCTTGGGGCCATTGCTTTGGTTGAATGTGAATACTTAGCTTGGAAAGGAGGAGTCTATGATCAGTCCAGCACTCTGCACCACACATTGCCTTTGTTACTCTCAAAGTCTGTCTCTTCTTGCAATCACATAGCCTTGTTTACTGCAAGAGTGCATCAGGAAATTTGATTGTGATTAGATAAGCAGAAGACAGTGTTTATGATGAGAAGGTCATGAGATGCATAAGTCTTCAGTAGCAGTTGACCATTGCTTTCATTGTTTCCAACTCCATTCCTCCCCAAAACTCCCTGCCATATCTAATATTATTACTTACTTTATATATGTACACAAACATATATATATACATATCCAAAATATGAGTTCAAGAAATTGTTTTTATTAAATGAAAAGCTTAGAAAAGAGTATATTCTGATAAATTGAATTTTCCACTTAGAATCACAAAATCACTGAAACTCCTTCATTGAATAAATGAGCATCCATTCTCCAACATACACAGCAGAAGGTCATCTGGCCTTAGCTGAAAGAGCTCCAATGTAGGGAAATTGACCACCTCCCTAGAAAGCCCATTTACAGGCATCTATCCTAATAGAATGTAGGCTCCTTGAGGGCAAGAACTATTTCATTTTTGTCTTTGAATGAATTAATGAATTATTGAATGGGGAAAAAATTAAGTGCTTACTATAAGGCAAGCATAGTTCTAAGCACCAAAGAAACAAAAAGAAAAAGTAAAATGACTCCAGTCATCATGATGGTTCTACTCCACACAATAAATTGCAAAATGGATAATTTTGATGAAAAAAAAATTACACAAACAAAACCAATGCAAGCAAGATTAGAAGAAATACAGAAAGATGGAAAACAATTTTCACAGCTAGTGCTTCTGATAAGGGACTCAATTCATTCAAATTTGTAAGAATAAAATGTCATTCTCCAAATGATAAATGGTCAAAGGACATAAATAGGAAGTTTTTAGATGAAAAATTAAAATTATCTATAGTAATATGAAAAAATGCTCCAAGTCATTATGGACTAGAGAAATATAAATTAAAACAACTCTGAGGTAGCACTTCACAACTACCAGATTGGCTAAAATGACAAAAAAGGAAAATGATCTATATTGGAGAGGATATGGGAAAAATGGGACATTAATGCACTATTGGTGGATTGTGAACTGATCCAACCAGTCTGGAGAACAATTTAGAACTATGCCCATAGGGCAATAAAACTGTTCATACCTTTTGATAAAGTAATGCCACTCTTGGTCTATATCTCAAAGAGATCATAAAAAAGGGAAATTAGCCACATACACAAAAATATGTATAGCAGCTCTTTTTGTAGCAGCAAAAAATTGGAAATTGAGGGATTGCCCATGAACTGAACAAGCTATGGTATATGAACAGGCAGATTTGTAGTGCTACTGTTCTGAAGAAATCATGAGCAGCTGACTTCAGAAATGCAATGGCTTGCATGAATTGATTCTGAGGGAAGTAAGAACAAGGAGAAAATTATACACATTAACAGCAAAATTGTGAGAACATCAACTATGATGGTACACAACTCCTCTCAGGGTTTCAGTGATCAAGAATAATCCTGGGTGACCTGTTAAAGAAAATTTGTGGAAAAACTATGGATTCTGAATGCAAAGCATATTATGTTCACTTTTTAAGACTTCTATTATATATTTCTTTCTTTCTCATGTATTTTCCCCTCCTTAGTTCTAATTCTTCTTTCAGTTCATGCCTAATATGGAAAAATGTTAACATAATTATATATGTACAACTTCTATCAAATTGTTGGCTGCCCTGGAAAGGGAGGAGGGAAGGGAAGGTTCTAGAATGTTAAAAACTAACTTTGCATATGAGTGGAAAATAAATTTAAAGAAGAGAAAAAAGACCTTACACTCCAACCCCAGAAGATAGCACATAAAAGAAAGGTCAACTGCAAGATGGATGGAAAGGTCCAATGTACCTTAGAATGCACCAGCATGTCAGACAGTAGTGCCAAGGGGTCTAAAGGGCATGGAGGCTGGGAAAAATGGCAAGGCCTAGTGATCCTCCATCTCACTCAAAGACACTCAATGACTCCCATGTCAACTAAGAGGTATGAACTGTAGTTCACTGCATTATAAAGCAGTCTGGATGGACTCTGTATACCCTAGTATTTGGGGGGAGTTCAGAGGAAAGGGAAAGGATGCATGAATCCTTGTTGCATACCTAGAATCTTACACAGTGTCTAGCATCACTTGTTCATTGATCATAGTCTCCTCATTTTGCAGAGCAGAAAATTGAGGCTCAAAGAAGGGAAGTACCTTGTCCAGGGTCACTCAGATGGCAAGTGACAGAGGAAAGATTTGAAATCTTGTACTCTGAATCCAGAGTCATTTTGTTTTCTTCTATATTTCACTTCTGTATTGCATTCCTTTTTGTGGAATAGCTCAGTCAGATATACAAATTTTGATATGTTTATGGAAAAACTACTCATTAGTATATAACTGTACCATATGTATGAACATGTGTGCCCATACCTATGTGCATATGTGTGTGAAATTTGAACACAAAATTAGTTACCTACTTGTAATATTAAGATAGCTAGATGGCACAGTGGAAAGCATACCAAACATGGAGTCAGCAAGACTCATCTTTCTGAATTCAAATCCAGCCTCAGATACTCACCAATTATGTGACCCTGGGCAAGTCATTTAATCTTGTTTGTCTCAGTTTCCTCTCCTATAAAATGAGGAACCATTCCTATATCATTGCCAAGAAACCCCCAAATGGTGTCACACAACTGAAATGACTAAACAAAATTTATAATATCATATGAAAAGGAATTATATTGTCTCTTCTAAGATGCAACCCAAGACTTAACCAACCATTCTTTGCTAAGATTCCTCAGACAGCTACTTATTACTGGAAAGAATTCTCCAGAGAAGGATGAATTATAGCACTTGGATTACAATATTCACACACACACTGCTGGGGAGGAAAAAAAGGGGGGAGAAAGCTCAAAGTTCAACTAGATGAAACAATTTACAGGCTGAATTTGTTATTTAGGAACTCAAGCCAAGCAGGTACTTGGGAAGATGCAATTATAAGCTACGATAAATACCTCCCTGAGTTGACGTGGTATTTAGACTTGAGCTCCCAGGCTTCTGTTTCCATTTTAGCATGCACACTGGACTTCAAGTATACATCTCTTTATACACTCTATTACCTCATTGCCATTACTTGCTGGTAATGAAAGCGAGTGTTAACAGAACAGCATGCTGATGCATTTTTTTCTGCCATTGTATGTAACATATTCTCTAATTCTTCTGCTCTATTCAGCATTTGACCCCAACGATGGGGGATTATGGTATTAACTCTCTCCACAGCACACATTCTTTACAGACTTCCACTAAATACTGTAAGCCCGGCTGCAGAGCGGAATAAAAGTGAAAGCATACCGTCTGGTCTTAAGCCGTGCACACAGAGGGTCGTGATCCAATTGGAAGGGAAGTAGAATTTTTAAAAAGAAAGAGGTTTGACCAAATTTTAATCCTTGTCATTTTCATTTCTCTTACCCTGTGGATTTGGGTGATTTTATTTACACTGTCAGCTTGAGCCTAGGGATTGGAAATCAGGCTTTTATGGAGATTATTAAAAGTACATACAGCACACTAAAGGTTGGGCTGACGAGGATATGCTACTAAAAATATGAATGTGAATGCATTGGTATTAGATGCCCCAGGAGTGTATTTCATCCTCCTTAGAAGGTTATTCTTGGGAGCTGGGACTGGTGGTAATTAGAATGGGATGCAATTGATGAAGGTATTTCTGATAGGTCACAAATGGATAGGGATGGGACTGAGATGAATTAGCATCACTCAAAAGAAGAGATAACCGTTTATGTAAATAATTCCAGAACAGAAGCAATCTTTTCCCTCCTATGTGGGGAAGGGGGGCATTACAATTTAGGGAACATTGTGAATTAGGGCATTACAAATTAGGGAACACAGAGCTGGAGCTCCAAAGCTTTCTATGTATGTATTTGTAGAAGTGTAGAAGGAAAATCTGGTCAGAACCTGTGCTTTCATCAGTGTAGGGAAAATTTTATGGGAAAACTCCCTTTACCTCTATACTGCCTTCTATAATCTTAACTATTGCCCTGGATACTTAGAAGTTGTAATTTGCCCAGGATCATTTCTGAGATGGGTCCAGATTGGGACTCTTCTTGACTCAGAAACTTACCTTTTATCCACTGAACTACATTGTTTCTCTTATTCTAGTTTTTGGATCTTCTGAAAGGACATACGGTCAAGTGTTCAGGATAAGTTTCTTTTAGCCCAGGTTTTTTAAATTGTGTCATTAGTGACTTTCTTCCACAGGGAATACTTCATAACTGGAACAAAACCAAAAATGAATGAATGAATGAATGAATGAATGAATGAATGAATGAATGAATTATACATGACCAAGAGTCCAGGATGGGCTTCTTTTAGCCCAAGCTTTTTATATTGTGACTTTAGTGTCTCTCTTCCACAGGTATCACTTCAAAGGTAGAACAATAATTAAAACTAAATAAATAAATGTAGGAATGAATAAATGAATAGCTAGATGAATAAATAAATGAATAATGAAAGAAGAAAGAAAGAAGTGAAAATAAGGATTCTTCAATCTTATCAAATGAAGTCCTAGAAAAGAATCTATTTGATAGTATATAAGGGAAAAGCAAAGAATTGTTCACCAAATCTCCAAATATTTAGATGGTATATCTCTTTGAAGGAGGAGGAAAAAGACCAGGGATGGCTAGTATGGTGTTAAAATATTAACAATAGCTTACATATATATATATATATATATATATATATATATACATAATTTATTAAATGCCAGACACTTTGCTAATCTGATAATTAGAATCATTGCATAATGTAATATGAAAAGAGAACTGGATTTGGAGTCAGAAGAAAAATCCAAATCTGGATTCTAACACTTACTATATGTCTAACCTTGACTTTGAAGTAGTGATTTCTTACTCTCTTTGGAAACTGATTGACTCTCCTAAAATATGAAGGCTTTGGGCTAGTTGATCTCTGATTTCCAGATGAAGAACAAATCAGTGAAAAGAATTCTGGACTCTATAGAGCAGGTCCTGGCTTTGTTCCCTCCCATTATCACCTCCTGCCTCCTAACCCTTTGCCTGTTCCTGCCCCTTGTGAAACTGGTTTATCAAGGCCTCATAAGATACAATACTACCTGTCCTAAGATTGGATCTCAAGGGAAGACCTTAAATGATCTAATCATCTCTCCCCATCAATTGAACCTCTCTTGGAGAACTGATACTCCACAGAGAGTCATTCTTTTTTTATTTATTTTTATTAAAGATATTGAGTTTTACAATTTTCCCCCCAATCTTGCTTCCCTCCCCCCACCCCCACCCCCCATGGAAAGCACTCTGTCAGTCTTTACTTTGTTTCCATGTTGTACCTTGATCCAAATTGGGTGTGATGAGAGAGAAATCATATCCTTAAAGAAGAAAAGAGAAGTCTAAGAAGTAACAAGATCAGACAATAAGATATCTGGTTTTTTTCTAAATTAAAGGGAATAGTCCTTGAACTTTGCTCAAACTCCACAGCTCCTTATCTGGATACAGATGGCACTCTCCTTTGCAGACAGCCCAAAATTGTTCCCAATTATTGCACCGATGGAATGAGCAAGTCCTTCAGGGTTGAACATCAGCCCTATGTTGCTATTAGGGTGTACAGTGTTTTTCTGGTTCTGTTCATCTCACTCAGCATCAGCTCATGCAAATCCCTCCAGGCTTCCCTGAAATCCCATCCCTCCTGGTTTCTAATAGAACAATAGTGTTCCATGACATACATATACCACAGTTTGCTAAGCCATTCCCCAATTGAAGGACATTTACTTGATTTCCAATTCTTTACCACCACAAACAGGGCTGCTATAAATATTTTTGTACAAGTAATGTTT
Source organism: Macrotis lagotis (assembly GCF_037893015.1). Lineage (NCBI taxonomy): Eukaryota > Metazoa > Chordata > Mammalia > Peramelemorphia > Peramelidae > Macrotis > Macrotis lagotis. The sequence continues at coordinate 115,998,906 of NC_133659.1, forward strand.
TTACTCTTTTTCATAATCTCTTCAGGGTATAGACCCAGTAGTGGTATTGCTGGGTCAAAGGGTATGCACATTTTTGTTGCCCTTTGGGCATAGTTCCAAACAGCTCTCCAGAAGGGTTGGATGAGTTCACAGCTCTACCAACAGTGTAATAGTGTCCCACATTTCCCACAACCCTTCCAACAAATGATCATTATCCTTCTTGGTCATATTGGCCAATCTGAGATGTGAGGTGGTACCTCAGAGAAGCTTTAATTTGCATTTCTCTAATAATCAATTATTTAGAGCATTTTTTCATATGGATATGGATTGCTTTGATCTCCTCATCTGTAAATTGCCTTTGCATATCCTTTGACCATTTGTCAATTGGGGAATGGCTTTTTGTTTTAAAAAATATGACTCAGAGAGTCATTCTTAAGATGCTTCTACTACTCATAATCTCCTGAACATAGTGAATCTGAACCCTTAGTTGTTAACACACAAACCCTATCCCTAACTGCCTTCACTACTACACTCTTAATGAGCTAATGCCATTCCCCTGTCCCCCATGTATTACACTTCAGATCTATACCTTTTCCTTTGTGTTCTCTGGAATGCCTCTACCACAATTAATACACTTGCTTTTATCTTAAACCTTTTCCTTTCTTCCTCCTTCCTTCTTCTGGCACTCACAGTGACCTGTCTCCCTTCTGAAGGTATTGCATTTTTGATTATCTTTCCTGGTACTGGCTGCACTTTTACACACACACCCCTGACTCATTAGTCATGGTAGGGAAGTCAAAAAATTTCTTGCTACCCATCGCCACTTCCAAATTCTCCCTTTACCACCATCATTCAGCAACCTCTGATTCCCTTGAGGTTGTCATTTTTTTTTCAAATTTATCACCCAATTCTTATCCTAGTGATTATAATCTACCAAACTTTCTTTCCTCAATGAGTTCATTGCCCAATTCACAATAATTTTCTCTATACTAAATCTTTACCTTCATACTAGAGAATTTCAGGATACTTCCCTAAATTCCCTAATTTCCAAGTCCTTATTCACCATCATCTTATAGCCCATTTAAGTTCTGATGATTCTTATCCCAATTCCCATGACTAGGCTTGAGTCCTCGAGCAAAAATATCTCTCTCTCTCTCTCTCTCTCTCTCTCTCTCTCTCTCTCTCTCTCACCAAAGTCTAGATTTTCTTTCTCCTTATGTGTTTCTTTTAAAGAGGTAAAATCTCACATCTTACTCCATTTTCTGTAATCAGTGCAATTCTAATTAGCTTGGTAATTTGTATATGATCCCTGGAGCAAGGCTATCTATCGTTCCTGATTCTTGTGCAACATTGCTAAAACCTGTAAGACTTTTCCTGTACTTAGCAAAAAGACCAATGAGACTCATTGACTGGACATCATCACTTATATTAAGTGGGTTGGGACAGAGCAAATCAATCACCCCACACTTGTGTTTTAGTTCCCACATGTACTATTCTATTCCATCTCAACTATACACATAGATGGAAATACCTTTGATTCTGCCATATCCCACAAATGCTCCATTTCCATGTTCATAAATTCTGAAATTACCTTATCTGCTCATAATCTTTTATCAATCTGTCTTTGCTAACAACTCCTAACCTGGTTCTTTTTTTCTCACTATGGTCTCAATCTTGCATCCTAAGGTTCATTCCCAAATCATCACACCTGTACTGGTTGCACCATCCTCCTTCCCCTTGACAAATCAGTTCGACTCTACATTGTTCTATTTCCTCAAACCTTTTGCCCCCTTGTCCTAATGCTTATCATACCTTGCCAAAGCCCTGCCTTGATTTACTACTACCAGGATGTTCACATGCTGCTAAATTGAAGTGGAGAGTCACAAAACTATGACTGGATCCTTTACACATTTATAGTATGTAATCTTCACTGGGATGTTACTGTAGTTGGACAATACTTTTATATTTCTGTAATTAATTCACTCTCCCACTCACCTGAGACTTTCTCAAACCTTTTCTTCCTTTTTTCAAGCTTCTACCCACTCTTCTCCTCCTTCTCCTTTGAGAATTTTGCCTCATACTTTACTGGAAAAATTGCTATCATTCATAAAACAATCCCTCTTCTTCCATGCTTCTCATTTTACATCACTGAGGTGACTTCTTCAACCATCTCTCTCCTCACCCTGACTCACATGAAAAGGTGACCCTTCTCTTTGCCAAGGTTAATCCCATTCCATGAATCCTTCATCCCATCCATCCATTATGTCCTATCAACTTCAATTTCTCTCTACTGGCTCCTTCTTTGCTGCCCATAAACACATCCGTGCCCCCCCATCCTTAAAAACCTTCACCTGTTATTCCTTTCTTTTCTCCTTTGGCTCTACTCCTTGAGAAAAGCATTGAATCTCACTGCCTCCACTTCCTCTTCTCTCATTCAATTTTAAGTCTTCTTTAGTGTAGCTTCTGACTTCATCATTCAATAGTGCCAAGTATCTTCAAAGTTGCCAATGATCTCTTTAATTGTCCTATCCAGTGATTGTTTCTTAATCTGCATTCTCTATGACTTCTTTTCAGCTTCACTATCACCTCCTCCTCTGGATAGTCTCCCTACTAGAGTTTTGGGAACATCATTTTCTCCTAATTGTTTTCCTACCTCTCTGACTACTCCAGCTCCTCTGATGAATCTCCATCCAAGTCAAATCTTCACCTGACAAAGAAGATTCTCTAGCTTCTGCTTGAAAATTTCTGTAGGGGGAAACTACTACATGCTGGTACTTTTGAAGATTTTTAATTGTGATGAATAGAGTTTTTTTTAATCTTGAGATGGTATGATTTATAATCAGAGTTAGGAAAGTTCAAATTTTTATCTTTTTTCTGTCACTTACTAGCCATATGACCATAAGTACAGTCACTAAATATTAGTTTCCTTATTTATATCTATACTATATATATATAGATATAAATGCCTTTAAAGCTTTACATACATGACAATTATCAATAACTTTGTATCATCAGTATCTAGACATTTATTATTTATAATAAATTCTTATAGAAATTGAATTTTAATGAATATAAATACTAGCAAGAGATCAGAATGGGCTTTCTTCTACATAGCAAGTCATATCAACCTCTGCTACTCTCTCCCATATTAAAAGTAGAAAGAAATTATTATAGTACAGTGGCAAGAATCCTGATTCAGGAGTCCAAAAGTTCTGGGTCCAATTCTACCTTTGACAGTTCTGTGACCTAGGAGAATTTATTTAATTTCCTGTAAAATGAGGAATTAAGAATAAATATCCTCTCAAGTCTCTACTAGGTCTAGATGAATGATCTTATGATTCATTTTGGAGTATAGATTTGGGATATCTTGTCTCCCCCATTGAGTATAAGCTCTTTGATATGGGGACTTTATCACCTTTTCCCTTATATCTCTAGTATCTGGCACAATGACTTATATATAAAATCAAATACTAAAAAATGGTTCTATTGTATAATTAATTGGAATTTTCCCTCCAATAATAGTTTCTACCAATCTATGTTTGTTTATTCTGGCAACTCTCTCACCATGTCTTCTCAGGATTATCTACTGTGTTCTGGAGGCCTCTCATACTTTCTCCTGACATCATGGGGATTCTAGTGGCATATTCTAGTGCTTCCTCATATTTTTCCCCTGATAAAATATTTCCCTGTTAAAATATATTTGCATATAGTCTATATTTAATAAATGACTATTGACTGATGGACACATGCCTTTGGAGAAATGCTTACAGATATCTGACCTTCACTCAACCTTCCATAAAAATAGAAAAAAGCTACTGCACATATATATATGTGTGTGTATGTATATATATATATATATATATATATATATATATATATATATGAAGATACTGCCAAGCAAGTTCTTCTTTAGGCCTCATCTCACTCCTTCTAGCTTTAACATATCAACCCAATTAGATTTTCGTCAGTGGTCTGCCTTCATAGGAACAATGCCTCTTCACACTCAGTTGAGGCCATGAGACTACCTCTGGGAGGAAGAGAATCCTCTTATCTGTTACCCTGAGGTGGTTACTGAGAAGTTTCCTATTCCCCCAAATGCCCTCCTGTGATTCTACTTGACTTCAATGGGGAACAATCCAGGTTATCTTCCCTTCCAGAAACAAGGATCTTCTCCTTTCCACTCACATTTCTAACTTTGATATATACTCTTGCAACATTTATTTTTCTTCCTTAAAGCCACATTTACATATATCCCAAACGGGCCCATTCATTCTTTGATAGGAGCCCAAGTTGCTTTTCAGGTTCCTCCAGCTTCTCAAACACCTCTTCTCATTCAGTTCTGAAGAAAGCTTATTGTCTTTATAGACCTGGAGCCACTGCAGCTAATTAGCTCAACAGATTGGCTTGGAAGGTGGGCTGCTAGCAATGATGCCTTCCACTAAGGTCTTCAGTCTTTCCATGCAGCATCAGGTAACCTTGGCTCAGTAGCCGGCAACTTTTGGAGAACGATGTCACCATTGTGTGCTACTAGAGAAAGAAGAGGTTTGCTTTTTTAAAAAAGATGTGCTGTCCATATCAATGACAGTTGTGAAGGTTGGGGTAAGTCAATCCATATTGATATTTTCAAGTCAGAACAAATACAGGTAATAGATATAACTGGAGAGCATCCAAGAAGCAATAAAGTCTGACCTCCATTTAACAGATAAGTACAGAGAATTTAAGTGACGTCTAGGGTCATACAAAAAAATAATCAACAGATGTAGGAGTTGAATCCAAGTCCTCCTGAATTCAAGGCCAGTTTCCTTTCCAATACCATGTTGCTTTCATAGTGGTCTACTTCCTAGGACAGAAAAGGAATCATGCAGTGAATAGAAACCAGGGCAATCAGAAAACATCACAAATAAATGGAAGCTCCATCTCTCTCTGTATGCTTCCCTTTTTAGAGTAAAAATGAATTTATATAGAATTTTCTAAAGCAAAACTCTCCTAACAGGCATCACTAGGTAAAGAAGCAATACATAGTCAAGAACATGGGAAAATAGTTGGGAAAAATCTTAGACAATGACTCTTCTAAACTTTTCATTATATATAGATGAAGAAACTAAAATCCCTAGGATTAAAATGACTAGTGTCTGAGATTCAAAACCAAGTCTCTTGATTCCAAGTCCTGAATTTTTCTCAATATACCCTGCTACCTTTGCTAGCTCTAGAATAAGCTGTATAATCCTGATTAAATCATCTCACCTCACTGGGTTTTTATTTCCTCATCTATAAAAGTGAAAGTAGATATAATTTGGTCTGATGAATAGATTGCTAAACTTGCATTAAGGAAAACCTGGATTCTAATCAGCCCCTGTTATTCTAGCTGTGTGACACTGGACAAATCACTTAACCATCATGAGCCTCAGGCAATTCCCTGGGTTGCATCCACTGAATCATGGACTGGTTGCTATCTGCATTGGTGCAAAGAATTCAACATGCTGTTGAAATACTATCTGCCTTATGCTTGCTCGGAAAAAAAAATAACAAAAGTTTCCTAACTTAAAGGCACGGGCTATATCTTATCTGTGTAGCTTTCCTAGAGTTTTGCACAATGAATTAAATATTAAATACATGCTATAAACATATCTGAAATATTCTACCTCTCTGACCTCTACCTCCAGGTTTCCTTAACTTCCTCAGGGGTGCAGCTCAAATCCTACCTTGTATAAGACAAGGTTTTTCCCAGACTCTTTTCTTTAAGATTACCTCACATATAAAACATAGACACTATCTCAGTTTCAGAGAACCAGGGTGGTTATAGCCACACCTTGGGGTTCAAGATTAACCTGAGGGGCTTGGGACTGACTCTTCTCTAATGACTTTGATTAGGGCCCCCACCGAGGGTCCCTTACTGTTAGGGGGTTCCATTTGACCTCTTAGCATTGGGAGCTTTGGAAAGGATATTTACTTTTAAGATACATCAAGAACAAAACACAAGCATTTCCCCCTCACCCCCAATATCTTGAGTACATACCCTCTCCTATACTGTCTTAGTTTCTGAGAAGTTCAATTCCTGCATACCACTGGTCCTACCATGCTTATGTTCAAAGGCAGCACTGCTGCCAAATGAGTTCTTAGTTGCCACTGGGCAAGGGTTCCCAAAGGTCTCTCTATCTCTCTTTCAATAAGATCCTTCTTTGCCCCTGCAAATGCTGCATTGATTGCATAAATGGACTTGAAAATTGTTATTATTGTTCTTCTAGCTTATCCTTCCTTCTCAAAAAGGATCAATGAACAACTTATACTTTGAAATGTCAGAAATGGTGTTTTTTTGAAACCATAAAGTAATATATAGACTTTACTCCCTTTATTTGCTGTCCTGACCTAAGGAGTCACCAAGTTCCCCTTGAGAGAGTATCTGGAGCTTTTATAAACAATACTACAACCAATCCAACGGCTTTCTCCTCATCACACCATCCATTCTCTGGAGTCAGTGACAGAATATCCACATATACAGAACATCCACTCAGTCTCCAAAGCACTTCCATTCCATGTCATCGAGAAGCAAGAAGCATACTCGCCAGTGTCTCCAACTAGAGAGGTTCTCTTAAAGCAACTCTGTGCATGTCTTTCCTTAAATAGACTAGTTATTTGCATGTTGTTCACTTATTAAAATGTGACCTCTTTGAATGCATGAACCATGATTTTGACCTTCCTTTTTCCTTTCCTTTGGACCATATCTAGTATAGTTTTAATGTAAAAAATTCAATAGATGATACTTGTAAAACTAAATTCTAACTTTAGAAAGCTTCTAGTCTTATTCCATCCAAATCACAGAATGTTAAAGATTGAGGACATTAGAGACTCAACTCCCTTATGTTACAAAAGAGGAAATTCCCCATCAGACTGGGAGAAACATTGTTCTGTAAAACTGAAGAGCATTCACAGATACATCTTCCTTCCGTTGATTGGCCCCCTCCTCCAATATCTCCGGCTGTTGTCCGGTTGCCTTTACAGTGGATTTTCTCTATAGAGAGACATTTCCACTTGCCAGAGACATTGATCCTTGAAAAAACTTGTTGTTTCCTTCCTTCATGTCCTCTGGGGAGCTGAGTGCCTCATATTCGAAGGCCTAAAAACTTGTCACTTCCACCTTGAACTTGTGGCTGACCTCTCCAGACATACCAGGAAATAAATTAGTGTCCATAAGCAGAAGCAGAGTATGAGTAGTGTCCCAAGCCTAGTTCTCCTAAGCCAATACTGAAATTACCTAGCTACACAAAAAGATGTTTTCCCCCTCCTAATTCCTTTAATTATGTGGAAAACTATGTCATATTATATTTGAAAAAGTTAATGAAATGGTAGGTAAAGGTGAAGAAAGGTAAATAACTTATTTGTTTTATTCTTACAAGCATTTGATAAAGTCCCTCATAAAAGACTAAGGGAAAAAAAAGATTACTAGAGGGTGATGGGCATGTCTTTTTGGTATATTACAAACTGCTTATGCTATTTCAAAAGGATGAAGCACTGATGTTGGCTGCTTCTCAGAGTGGAAAGAGAGGTTAATCGTGGAGTGTCCCAGGAGTTAGTACTTGGACCAGAGTTGTTTGAATGATTTAGAGCAGAAAATGTAGCAAAGTTGGCCAAAGATCCAAAGTTGTTATCTTAATACAAACCTTACCCAGATTTTCTCTCATGAATTGTAGGCCTTCAGTAACCTCAATGGGTACCCCATGTATGGAGTTGAAACTAGACCCACTTTAAATGAAAAGACATATTTATGGAGAATTAGTTGCTAGAGATTTCTTAGAGTGAGGCAGAGCTTTTGACCTGATAGAAAGTCAATATGCATTTTGGATTAGAGGCTGGAGGATGGACATGATGACCTTTCAAAGTCCTTTCTAATCTTTTCAACAGATGTTAGCTTAAATACATGAAAAATTAGAAATGAATCATATGCATGGAAAAACAATCTAGAGACAGAAAGCTACTATTGTGTTTAATTCCAGTTCCAAAACTGTTAAGTAATAATTCTACTAAGAGAAAGAGCCAAGAGGAACGTAAAGGGCAAAGAAAGACACTAGGAACAGTATCTATAATTCCAGAGTTTGAGTGAAAGAACAGACAATCAACAGTATTTACTAGAGCCTAATGCTGGATGATGTGGAAAGAGATAAGAAAAATACAAGATACACTCAGTCTCTTCCCTAGAGAAGCTTATAGTATGTTAACACATTTGCTCAATTATGCCCTCCCCTTTTTTCTAATATTTTTACTCAAAAAAGAATAGAAGGAATTATGCAAACATCTAGCTGCTGACAAAGGCAGTCTTGAGGGTCATTGCTAAGCAGCCTTCATTAATCTTTATGACGCTTTTCATTTATTCTCACTCCCAGTTACTAACAATCAATGACCTATCCAAAGTCACACAGCAATCAGTGACAAAGGTAATCATAATCTAGATCTCCTAATATTTGCCTCTTTCTTACTCCTAGGACATTATATTAAAAATATAATGTCCTTTATGTATGAAATTTGTTCAGTTCAAACCTAATCCATAGGATCTGTATTTTGAGTTCTATTATAATGATAGAATGGGTTATATTCTATTTCTATACATCATCCAAATGAGAAAACAATCATATAACTTGGGTGTTATCCGAGAAGAATGTTGTGACCAGGAGAATGGGCACAAACCAATCCCACCAAACTGTTAAGACCCCAAGTATATAAGTTTCAAGAGGCTGGTCACTAAATTGACTAGAAATTGATGAGTTCTTTGACCACAGCAATTCTTAAGTCAGATAAATGGTAATTTATATCAGTAGACATAATACCCACTTCAATAAATCAGAGGACATCGTGGCAAATGGGGTGTTGTTGATACTTCTTTTAGGCAACTATATAGTGAAATGCATAAAGTGTTTAACTTGGAGTTCTAATGGGACCATTGCATCACTCAACCTCTCTCAAAAATAAGAGCAATTGCACCTCCTTTATTAGGGTTATAAGGAGAATAAAATGACATAATACATATAAAGTGCTTTGTAAATCTTAAATAATTATATAAATGTTAGTTATTACCATTTTATTATTATTCCTTGGTTCTCCTTTACTCAAATGTAAAGTGGAAATACTACTCATAAAATATACTAATTCCTCATAAAAAATATTGTGAGAGGGTGTTGTAGGTATTATTATCTCCATTTTATGGATGGTGGAACTAAATATCAGAGAACAGTAATATTGCCTCTCAGAAGTTAGATTCAAACCCAGTTGCCTACTGACTCCAAGTTCTCAGTTCTTTCTAGGCTTCTGATTTACTATGAAATGGTCTAGAGTTAGGGCAAAGCCCATGGCCATGGAATACAAACTAATAAGTCCCTATAGAACTGGTATTAATACCACAGAATTCAGAGCATCTGACCTAAGTTAGTTAGTTCTTATCAGAGACACGAGCTGAAAATATGAAGCTAATAATAATAATAATAATAATAATTTTTGTAAATTTTTTTGTAAAGTCTTTTGCATGTGATCAAATACATACCTAATTTCTGCTCTTGAAGGCCTTGGGGAAAGGAAGGGAAGTGAAAAGATACAGATATTTCACCCTTTATTAAATCAACTGTGTTCCCAAATGTAATGAATAGCAGTTTGGTATTTCTTCTTTGTCCATATTCCTTATTATATAAGGATTATATAATCATAATGTGGTCCCAGGGATCAGTGCTTCAAAGTCCCTGATGCTGGAGAATTTTAGTAACTAGCATCTAGAAGTTGACTATGGAACATCAGGTATCAGGAAAATTTCCAGGTTCAATAATGTCATTTAAACATTGATGTGAAATTAGGAGAAAAGAATGAGATTGTACAGGAAAAAAAATTCTATTTTTCTTTTCCAGGTGGAGGTAGAAAAGGATGATTTTGAAACAAAGACAGTTAAACAAAGAATTGGGAGCTCATTTAATAATTCAAATACGGACATCTCAATCTATAATTATTGTGTTCAAAATAGTGTGAACCAAAAGTGTTTTCCAAAACTCACTGAGGTGACATAGTTTAGACCCAGGGCCCAGATGACTTAGGCCACAGGCAAGATATGAAACTCAAGGATATCCAGAGGAATTTCACCTTTCCAAAACCATACAGAGTACATAAAGTCTTTTTGCTCAGCCACATAGTCAGAAATGTCATTGATGGAATAGGAAAGTAACATGAGATGTGTGTGAGGTGGAGAAAATGAAGTTCAGAATAGAAACCTGAAAGTCCTAGATGCAGGCCATTGGAGGGATGAAGATTAGGAAAGGGAAGAGGACAACATCAAGAATTAGAGGCAGCCTTGCTTGGGGAAAAGATGTGGGTCACATGTGCCAATTGTCTTCTCTGAATTTATCTTGAGGTCCTTTCATTGCTCAGTCTAAACGTCCTGGAGATGTCAGAAGCTGTGGGTTGCTTTATGGATAGTTGAATAAGTAATTGAGGTGGTCAAGAGGGAAGCTAGAACTGCTGGCTGACAACTCCCAGGCCTGATCTCCCAGTTGTTGGCAGGAATGCCAGAGACAGAGAAAGCAGGCTAAGGTCACAAGGAGCTGGTGGCTTCGCCAAGATTTCATGTTCCATCCTTTCCAATGGCCCTACCCGGGATTGCTTCAGAAAGAGGAGGAGCCAGGCAGCCAGCAACTGAGAGTGAGAACTTCCCCTTGCCAGTGCCAGCTGCTGGAGACCATCTGGGCAGGGGTACTGCCAGTTTCCCAAATCTGCCTTCTCTTTTTAAGAGGGGGTGTTTGGAATAGGAGGGAGGAGGCTGACTCTGTAATGAGAAGATAACTTCTTCTGCCCTGTATCTCTCAATTAAAAATCCAACCAAAACTGTTTTTGGAAAATCAAATAAGGATCAGAGCTAAGCAATGAGAAGTTTCCAAAGCAGTTTTCTTGTCCAGAGATCTTTAAAAAATATAAATCCTTATTGACTTTCTCATACACATACAATAAAGTTGATTATTTATGCAAAAGTTAATCATTCATTTTTAAAAATATATGTATTTACCCTGTTTTTGTTGCCTTCTATATGGCCTATTTATTTGTCCATACTGGCATCTTTTTCCTTAGATTGGAAGCTCTATAAAAATAAAAATTTTCCTATTGAGCTTAGTACAAGCACTATTAGGTGCTAATAAATATTTTGATATGTTGTTGAGCTATGCTCATTTCTGGAGCCAGAAAATGAATAATTTAGGGTGTTTTGCTAGCAACATTAACCCAACAATGAAACTATTTTGTGCCAACCAGGTAGAAGATGTTAAAGAATTTCATTCACTTTACTACCACTACATCTCCAGAACGAAGTCTACTAAGAAATATGTGCATGTTCATGAGTTCTTACCACCAAAATTTCACAGAGGGTTAGTCCAAAGCAAAATTTTGAAGCAAAAGAAATTTTTGTTTTGTCTTCCCAATTCCATTTTCAAAAATTCTTTCCTCTTCCTCATACAATCCCTCAAAAGGATCTGTGTTGTTCTCCTGGCTTCCTAGTGAAATACAGTTGTTGGACTTCACCTAGACCTATTCCTTCCTGGTCCTGCCAAGAAACATTATGATTAATAAAAGGCCTCTAGTTTTTTCAATTAAGAAATAATTGGCAACTTTGCTAATTATCTGATTTGATTCTCAGAACAATTCTGTGAAGTAAGCACTTTTTTTAAATCATATTTTTGTTCTGTTTTTTTTTTGTTTTTGGTAAGGCAGTGGGGTTAAGCAACTTGCCCAAAGTCACACAGCTAGATAATTATTATGTGTCTGGGACCTATCATAGTTTTGATTCATAAGATGATAGGATTTTGAGAGTTTAAAAACCATTCAGTCTAACCCCTTAAGTGTCTGAGGCAGGGTTTGAACTCAGATCTTAATTATTTAAACTTTTTAACTTAGCATTCTAAATATATCAAGTATAAATTACCCTCCCTGCGTTACTACCCATTTCTCCTCATTTGTCTTTTGGTGACCAAGAAAGAATGTCTAATCCTTTTTCATTTACTTGAAGATAATTGTCATTTATTCCCTATGTCTTTCCTCTTGAAGGATAAATATCTTGAGTTTTTTCAAGGAAGGAAAGAAAGAAACAAATGTTTAAGTACTTACAATTTGCCAGGTATTGCTAAGAATTTTATAAATATCATGCCCTTTAATTATTAACCTGGAAAGGTAGGTGTTTTTACTTTCTCAATTTTACAGTTGAAAAGACTAAGAAAGAGAGACCAAGGAAGACTTTCCCAGGGAAACATAACAAGTGTCAAAGGATTTGAGCTCAGGTCTTATTGATTTCAGGTCCAATGTTCTCTCCATTACCCTATGTAATTGCTTCTATCAGTTTTCTTTTGGCATAATCTTGAAGCCTTTCATCATGTTTGCTGTCTCTGAACTCTCTCTAACATCATTCTCTCCTAAAATTTTCAGTTTTTCATTGTTCAATTGTGTCTGATTCTTCATAACTCTGTGGATCATAATATGCCAATGCTACCAATGGGATTTTCTTGGCAAAGATAACTGGAATTTCCTTCTCCAGTGTATTAAGACAAATGGAAGAAGAGCAGCTAGGTGGCATAGTGAATAGAGTACCAGCACTGGAGTCAAGGGGACCTGCGTTCAAATTTAACCTCAGACACTTGATACTTACTAGCTGTGACCTTGGACAAATCACTTATCTCCATTGCCTCACCAAAAAAAGAGGGGAAAAAAACAGATGAATTGAAGGTAAGTGAATGGGCCTGAGTTCTCCTCTCATCCTAATATATGAGTAATACAACTAGTAAGTGTCTGAGGTCATATTTGAACTCAGGATGTCCTGTGTCCAGAACTAGTATTTTATTCACTAAGCCATCTACTTGTCTCAGACTACAAATACTCCAGATATGATCTGACCAGGGTGTCAGATCTGACCAGGGTGTCATTTAACATTATCTTGGATTCCATTATCTCTCTTGACTGCCATATCATTCTATTTGCTCCTTGAATTACAGACCATTATAAAGGAACTTCTTTCTCACTCAATTTTTCCACCTTGTTATTGAAAAAAAAATTTTCTTAAATTTGAGTATAAGAATTTATACATATTCTTATTAAATTTCATCCTACTGGATTCATTCCAAAGATTCTGGCCTGTGATTTTCATTGTTATTCAGTGTGTTAACACTCTTTTCCAGTTTTATGGTATCTACAGCAAGATATCTGTGCTTTCATCCATCTTTGATAAAAAATCTTAAACCATTCAGATCCACTCACTGTGAGATTCTCTTTTTTTTTTTTGCAAGGCAAATGGGGTTAAGTGACTTGCCCAAGGCCACACAGCTAGGTAATTATTAAGTGTCTGAGACTGGATTTGAACCCAGGTACTCCGGACTCCAGGGCCAGTGCTTTATCCACTGTGCCACCTAGCCGCCCCAAGATTCTCTTCTTGAGATTTTCTTCCAAGGTTACATCAAACTATTAATGAGTACTCTTTAGATCTGACAATTTTTACCAATTGCAAGTCTATATAATTCTATTATCCTCTATCCCACATCTCTCCATTATTTCCATAAACATGAAGAGCACAAGTTGTCAAATACTTTACTGAAATCTAGATTAATTTCATGTAGTTAAGGTGATATAATTATTGATAGAGTGCTGGGTTTGAAGTCAGGAATACAATCTTTCTAAATTCAAATTCAGCTTCAGACACTCAATAGTTTTGTGACTTTGCTTAAAGGTTTATAAATCATTGATTTTACTCATGAGAACTTCCACAATATTCTTTAAAAAAAAAAACAAATGGGGTCTTGAAAGCTGGACATGACTGAAAGGACTAAACAATTTACAGCAACTATATCAACGGGGATCTTCTGATGTATCGTAACCCTGACAAAAAAAAAGTAAATGAGCTATGACTTGTTCCAAATGAAATGGTTTTCTTTTCTAGAGATTTACTAGCTCTATTTCTTAACAAAACACATTCTAGAATTTTTCAGGAATTATAGTCAAGTTCACTGGTCCATAGTTTTTACCTTTTTTAAAAGTTATATTCTTTCTTTTTTTTTTTTTTGAAAATCATGTCGATGCTTGTCAATGCTTGCCTAAATAGCAGCCTTCAGTATTTCTTCCATTCTCTGTTTCTTTTCAAATATTGATGACAATGGCTAAGTAATCATATGTGCTAGTTCTTTTATTACCCAAATATTTAGCTCATCTGGTCCCTATGAAGGACAACTTTTACTAATAGTCTCTTCCTAACTCTATTTATTTGGAATAACAACTCCCTATAAGCAATTCTTATTCTCTTCTTTCCCCATCACCTTTTTCCCAATAATGTGTTCTTTACTGCGCAAACATCTCATATTTAGAGTACCTTTTGTTCGTTATCATTCAAAAGTATTAGATTCTCTACAATCTCTTCACTTTCTTTAGCCCCTTCACTTCCATTACTGTAGAAGGAAAATAGAAAACTGCAGAGAACTGAAAGCCATTCAAAATTTTCGATTTGATTCATGGGTTGCCATGACCAAAGAGATCATAAATTCATGGCCAGCCAATTAATAATTAATCTCTGGTTAATTAATAAGGTTTGTCCTCAAACAGAAGTATTTTTCTTCTAGAACCCTATTCAAAGTCCTTCTTGAGGGTGGAAAGTATGAGGTTAAGGGAGGACTAGCTCCTCTAGGGGAGACCTTATCTTTTCAGGACTGCTTATCCACTTTTGGTATCCACCTTCACCCAACTCTCACATTTGGCTCCAAGAAGATAGCACATGCACTGGCCACACCCAATAAAACCATCTCTGCAGACAGCTAAACCAGGTTGAGGGTAACCAACAGTCCTCATATCCAACAAGTCCCCCATGCCGTGATAAAAAGATGCTTACTTCCCTGATCAGAATAGGCAAAGCAGAACAATTTATTCAAATGGCCATGAAGGTAGCTGAAGCTAGAGGTGATATTAGAGCTTGATCAGATAATTGTCCTTATCTTTTGTCTTACCACTGGGCTTTGATAACTCTAGAAGAAAGTGAGGCTGAGGATTTTGTGCAACTCTACCTCACTTAAATCTAATTCATGATGATTCAAGATATCACCTTGTGATGTCAATAGTGCTCTTCAAAAAGTGACAGACACTCAAAGCTTTTCTAATATGGCTAAAAATTCTAGTGCTTAGATTTATTTCTGTGACATAATTTTCAAGAAACCCAGATTACCTTTGGGCTAAATTGGGACATCCAGTAGCATATAGTGGAAGTTCTCATGAGTAAAATCTATGACTTATAAACCTTTAAGTGCTATAGAAATATAAAATCACTCATCATCATTCATCACTGCCACTATCACCTACTTAAACCAATCATTATCTACTTCATCATCTACTTAAACCAATAAGGCATTCTTCTTGCTATTTGGAAGCCCTGTGACTTATAAGTTAGTTGTTGTGGCAAACTCTTTTGTCACTTTCCTGGCACCATAATGGCAAAACCAAGGCTATATGTCAACATATACCAAGATTTTTTTTTTAGTTTTTATCTGAATGTTTTAGAGTTTTAAGCAAACCCTAATTGAAATTAATGTTACCCATCTCTTTGAGCCAGCTCCACATTTTTTACATAAAAACTCAGTATAATATAATATTAATGTCAGTTGGAACTGAAGGAGAGGAAATAGAAGGAGGGATTAGGTAAAGAAGAGAGACCTGTCCCAGGAACAAGAATGTCTAGGCTCAATCCTCTTTAAGAACAGAAATCTCAGTTATAATCCCTTGTTTCTCTTCCATTGAAACTTAGTTTTCTAAGCCTATCCCACCATGATACTTGGTACCTAATATATTTGGTTGATGTATGTGTGTGTGTGTTAAAAAATATATATCATTTTATCTCTTTAGATCAGAAAAATAAAGAAAGCTACACAATCAGTTCACCCATAGGGCATACACCCAATTAGAAGCCATAAAACATAGTACCCAGCTGGTTAACAATGACTAAAATACCTCTGACCCCAGAATACTGGAAACAACCTAATAAAGATAAAATCCCTGGGGCTTTAGATCCATTTTGTAATAAGCTGTGTTGTGAAGGAAACCTGCTCCAAAGAGATAGTCTGAATGCAAAATAAAGATAGTTCACATGCTTTGAAGCTGTTATGGAGTTTCTCTGAAAAAGCATCAAAACTGTATTTTTGGAGGATCATTATTTTTCCTGCTCTAGACTGTATTTGGGTCTCAGAGTTCTTTCATACAATGCATTATTTTTGGTTATCTAGAGACCCAGTGTCATACACATTTGGGGCAGATCTTCCTAGAAGGGGTAGAAGAGGGAGAGGTTAGACTAGGCAAGAGATATGAGACAAAAAAGGTTAAGATTTGGGGGATTTAGTGGATCACACATTTAATGTGAGTCAGTAGTGTGACCCTAAAAAAGCTGACATGATTTTCAATCATTTGATGGATCTTTGATCTCATCAATGGGAGTGCTCCAACATGGCTCATATATTGCAAATCACAACCTATCCACACCTTCTCATCCTGAATGCTTCTTACCTGTCTATATCCTGCTGTACATTCTCCCAGGGTATCTACACAATCTCTTGGGGGGCTTTTCTCTTGATCTCTTGACTTTGTGTGGATACCAAGAAAGAATATGTGCTGTTCATGTGCAATTAAATCACTTAACCTTTGTGTGCCTCAGTTTCTTCATCCGTAAAATGATTACAAATTCATCTTCCTCCCAGACTTGTTTTTCATTTAAATATTTATAGTTCTAAGCAAACCCTAATAGCCACTTAACCAGACACTTGAACAAATGCTATGTATATATATATATATATATGCATATATATATGTACTTATATATATATATATATATTTTAACATAAAAACTCAATAGCTGGAACTAGAACAGTATAAATAAAAGGAACAAAGACTTGAGATAATATTTGTAAAGTGTTATACAAACCTTAAGGTACCATCTAAATACTAATTTTTTTTGCATGGTTATACCTCATCTTTCTGCATCACTGGTCCAGATCCTTTTCCAGTCATACTGGTCAGGGGCAAATCTTTCTTGTTTTTAAAGAGTTTCCCCTGCTCAATTCCTTATTGCTATAGTGCTATATGTCTACCCATGTCTATGGAGAGTATGCCTCTCAATTGTCCTTCAATTATTTGCAGATTATGCCATGATCTAGTTTGCAACCATGAAAATCACTGGAAGATTGCTCTTAAAAATATGGCACTTAGGGGCAGCTAGGTGGTGCAGTGGATAGAGCACCAGCCCTGGAGTCAGGAGGACCTGGTTCAAATCTGGTCTCATACACTTAATAATTACCTATCTGTGTGACCTTAGGCAAGTCACTTAACACCATTGTCTTGCAAAAAAAAAGGATGCAGCTTTGATTCAGGGAGAAACCTGGGACCATGAAAAGCATTACAATTTTCCAAATATAATGCAGTCTTCTGCCTTCATTCTATGCAATTCTGGTCCCAATTCTATGCTCATAAAAGATGTGTGTACTTTTGGAACAGGTCCATGGTTGCCCATTCAGCATCAGATTAAAACATAACCTGGACCCTAAGAATTATTCATTTTCTTAATTTTTGCTATAAGAATGATTGAGAAAGCTCTTTTGAATAACAATGGATCTTTCTTAGGAGGTTCAACTGTGTTCTAGGTCATAATGCAATCAGATAATGGTTCTCACTAAAGAGGTGAGGCATTCACTTTGAAAATTATAAATTCTTCTGGAAAAAATACACATCCTTGTTTTATATCTATATTAAAAGTCAGAGTCATAAGAAATAGTATCTGTTGCTTTCTAAGGAATTTTGCATGATCTTTCTTATTTTTTAAAGTATTTTCATAATATAATATAATAAAAAGATGATTGTATATGAAACTGCAAATCTATTATATATAACTTGATATTCTTTTTAAATATATAATAAAATTTTATGTATTTTTTCTTTTTTTCTTTCTTCCTCTCCCTCTTCCCAAGATGGCTACCATTAGACACATACACACACACACACACACACACACACACACACACACACACACACACACATATACATATATATGTATTTATTATACAAATATAAGTATATAAATAAAACTATTCTATACATACTTCTATTCATCAATTCTTTTTCTGGATTTGGATAACATCACTTTATATACTTTATAGATACTTTGGGAATTTATAATAGTTCAAAGTTGTTCTTAAAACAATATTTCTGTTACTGAATATAATGTTCTCTTGATTCTGCTCAGTTTACTTTTCATTATTTCATGCAAGTTTTCCCATGTTTTTCTAAGATCATTGAGCTCATCATTTCTTATGGCACAATAACTTTCCAACGCAAATATACACATCAACTCGTTTAGCCATTCTGCAGTTGATGGTCATCACTACAATTTCCAGCTCCCCACAAAAAGAGCTGCTATAAACATTTTAGAAAATATATCTTCTTTTCCTTTTTCCTTAATCTTCTTTGGAAATGTACCTAGTTGTGGTACCTTGTTGGAGCCTAGACTTCTAGGAGTCATTTTGCTCTATGCATTAATGAAATAACAATGTCTAGAAAAAGCAAAGTGATGGTTCATATGTGTGTTCTGCCCTGGTTAAAGAATTTTCTGTAGTTCTGTGTTTCATTCTGGTTGGCACATTTTTAAAGGACATTGATAAGTTCATGAGAGTTCAAAGAAGGACATATAGTGTAGTGTATGTGCTATATGAAGATATTTAAAGAAATGAAGATGTAGGGAGTACAGGATTAAATTAAATTCAGTATGGAAGAGCTGAATTCTTAAAACTGGGATTTGGACCCTAAATGGTTTGGAGTTAAGCAATTTAATAACTATTTATCAAATACCAATTTTGTTTAAAGCACAAGTGCTACAAAGATGAAAAATGACATAACTCATAGCCCCAAAAGTTTTACAACCTTTTAGGAAATATATGAAAAAAAATTCAAAAGAGAAGGCTTTAGTGACATATATACATTAATGCTTTCTATCTATTTTAATGGATGAGTGATTTCAATAATGTGGATATTCCTCAAATAATGTAAATGGAAACCGCTTCACCTTTTTTGTGCAATTTACTATCATGTTGTTATAAGTATTTTGTGAAGAATACAAACAAAAGACTTTCCTCAGTTTCTGTTTTATCTCCAGAATTCCAGGTTACTGCTAGGGCAAACCATACATTGACTCATACACTTGGTGTAGGACATCTAGCTCCTTTTCCAATTTTATATATACTTGACAAGTTTTACTCTACTTCCCCTGGGTGTCAAACTCAGTAATGCACAAAGGTCTCCTGGGACTAATAGAGACAACTAGGTAGCACAGTGGGTAGAACATGAAATCTGAGGCTGAAAAACCTAACTTTGAATCTTATTTTAGGCATGTATTAGCTGTGTGTCACCAGACAAGTCATTTAAATTCTTTCTGCCTCAAATCTCTCATCTGTAAAAAATGAGAATTATAATAGTATCTATATCCCAGGATGGTTGTAAGGATAAAATGAAATTTTTTTTTTGAAAAATTCTTTGCAAATCTTAAGGATATGTCTGTAAATTATTATGGGACCCAATATGCAGTTTTCTACTTCCCTTTGGGTTATTCAAGACAAAATCATAATATTCTGTGATACTTTCTTATATCTGTAAAAATCTTTATGAAATTGGCATAAGAATATCCAAATGAAAAGATTTGAAAGGAAGAAGAAAAAAATATTTTCTAATGATTTTCTGCAATAAAACCCACCTTTGCAGTCACACTACTCTCTGGAAAATGTAAATAAAAATTTTAGATTTAATTTATTTTTAAAGTATTTAATTTGGGTAAAGCATAATTCATTGAATATTCCTTCAATTCAATAAATCTTTGTGAACCATCTTTAGATAGATGATAGATGGATAGATAGATAGATAGATAGATACATAGATAGATACATAGATAGATACATAGATAGAAAATATAGAGTGTTAGGCCTAAAGAAAGCTTTAAAAGGACACTTTTAAAGGGCTTTCATTCATATCAGCAAGTAGCTTAAGCAAAGATAAGCATAAATACAACATATATAGAATCATACAGAATAATTCATTAGAGAGTCCATTTGTTGCTAAATGTTAGGCTTAGGAGTTGTTTTTTTTTTTTTTTAAAGAAGGTGTTATGGAGTAGATACAAAATAAATAAATGAATGGAGGGGAAGAGGTCAGACCCTAGAGGCCTACTATTTAACTGGAGGGAAAAAAAAAACAACACCACCATGCACTGATGAAAGAACTTGGGGATGCTTATGTGCAACAAGACATCAAAAAAAAAATTAGAAGAAATATAGAAGAAATCAAGGGATTCATGGAAGAATCTATAAATTCATAAGCAACATGAAGATATATGATTTAGAAGAACCTGGTGAAGAAAAGGAAGATAGAATCAATGAATCAATTTTTTGATTTTTAAAATTTAAAAAAAATGCTAAATGAAAAACTTTTCCATGCTTAGTTTTAGTGTCTCTAAAACTAAGTGACTTTTCTCCGATGAGGGGAATAGCCATGCTATATACCACCTATATGAGTTCAGACAAGTTGCTTCAATTCTCTGGGTCTTAGTTTGTTCATCTGTAAAATGAGGTGATTGGATTTGTTAACCTTTGATGTTCTTTCCATTTCTAAGTCTATGATACTTTGAATGAGGAGCTTGAACAGCCTAATGACTAATACCATTTAAGTCAGAAAGAGAAGAACATGGTTTGATGTTGGCTTCCTCACTTCCCCTGAGGTTGTCCTACTTTCTGTTCCTTCTACAGCCACCATTTTTTTCTTTTGAATGAAAGAAACATGAAGGCTGAAGATAACTGGACAGATTCGGTTTACTTCTGAAAAGCAGTTCCAGTCTGCCAGGAACAAATCCCCTCTTGCCTCCCTTAACTTTGCTTCAGCTTTTCTCCAGCCTGGGTTCCCTGGCATCCCCCAGGGATACAGAATTGTCAGTAACAGAGACTCAAGTGTGGGGGCGACAGCAGCCATCCTGAAGGGCCAAACCATCCTGCTGCCTCAGCAGCCTTATTCCCCAGGGAAAACTTCACAACACTATGAGCACCTGTAGAGCAGGCTTCTCCAGAAGGCAGTGAGGAAGACATCCTGGGTAGCCAGAGAAATGCTCTGAAGTGTTGGCGGTGGGGGGGGGGGGGGGGGGGGGGGATGCACATTATAGAGCTCAGCATCTGTGTCTGGCAGCTGCCAAGCAAACTCCATGTGTTCTCACAGCTGTCAGCTCGATGGTAAAGGAAGGCTGAACAGAAGGACAAAAACAAGCAGCATCAAGAATGTTCAGCAAAAGGATACTGATGCCAGGCAGGTAGTTCTATGGTATCAGGAGGCAGGTTCTCCGACCCTACTAGGGCAGCCCCAAGATAAGATGTACAACTTGGCAAGGGAATTTGCCCAGATTCACAACATTTTGGAGTTGCTGATCTTTTGAGATGTCAGTTTAGTTAAGGGGACCAAACCCACTCCTCTTTAAAGTACAATAGCATGTCCTTCTTTAGAAAAAAAAATATCAGAGTGGGTACAAAAATTATAGGATCATACTCTTAGAGTTGGATATTGAGCCTAACTCCCTTATTTTTATAGATGAGGAAATGGAAGGAGGATGCCCAAGGTGACATAATTAATAAATGTTCAAGGTAAAATTCAAACACAGATCTTCCTGATTCACTCTACCATGCTGCACCTAATAAATGAAAATGAAACTCATTTTGAGAATTACTTGACCATTTAGTCACCCTCAGTACCTTTAGTCATCTCAGTACCTTTGCATAAATTGCTCCCTATGTCTGGAACATTCAATATTCTTTTTTAAAAAAATTTTAATTTATAAATATGAGAGAAGACAAAGATGAGGAAAGAGAACATCAAGATATGAAACTGATCTAAGAGGCTAAAGATTTAAGGAGAGCTTAAGAAGAAAGACAAAGATTAGCCTCCATTTGATTGGGGATCTAGGGATTAGCTGAATTTGAAAATGAAATTAATTCATTCAAAATGAAAGAGAGTCACATAATAGATAAGAAAAACAAAATCCACCCATTGTGAACTATGTTTGGTTCAGACTAAGTACCTTGGTAATTTAGACACACTTTTAAAATGAAATTAAACTTTTTTTAAGATCATTAAGAGGCAGCTAGATGGATCAGTGGGAAGAGCACTGAGCCTAGTGTCAGGAAGACCTGAATTCAAATCTAGTCATAGAGACTTACTAGCTGTGTGACCTTGGGCAAGTCACATAACCTGTTTGACTTAACCTACTGGAGAAGAAAATGGAAAAGTACCCCAATAATCTTGCCAAGAAAATTCCATGGACAGTATGGTCCAAAGAGTATAACATGACTGAACAATAAAACAAGGTCATCAGCAGTTAACAAAGGAAGGTTTATTTAGCCATAGCAGAGGAAGAGCATTTAAAATTATATTCCATGAGGATGCCACATTGATTCAAAGCACAACTTTGCATTGTTAGTCATCCTGGTGATCCATGCTCACAAGTCTTTGAAAGGAATCTGGAGAGCCTCATGGTTCTTTTTACTCAGGCACATAGGAAGTCACATTAACCACTTGAGCCAGTGCTCTGAGTTAATCAAGTCACCAGGGCAGCTTCCATACTTTTAAAGAAAGAAAACTAGCTAAAACTTCATGTGATGAATAAGACCTCAAGAAAAGTTACCCTAGCATACATGGCCAGTCCTTAAGAAATTATCACACCAGTAATCTGTTATATATAAAAAACATTTCTAAAAATAAGGAAAAATATGCAAAACGAAAAATTAAACAGAAACTCAGTCTTTTGCATAAGATGAATCCAAAAAAACAGAAATTGCAATCATGTATCACAGAAAGCAAAAATAAAAATTCAATAAATAAACAAGAAAACCATATTATGCTAAAGAGAAATAGATAATTACCTAACATAATAATAACATGAATACCAAATAGCATATATGTATATATATATATATATATATACATATATATATATATATATATATAAAACACACACACACACACATATATTCACAAAGAAAAAGTTAAATGAATTTCAAAAAGATGTATGTGGCAACATGCTAATTGTAGGATACTTTAATATTCCTATCTCTGATCAGGAAAATTCTATCATAATTTTTTCAAAAAGGAATATAAAGAATTTAATATACTATTGAAGAAGCTAGTACTGAAAGAGTTATTGTATCTTCTGAATGGAAAAAAATAATTACTATATGTATTCTTTGGTACCACAAGCTACATTTCCAAGGGTATGATAACATAACAGAACAATGGTCCATCTATTCACTTAGAAAACCATTAATTAACATTGGCAATATTGTACTGTGTTTTTATTTATTTGGTTAAACATTAACCAATTACATTTAATCTGGTTCAGGCTGCACTGTACTCAGTAGTTTTAGGACAACAAGCACTTTTATGCTAAAGCAAAGAGAATTTATCAATGAATGTAAAAAAAAATTAAGCCTATCAATTAAAAACCACAATGTCATAAAAAGGATTTTTAATACAAGCAACTCAAGCAAAAGATATAGACTTAATAGGAGCCTTGGTGATTCTATACTGAATAATGAGGATATCCAAAAAAAATCCTCATATAACCAATTAGAAACGTGAATGATAATGCCATGAGAGGACATATAAAATTTCTGGGATGCAACTATATTAGTTCACAGAAGCAAGATTATAACTTAGAAAACTTATATTTAAAAATTAGAAAAATAACATTAATTAATTGGATGACATTTTTAAAACTAGAAAACTAAGAAATAAACTTGAATTTATCTCAAAAGAAGAAACCTTTGAAAATAAGAGAGGGAATAGAGAACTTAAAAAACAAAAAACAAATTTAAAAAGATTATTGAATTAACCCAATTACAAAGAAGAGAGAGAAAAATCAAATGACAAAAATAAAAAAATAAACAAGGCAAAAATCACAGAAAGCAATATAATTATCAAAATCTACTATACATAAATTTTTTTAAATCTACCTTACATGATTTTTATTCTACATAAAGTGATATTTTTTAAATGGAGAATTATTTTCAAAAAATATAAAATGTCTATGAATTTTTAAATTAACAACTTGAAACAGAAATTTTAAATGATTTAACTGATAAAAGAAAATTGAGTTATTTATAAAAGAACTACAAAAGAAGTCATAAAAAACATAAAAGCCTTGACAAAGGTGAATTTATAAATAAATTCTATATTCTGAAAAACTTAAAACCTTTGCAACTTAAATTTTTCACAAAAAATTGAGAAATAAAACACTTAATCTTTTTCATGAGACAAATTTAGTTCTAATACTTAAAATAGGGAAAGAAGAGGCAAAAAAGATAATTATAGACTAATATCAATAATGAATATTGATGCCAAAATTTTAAATAAAAATCTTAGCAAGAACACTACAATCATAGATCCAAAAATAATTTTCAGCCACCAAGTTGGATTTATCCCAGAGATGCAAATATGGTTTAACATTAAGAAAACAATTAGGCCAATTATATTCAAAACAAAACCACTCCAAATCCCACAATTATATTAATTGATACAAGAAAAGTTATTGATAAAGTGCAATATTTTCTTATGCTAAGAAAACAAAATTAATTTAAGTATATGCCTAATCAAAACCAAAAGTCAGTATAATATACAATGGATAAACACTGAAAGCATTTCCAATAAATATGGCAGTAAAGGATGACCTCTTTCTCCAATGTTATTTAATATATTTAGAAATTAAAGACATAAATTTAGGCAAGGATGAATCAGAGTATTCATTTTTGCTCATAGAATATTGATTTACTTAGAAAACCCTTCAGAATTAGCAAAGAAACTGAAATATTAAAGTGCTTCAATTAAATAGCAGGGCAAAAGATAAAACCACGCTCAAATAAAGCAGAATTTCTAGCTAACAAAAATAAAATCTAGGAATAAATAATAGAACAGATAGTCTTATTTTTTTTAAAAAAGAGAGAGAAAATGCATAAAACATCTGGGAGTCAACCTACCAAGGTACACTTTAGATAAATAAATATCATTACAAAATACTCTTGAAAAAAGTAAAACACTTTTGAATATCTTAAGATCTCTGATCAATGAAATGAACAACACAAACAATTCCAGAATACAATTAATAAATCATGTTTTCCACTTCTTGACAGATTTGATAGGCTAGAGCACCTTTTTAGATATGACCAATTTGTGGATTTGTTTTGCTTAACTTTGTATAAGGGAGGGCTGGGAAATGGGGTGAGGGGTAATATTTTTTCAATATATAGAAGAGAAGAGGAAGGAAGTTCAGATGGGAATATAGACAAATCAGATACTTCTGGAATTGATATCTTAAAGCATTATACATTTTACCAAAAAACCTCCAGAAGCTGTTTTTAATGGTTTTATATATAATCTCCTTCTGTTCTTTATATTTCATAGTGATCATGTTGATGTATGTCATGTTCTAATGCTAAAAATGAAAAAAAAATAATGACTTCAGTATAAGTAAGATAGACTGAGTAAGATGTAAAGTCTCTTTGACTGACTCAGGTTATTCACCTCTTTCAAAAACTAGCTTTATGTCCTCAAGAAAATCATTTACCCCAAATCTCTAAAAAGGACACTGAGATGAGCAGTAACAATGATTCTGTGCCAAGCTGTATTGTATGCTAGCAAATTAAATATATTCCTTTATGGATACCTATGCAAAGCCAAAAGGAAAAAGAGATATAGGAAAGCAAGGATTCAGGGAAAAGAAGGAAAAAAGAAGACTGATTTTTTAATTGTCTCTGTATGAGGGTGTGGAGCAAAGACCCTTTCAGACTTTGAGTGGTTGCATCTGCATATGAAGAGACCAAAAACACAGCTGGGGTGGTGGCAAAAAACAAAGATCTTGTCTCTGGAGCTTGGTGTTTTCTCTCTGGGTTTTTCTCTACCTACTCATCCACATAATAGAATGAAGGAAACATAGGATTTGAAAAACTGAAAGAATACTAAAATTCCTGAGTTATTTGATAATTTTTAGGTATATAACTATTTCCTAGCCTATAACCTAGACTTTAGACATAAAAGTTGTGAAGTTTATAGAATATTTATCATGTGCTAGGATAAGGTGTCTGACTGAAGGTGTCAAATCCCTAACTAGGAAAAGGAGTCCAAAGAAAAGAATAAGCCTAAGGGCACTAGCTATCTGAAACAACTCAGTCTTTGTTTTAAAGAGGTTGGCACCTAAGTTTGGGACTCTCCAGTTGTAGCACTGAAAAATCTTAGTGGCAAAGACTAAAAAGGAAAATGATCAGGGAAGTTTTTCTGCTAGTCCTAGGGCAAGCTTTTTTTCTTCTGACTTTTCTAAAAGAGTTAAGGAAAGGCGTGCATATAGATTTTAAGTTAAGAGAATATAGAAACACCTGTAGCCAAGTAGAAGCTAGTCAGTAGATACTGTGTCTAGCATCCATCAGACTATTTCAGATTTTAGCAAAGAAGTATCTGACTATGGTCCAGTGGTGCAACATTTCATGAAAACTCCCAAACCAACAGGGAACAGACCCCAAAGCCTGTGATATCACAAATGATAGCCCTCACTAGAAGACAATAGCAGGTCTGCAATTTTAGCACCTTTCTATATATAGCCTAGGTAAAAGGTATTACCTATATGTATGTTCCTTCAGCAATTACCCTAGCTCCTTATTGCTTATATATATATATATATACATATATATATATATATATGTATATATATATATATATATATATATGTCTTTTCATGTGTTTTCCAAATGATACTGTATATATTTGTAGGAAAGCATAACCCAAGTTTACAAGGGAAATGTTTTCTTGTTTCATTTTCCCTCTGCTATTTCATTAAATATCTGCTATGAACTATGTCCATTGGCTGACCATTAAAGGAAAACACATCAGTGGGGGCTTATGATCCATGGTTTCAAGAATTGCAGACCCACAGACTAAGTTGATCCTAACATAGTTGCACACCAGATCAACCCTGAGAGTTCTTAGACAGGAGCTGTACCTGAGAGCAGCATGTTTTCAGAAGATCCTTTGTTTATAAGAAGATAAACATTTTCTGAAATCTTGTGCAATGCAGATCAACCCCCATGTAACACAGTCATCTAATGGCATATGCTTGGGTCACTGATAATTAGGAGAGACTTGACCCTAGGCAATAATAATAAATCCTTCTCCTGGAGCATTGGTTTAGGGCAGACATGATCTAATTGGAAACTGAACACTTTTTTTTTTATTTTGAGATCCAGAGAAAGAGCAGCCACTGTTCCTTGTTACACAAGATGTGATCTGAAGTTGGCTCTCACCCATCCCCTCAAGTGAAGGAATCTGCCTCTTCCCCTGCTTTAGGAAATGTTTTTAATGGCATTGAGTGATTGAAAGCAAGAAAAGAGAACCTTATGACAAAGAAGCTAATGATGAAGGTCCTTTTTAATAGCCTCTGTATTACTGTAAATCACAAAGCTTCTGTTTCACTTTTATTCATGCAAATGAAGCACAAATCAAATGAAAGCTGACTGCTTGTCAACAGGTTGGCTTAAGTAGATTTTTTTTCCTCTCTCTTTTTGTAAAGGAAAAAAGAGAGAGAGAAGAAAAAGATGGTGTCCTTTATTTTTATTTCTCCCTCTTCCTGCAGTAGGTCTGGAAGGCCATGATGTGAATGCTTTTGCATTCATGTCTCTGAGCTTTCATGTCCCTGGGTTTTTAGAGATGATCAGAAATGGACTTTTTGTTCTCCCACTTCGTTCAATTCCCTCCTGTCAAGATGCCCAGAATAATTTGATCAGAACAGATGGGGGTAACGTATAGTGCTGCCCTGGAGAACCATTATACCTGAACCTGAGCTACTTGCCTAAAAGCTGAAGAATCACAGAATGATGGAGCCAGAAGGAGCCACTGAGGTCATTTAGTCCAATTGTTTCATTTTGCAGATGAGGAAACTGAGGTCCAGAGAAGTGGAGTGACTTGCTCAAAGTCATTTAACTAATGAGTGGCAATGCAGGATCTTGAATCAAAGTCTTTTCACTCTGACACTATGTTCTTTTTCATTAGGTCACACTGATTCTCAGCCAGCTTATTATAGAAATTAGAAAAAAAAAATCCAGGCAAAGGCATGCTTGTCTCTTCTCAAAAGGTATTAATGATCTGAGCTGTTTCCCTGGGGAAGAATAGATTGACAGGACAGTGTGGAAAAGATTCTTGCTTCAGGGAAGGGTGGGAGCAGATAAGACATCTTATACCTTCCTATTCTGAGATCCTAGGATTCCAGATTCACCTTGGAGTCTGGAGACACTGAGTTTCCATATTTAATACTTTCTTCCTGCTATTTGCAGCTTTGGTATAATGGATGGAAAACCAGTCTCAGAGACAAGTTTTGGGTTCAAGTCCTTCTTATGATACAAAACCCAGCAGACTTAAGAAATTAATAAACAAAAGAGGCACTAATAATAAGAACTCTGACATTTAAAAAAAAGATGATGAGAAAGTTCCAGAAAAAAAAGAAAATAATATTGCAATAATTGGAGGCAGCTAGTGGCATAAAGAGAGTACTGGACAAGGAATTTTTCACTGTCATTGAGTACTGATCTGTTTTAGGAACTTACCCATGCAACTTTAAACAGGTCACCTAAACTAGGTCTGCCCTCAGCTTCCTCAACTATAAAATGGGTTACTGGCAGGACCCACCTTGAAAAGTTGTAGTGAGGCTCAAAAGAGATAATGTTTGATTTTAAAAACACCTTTAGCTCTAAGCCTGAAACAAAAGAAGTTCTATATAAATGCTTCTTTCTCTGCCCTTACCTTAGCAATAACTGTAAGACCCTCAAAAGGGGAAGTCTCATAAAAGTGTAATTGAAGTGAATATACATATGAAAGGTCAGGAATGTAGCTATCCCTATGGGAAAAACAATGGCCTTGTCACCAGGGCTAACTTACCCCAGCTTCCCACATTGTCACACAAGCACTAGACAAATTGGAAGAGGCTTTGAGTTGAGCAACTATGGATCTCAACCCCAGAACCTTTCTGAGATTGGTGTTCTGAGAATGTTCTACTTAAGGCAAAGAAAAGATAAAACATGGAAGTATTAACTAGAAGGACCACTATGTATCTTAATGAATGTGTGTATGTGCATGTAGATGTGTGTAGATATAAACACATATACACACATACATATGTGATTATAACATATATGTGTGTACATAGACCTGTATGGACACAGACCTAAAATATAAATTATATGTCCTTATTGCTTTACATGTTATCTTCCCTTCAAAATGATGATCTCCTTGAGGACAGGCACTGTGATGTCTTGTGTTTGCTTAGGATTTTTTTTGATTTTTGCATTTCCAGTGCTTAGTGTAGGTTCTGACCTATTATAGGCACTTAATAAATGTTTGTTGATTGATTGATTGATAGTCAAAATACCCTAAAGTAGTAGACAGTCACTTCTCAAAGCAAAAACTAAAGACCTCTTTTTACTCTTAGGAAGAGTTTTGAATAGATGTACCATGATGGTAAAGAAAGGTTGCTTTTTTTTTTAAAGGACTATTCAAATATTCATAGAGTTTTGAACAGAAAGAATAAGGCTGAGACTACATTTCTCATGAGGAAAATACAACACCATAACTAAGATTTTCAGCTTAACCCAGAACTACCACTTGCTCATTAGGTTTGTGTATGACAGCACCTGGTAGAAACTACATAATTAGCAAAGCAGGATCCAATGAAAACTACACATTTTGGTGAAGCATTTTGAGGTTTGCAAAGCACTTTACATTCTTATCTCATTTGATCCTCAATAATAACCCTGTGTTATAATGTGCTATTAGAAGCATCTAGGTGGCATGATGGATAGAGAGCTCT
Organism: Macrotis lagotis; assembly: GCF_037893015.1. Taxonomy (NCBI): domain Eukaryota; kingdom Metazoa; phylum Chordata; class Mammalia; order Peramelemorphia; family Peramelidae; genus Macrotis; species Macrotis lagotis. The sequence continues at coordinate 116,028,823 of NC_133659.1, forward strand.
ACCTGGAGTCAATAAGGTCTAAGTTTATATCTGTTCTCAGATAGTTAATTGCTGTGTGATTCTGACTATGTCTGACTTAGTTTTCTCATGTCCAAAATGGGAATATCTCCTAGAATTTTTGAGAGAAAATAATGTATAAGACACTTTGCAAATCTTAAAATACTATATAAATGCTAGCATAATAATATCTCCCATTTTATAGATAGGAAACTGAAGCTTATAGAGGCCAAAGGACTTGCCAAAGTCTCAGTCAATAAATATCTGAGGCAAATTGAACTCAGGTCTTCCTGACTCCAGGTTCAGCAACCTTCCTACTATGGCACCTAGATGACTCATCTAGGAGAGACTATATGACTTTCAGAGCAATATTTCATAGTAACAAGTTCAAAGGAGATAAGCAGTAAAGCAGACCTGAGGTAATGACATTAATAGATGACCTCAGTGTTTCTATAGCATCAGTGGTATGAATTATTCTTTCTGACCTCTGCCTAACTCATATATCATGGTCACACAGGTTACATACATATAAATTTTCCTGTAGGATAAATTTTTCTGAGTTATATCATTTTGTTACTTTAATTGGAAATATTTTTGACCATTGACTAACTATTTAAATTTAGACTCAGGGGTTATTAATCTGGGGTCCATGAAATTTCCTACAGGGAAAAAAAAAACTAAACTCATCCCAAAATATAGTTTTCAAGTTCCAGAAATGAAATTTTAGACAATAACAGAAATCAGTTACAAGAAATGTATATATCAAAAAATATCAGGGTGGCTAGGTTATGCAGTGAATAGAGCACCGCCTTGGAATCAGGAGTACCTGGGTTCAAATCCGACCTCAGACACTTAATAATTACCTAGCCGTGTGGCCTTGGGCAAGCCACTTAACCCCATTGCCTTGAAAAATCTAAAAAAAAAAATCAGTTCAGATTGCAGAAGACTTGATTCTTTCATGCTGAAAAATGAAAGAAAATGTTAGACTCCAAATCAAGTATCCAACTTAAAGTCAAAAACTAAAATATCCTATTAACTTGAAAATACTCCTACATAAAAAAAATGAATCTTCAAAAATATTGCAAGTTTTTAATTATTCCTTCAAAGAAAATGGAAGATGATCAGAATCCTTGAAATGGAAACTTCTCAAACAAAAGATAATTAATAAAGGTAAATAAATATATATAATGTGAAAAGGATGATACAGTTGTGCATACTTTAAGAAACAAAATTCTTCTTCATTAGAAGTATCACCTTACCTGAATGTCATTGTGAAGACACATTAATTTCAGTGATAGAAAGTCAGAGGAATTAAAAAACCTGAATTCAGATTCTATTTCATATTGTTATTAGATGTGTGATCTTGAGCAAGTCATGAGGTTAATTCTACTGACCTTAGTTTCCTCATCTATTTATAAGGAATATCACTAACCTCACAGAGGTATTGTGAGGATAAAATGAGAATATATGGAAAGTATTTGGTCAGCCTAAAAGTACTATATAAATGTAAACTATATTACATAAAATCAAACAAAGATCAGTTCTGGCTTAAGCCCATAACAATGATCTGATAGAACTACACTAGAAGATGTGAAGAGATTGAAGGGAGAGAAAATAATCAATGTATCTTAAAGTAAGTCTTCAGCCAAAGAAAAGATGATTGAAGATAAATATTGAGGATTGGGGGAGGGGTTATAAAATTTTGCTCTTGAATGGTACTAAACAAATTAATAAAGCAAGAAGTAGAGACTAAATAATCCAATCTCAAAAGCTGGGGGTAAAATCTTTATAGTCCAGATTAATTTACAAATCTAATCTTTACTTTAGTAACAAATATTACTTATAATACATAAATTCTGCAAAAATAGAGGGAAAATGTGCTATATCAAACTATTATAAACCACATATATTCATGATACCTAAATTAAGAAAAGATAAAGCAAAAAAGAATTGCTGATGTTACTGGTGAGCATAACTTAAATATAAAAAAAATACTTGACATTGGCTCCTATAATTGACTCAATTTTTAAAAATTTTGACAAAATTTATGCCATAAATTTGAGGATATTAGGAAACCTATTAGCATAATTAATAATAATAATAAATTTTGAAATCTTCAAATACCTTTATCAAAATGTAGTTCTCATTTATTATTTTAAAAAAACTTTTTTTTAAAAGACATAGGATTGAAAAGATATTTTCCTAAGGAATCAAAAGACGTATCTAAACTCCAAAGTTAGAATTTTTTGTGATAGGATAATAGTGAGAGTGCCTTCCCCCCCAAAATGAATGAAATAATGATGTTTATAGCCTTCATTCTTATTTGACATAGCATCAGAAATACTAATAATAACAATATGATAAGAAATTAAAGCAGAAAGGGAGGCAGAATTATTTCATTTTGCAGAATTTTGTTTATACAAAATGAATAAACATAAAGAAAATCAATGCAACTAGAATTAGAAGAAAAAACAGATCAAGGGAAAAAATTCCAGCAATCATCTCTGATAAAAATCCAAGCTCCAAAATCTACAGGAAAATTGACAAAAATGTATAATATTAAGAGGAACATCTCCAAAAGATGAAATGCAAGATTTCAATATCTACCTGAAAATTTCTTCAAATCATTAACAAACAAATGAAATATGATACAATAATGAACTATATTCCCACACCAATTAGAAAATATGGGAAACTTTAAAGCTACTGTGGCTTTAGGAAGACATATACCAGTAAAAGGTTTATGGAATATTAACTTGATCCAACTAGTCTCAATCAATCAATCAGGATTTATTGACTACCTCATTGAATACCCTGAAAATAAAAAAAAAGGAACAATTTATATCAAGGAGCTTATATTCAACATTAATCATCTAAAACATGTACTAGTGTTATTTTTTTTTTAGATTTTAGCAAGGCAAATGGGATTGAGTGGCTTGCCCAAGGCCACACGGCTAGGTAATTATTAAGTATCTGAGGTCAGATTTGAATCCAGGTACTCCTGACTCCAAGGGTGGTGCTCTTTCCACTGCACTACCTAGCCTCCCCTAATGTTATTTTTTAAAGATATATATATATATATATATATATATATATATATATATATATATTAAGTACATTCATAATATGTTCAAAATAAATGCAAGATGATTTGGGGAGGGATTACATTAAGGTCTATGCTTTTTCATAAGCTTCTTGCTTCTCACCTTTACTTCTGTTTTCCCTGGCTTTCTTCTAGTCTTACTTCAAATCGTACCTTTAACATACATATACATATACACATACACATACATGTACATGTACATATACACATATATATATTTAAAATATACATATATGCATATATAAAATATATACTATACAATGTATGTGGGTATTTGCATGTGATCTCTATTAGAATGTGAATTTCTTGAGGGTAAAGACAATTTTGTCTTTCTTTGTATTCCTATGACTTAGTACAATTCCTAAGCAATTTAATAAAGGGTCATTGATGTTGGAGGAGATGATGATGATAATGATGAAGATAATGGTGGGAATGATGACTGATGATGATGATGGTGAGGAAGAAAGCATTCATGTTGAAGAAACCTCTTGAGCTACAAGAAATCTAAAGTTCTAAGGGGAAGAGTTGAAGAAGGATTTCATTTTAGGCATGAGGGATAGCCCATATAAAGACACTGAGATAAAATATGGAGCATTGTGTATATAGAATAATAATTTAGTAGTTATTATTGAATCATAGTTTGCAGGAAAGGAAGAATATCTAAGATGACTAGAAAGTTAGGAAGGAACCTGTTTATAAAAAAGTTTAAATGCTAAACAGAGGAGTTTATATTTGATCTTAAATATAATAGAAGGGTACTGATGTTTATTGATTTGGGGTAGGGGTGAGGAGAATGACACCTGAACTTTTGGAAAATCACTTTTATGACTGTGGAGGATGAATTAGAGTGAAGTGAGTATTGGAGAAAGGAGATCAAATCAGAGGCTACTGCAATTGTCCAAATGAAAGAAGATGAGAGCCAGACTTAGGGAGGTAGGTGAATAAACAAAGAGGAGAGGATGCATGTGAGGAGATGTTTTAGAGACAAAAATATCAAAATTTGATAATTAGATATGGAGATAAAGGAGAGTGAGAAATCAGTGATGACATTAGTTGCCAACCTGAATGATTAAAAAGATTATAATATCCTTAACAATAATAGGGAAGTTCAAAAGAGGATGGGGGGGTGAGAAAGAAAATGTTATGTTCTCAGCTTTCTAAAACTGAGATGATAGAATGAGCAGACCTGATTCAAGTTCATATTTTATTAATTTTAAGTTTGGTATTAGAATGAAATATGAGGTTCATTGACCTCTCAATAGTTAGTAAAAAGATGTTTACTTAGCCATAGGTTATATAGAATTGATATATAAGAAGGTTATTACAGCATTTAGCTAACCATCCTCACTGCCTATGGAAATTTATTTAGCCAGCAAGGTAGTTTGCCATGGCTTACGTGGTCTTAGGGCATCCTCTTCCAAGTGTGAAGATCCCTGAAAATCTTTTTTATATACCTTCATGACCAGGAAGCCATGGCACTTTGGTCAGAGGCAACCTTTAAAGCTACATCAAAGGAGAAATGGCTTCATTATTAGTCCCCTGAGCTAATCAAATCTTGGGCACACCTTCCTTGAATTTTAGGAAAAGAACTAACCTAATATGAGTGAAGCCTGGAGACTGGAAGACAAATTATCTATCACAGATGCCCAGCTCAAAATGTCCAATTAGAGTTATCAAGAAGAAAGTTTAGGATTGGCTATATTGTTCAGCATAAAGACTGTAATCAAATTCCTAGGGGCTGATAAGGTAGGTCACAAAGTGAGAGAATACAGAGAGATAAAATATAATCGTGCTTTGGTTTCCAAGAGGACCACATTACCAAGTGATAGGTGGCATGATTTTCACAATTATATTTATCGTGATGAAGGTTACGTTGTGCATCCTTCTCATTTGCCTTTTCTAGAACCATTCCAACTCATGACCATATTTGATAGGGAGGAAGAGGTGATGGTCTTGATTCTGCAAGGGTCTCTTGGCCTTTAAATTGATTTCTTTTCCTTTTGAATAGCTAAAACACCTCAACATATTATCAACACAGGACAAGCACCAGCATGTGATTTTTGGTGACAAAATGCAACAACCCATTATATCCAAACCTGATTCTTGATAGACTAATCGTCAATATGGTCTTTCCTCTCAGATCTTCCACCTTCAATCATGCTGCCCCCAAAACCCAAAGACTTTGGTTTCCTGGAAGCTGCCCAGGAGTCATAGAGATACTGCCTTAGGCTCACTAGTTGGTATCATTTATGGTCGGACAGAACATCTGGTTATACTCATCAGAATCAAGACATGAATGCTGATTCATCAAGTACTTGCAAGGAAAGAAGGAAAATCAAAGTAAAGTCAAAAAAAATAAACAAAACAAAACAAGATAAAACTCAAAGGTGAGCAGAACCTTCAACTTGGAAAACACTCCATGCAAGAGAAAAGGAAGAAAGATAAGTACAGTTATCAAGAAAATACTAAGAAACAAAATAAATCACCTCAGGTTTCAAAGCTATTATTTTAAAAAAACAACAACAAATAAATTGAGCTGAGGAATAAAGGAAAGAACAAAGAGGGATCATTCAGGGACAAAGGGGACCTAAGAAGATAAAGATTTAAGGTTAACTTAAAGAATCAGAACAAGTGAATTCTATGATGCCTTATAGTTGAGTCAATATATTTTATGCAAAGGAAAACACAATGGGAAGTTGTATATATGGAAAGACAGAAGTTCAAGACAGAGAGGAGTTAAAGATATAAGTTCACCCAGTCCAAAAAGGGATCAAACAAGAAACAACAATTTCTATAGTTTAGCTATAAGAGTAGAGTATTTGGGAGAATAGAATAATATGAAAGCTGTACAGGATCTGGGATGGAAGAAGCAAAAGTAAAATCTTATAAGTGGAAAAGTCAGGAGATACTAATGAATATCCTCATATGTCTTTAGTTTGAAGACAGTGACCATATAATGACTTATACTTTCTCTGTAAAAGCATTGTACTTCCCAGGACCACATTCCATTATGGAGAAGGAATACATGAGTCCTGGGCACAGGACAAAGTCCCAGTTTCATAAGAATTTAACAGTGAAAATCATTCTATGAAATAATTTTATTTAACAATTTGATTAACTTTGGCCTATCTTTCCACCAAGATGACATCTTTCATCTGAGATTTTCCTGATTCCTTCCAGTTATTAGTACCCTTGACCTTTTAAAATTAATTTATGTTTAATTTGTATTTACTTATCTGGGTATATAGATCCCTCTAATAAGCCTCTTGAGGGCAGAAACTGTTTTTATTTTATTTTTTTCTTCATTTCCCCAGAGACTAGCAGCACTCTAATAATTTTTTAATTGAATTGAATTAAATAAGCTTCAGAATTTTGTTTGACTTTTAGGTGAAGTAATTAAATCAAAGTAAAATGCATCAATGAAATATATTTTGAAAGATAAATAAAGAAGTAAATAAAATCTATCCACAAGGAGCAAGGAATAACAGGGATGTAAATTCCTGCTTACAGTCAGTTAGGTGGTTCAGTGGATAGAGCACCAGGTCTGGAATCAAGAAAACGAATTTTCCTGAATTCAAATCTTGTCTCAAACATTTACTAAGTTTTTGACCCTGGGCTTAATCTTATTTACCTTGGTTTCCTCATCTGTACTGGAGAAGGAAATGGTGAACCATTCCAGTATTCTTGCCAAGAAAGGGTCATTAAGAGTTGGAAACAACTAAACATTTCTACTCAATATATGTGTAACATCTCCTGACTCAGTTCCTCTATTCACCTCTCGTGAACTACTCCTCCACCCTACATCAACTACATGCAAAGGAAAGAAATACCCTTGATCTTGCCTTCTCTTACAAAGGTACCCCATGTTCAAGAACTCTAAAATTCCATCATTGAACCATAATCTATTGGCTTTTCACCTCTCCTTGCCTTCTCTTACTTAACCCTACATTTTCATTCTCACTATGCCCTCAATTTCCTTGACCCCTCAATTCTATCCCATGATATCTTCTTTTCTCTAACCACTCTCTCCTCTTCTCCCTACCTTGATTCCTCAGTGAATAAATTCAACTCTACATTATCCACCTCTCTTGAATCTCTAATCTCCTGATCATACACACATACACACACACACACCATATATATGTGTATATATATATATATATATATATATATATATATATATATATATAACTGATTCTTCCAATCAAATCTTAGCTTTGTATCACTTCCACCATTTGTCACCTTCAACCTTCATAGCTGAACAAAGATGAAGAATATTGCACACAAACTTTTGTTACAACTGGGCTTTCACTGCTGCTGGGAAATCCTATTCTAATTCCCTTATCCACTCACTGTCCTTTTCTCCACAGTAATCCTTCCAAATCTTGTCATCCTTCCTCTAGCCTCTAATGGCTCAGTCTTCCCCCACTCTCTCAGTTGAGAACTATACCTCACATTTTACAGAAAAAAAATTGAGATTATTCTCCCTTCTTCCTCATCTTCTATCAAAAAAGTACTTTCTTCCTCTTTCTCCTCCTTTATCCCTATTCTCATGATGAAATGACCTTACTCTTTACCAAAGTGAACCCCTCTACTTCTTCTTGAGGTCCCATTCTATCTTGTCTCCTCCAAAAGCTTTTCCTCTTTCATCCCTGCTTTATCACTTATTTTCAAATTCTTCTTCTCTATTGCTTCCTTCACTACCACCTACAAACCTGCCTATGTCTCTCTCATTCTGTTTATATCCCTCCTTTGCTGCTGACCACTGCCTTCTTTTATCTGGTTTCCTTTTTATCACCCTCCACATACTTTCTCTTATTCTCTTCCCCTTCTGCTTCCCTTTTGGGTAAGATAGATTCTTATTACCAATTAAATATTATTTTATATATATATATATATATATATATAATATGTATATGTATGTATATATATATACAAATATATATTTCCTTTTTAAACCAATTTAGATATTAGTGGAGTTCAAGAGTTTCACCTAGTCCCTCAACATTTCCACCTCTGTAGAACCTTTTCCTTAAATGTCTCTTTTATGTAAGATAATTTTCCCCATTCATCCTTTCCCCTTCCCCTATTTCCCAGGGAATCCATCTTTCTCACCTTTCCTTTTTTTTCTACATCATTTCAAATGAATCAATTCATCCCACACCCTCCTTCTAACTGCTTTAATATTGATAAAGTTTCTTAGAAGATACATGTATCATCTTTCCATATAGAAATATAAACAACTTAAGCTTATTGATTTCTTTATGATTTCTCTTTCATGTTTGCCTTTTTGGTGTTTCTTTTGAGTCTTGTATTTAAAAGTCAAAATTCTATTCAATGCTCTTTTTTTTCATCAGGAATGCTTGAAAATCCTTTATTTTGTTAAGGATTATATTCAGTTTTGCTGAGATTATTTCTGGTTGTAATCCTACCTACTTTGCTTTCCAGAATAACACATCCCAAGCCCTCTGCTCCTTTAACATGGAAGCTACTAATTCTTAAGCAATTCCTCTACATTTCAATATTTTCCTTCTGGCTGCTTGAATTATATTCTCTTTGACCTTGGAGTTCTGGATTTGGCTATAGTATTCCTGGGAATTTTCATTTCAGCATCTCTTTCAGGCAGTGATTGATGGATTCTTAAAATTTTTATTTTGTCCTCTGGTTCTAAGATATCAGGTAAGTTTTCCTTGACAGTTTCTTTAAAGATGATGTCTAGGTGCTTTCTTTGATCATGATTTTCTGATATTCCAGTAATTCTTTTTTTTAGATTTTTTTTTCAAGGCAATGGGTTTAAGTGGCTTGTCCAAGGCCACACGGCTAGGTAATTATTAAGTGTCTGAGGCCAGATTTGAACCCAGGTACTCCTGACTCCAAGGCCAGTGCTCTATTCACTGTGCCACCTAGCTGCCCCTAGTCCAGTAATTCTTAATCTATCTCTCTTTGAGCTATTTTCCAGATCAGTTATTTTTCAAATGAGGTAGTTCACATTTTCTTCTATTTTTTCATTCTTTTGACTTTTTTTTATTATTTCTTGATGTCTCATAGAGTCATTAGCTTCCACTTTCCCAATTCCAGTTTTTAAGGAATACTTTTCTTCAGTGAACTTTGTACCTCTTTTTTTCCCATTTGCCATTTCTTCTTTTCAATGAGTTATTTTGTCAAGTGAATTTTTGTAACTATTGTTCTAAGTGACCCATCCCATTTTTAAGGTGATATTTTCTTTAGCACTTTTTGACCTTTCACCAAGTAATTTTTAATTATCTTTTCATTATTTTCTTCCTTTGTTTTCTTTTTGTTATCTAATTTTTCCTCTACTGCTCTTATTTGCATTTGAAAATCATTTTTATTTAACTCTTCCAGGTGTCTTTGCTGAGCTTGTTTCAAATTTGCATTTTTCTTTGAGACTTTGCTTATAACTATTTTGACTTCATTGTCTTCCTCTGAGTATGTGCCTTGATATCCCCTATCACCATGATAGCTATTTATAATGAGGTTCTTTTTATAATCTATTTCTTGATTTGGAACTTTATGTGAGAGGTAGGAGGAGAGAGAGGGACTCTGTCTCAAGCTTAAGAATTTTTATGCACTGCTGTGTTCAGAGTTAGTTCTGGGAGTTTGGAAGTTATTAATATTTCCCGAGTAATAAACTTTTTCTCTGGCTTCAGTGCTGTCAAAGATGCTGCTGCTTCTGTTACCTTCACCTAATCCCATCACTAGTGTTTCACCCACTTGGGTTCTGTCTCTACCTTACAGAAATTTCTTCTGACCTCCTGTCTCACTCTGACCTTTTCTGGCTGTTGGAATCCAAAATTTGATTTGAAGTGTTATTTTAAAATTTGAAGGGGGTATGTTGGAAGAACTCAGCTGAGTGCTTTTTTACTCTACCATCTTGGTTCTGCCTCCAACTCCAGGTATATTCTCTTGATATTCCCATGACTGGAATATTCTTCCTATTCTGCTCTAAACACTGAAATCCTGATTTTCTTTAAGCCCCAAGTAAAATTCCACTGTCTACAGGAAGCATTCCCTAAGTCCTCTTATTTCCATACTTTGTTTCCTAATTATTTATTTCTTATTTTTCCATATATATTGCTTTGCATATATTTGTTTGCATATTTTCTCTCTATTAGATTGTAATCTCCTTGAGGATAGAATTGTTTTTGCTTTTTTTGTACTCCCCTCCCCCACCCCCAGAATTTAGTTCAGTACATCTATAGTAGGTTTTTAATAAATATTTATTGAGTTGAATTGAATGGGTGAATATGAGGAAGGAATATGTCCTTCTTTAGCTACAAGAACTTGTTTAACTGACTGTTGAATAAGAATTTTGAGACTATGCTAAAATAGCAATGACCTTTCCAAGGATTTCTACTTCCTCCTGGTCATGAGGATTAAGGATGATTCTCTGAAGGGCTTGTTTCCTCATCAGGCCAGCCCATGAGCTCATGGACTCCTAGTCAGGCCTAGGAGTTCAACTCCTAATTTTATTTTTTTTTTTTCCTTTGGTAGTAGACCTTGTGAGATCTCAAAAAAGCAGCTAGTCCACCCTTGAGAGCACCAAAATAGTAGGATCTCAGTATTAAGTTGACCTAATACTGGGCTGGATCCTTTGGGTCCCTCACTGGAGCTACACTAAGTATAAAGATCAGATTCTGGCAAACTCTGTCTGGTCTGAATAGGCTCTTCCAACTTTTAGAAGACCACAAAATCTTTTTTGCTTTCTCTTTTGTTTGTTTTTTTTGGGGGGGGTTGTTTTTGTTTTTTTAGTTTTTCCAAGGCAATGGGGTTAAGTGACTTGCCCAAGGCCACACAGCTAGGTAATTATTAAGTGTCTGAGGCCAGATTTGAACTCAGGTACTCCTGACTCCAGGACTGGTGCTCTATCCACTGCACCACCTAGCTGCCTCTCTTTTTTCCTTTCTAATGCCCTTTCAGCTAAGAGTAAGAAAGAATGAAATACAAATGACAAAAAAAAAAAAAAACAGCTCCATGGCAATCCAAGCTTTCTCATGATGAGATAAAAGAGGGACTAAAGATTTTCCCCACCCAGAATCCCCTCTACAATTCATGCCTTCTTTGCCATCAGAGAGCAGAGTTAAGATTCCCTGTGGTAGTCTTTGCTTAGCTACTCTACCCTTCCTCTTTTCCTCAGTCACTGCATTCACAGGAAACTTTCCTATCCATACAAAGGCACACGTAGGGGCAGATGTAGATACAGGTTCTAGTACAAGAAATCTGGAGATTTTTTTTTGCCTGGAAGATAAAGGGGGAACAAGGGAGAGAGGAGGGGGGGGGGGGAGAGAGAGAAAGAGAGAGAGAGAGAGAGAGAGAGAGAGAGAGAGAGAGAGAGACCTCAAAGCTCCCTGACCTTTTGATCTACAGAAGCCTTATGTGAGGAGGCACAAACAAGATTTAATCCCCAAATGGTCATGAGTGGTCATTCCAAATCCATCGCCTTTTCCACTGCCAGGCCAGTGAAGTTGGAGAGCTAAGAGGATCCAAGACTCCTGTTCCAGCCTCATTTCTGTTTATTCCACTACCAGGGCAGGAGCCAGTTCGCCAAAACCATCACTCAGATTCACACCAAATGGCCTGTGGAAGGAAAGTTTGTTACATTCAAAGAACAGATGACAAATGACAGGCTCTCCTCCCGATTTTTCACAATAACAGAAGAACCCAACAACTGCCATGATGTTCCCATCCTCGAACAAGCTGCTCCATGTTCAGGCCATGTAGACACTCTCCCTGTACTGTGCTCTGGGAATCTGAGAGGAGCTCTGAGACACCCTTGATTCTGTGATTTTCTTGTGGGCTCTGCTGCTCATCTCCTGTATGATTGAGAGAAAGACAACTTCTCTGTGGCTCACAAAATCAAATCTGGTTGATAATGAGGTGATTATGATTAGCTAAAAGAAAGATCTGAAAGATCATACTTGGTTCCCCCCCAAAAAGGAGGTTTTATACCTTAAAAAAGCAAACACCATTATCCAACCCCTTTCCTTCTACCTATTTCCTCATCCCCAAGTCCTACTTTTAAATCTTTTTAAGTGTGGGCCAAGAAAGGCCAAAGTAGACCTACCCCCAAGAACACTATGAAGTAGAACTTGTGGCTAGTGGTATGATTGGTAAGAAGGGAATCAGTCTTGCACTACTAGAAATTCTACCTCATAAACCAACATCAATATGCTTTGCATGGGGTCACCTGCCATGAATAAGCTACTAAAAAACCCAAGTGTCTTCTGGGGGACAGGATCTCCATTTTCTTTCAAATGTGCTCAGTACTGGGGTTAAATTCAGCATTGAGGACAGTGATGTTCATTATCCTCCACTGATATTTACTCTGTGAACCTTAAGTGTTAAATGAAAATAGTGAAAACTGCTGTACAGACCCCCCAGGTTCTCATGAAGCTCAAATGAGAAGACAGAAATAGGGACTAAACCTATCATTTCACTGGTATAAGGAACTCTAAAATGAAAAATATCTTTCTACCAATTCATACTGACACTTTTTCCGCAACCTATAGTCTTTTAGAATTGTCTGAAGCACTGAAAGGTCAAGTCATTTGCTCAAGTTCACACAGCAAGAATATATATATATGTCTGAGATGGGGACCTGAGTCTCAGTCTTTTTGGCTTTCAGATCAGCTCTCTACTACATCGTGTTCCTTCTCTATTATGTAAAGCATTTTTGAAACTATTAAGTATAGCACAGAAGTTGTCTGTAATGATTTTTAAAGATTTTAGGGGCTTCTCCCAACTCTCTCAACAGTGCTAATCTTAGCATCAAAGACCAGGAAGCAAGCTAAGTCTCCCAATGGAAGTTTGAAGGCAGGTTAAGTTCAGAGGCTGCCAACCTTGACTGAGTCTCTGTAGCATTTGTGATTTTTATGGGTCCCTGGATGCTTCCCTTGAATGTTAATTTTCTTCAATTCTTTAAGTATATATTAGTTATTACATATTTTTGATTAATATTTGATGGCTGCTTAGGCTGCCAAGAGTGCCCATAAATTTCCCTAGTGGATATCAGAGAGCTAGTTAAGTGTGGGAGACCCCCATGTGTAGAAGTGAGACATCAATCATTTTAAGTCCCTGACTCCACACCTTAATACCCAAAGATATATTGCAAAGAAGCCCATAACAAGCCATTAAAAATGAATGTCTTCTGGTAGTTTTCATGCCTGCATTGATTAGCCCCGGGAGAAAAGTGACTATAGCTGTTGCAAAAGATGGTTGGCTCACTAACTCCTGAGAAACTTAAACTATCTTCCCCTTCTTCCCTCTACTTTTCTGCTCATGCCATAGCTCAACTCCCTCTGCTTTTAAACTAAATAATCACCATGTTAGAAATATTTATTGGACACAGGGTAGGTATAGAGCAATCTTTGGGATATACAGTCCCTTCCCTCAGCCACCATTTAATTGAATCAGGGAAATGAAACTTATCCACCCTATTCAATTCAATTCAATACCTCCACCTTTTTAACCATTTACTATGTGCAATGCAGTGGGAGTTCTCAGGTGAAATGAGTGTGTCCTCAAGGAACTTAGAGGCTAGTACAAGTTGTGATGTGACAAGGGGGAGGAGTCCAAAGAGCTCGCCACTGAAGAAATTCAGGACCAGGGAGTGGCCCCCTCCCCCAACTCAGGAGCTTGAGAAAGGCTTAATGGAAGAGGTGAGACCTGAGCTAACCGTTTAAATTAAAAAGAATTTCAGGGGTGGCTAGGTGGCACAGTGGATAGATCACTGGCCTTGGAGTCAGGAGTGCCTGAGTTCAAATCCGACCTCAGACACTTAATAATTACCTAGCTGTGTGGCCTTGGGCAAGCCATTTAACCCTATTGCCTTGCAAAATCTAAAAAAAAAAAAAAAAAAAAAAAAGAATTTCATCAGGTAGAGGAAATGGAGAGAGAGTATACCCATCAGGAGAGATAGCAAAGATATATAAGCAAGAAAGGTCAAGATGAGATCCACAGCTATAGTCTGACTAGAATGTAAGATGCATCAGAGCAAATAATGTTTGATGAAGCCAGAAGGATATTCTGGAACAGAGTTACAAGGACCTGAATGTTGAGCTAAGGAACTTGTATTTTATTTAGGAAACAATTGGAAACCCTAAAGTTTTTGGAGCAAGGGAATATGATCAGATGTGAACATTAGGAAAATTTTGTGGCCAATAGCTTGAAGAGTGGGTTGGGAAAGGAAGTTCAGAGACAATTACAATAGAACAGAAGAGACCATGTGAGAACATGGAGGAGAACAAAAGGGACAAGTAGGAATGAGATGGTTGTAAGAGTAGAACCTAAGGTGACATCTATGGAGGCTGAAAAAAAAATATAGTATCAGAACTATAAAACCCTAGAGGTCACCAAGTCTAAGTTTTTCATTTTATATTTAAGGAAAATGAGGCATAGAGAAGTTAGATAATTAGATCAAAGTCACAGAGTTAATATATATCTGAGGTAGGATTTGAACTCAAGAGCTTTATGACTACAAATTCAATGTGTCCCCCACTATAATACAATAACCTGGCACAAGTCAACAACCATGCCAAGATGGTTATTTGCAGGATAAATGAGAATTAAACAATATTTGAGAATAAATAAGAATTAAAAAAGATATTTGCAGGATAAATGAGAATGGTACTAGATATTCCAATAATGAAATGGTACTAGAAATAAGATCAGGAAAGAATTTCTGTAGAAGTTAGCATTTTATCTAGAACTTGAAGGAAGTTAGGGATGACGGGGACAAAAATGATGAAGGAAATCATTCCAGGCATGAGGGAGAATTGGGGAAAATGTCCAGATCTGGGAATTAGAATATTTTGCTTTTTAAAAAGCAAGGATATCAATATTAATGTATTATAGAATACATAGTGGAAAGGGAAATAAAGTATGCAATACTGGAGAGCTGAGGGCTTGAGGGAGGTAATTATGAAGGGCTTTAAGCAGAATTTTTTATAATTGAACTTGGAAGTGATAGGGAGCCATTGCTAGGGAGGTGATAAAAGTAAGACCTATTTTTAAGAATGGATTTGACAGCTGAGTGGAGACTGGACTGGATTGGGAGGAGATCTGAGGCAGAAAAATCAACCAGAAGACAGCTGCAATAGTCTAAATGTGAAATGATGAAGACCCTGATGTCAAGTTCAGAAGGGAACAAATTTGAAAGATATATCAAAGTAAAATGAGCAGAACTTGGTGGCAGATAGGATATGGGGGATGAGGAAGATTGAAGAATGAAGGATCAAATCTAAGTTGAAAACCCAAGTGACTGGATGATGGTGGTACCCTGAATAGTAATAACAAAACTAAGAAGAGAAGGAAAGATGAGTTCTGTTTTGAACATGAGATTAAGATGACTACAACACATCCAATAAGAGATAACCACCAAGCAGTTGAAGATATGGGAATGAACACCTCTTCCCTGCCAAGCTGAAACTCAGACTTTTCAGTCCTATGTAGCCTAAGACCATCCTCCTCCAAGAAGTCTTGCTAGACTAAAGCCTAAGAAACAGTATCTGAATCTCAAAAACTCCTTCCCCAAAGGGTTTCTTTTCCTCTCTCACAGTGCCAGAAGCTTATATTTTGTTTTGCTACAAGTGGCCTCCCATTTAATTTGATTCTAGATAGCCAGACTATTCAAAAATCCTAGAGCCAGACCTTCAAGTAGCTCCATTTAGATCTCAAAATGAAATGATTTTCCTTTTCAATATCAAAACTATAGCACCTCCTCAGTTCTTCCCTATTCCAATATCCTTCAAGCTCATTTGACAAAAGAAGTAGTTGCTCCCTTTGAGCACAATTAATACTTCATATACCCTGCTTCCTGCCACTATATTTCCTATGAGGTTGACATTTACAGGTTGGGTCTTGCTCTTAGAGGAATAACATTCATCCAAGGTTCTGTTTTACCATCTTATAAAGTCAAAAAACATCTAAATATACAATAATAACATAGTTAATTACCACTCATTAGAATGTAAGTTATTTAAGGTTAGAAATAATTTCATTCTTTCTGTTGATGTTCCCAGGGCCTAGTCCAGTGTCTGGCACCTGTTGTTTGTTGTTCATTTGTTCTACTATTCCTGACCCCATTTTGGGGTTTTCTTGACAAAGATACTGGATTGATTTGCCATTTCCTTCTCTTGTTTGTTTTACATATTAGGAAACTGAGGCAGTTAAATAACTTACCTAGGGTTATCCAGCTAGCAAGTGTTGGAGGCCAGATTGAAAGATGAAGCTTCCTGATTCCAGGTCCAATGCACTAGCTACTGTGCCATCGAACTGTCCATTTGGCACTTAATAGATCCTTAATAAATGCTTGTTGGTGGATAATTAATGAAAGGTCAGTTCTAATTCACCTGAATACAATAAATATTTATTAAGTACACAGAACCATCTTTGGCCTGGTGGGTGACATAAAGATGAATAAACAAAATTTCTTTTCCTTAAAGAAATTTTTGTAAGGGAGATGAGTGAATAATTATAATGATATGAGTGGTTGACAGATTCCTATTGTTGGTCATACATATCACATTGTTCATACTTTCTCTTACTTGGTATTTACCCAGTGTGGGTATGCTGGCTGTTTCTACCATGCTAGAGCACCTCTTCTTGACTATTTCCTTCTAATTGATCTTTAATCAATTAGATTGTTAAATTGTTAAGTTCCTTGAAGACAAGACTATTGTCTTTTATATTTTTGGAACCCTCACTCCAGTCCTTCATAGTGTTAAACATCACTATGTTAAACATAGTGTTAAATATGGGAGGCCCCATCTAAAATAGTTGTATTTGAGATTAAAGATATTCTTTCAGATAAGAAGTCCCAGTAACTATCTCTATAATTATAGCAAATCCTGAGCCCAGGAGCCCTCTAAGGACACTTGGAGGCAACAAATTAGGCTATAGCTAGCAAATATGGTACCTGGGGCAAAAATCAGAGAATGTACCCTCAAATTAACTTTATAATTCATAATGTTACAACAATGGAAATTATTAAGAAAATAAATTGAGCACAAAAGGAAATTAGTTACTAAAGTGATTTCTTTCTTTTGAGAGGAGGAATTTTATTCATTTAATTTTTCTAATTACATGCAAAGGTAGTTTTCAACATTCATCCATTTGCAAGTTCATGCATTTCTAAAGTGATTTCTACGAAGGAGTACATGTGTTAAATTTTCACCCTCCAAAATTTTGTGCCCTGGAGCAAAACCTTAAAAGGTCTCCCTTTTAGTTATTGCTCTGGGCAGACCATCTAAATCCTTCCAATTGCCATCTCATAGTATAGAATTCTAGTTAGTTTATGAGGATGACAAGTGGCCATTTAATTCGAGTGTTTTATAGGAGCCAAAAGGAGAGCATCCTCAGGCAAAATCTATTGCAAGATTTCCCCAACAGTTCATCAGCTATATCTTGGTGTTGATTGAAGATTAAGACAAGGGCACCCATCCTAGTTTATGTCATAATAAATGGACAACAACAGTGGCATTTAACTAAAATAAAATACTAAACAGAGCTCAATGTTGTTAGAGCCATGATGGATAAAATTTGGAGTGTTTTTTACAGCTTAGATCTTGAAAAGAGATTTGGCAAATCTACAAAATGACACATGTATTTAAGGGTCTAGGCCATTAAGATGCCATGGCCACATGTCTGTTTGGGATTTTTTCCTAATAAATGTGGAAGTGTAAGCAAAAAAAGTCCCTTATAGGAAAAAAAATTCTTAAAAATAACAATCTTTGTGACTGAGGTGATCGAAGTAACTAATCAACCATAACAGCAAGTTGAGATTTCAGAAATACCATTTTAAAACACGCATCTTTTTTGGCACAGGGCATCTTGGGACTTTTTTTTAAATCCTATCTTGCTGCCAGCTAAGAACACAAGCACAGTTTGCAATTCAGATGCTTCTATGCATTCATCCCAGCTGAACTCCTCTCCCTCTAAGGTACACAGCAACCCTAACATTTGCTGAGTGTAGGCTCCGCTTCTCAGTTCCCACAGTGGCCACACTTAAAATCCCCTTTGGCTGAGGATTTTTTATTTGTTGAATTTAGTTCTGTTCTCCAAGTCCATCTGTTAAAAGCCTCTTAATCAGTGGCATAGAAGACCACACTACACCCCCTGCAAAATTTCACAAATGTCCTCCTTGCTCTAAGCTAATTACAAAAAAAAACTAATAATAACCAGTATTTAGCTTCTCCCTCTTCTGCTCCTTAAAGGTAAGAATTACTTAGATTTTCTACCTCTGGATACAGAGCAAGGGGACAACTGGTCCCAGATTCATCACACTACATCCCAACCATATTCAAGCTGCCATGTTTCTGTGTTACAACTTCCACCTCCTGAGACCCTGGGCTTCTCAATGATGAATATTCATCATTTCTTGTTTAGAACCACTCTCAAACCTACCATATGATTTTCCCACAACCTGAATAACATGTCACTGTCCCTTTTCTCTCCTTTCTCAAGGTTTTCCAACTCTAGCAATGAGATGGGTATCCAAATCAGCAATAATATTCTTGGGAAGGGCATATAGATCAATTGTTCTATAACTCTGATTACCTCCCTGTGATTCCCCAGTTTTAAATACTAATCCCTTAGCCACCATTTCCCTTTATCAGGGACAGGAACATCCAGCCCAAGGCCCAAGAAATCCAAGGCAACAGTGGCAGGATTCAAAATTCAATAAATCTAGGAGCTTTTTAGAGGTGAACTGATTAAATGTATGACCAAATATTGCAGGTTAATTTTTAAGTTGATAATTTTGTATAACCCACAAATGATGTTATAAATATCCAAAAAACCCTTGGCAGAAAAAAGGTTCTCCACTCTGGTCCTTATGTATTGTCTTATACTAATAAAATGGAAGTTCCTTGAAGGCAAAGATTGTTGCCATGCTTCCTGTATTTGGATCCTCAGCAGAGACTGGTTCATAGTAAAAATCTAACAACTGCTTTTCCATTTATTCATTCTTTAATTTATTTTGAATGGGCTATCACCTTCCCTCTGATTCAGACTCTTGCCTCAGAAAACTCAGCTGAACAAATTATCCTCCAAAACTTCTAGGAAGCTCCTGGGCAACAAATTTGTATAAAATGTTGTAGCTTCAAACTCATTTTCTTCACAAGCTTTTGATGAAAGTGCTAGTGCAAGAATTATAAGATCCATTTTACAGATGAGAAAACAGAGGCTCAGAAGGTATAGTGACTTGGGTAAGGTTACACAGCTACATAGTAGCAGAGTTAATACCCAAAGTTAGCTCTTTGGATTCAAATCCAGTGTCCTTTTGATAAGAAGAACTTTAAAGGCTTTAGATAAAATGGACATTTTATATAAATAAAATGAGTTATGTTTAAAGGTCTTTTATGTCTGAGGCAGTACCTTAAGGATCCATAATTTCATTCTTGTGGGCATGTCTTTTAATGGTGTCAATCCAATCCAATGTCTTATCAAATGATATTCATGAGTTTCTGTAGCCCTCTAACTTTAGAACCTAACAGTCAGCCTTCTTAATAATGAGTGTCTTCAGGTCTAAGGAGATTAATTCTCGTACAATAGACCGAGTCAAGCCAATATCTAGTCCTATATATAATGGGATCTCCTAAAACTCGTGATCTGAAGCTACTACCTGCTGCAGTATCATGATTAGGGACATAAAATCTTGCGTGCAAGTTTCTGGGAATCAATTTTTACCAACAACTCTGGCTCTGAGATCAGAGGACCTGGAAGATAATCCTTCTTCTGATGCTTGTTACCATTGTGACTTTAGGCAAGTGGCTTAACCTCACTGGACTTCCCTGTCTTCCACTGTAAAATAAGGGAGTTATAGCAACTGACTAGAGAAGTCTCAAGAAACCATAGTCTTATGACCCCCAGTAAAGGATCACTTTCACAATTCCATGAGGTTTAGACAACTCAGATATTAAAAAGAGCCTTGGAAGACTTATGGGGATGTCCCTTCATTCCTGCCCCTGTGACTTTTGAGCTGGTCTGTTGGTGTCTTTTCACCTTCTATGTCCCCAAGTCTACCTAAGACCACTTGGGCAGTTATATCAGCAAAACATCTCCAAGACTGTCAATATCACCTCTGGTGACCTTTTCTTCAGCCAGAGAAAGATTGTGAGCTTCTTCTACCTCAGTCACTTGCTTTTTTTTTTTTTTTTGGCTAATCTTGCTGAACACTTCAGATTTGAGATGGTATATCAATGAGGCATTCAAACAGAGCAATTTATACACAAAAATTCTGCCTGCTTTGTAAAAGATTATCCTTTTATAAACACACTGTGGAAAACATAAAAGCAAATAGGGAACAGCACATAGAACAGGAAAAATGTTAGCAGGGAGATTAATACTGAATGGGTCGAAATGAATGGTGCTTACTAAAATGAGGTCCAGACACTTTGGCTGCAGTGAGACATAAATAATGGGAATGACACGTTGTTTATTTGGGATAATGAGTTGATCCAAAGTAGGAGCCTTGGACAAGAGATTAAAGATTAAATATCCATCTCTTGATGAATATCAGTAGCCAACTTTAACCTTTTCCTTTCAAAAATACAATCTTCCTTGAGCAATCTTCATAATACAGTGAAGAAATGTAAATTTTTGGTAAAGAATTTTTTAAATTTTTTCCACTTCATAGTATTTTTCCAAATACATGCAAAATAGTTTTCAACATTTTTCATAAGATTTTTAGTTCCAAATTTTCTTTGTCCCTTTCCTCCTCCCTCCCTGAGACAGCAATCTAATATAGGTTAAATATATTTCCATATTAGGCAAGTTGTGAAAGAAGAATCAGAACAAAAAGGAAAAACAACATTCAGACTCCATTATTCTTTCTTTGGATGTGGATAGCATTTTCCATCATGAGTTTTTTTGGAATTATCTTGGATCATTGTATTTGAGAAAAATGAAGTCTGTTACAGTTGATCATTGCACAGTTACTGCTCCTGTGTACAACATTTTCCTGATTCTGCCCACTTCCATCAGCATCCCATTCATTTAAGTTTTTCCAGATTTTTCTGAAATTAGTCTGCTCATCATTTCTTATAGCACAATGTATTCCATTACATTCCTATACTAGAATGCAAATTTAAAATCACCTTCTTGTCCCATCCCAGAAGAAAAGATTGCTTCACATTTCAAGACACAGAATAATGCTTTATTTCTAGATTATAATTATGTAAAAGGACTTTAAGATTTTGTTTAAGGAAGCACGGCACAGTGGAAAGAATGCTAACTTTAGGGTCAGAGAACTTGAAATTACATTCCAGCTGTGGCATTACCTGTGTGACCTAGGGCAAGTTACTGACCTTCTCTGGTCTCTATGAAATGAGGAGTTTGGATCTATCTAGGGCATTTATGAAGTCCTCTCTAGCTCAAAATTTATAATATCAGGGGTTTCTACAGTTTTACAAAAACAGGAATATGGATTTAATACTTTTTATGCAAATGATCACAAAATTTTACAAAAATGGAAAAATTAAACACAAAGCAGAGACCATCTCTTGGGCACATACTTATTTGCCTAACTTGGAAATAAGTCTGAAGACAGCTTGTTGGAAGAGTATGTGGCATCACACATGCTAAATCAACTCAAGTAATGAATTCATGGAGAATGGGGGAGCTTTTAAACTTGGATGGATAGGAATTGGAAGCAAATCGAGACAGGGGGATGAGGAACAAAGAAAGTGCAAAAGCAGAGAGGCAGAGGGAGTAGACAGCAGGCACAGGCCCCAAGAAGGTCAGTGGCAGCCAAGCCACTGGACCGGCCATTCATGTGAGCTGGTCAATCAACAGTTCTTCTCACTCAAGATGCTACATGGCAACTGAGGCAGAGAACATAGAAAAAGAGGGAATCTGGGTATCTGTGGCTTGCCCAGAACTTGGAACTAAGCAGCTGCTGAATGCTCTCCACCAGCCAAGACCAGAAGAATGGCTTAGGGACTGGTGGATACCACAAATTGAGGGAAGGAGAGGGTTAAACTAAACAGAAAGGGGTGATGGAGTAAGACAAGAAAATTTAGACATGGCATGGGGGGAAAAGAAACAACTCCAACCCACCAGGGCAAAAGCAGAAGACCAACCAGGACAGGTTAATTCCATGGCTATCCACCTACAGAGAACAAGACCGGGATTTGGCTAGGGTCCCATGTGATATCACTTTGGTGGTTTCAGTCTATGCTCCAGGGAACATTTGTCCCAGTGCCAAACCAACATGCAAGCTCAGTTGGCAGTCTGTCCTCGAGAGGACAAGGATGAAGAGCTGGGAAAGTGGATCCATTTTCACTTTGCAAGTATGTGCATTTAAGAGCTGGGCAGGTGAACCTTAGCTATTCTTTGAAGAAAATTGGGGGAAATCTGGAAAAGGGGACTCTCCTCAGACCCAGAGATGGGAGAAACCGTTGAGGTCTCCAAGCCCAACTCTTTATCTTTTTTTTTTTTAGGTTTTTGCAAGGCAGATGGGGTTAAGTGGCTTGCCCAAGGCCACACAGCTAGGTAATTATTAAGTATCTGAGACCGAACCTGGAATCTGCTCTTCCATCTCCTCTCTTAATTTTGGGGGTTGAGCTGGCAGCTCAATTCCCCCTCCTTGGAACTTAGAATTATACCTTTAAGGTTATCTTATCCAGACCCATCATTTTATAGATGTGAAAACTACCCCAGAAAGTTTAAAGGGATTTTCCCAAGGTCATAAAAGTAGTGTCAGTACCAGGATTTGATCCTGAGACCTCAGACTCCAAATCCAATATTCTATCCATTCCACCACAGTGTCTTTCTACAACTTCTTCCTATAGATAAGCATTTTTAAAAAAAGATCATTACTCTGCCAAAACTGGGGAGGGAGAGGTGGAAGTGTTGTGACTAGTAAAGAAAGTGAATTTGGACTCTGAAAGACCTGGATTCACATGCCACCTCTGACATTTACTTGCTATATTATCTGTAAAATGAGTTTGGGCTAGATGACCTATAAGGCCCCTTTCAGTTCTAAATCTTCCTTTGTGTAAGAAAATTGTTGGTAAGATTCCTTATATTGTGAGGACCAATAACTAGACCTTCCTTGTAGAGAATATTTCCTAGTGACTTTTGTGGCTCAAGCTTTCACTTGAAGAAATATAAAAAAAGTTAATTCCCAGAGAAATATACAGAAATTCTCAGGATTTTGTAAACTTCAGTTTAGAGAGGAAGAAGTTTTTTCATCTTTATGAAGAATGTTGTGGATTAGCAGAAGCAAAAACAAATGTATCTAATTAATTATGTATAACTACAATTTAGGTTATAGCATATTAATACTAATTACCAAAGCATTAATACCATAAACCATTAATACTAATACTAAACTAGTAATTTCTTGCTCACTGGGGAAGAGATTTAGATGTGAAATAGGCAGGTCTTCTGAAACAGTGTATGGTGTGAGAATTACAGAGCTCATCTTGAAAATAGGAAGTTGGGACTATCTTACTCCTTCTGGCTATGTGATTTTGTTTAGTCACTTTTAGCCAAGTCCAACTTTTTATGATCCCTTTTAGGGTTTTCTTAGCAAGGCTATTGGAGAGATTTTCTGTTTCCTTCTCCAGATCATTTTACAACTCATTACAGAATTAAGTGACTTGCCTAGAGTTACGCACCATCTTAAGTGTCTGAAGCCAGATTTGAACTCAGGAAGATGAGTCTTCCTGACTCCTGGCCTGACATTCTACCCACTGTATCACCTAACTGCCCACTTAGACAATTTACCCTTTTTTTATATTCTAGCCAACTAAGACTATAAGTTTTAGAGAGGGCTCTGACCTGCATTGGTAGTTTCTTAATTGAAAGTCCCTATATTTATGAAAGCACAGGTCCAACCCCTAACCCTAACATTATGGTTAAGTTTTATTAAACCTGACATAACTGTGACCAACCAATATTGTCCACAAATGGGGAGATTTTGCATCTCAGCTTCCCTTAGAGTTTCTCCAATCTTAAAGTTCCTCCAAATTAAACCCAATAGCTAGTATATAAAATCCCAATAACAAATTAGAAAGTGGGAAAGAATTATCTTCTACCTCACCATAGCAGGCATTGTGGGACCACAGATTTTCTCTTCTCTCCAAATTTGTCTTCAAACAAGAAACTCCACAACCAAAGTAGATATAATGAGAGTATAGCAGTCATTCCAGAAGGGACTTTTGTGAACTCAGGCTAGAAGGTCAGAAATCCTGGATTCCTATTCTGAATCTGATTCTGAGGTTTCTTGGTTCAAGTTGGAACTGATGTTTTGAACCTTCACATGCTTCTCAATTATACCTTCTGGGGCAAGAGTTAGAACTACCACAGGATTATCACAAATCTTCAGTTCTAAATACAGTTAAATTCTGTTAAAACTAAACTTACAAAACACAGCAGGGACATGACCTTTCAGAATTCACATTCATTCTCCTACTTACAAATTGGCTGCTAATCAATCCTTTTGTAAGTCATTTATTTGAAAGTCAAAACTCATTTCTTTTCCCATAGGAGCAATTAAATAAATGGTGATTTTGTTCCCAGGTTAGCTCACACAAGCTCTTTCTCTTCATAGTGAACTGCTAGTAAAGCATTAAGGATTCTATTTCATTTATATATAAATGTATTGGGAAAATTCATTATAAATTTCTATTAAGAGGCAACAGAATTATTTTTCTCTTTTCTAACACTAATATTAAGCAAGTAGGATATCCATGGAAAAGGGGAAGATAGGTTGAAAATCATGGTAGATATTCTTGGACACTCAAATCTCTCCTCCTTTTAATGAATTACATTGATACATACCCCTTTTAGTCCAACTCAAATGCCATCAACTACATGAAGCCTTCCTTGATTCCTCCCCTCAATAATGACTTCCCTTGGATGATACATAGTACTTTGTTCAACACTTCCTATTATATTTATCATGAACTATTCTGTATTATAGTTATCTATTTTATGTATTTCCCCCTCCCCAACTTTGCCTAAGAGGAAACAGATCCCTCACTACCTCTCAGAATCAATGTAAGAGAAGGCAATGATCTATACTCCAACAAAAATATTTCTCAAACTGTGGACCTGGACCTCAGCGGCTTTGAAGTACCTACAGAGGGTCCATGAATCCATATTCTTTGTCCTTTTCATCTTTATTTAACATCAACTAAGTAGGAAATATAGGTATAATTACATCACACAAGTCTTTGTAATTTTATTTTTATATTATAAAGAAGTCCTGTGGGGTAAAAGTTGAGAACTAATTTTTTATATTTTATCTTCATGTCTCTCCAATTCATTTCCTCATTAAGTAACAAAAAAACAAAGATTGGGTTGGGATTCTGGACCAAGATTCTCCCGCTGTCTGTTTCTATATATGTCATTTGTAAATTAATTATTTATAAGTTGTGTACTCCACAAATCATGATATATAAGCTTAAAATTTCAATGACCTTCCTGATCCTATCTCCTCCCCCCAAAAAAATCCTTCAATGGGCACATCAGAATGTAGTAGTATATGGATACTTATCAAAGGGCAAAAAGTTATAGAACCAAGAGTTCACAGACATTGTACACTGAGTTCCATGTTTAAAAATTTTGCCTGCAGTCAGTCCTGATACCTAGGTCAGAGGACCTATCTTTGAGAATAACTGCTTTCAGATACACGCTTCAGACAGAAGCTACTTGACTGAAAAATATGGGAATTGACCAACTTCTTATATGCAGGAATGGCCTTCTACTCAGTCTCTTCTTAAATCCAGTAAAAGTTGATCTCTCTGGATTATCATGTAGAAAGATTGCAAATCCTTGCCTCTCTTGTGAGAAAACATAGTTTGTGGTCATTAGGGAAGATTAGGGAAGTGAATGTAGGTGATTCTATGCAAATTTGGCTCACTTGTAAAAAAGCAACTCGCAGATTCTTTTTAGGTTACCAAAATGGCAAAGGAACACAGATATATATATATATATATATATATATATATATATATATATATATATATATATATATATATGGAAAATTGTAGAATTCCATCCAAAATTTGTCAGTAACAGTCATCAATGAAGGATAAAGAATTTGGATTTTGTTGGTAAAAGTTGTAGTCTAATGATTTAAGCATTCTAACAACAAAACCAAATATAACTTATAACTCTGTGTTATCCTGTTAGCAGCACTTGGAGTCAGGGATCCCTAGATCCAAATCCTATCTTAGACTCACTAGCAATGTGACACTGGGTAAGCCACATCACTCTCAACACTAAAATCCTCATTTGTAAAAAGATTATAACATCAACCTTACATACTCATGAGATTCAAATAAATAATTTTGTGGATTGTTTTGCAAGCCTTATATACTATCATCATCAACATTATTCTTATCATTATAGAACATGATCTCAAGTCCTCTTTGCTTCTTTTGCAGATGTCAATCCTCAGTCATAAGGGAGATCAGGCAAGTGAGTAAAATTGGTTCCATGAAAATCTTTCTCACTCATAAAAAAGTTTGAAGTGAGGGTAATAAGCAATTGTGCCATGGCAGACATGCCCAACTTATAAAATAAGAATTTGGCAGAATTGTTTAAAAGATGCTATGAGAAAAAAAAGGTATGACCAGAAAATAAAGATAAACCAATCAGATAACTAGAGCAAACCATAATAGGTGAGCACTCTGCATAGCCTAGTGGCATCCATATAGTACTGAGAGGTAGATTTGGGTCTCCACCAGTGAGTGGACCCCCATTAATAAATTGCTAGAGGACATGAACAAGGAATGCAAGGATCTAAGGGCACCAAAGGGTGGTGATATGTATTGCTGGAGGCTGTAGCCACCTCAGGGATATCACAGATTGATTGGAGTATTGGATTCACTGGTGAGTCAATAGTTTTGTTTTCAGATACAAAGAATGGCATATTATTTTCTTGCTACAGAAACAAGGAAAACATTTGCAATGAACCCATGGAATGAATGAATGGGTTTTGCCAGCAAAAGATTTCCTTCCCCCTGCAGAGCCTGATTTTTACCATAAATATTGCATTTCTTTGGATAACTAAGTCACTGCTCAATCCAGATACAGTCTTTCAGGCAGGCAGCATGTTTACAGTCAAAATGCTCACTTCCACTTCAAGTTTCCAATCTCCTGCTGCTACTTTCTGCAAACTTAATTAATTAGTTGCTGCTAACATTTGTTCAACCTGATGCAGCAATGGGAGCCTGAAGGAAACAGGCTCTCATAAATGAAAAACATTTCAAAATATTGTCTTCTCCCAAGAAAACATTTCTTTTTTTAAATCAACACTCCATTTGGATAACTTTAAGGTTGCAAAAGAAAACAAACAGGGAAGTTCCAATTAATGTTGACTGTTCTTAACCATTTCACTGCCAATAACTACAAGAGGACCCTGTTTGATTTACAAACTAATGTCCTGGGCAAAGGATACCTCCTCCCAGGGAGATAATTGCCACTGCTTACCTGATATGTCATACATCCGTTACAGATATTCTCAGTGGTGACTGTGTAATTGCATAACATATGGTCCTGGCACTAAAATGTTTACTACTCCACCAGGATGGAGAGTAGACTGCTTAAGACATTCAGTTGTTGAAGAAAAAAAATAGAAAATTGGAATCTTGAGAGCTATAACCTGTGTAGGGAGTGAATTGATAGGTGAATTGCAATTTGTCACTTTGACCCACACAGGGCTTTCAGATTAATTTTCCTAATGTGCAGCTCTAATTATACCTCTTCATTGCTCAAGTACTTTCAATAGCTCCCCATTGCCTTACAGAAAAAAAACCCCTCAAAGTCTTTAGCCTGTTACCAAAGGTAATCTAGAATCTGATTCCAATCTACTTTTCTAATTTTACTGTCCACTGCTTCCCTCCAAGGCCCCAAATACCAGCAAAATTGGACTGTTAACCATTAGGAAGGAGTAGTGTGGATAGTGGGATGCTGAACATGAAGTCAGAAGTCAAAAAGACCTGCCTCAAACACTAGCTGTGTGACCTTGAGCAAGTCATTTATCTTCTGTTCTACATCTGTAAAATGAATAGGTTGGATTAGATAGTCTCCAAGCTTTAAATATATGACTCTGATGCATATCCCTAAACTTGTTCTGTGTTTTACCATCTCTGGGCTTTTCTTGAGGCTGCTCTCTTCATATGGAATTCCCTCTCCCTCCCCCACACTCTTCATCTATGGAAATCCTACCCATCTGAAAAGGAACAACTCAGATATCACCTCCCCCATCCTTTGAGTCGGTAAGGATTTTCTCTCTCATTTGAGGGAATTTATTCAGCTAAATTTTTAGTTTTCCCTTGCATTGATGATAGACTAATGTTTCTCAGTCATGCTGGCTGACATCTCTCCCCATTCCAATGCATTCTCCATTTAGCTAGCAAAGTGATTTTCCTGAAGTTCATGTCTGTCCATATTACACTCCTGCTTAATAAAGTCCAGTGACTCTCAATCATTTCCAAGATAAAATAGAAAATCTCTTGTTTGGCATTTAAATACCTTCATATCCTGGTCTCTATATTTCCAGTCTTCTTAAATCTCTCCCCCTTCCCTCTTCCATCAACATTTATAATGAAATGTAGTGACTGACCCTGCTCTCCTTGCTGTTCCTCAAAATAGAAATTCTGTCTCCCAACTCCAGGCATTTTTTTCCTGACTTTCTCTCGTGCCTGGAATACTCTATTCCTTTCTCATTTCCAACTTGTACCTTTCTGGTTTCCTTAAATTATCACCTAAAACCCCATCTTCTACAGGACACTTTTCCCCAGTCTCTAATGTCTTTACTCTATTGATTATTAATTTTTCTTCTCTCTAGCTTGCTTGTACATAGTTTTTTGCAAGTTATCTCCATTAGATTGTGATCTCCTCAAGGACAGGGACTATATTTTAACTTTTTTTGTACATTTAGAATTTAGTTTACTTACTGGCACATGATATTTTAGCTTTACTTATGTGTATGTTTACTCATTTGCAAATAGAAAATTAGTGAATTAAATTATCTTCTTACTAAATAGCAAACTCCTTGGGAACAACTTATATCCCCATTAGTACCTTATATCTAATAGGTATTTAATAATACTCATTTGTTGATATTATTATTGATAATATTTATATAGCTTTAAAATTTGCTAAGCACTATATTTGAGTATATGATCTCTTTTGAAACTCTCATTTGAATTGAATTTAGTTGAAAGTAATCAGGGAAATGGAAAGAGATGGCCCAGAAGATAAATACCTCCTTATCTCAATGGGTTAATCTAGAGATCTCAAGCTTTGATAAACAGGCATGTGCATTCAACTAGGAATTTAGGTTAGAGTAAATATTGAAGAAAAGTTCTTTCTCAGTTTACTTTGAACTGATTGAATGCCATATCTTCTGATTCTCTTGTTGCATACTACTATATGACTGTTTTCTCCAAGGTCTCTAATAATTTATTTGCTAAAATCTAATCTTTTTTCCCTCAATTCTCATCCTTCTTGTCTTCTCTATAGCATTTGAAATTGTTCATCACCCCATGTCCTGGACACCCTCTCCTCTCTTCATTGCTGTGAAATTAATCCCTTTTGTTTTTCATTCTACCTATCTGATGTCTCATTCTACTGAACCAGATTATCATCTCTCCTATCCCAAATGTAGGCATCCCCTTTTGTCTTTTAAAAGTGTGAATGTGTGAAAGATGACATTTAAACAACATATAATATTAGGGGAAAATTTCAACATTGATGCAATTTAAAAACATTGGATGGCTAACAGTGAGAAAATAACAGAAAACTCATTATAGTCATTTAGATAAACTGCTTTGCATTAATGTCTAGTTACCATGAAACATAATAACTATACTACACAGTTCTTTCCCTTTAGGGTGAATCATAAAATAATCTGCCAGAATGAGTTTGTTCTAAGTTTTACTCAATTATACCACTAAATTGTCTTTGTGTTGAACTTTCATCACTTTTCTTACACGTGTATTAAAAGTGACTGCTCAGACTCAATTATGAGTCAGTGGATACTGGTGTATTGTGGGGAGAGGGAGATTTCATGGAGAATGTAGTACTTAAAATGGGCCCTTGAGTAGAATTTGAATGACTGGAGGCTAGAAAGAAGGGCATTCTAGGCCAAAAAAAAAAAAAAAGAAAAAAGAAAAATGTGCAAAGACAAAGAATATAATACAAGGTGGCCAGGCTAGGGGGGAAAAAAAGAGTTCATACTAAAGAATAGTGAAAAACAATGTAGATAGACAGTATGGAACCAGATTGTCCTTTAAGGGTAACCTAAGGCATTTGTACTTCATATTAAAAGTGATTAGAATGGAAATATGTTTGACATGATTGTGCATATATTGAATTGCTTATTGTCTTGGGGGTGATGAAAAAGGGAGAAATTAAGAAAATTTTACAAAAATGAATGTTGAAAACTATATCTACATATAACTGAAAAAATGGCTTAAAAAATAAAGGTAATTAGAATGACTACCAATTCTAAATTTGAAGAACTCTTCTCATCTGTATTCTAATACTATTATACTGTCAAATGAACAAAGGATGGTTCACCTTGATTTTCTCAGAATCATCACATAAAGCTCAATATGTCCAAAGAGAATTCATCATTTCCACATATCCTTAAACCTATTAACTTTCCTCCCCAACTATCAATTTCTGTCTGTAGAGTTACCTCTTCTAATCTTCTAGTTTAGTAACTTTGGAGTTATCTTGACTTTGTCCTTTTCTTCTTCCCCTACACCCTGTTATTTCTTCCCTAGGCCATCAGTTCCATGAGAACAGGCATCATCAAAAGTTAGCATTTGGAATCTTAAAGAATATCTAGTCCAAATCCTATCTGATGAATGATGGCTTTCTAAAATAATCTTGAAGAGTGCTCTTAAAATCTCTGTATGACCACCTCCAGTTACAGGAAGTTCATCATCTACTGAAGCAACCCTTGAGGAAAGAATGAATTGCTAGGAAGTTCTTTCTTATGGTAAATTGAAATCTGTCTTCCTGGCAACTTCCCCACACTGGTCTTAGTGCTGTCCTCTTATGTAAAAATTAGTTTAATCCCTTTTCGAAAGGACAATCCTTCAAATATTTTAAGACAGTGATTACTCTCTCTAAATCTTTTTTTCCTAGGTTAAATATCCCTAGTGCCTTTAACCAACTTTATATGGCAAAGTTCCCATTCTTCTCATGGTCCTGGTCAACCTCCTTTGGAGTTAATTCATGTTTATCAATACCAGCAGATATGGTAAGGTAGATCTCTTGCTTTTGTTTTGAGCATTATATCCCAGATATCATATAACTAGGGCTGAGTTCAGGGGGACTGTTGGCTCCTTCATTTTACACACTACAGGAATGGTGCTTTAGTCGTCTTTACATTCCCTATACTATCTTGAATATAATTACTGACATCTAAACAGCTTGGGCAAAGGGAGCAGAACCAGGGGAGTAATTCTTCCCCTCTGTCTCATCATTTCATGGGATTTTCATAGTTGTGAATGTTTGCAGTTTGAAGCTCATCCTTGTTTCACTTGGCATTCACCCACTGGGAGTGGGTGCCTTTGGGCTGACCAAGGCCACACCAATCTACAACCAATGCTGCCCCACAGTCTCACTCTAAAGCCAGCTGCTGCTTACCTACAAGGAGGCCACCTCAGCTCAGGTCCAACAGCAATGAGGCAGTCCAATGTCATTTTTGGTAAGCAGGAGTCCTGAATCTTAAGGAATTAGCCTGACACACTTTGCTCCCTGTGCCTCACAAAGCAAGCAGGAAATCTCCCTCAGTTATAGTAGGAAAAAGAGAGGACCCCAGACTTAAACATTCATGCATCAGTCTTATCATTTCCTTGGCTTCTAGCTTGGAGAAAATTGAAACAATTTGACTTTCCAATGTCTCACAATTCTGTTTCTCCCAGGGCCCCTCACCTATAGACAATGAACTAACAGTTCAGAAATACATTCT
This sequence comes from Macrotis lagotis, assembly GCF_037893015.1. Classification (NCBI taxonomy): domain Eukaryota; kingdom Metazoa; phylum Chordata; class Mammalia; order Peramelemorphia; family Peramelidae; genus Macrotis; species Macrotis lagotis. Next base: position 116,060,886 of record NC_133659.1, read on the forward strand.
AAGCTCCCAAAGGTTTTGGGAGATGTAAGTGATATCACCTGGGTAAAGTGTTTTTGGAACTTGGAAGTGCTATATTAGTATTAATAAAATACAGGCTCGAATCATGTCTCATGTATTTGTTGAGCTAAATAATTGTTTTGTTTCTCCTACCATGTCTAGGTTGATGCTAAGTACATAGTAAAGATAGACATTTTATTACAAACTCTTAACATTGAAAGAGATGTTGAGGGGCAGCTAGGTGGTGCAGTGGATAAAGCACCGGCCCTGGAGTCAGGAGTACCTGGGTTCAAATCCGGTCTCAGATACTTAATAATTACTTAGCTGTGTGGCCTTGGGCAAGCCACTTGACCAAATTTGCCTTGCAAAAACTAAGAGAGAGAGAGAGAGAGAGAGAGAGAGAGAGATGTTGGGCATCTTCTAGTTCATTCTTTATTCTAAAATTGAGGAAACAGACCACCAGAAATAAATTTATTTGCCCAAGGGCATATAGGTAGTTGGGGACAAAATTGGTAATGAAACCCATTCCTAATGACTCCCAAGTGACTTCTTTTTCCACTAGTCATCATGGAGCTATTTAAGAATTGTAAGCTTGGAAGTAACATAAAAAGCAGTTTTACAAGATTAATATGCCCTTGTTTTCCATGTAATGAGTTTGCTTGCTATCTATATATACAAATATCAAGCTTATACAAGTAAGAGGCCCTAAAGAGTTTCCATTATTGGGTTGAATTTATTATGGTATGTTAACCACTGATTATAGTTTGGTTGGGTTCCCACTCATGGATAGTTTTACCTTGAATAGCTTAACAATTAGCTATACTTTTTTCTTTCAAAAGTGTTAATTATTTGTAGTTGAGTATTGAGAAAAATGGCACCAAATCAACAGTGTCAGTCCAAAAATGCTAATGAATTCTGAAAATCCAATGATCCCCCCATAATTTATGAGATCCATTTGGTATTGTAGTTTTCTTTTTGGTTCAGTGGACAGAATTCCATTGTCAGGATTTTGGTTTTTGGGGAATGTTGGGAATGTGTTTGGTAAAAAATGTTAAGCAGACTCACAAAAACAAAGCTCTCTCTTTCTCTTATAAATTGTTACTCTTTAATCCAGTATGGTCCCTTTAGTGATTTTTCTCAGAAATATGAAAAGTACCTTCCAATCCATGAAGACTCACTCCTCAACCCAAATAATTTCTTTGATTAATAGGAATTATGTGATGCTATAAGGGGAAAAAACACCTCAATTCTTTTTTTTTTTAATTTCCCTTTTATCTTGAAATCAGCAAATGATTGGTCCCATTCATTGCTCAGTGCTTTAATGACAATATCCTTTTCTCCATTCTTTGTATTACCAATGGGCTTTGAAGTCTCCTACAGTATGTTATAAGTATTTTGATACTTCCCCAGTCAGATTGGGAGAGAGGCCAACACAAGCCTCCAGGTGCCAACCCTACACCTGACAAATTAGCCACACGACTGGAAAAGGGTGGGCCCATCCTCTTGCTTAGGCTTCATTTCCTCTCATTTTCTCATGAACAGGAAGTCATAGGAATGGGGGGAAAAGTCTTTCCTTAAAGACCATACCATCAAAAGCACTGGGCTTATTAACTCCTTGCAAACAAATAACTTGGAAACAAATTAAACCTAATTACCAGAACTTTTAATGACTAAACCTATTGAAGGATCCAGGATGTTATGATTTGTTTAATAGGGTGGGTGTGGGGACTATGTGGAGAGTATTCTTACATATTGTCTGGAATAATATTTAGCTGGTAGTATTGGCATAGCAACCATAGTTCTTACAAGGTTTAAGATCCAGAGGTTGAAGGTCCCTTACAAGATCAGTTAAAAGTCTAAAGTCTCACTGTTGGATCAATGTCAATAAGAGCTATCTAGAGGGCATGATCAGAAACTTCTGAGTCTCCATGAATTTTTCATTTTTAAATGATTCCTACCTAACTAAGCTTTCTAAATTTCTAAGAGCCAACTATATCCTAAAGATTACCAACTCAACTCAAGTTTGTTGAGGACTGATTTTTCATGGACCTCTGGTCTGCAGAGATAAAATATGAACATAGATAAGACTAGAACAAGAAAAATCATCAATTAACTTTTTGCTTTTTAATTTTCCTAGTGAGGCATATGCCATCTTGGTAGTCCTTCTATCGTAGGTAATTTTGATACATGTGAATTTATCCCCAAATGACTTGCTACTATTATTATATTTATACTGTTATGTTCTCCCATCATTGCCAGTGTTGGCCTATGTGCAATTAGGACAAAGAAATTATACAGGAAATACATGAACAGAAAAGAGACAAGTATTAGATGCTAAGCAGGTTTTTCCCAGAATTCACAAAGTATAAAAAAAAACAGATCCAGAGGAAGTCCCCAACATTTTCAATGAATTTTAGAGCATCTGTAAAAAAAAATATTGCCCAAGCATTATCCAAGGTGAGATGGCACAAATGGGTTGAGATGTAGCATTAAAAGGAGTATACTTATTAATGAAATTATGGATATATTGATCCAGTTAGGTGAGACTGGAGTCAGAAAGACATGAGTTCAAATCCAATCTTAGACTATTTTTATCTGTATGACTCTGGGCAGGTCACTTAATCCCTATTTGCTTGGTTTCTCATCTATAAAATGGAAGCACACTGGAGAAGGAAATAGCAAACAATTCCAAGATTTCCAAGAAAACTCCATAGACAAGTAAATGGGATCACAAAGAGCTGGACTGGACTGAAGGACAGAAAAGATCTGCTGGAGGACAGAAATTTCTCCCTTGGGCAATCTTTGAATCAATATTCAGGCAGACTGGATTCACAATTGAACTGCTATTCCATGAAATAAAAGAATAGCTATCAAAGTGCTTTGGAAGGGCACAAAACCATACATTGTGAATGATTCAAAGTGTAAGACACATTTTTGTCCTCAGGGAGTTTACAATCCAGTTGAGATAAGAGATAGTAGCACAACCTAAATGTCAAAACAGGACTAGAGACCATAAGGGCAGAGGAATCCTAAAAGAGAGATTTATGGCTTGACTTTTATTTCTGAGTTTCAAAGTATTTTCGGAGCCTTTACACTTAGAGTTATGCCTACAATTTGACTAAATTTCATTAAAACTAAAAATACCCCATTTGGTCAAAACTACAACTTCTTTGTTGCTATGTCTCTAAACCATAAAGGTATGGCTGCATTTTTTACTTTTCAACCAAAGACTTTGACATGGATCAGAACAATTAGCAAAAGAAGAATGTTTCCCTCTGCTTTGATGAGCATTCAGTTCATCCTCTTGACATGTTTTAAAGACCTTAGGTAATGAGCCACTGAGACCCATAGGGATCCTTGCATTGGTGAGGAAAAGCTTTCCAAAATCTGACACCAAAACCTTTTTATTTTTAACTTTATTTTTCCTCCCCTGAGCATATCTCTGTAAATGCTTGGCAGGTACCACATTTCAGTATTTTAAGAGATGAAGTCATCTTTTTTTTTTTTAGAAAAATTGCACTCACAGCTTTAATCTTATATTTCCATGCATATTGAGTTAAATGTTGTAAAACTATCAATTCTGTCAAAACCTAGCAAAGAGAAAACAAGACACCCTGCAATCTTAATGTCCAAACTGACTAGTGATTATCAGAAATTAAATGTGCAGGAATTCCAAATCTTTTTTGATCTGAGATGTCTAGATAACTTTTGTTTTTCCATAATTGTATGAGGTTTCTACATAGTATTTAAGAATCAATTATATTGCAATTGATGTAATTAACTCTAATAATCCATTAAAAGTCAGTAGGAGGGCTATTCAAGTCAATAGAAAAGAAGTACTATATGATGAAGGTGTTATTAACCTATGCAGAATTTTACCAGACATTTTCTTTTCTTACATAATAAATACACAGTGGTTAGGAAGGCTGTCATTATAATTTAATGTGAACAATGGTCCATCGCTCCCTTTCCTGTACAACCCTTAACTAATTCCATGTACCATGTGCAAGTAAAATGAACCCTTTTCTAATCAGGGTACAGCCATATCAATCATCCATTGCTCCATGATTAATGTCTGAGGTCCTTTCAGGGCTAAGTAGAGGAGAGTTGGGGAGTGGCAGAAGTAGAATACCCCCCTCCTCACTTGTGGTTCAACAGTTCTTGGTTTCTGATGGCATCCTCAGAAGGATTCCATAATCATGGGTTTAGAGATGAAAAGAGACTTCAGAGGTCATTGAGTCTACACCACCCTTATACAGAGAAGCATAACAAGCCCCAGTGACTTACTCAAGGTTAGAAAAGTGGCGAGAATTTGAACTCAGACATTCTTTCCACTACAAGTAACAACTACATTGTTTTTTGGTGTGTTTCTGGTTTGGGGTTTTTTTTCCCTCCAGAATAAGCATTTAGTACAAGAGTCACAAGCACTTATTAAATCTTTTGTGGAGTTCTAATCTTCATCAATTCATATTTCTCCCCCTTACTTTCAACAATTTTCTACATGGCTATTGTATAACACTAATAAAAACTAGCATTTATGAAGAGCTTTAAAATTTACAAAACCTTTTATTCTCACAACAATCCTGGGAAATAACTTATTATACAGATGAAGAAGCTGAAGCACACAGAGGTGAAGTGACTTGACCAGAGTAGTAAAGCAGGTAAATATCTGGGGCAAAATTTGAATTTAAGTCTTTCTGACTCCAGGTCTAGCATTCTATCTGCTGTTCTAGCCAGCTGCCTACCTTCTTTCATTGCACTGTTGTCTATCACACAGTGTTCTCATTCTTTCTGATGCCTTCAAACACAGTCAAAAATCTCCATGAAGCAGATCAGATAAATCCCAAGATTCCAAGCCAGAGTTACAAGGGTTCAGTCTACTCACTGTCTCCCCATTCCCATTCTCAGAAAAAAGGAAGCAAAGGGTGAGGGAATGTATGGAAAGCACTATATTAGGCATTAGAGATAAAAAAGATAAAAAACAATTCTTGCCTGCAGTGAGCTCAATTTTAAGCACATTTCATAGACAATGAAACAAATGTTCAACATCCCTTTTCCCAATGAATCTATTACACTGAATTTGGAATGAGGAATCAGTTCAAATCCAACCTCAGATAGTTATTAGTTGTGTGACCTTGAGCACGTCACTTAATCTTGTTTACCTCAGTTTCTCATCTACAAAATGAGCTAGAGAAAGAAATGGCAAATCACTCCAGTATCTTTGCAAAGAAAAACCCAACTGGGGGCAGAAACAATTTAAACAACTAAACAACAACAACAAATGACTATAGCTTGTTAGGGTCAGTTTGTTCCTTCTGCAGGTAAATTTACTTCTACTGGTCATGTCTACTGACTGCCCACTTTTACCTTCATATTATAATTCCATGTTGTCAAAGGACCTGGGAAGACTACATGGTTCAGAGCTTCCTTTGCCCAGTAGTGGAAAACCAGTCCCCACTGAGAGACTGAGAGGTGTCGTTTTCATAGAAAAAGGATTAATAATGGGATAAAGAAAAATAGAATGATCTCTTGATGGAAAGCCATCACAAACGACATCTTTCGAAGGTCTTACTCCAGAAACATGATTTTAGAAGAAATCAGCACAAAGTACTTTCTTTGAAAGATTTTCTTGGAAGTTAGTGACTAGGGTCACTCCCTTGGAAAGCATTTTGTATCTTCAAAGTAACCAGCAACATTCTACACACTTGGAAAAAGATACAGAATTTCACCTTTTTTTCCCTTGACATACTTTTGACATATTTCAGAGATATATTGGAAAGACTAGAAGCACTGTCCTGTAGCCTAGTTCTCAAAAATCTCTGGACCTCAGTTTTCTCATCCATAAAAATTAAGAAAATTACTCCAGTGGCACCTGGAGACATGAAGATAAGAGGATGGCTATGAAAGTGCTTTCTAGAAGTGAAAAGTAATAGTGCAGCACCAGTGATTACTATTCAGGTGCCAAAATGAATTGTATAGTCTGGGTAATCCATCTTGGTTATCTATACTGCCCTGGATTCACAAGATTAAAAAAGAAACCCCACCCTATGTTTCCCTTGGACTTCCTAGACTTGGACTCTGGAAAAAATCTGTCCATATTGATGCCTTTTTGGATAAAGATCACATGGGGAGGTCGATATGTCCCCTGAATTACCCTCTCACCCCAGCAGGTGCTCTCTTTAAAGCCTCATGGCTCATGCTGCTGCTGTTGTTAGTGCCCCCCTCCCAAACCCCTACCTCATCACAACTGAAAAGATCTGGAGATAACAGAACATCTGACCCCAATAGTGTTCATGTGATACTTTTGTTCAGTGCTTAATTCACTTGAGAGGGGAAAAAAACCTTCAACCAGGAAATAAATCTTTTACCACTTTTTCACCCTCCCCTCACGTGGAGATCGAATATCACTCTAAAGAACATTCTTGTGGGGTTTCCAGTTCTTTTCCTTTAGGTCTGCAAACAGGAGCAGCCTTTCCAAAGGGAAACTGCTCCCCAGCAGAGCCAGTTCTTCAAAGGGGACTTCTTTGGGCAGGAAAAGGGAATGTCTGATACTGTGGCTGAATAAACAGACTCATCAAGCTGTTTGCCAGATTGGAAAACTAGGCCCTAGGAATCTGGAGTCTAGCAGTCATTCACATGATGTATTTCTGAATCTCTCTCTCTCTCTCTCTCTCTCTCTCTCTCTCTCTCTCTCTCTCTCTCTCCCTCCCTCTCTCTCTCTCTCTCTCTCTCTCTCTCTCTCTGTCTTACTCATTCCTTCTTTCCTTACCTTCAGTCTAAGTTTAATAATGTGACCACAGCAGTAATAATAAAATCATGATTATGATTATTAAATGATTTTTCTTACACATTCTATTAGTTTCAAAAGTTTTTTTTTCTAAAACATTATATTCTTCTTTCTGTGCTTCTTATTTGAACTCATATTTTTCCTGCAACACAGAATGAAACTAGATTTAAGGTAAAATAAGGATGTTACTTCATATTGAAAGCACTAGTTAGGAGGTAAGTAGAAACCTGGAAGACTAAAGACTATTTCTGAAGATCATCCTGTCCATACCTCTGCTTCCATGAATGGTCACAATAAATCTATCTTAGGAGGTAAGTAGAAACCTGGAAGACTAAAGACTATTTCTGAAGATCATCCTGTCCATACCTCTGCTTCCATGAATGGTCACAATAAATCTATCTCCAAAAAAAGAGTTCTCTCAAATCCATGACAAGTTCCAGGATTCTCTAGCCACATTAATTATTTAATCAAGTTTATCATATTTCATGTAATAAGAAGAATCTTTTGAATTTCTACCCTATATCCCCATTTTGTGATTTTCATTTCATATCATCCATAGTAGAAATGAAGAATAGTTTCTCACAAGCTAAATTAATAATTAGAGTATTAGTTATCTTGATATAAGCAATGGGGTTGGCTAATGTTCACATTCATTTGAGAAATCTTCATTTCAATAGGTTAGGATAAGGCATAGGGAGGTTGTTTAAGCAGCACATTTGGAAGGGGTTTGAAGTGAGGAAGACCTGGGTTCACAGACTTTCTTCAGTACTTACTAGATTAGTGAATATGGGCAATTCACTTAACCATTGTGCTTGTTTCCTTGTCTGCTAACATGGTCTCCAAGTTCCCTCCAGTTCTAACTCTATTGCCCTCTGTCAACATGAAGTTTGACCTTAGCTGCAAAAATTGAAATATATTCTTTTTTCATGTACCATTTTGTTCCATAGTCTAGGCACTTCTCCTGGTGAAGATTTCAACTAGTCAGATAATTTGAACATTAGTTAGTTTTAGCCTTGAGCCATATATGCTCATACATACATCGACAAAGATAATTATTATGCACTTAGTAATAAACTACTAATTTACAAATTTCTGAAAGCAGTTTTAATCCCAATTGACATGAATAAAGTCTATTTGAAAATTAGCTTGAGAAAATGACATTAAGAAGATAAACTGGTTTATTTTAGGAAATATATATGTGTGTATGTGTGTGTGTGTGTGTGTGTGTGTGTACATATAAACATAAAAAGGAAATAGAGGGGCAGCTAGGTGGTACAGTGGATAGAGCACTGGCCCTGGAGTCAGGAGTACCTGAGTTCAAATCTGGCCTCAGACACTTAATAATTACCTAGCTGTGTGGCCTTGGACAAGCCACTTAACCCCATTGCCTTACAAAAAAACTTAACAAAAAGGAAATAGAACAAAACCCAACAGAAAGAAATAGAACAAGAAATTATTTTTAAAATAACTTCAGAATATATGAAATGCTTGAGAATTTAGTTGCCAAAACACACAGGAGCTGTATTAATATAACTAAAAAACACATTTTAGGATAATATATTTCCTCACCCCATCCCCAGTTACATACAAAAACAAGTTTCAACATTCATTTTCAAAACATAATTCCAAATTCTCTCTCCACTTCCCCTCATTGAGAAAATTACTTGATATGGTTTAAAAATGGGTAGTCATGAAAAACATTATGACAATAGTCTTGTTGTAAAAGTAAACATATTTCCCCCCCAAAAAAAGAGAAACCTCAAGAAAAATAAAGTATGCTTCAATGGGAAAAAAGTATGCTTTCAATCTGTATTCAATCACTATCATCTCTGTCTTTGGGATGGATAGTATTCTTTATCATAAGTCCCTCAGAGTTCTCTTGGATCACAGCTTTGCTGAGAAAAGTCATTCATAGCTGATCATTCTGAAATATTACTGTTACTTTGCAAAAGGTATATTTCCTATTGCATCAGCTTATATAAGTTTTCTTTTTTCCTGAGCATCCTGTTCATCATTTCCCATAATAGGATAGCATTTTATCTCAATCACATAACACAGTTTGCTCAGTCATTCCCCAACCAATGAGTATCCCCTCAATCTCCCTATTACATAAAGATTTTCTTCCTGTAATTCATCTTTTTTTTTGAATATAGATCTAGCAGTAGCACAGCTAGACCAAAGACTAGACATGGTTTAATAGCCATTTGGGCATAGTTCCAAATTGCTCTACAGAATTGTTTAATCATTTCACAACTCCTCCAACAATGCATCAATGTCTCAATTTCCCTACATCCCTTCCAACATTTGTCATTTTCTCCTTCTGTCCTAGTCAATTCAGTAGATATAAGGTAAATACCTCAGAATTGTTCCAACCTGTATTTCTTTTATCAATCATGAGTTAGGACATTAAAAAAAAAAGATTTAAATAGATCGCATTGATAACCTCATCTGAAAACTGTTCATATTTCTTGATCATTTATCAATTGGGGAATGGCTTTTATTTTTTATAATTTTGACTCAGTTCTTGAGAAATGAGGCCTTTAGTAAAAGAAACTGGTTTCAACATTTTTTCTCCCACATTTTCTCTTGCTAACTGTATTTCCCTCCACCCTATTCCCCCATCTCCATTTATTCTATTCTTTCTCTCCTTTCACTCTGTCCTTCTTCAAAAGTGTTTTGCATCTTAACACCCCTTCCTACAATCTTCCCTCTGTTCTAACACTTACCTCCACTTTCTCCCATCTACTTTCTCTTTGACTTTCATCTAGGGCAAGATTGATTCTATACCCAATTGAATGTGTATGGTATTTCCTCTCTGAGCCAATTCTGATGAGAGTAAGGCTCACTCACTCCCCCTCACCTTGCTCCTCTTCCACTGCAAAAGGATTTTTTGCTCTTTTATGTGAAATAACTTACCCTCTATTCTACCTTTCCTTTCCCTTTCTCCTATACATTCCTCTTGCCCATTAACTACACCTTTTTAAATATATTTTACCCTCAAATTCAACTCCCATCTGTATCTTGTCCATATGTGCTCCAACTGCCCTAATAAATGAGAATGTTCATATAAGTTATCAGTATTATCATCCCATGCAGCAATATAAGCATTTCAACATCATTAAGTACCTTATGATTTGTCTTTTCTGTTTACCTTTTACAGATCAAATTCTGAATTTTCATTTCATCAAGCAAGTTTGAAATTGAATTTTCATTGAATTTATTGAATGCCCATCTTTTCCCTGAAAGAGAATATTCAGCTTTTCTAGGTAGTTGATTCTTGGTTGTAATCCAAACTCTTTTGCCTTTCAGAATATTATATTCCAAGGCCTACGATTCCTTAATGCAGAAGCTGCTAAATCTTATATTATCCTAATTGTAACTCCAATAGTTGAATTGTTTCTTTCTGGCTGCTTGCAATATTTTCTCCTTAACTGGGGAATTTTGAAATTTGGCTATAAAGTTCTCATTTTGGGATCTCTTTTAGGTGGTAATTGGTGGATTCTTTCCATTTCTATTTTACCTTTTTCTTCTAGAATATCAAGGCAGTTTTAATGATTTGTAAAATGGCATAAAGGCTCTTTATTATTATTATTATTATTTGAAATAGTCCAATAATTTTTAATTTATCTGTCCTGGTTCTGTTTTTCAAGTCAGTTGTTTTTCTGATGAGTTATTTCACATTTTCTTCTAGATTTTCATTCTTTTGGTTTTATTGTCTCTAGATTTCTCACAAAATCATCAGCTTCCCTTTGCTCCATTCTATATTTTAAGAAATTATTTTCTTTATTGAACTTTTCTAATCCTTTTACATTTATCAATTATACCTTTTAAGGTATTCCTCTCCTCATTGGCCTTTCAGACTGCTTTTTCCATTTGGACAACTCTGGTTTTTCAGATGTTTTCTTCAGTATTTTTGTGTCTCCTTTATCAAGTTGCTAACTCAGTTTTCATAATCTTCAACCATTCCTCTCATTTCTCTTCCCAATTTTTCCTCTATCTCACTTACCTGGTTTTAAAAAAATCGTTTCTGAGATCTTCTATAACCTAAGATCAATTTATATTTTTCTTGAAGACCTTGGATGCAGCAGTTTTTCTATCTTCTTCTGAGTGTATATTTTGTTCTATATGACCAAAGTAATTGTCTATGATTGGATTTTTTCCCAATCTATGATTTAATTTTAACTCTTTGTTAAGGTGGGACTCTACTTCCAGGTCCTGGTCCTCTCAGCGACCTGCAAATTCTCAATTTCTCTAAGGTCTTATTAGAGACTGACTACTCTCCTGGCCTGTGATCTGATCTATGAGTGATCATCTTCCCTGGAACTGAGTCCTCACGCCTCTATGACAATGAGCACTGTTACCCTTTTCATGAGAATGGGGCCCCAGACTATGACCTAGATCTGAGAAGGAGCAAAGCAACAGAGTCCTGCCTCAAGGATAACAAAGAGACTATGGTAATCCCCTTCTCACCTCTCTACTATTCATGAATTGAGAGCTCTGGAAGTGCCTGGTCCACCAGGGTTAGGTCTGCATTATTGAGGCCTGTTCTGGACTGTGCTCCAATCTCACCCCAATGCAGCAAGATTTTCCTGTTGACCTTCCAAGTTGTTCCCTGGATTGTAAGGTCTGGAAGCCACCACTGCTACCACTGACCCAGGTACCCTCTGATCTCATCCTGTATGACTGGGGCAGGTTGCTGTACTTGACCCAGGCTGCACTGTAGGTTATTTCTAACTTCAGGGCAACACTCTTCCCATGGATCTTTCCAAATTGTCTTAAGCTGAAAAATTGTTTCATTCAGTTAGAATTATTATTTAAAGGAATTTGGAGTAGCTTAGGGGAGGTGAGTCTCTGCCTTTATTCTTCCCAAAATACTCTTTTATAAAAAGACATCTATATAATTAGAGAAATATTAATTGCTTATGCATAAACCAATATAAAAATGGCAATTCTACCTAAATTGCTTATTCAATGCTTTAACAATAAAGTTTCCAAAGGATTTCTTTCTAGAGCTAGAAAAAAATGATTATAGAATTCATCTGCAAGGACAAAAGGTCAAGAATCTCAAGGAAACAAACAAGAAAAAGTAACAAGAAAGAGGGCACAGCACTACCAGATTTCAAACTGTACAAAGGAGTAATCACTAAAATGATTTGGTACTGTTTTACTCACATGAATATGGCACAACAGAATTCACAAAGCACTTTCCTCACAATAACCTTGCAACTTAGAGGCATAAATGTTACTATCCTCAGTTTATAAATGAAGACACTGAGGCATAGAGAGGTTAAATGACTTATCTTGAATCACAAAACTAATATAATCAAAGCTAAGATGCAATTCCAGGTCTCCCGATTCCAAAACTATTCTTTACAACTCATTGCTTTACTTGGTCTTTAAAACTTGCTTCTGTATTTCTTGTACCTCCATGTCTTCATTGGCATTGACTACCACATAATATCCACACCTTCAATTGATTTGATAAACATTCTGCTGTAGAAATAGAGACCAATTCTATAGTAGATATGATTAACAGATCCCTAAAAACCATATTTGCTTTCATAAGTACTTTTGCCTAAGTTGTCTCAACTACATTTTTTCCTCTTGATGTAGGGATAAAATCTTTAAAATCAGTTTAGTTTAGTCCATGTCCAAATATTCTAGAAATTACTTTGTTATTCAATCATGTCCAACTCTTTGTGACTCCATTTAGGCTTTTTTTCCTTTTTTGCTTTTTTGCAAGGCAGTGGGGTTAAGTGACTTGCCCAAAGTCACATGGCTAGTACATATCAAGTGTTTGAGGCTCCTAACTTCAGAACTGGTGCTCTATTCATTGTGCCACTTACCTACCCCCCATTTGGAATGTTCTCCATCTCATTTTGCAGATGAGGTAACTGAGGCAAACAGGAACTTGTCCAGGGTCTCACAGCTAGTAAGTCTTGAGGTCATACTTGGACTCAAGAAGATTTTTCCTGACCACCTAGCTATCCTGAAATAGATGTTATGATAAAAAAGGTGACAGAGATCTGTATTTTAATCCTGACTTTCTTCTTTATCTGTGTTATCTAAATCAAGACATTTGAACTCTCTTTCACAATGTGATCAAGATGGAAATATGTTAAACATGATTGTACATGTACAACTTTGGTTTGATAGTTCGCTGCCATGGGGAGAAGGGGAAAGGAGGGTGGTAGAAAAATGTGGAAATCAAACTAAAAAATGGATGAATGTTGAAAAGTGGCTTGGCATGTTATTGAAAAAATATATAAAAGTGTAAAAAGAAAAGACACTCGGACTCTCTAAGTCTCAGATTTCTTATCAATAAAATAAGTTCACTGAAGTTGTCATTCTCTCTAACTATAAGATACTTTGTCTCCAACCATATTCAGGACTTGCAGGTTCAGTGCCGAGCAATCGGTAGAATCACTTCACAAAACAGTTGTTAAAATAACTGCAATAACTGGACAGTGTACTAATCCCACAGAGTGCTCAGTGATCAGCTATTGAACTAGCCAAAACAAACTTTAAAAAAAAACAAATTTACTTTTTTATTGATTCTGTTTAGTTATTACAGACATAGCCAAGAACTGTGTCTAATAAGAGACAAACATCTGGAAGAAAAGTGAAAAATCATTTTAATTAGATGACTGTTTCTCTGTCCTACATCTGCATTTTAGAATTATCTTAATGATGAATTTTATGTTTCCAACTGTCCTCAAGTAGCAACCCAGGTGTAACTATAATTATGAATGACCTAAAGGAGGAGAAATAAAGAGGTCAATGACTTCGTGTAGTTGGCAGACTTCCCCAATGGGGTGCCTTTTCTTCATTGCACATGCAAGCCAGAGGTGCTCGGTTATGCAACTCGAGATATAAACATCCCCTTAGAAAACACTGGAGGGGCAAGAAGGGAGACATTTCTGTTACCTTTGCCCAGGCTGTATTTGTTCTGCAGATTGAGAACTTTGATATTCCTTACTCAATCAGGTCCCTCACACAAACAGGAAACTCCCTTAAAACTTTCTGTCCCACTGGGAACCCCAAAGGAAAAAGTCAAAACCCCACAATCACAATCAACACTAGCATTCTCTCCTCTCAACAAGAGGCAATTATTCAATAGACTTTGTTAAAAGAAATAGATTGAGCCCAATGGAAGGGAAACCTTAGTGAGGAGTCCTGGCCAGTGCTGGGATCTTGATCCTTTCTTTCTCTTCCTCTGCTCCATCACTATTAAGCTCTTTATCTTCCTTCCAGATCCATATCGAGGGCTATGTCTTCTGCAGAACATTCCACAAAACACCCAAAGATTCCAGTTTAGTAGTGAAACCTTCCTACAGTGTCTTGAATGCAGCAGACAATTCAATTCCGTATGATTTTATTTGGCACCTACGATGTGGAAGACGCTTGTACTAGTTTCTGTGGAGACAAAGCTCCAAATGAACAGGTCTCCTAAAGATCTTGCATTCTACTTACAATTAACAAATATTAATTGAATTCAATGGAATACAATGGCCATGGATTTTTATGAGTCCAGTGCTACAAACACAGGTTTTATGAGTCCAAATGCTACAAATACAAGTTAGAGGAGCAGCTCATTGCCAAACAATCATATAGATGATGAAGATAATCCAGGCTTACAAAGCTTAGCTTCTTTTTTTTAAAATTTTTTTGTAAGGCAATGGGGTTAAGTGACTTGCCCAAAAATCACACAGCTTAGAATATTGTCTGATGTTGGATTTGAACTTACGTCCTCCTGACTCCAGGGCTGGTGCTCTATTCTCTGTACCACCACTGAAGGTAGGAAGAGAAAAGACACCATCTAACTCATTTATCCAAAATCAGTTGGAACATGAATTTGGATAATATGGATTTACTAATAATCTGCTGTGTATATTGAATCACTAATAGAATTTAGGGGACACTAAGAGAAAAGGTACCTTTCTCAAAAAGAATTTACAATCTCATTTGACAAACAAATATGATAAGAGAAGTAGTGGATTAATGAAAAACAGTAACCTGGAAACCAAGATTCTGATATTAGCTCAGTGAACATGTATAAGTCCCTACGTAAACTTGCTGTGTCATAGTTTCTTCATCTATATAATGATTCAGTTTAAAGCTATAGAATTGGAAAGGAACTTGAGGTTACTTGCTCAACACCTTCCCCTACTTTTTACAGATGAGGAAACTAAAGATCAGATAGAAATCAGAAACTTGCTCCAATTTACACAATATCAAATGCCTGGGTCAGAATTAGAACCAACATCATCTGACTCCAGAATTGGAGCTCCTCCTATTCTACCATGTCAATATTGAAGGCCCTAGATAGAATCATGAGAATCATGGAGTATCGAAGCTAAGTGCAAAATAAAACACACACTTATATACAAACACACACACACACACACACACACACACACACACCTGTATTTATCTTTAGTTCCCAATCAGTTGGGGATGTAAGTGGAGGTGGATGGAGGAGTTCATATATATGCAATTCCACAAATAATTTTGTCTTCTGAAGACATATATATATTCATATACATAAATACACACACACACATATGACTCAAATACCTACCTAGCTCTCTTTGCTAAGATTTGGGAGGTCCCCTCGACGATGCAGACTATTACACTTTTTTGAAAGCAATATAGCCTCTCTTTTCCTTTTTTTCAACCCTGGACACAGTTCATGTTCTCTCTAGTTTAGATAGACATACAGTTGGATAGGTTGTATAGGTTGTCTGGGCAATAGACATTTTTCATCCATTTGGTCTTTCCTATGTGGCTTGACCATTCAAGTTCCTTTGAGAATTTCACTTCTCTTTTTGTATCATTGCAATGTTTTAGAGTTTGATGCAATTAAAACTTCTACAAAGGGGAGTATCTAGAAAACCTAGTCAACTTCAGGGAGCCCGGATACCTTGATGAATCTCCCTTATCACAACAGCAACTATTTTTGATAAGCAAAAATCTCCATCTTTTTATGTCTTATGTCTTATGTAGAAATCACTTGAATAGGGTTAATTCTATTATTATATCTCCTAAGGAAATTTGAATGTTCTTAAAAATGAATGGAAGCCACTATGTTGTAAAGATAACCCATAAGGTAACACTTTACTCTACCAAGTCAAATGCTTCTTTGTATTAAAATAGTAACAACAATAAAAATGGCATCTTATTTCTTTGTTTTTGCAAGGCAATGGGGTTAAGTGACTTGCCCAAGGTCACACAGCTAGGCAATCATTAAGTGTCTGAGGTCAGATTTGAACTCCAGGGCTGGTGACTCCAGGGCCGGTGCTCTATCCACTGTGTCACCTAGCTGCCCCTAATGGCATCTTATTAAAATTACATCTTTTGATCAAATGTAAGAAAGTAAGAACATGATTCACTAATGAATATTCAATTATTTATAGATGTCATGATTAGTAAAATGCAAATTAAAAACAGCACCAATATTAATAATTGACCATTGTACATGGCTTCAATCAACTGATAGTAAGGGTACAAATACTATCAAATGGGTATTTGTTGCTATTAAAAGTTACTAAAATAGAAACTATTACTCAAAAAGTTTTAGAAACAATTTGTGAATCTTAACCATGTAGATGAAGAGTAAATACAGAGTAAAGAACTGATAAATCTGAGAGACTAGGTCAAAAGAGACTGTTTGGTAAGAAAAAAAGGGAGAAAATTGTTTCAGAAATGAGAAGCAAAAAAATAAAGGCAAAGAAATAGAAATGAGCAAATCACATAAGGAAAAAAGAGAAGATATTGGCTAGACTGAAACAAAGAGGCAATGTTGAAGGGTAGAGATTAAGTGGAAGAATGAGGCACAATTGATGGAGTAATATAAAAATCATACTTGGATGGCAATAATAATGATCATTCAATTTATAGTACTTTATTTTTACAAAGCACTTTCCTCACCATGACCATAGAAGCTAGATAGGGAGAGTAATAGAATCCCCATTTTACAGATGAGGAAAGAGATTCAAAGAATATAAGTGACTTTTCTAGTAACAAACTCCATCAGAACTTGTATTATACCCTACATTCTCAGAAACCATTCAGTTTAACCATTCATTTTGCAGATGAGGACATTGAGGTCTATGATGATTAAAGTTTCATGTAGAAAGTATTGGTTGAGCTGCATCCTAATAAATCAGAGGAGAGAAAAGAGTATATTTTTCAGATATGCCCAGAATAATGACTCAGAGATGGGAGATTGAGGATGGGGAGGAACTACATGTGAGGAACAGAAAAAAAGAATAGTTTGACTGAATTGTAGAATGAGGGATGAGGAAATAATATTCCATGGAGCTGGAAAGATAGGTTGGGTGTTGGTTGTAAAGAGTTGTAAAATCTAAACATGTGAATTTTTATTTGATTATCAGAGGCAACAGGGAACTGGTTATGTACAGGAATGGCATAGTCAGATCTCTACTTTAAGAATATTACTTCAGCAGCAGTGTGTAGGATGGACCAGAATGATGAGAGACTTGGGGCAGATTAAACAATTAGAAAGTTATTGCAATAATCTACGTGAGAGGTGATGAAGGATGGAATGAAGGAGGGAGTTGTGTGAGTGGAGAGGAGGAGTCAATTGCAAGAGATGTGCTATCGTCTTCAGTTTAGTGATGGGGTTTGGTTGAGAAAGGGAGGAGGAGAGTGAAGATGACATCTCAAGGGGAGGATAGGATGTTTAAGGATGTGAGAGACTCAGAATGCCTGAAGTCACTAGACAAGAAACCAGAAGATGAAAATGAAGATGAGAGAGAGTAGAGATGATAGAGTGGGCAGTCTGCTGATGAAGACAAAAGGGAATGGGATAAAGAGTCCTTGTAGAGAAGAGATGGAATATCTTAAATGGAGTGTGAGATAGGAAATAAGGGAAGAATAAAAGGCTTACCTTACTGTAGTAAAGACCCAATCAAAGCTCACAGAATCAAAGAATTCCGAAGGTGAATACAACCATATTGTATAAAGCATGAACTAAAGGAATATTCACTGTAGAATAACCAAACAAACTGGATAATAGAAATTTATCCAGTCAATATAGCTGTATGACTTTCTCCAATTATAGTCAGTAGTATGTGGGTAGGATTAGTAATGGTGGGTGGTAGGAATAATCAAAGGCTAAAGTTTGGCAAGGAATAAGAGGGTACAGGATTCAAGGGTGAAGTATGATATGGAGTTGAATTAACGATATAGAAAAATAGAAAATAGCATCCGAATCTAAGAAGAGTTCTTAGGAGTTCAAGAGATTGGAGATAAAGGAGAGGGAAAAGAATAAGTTTAGTAGTAGTGCGGCATAGGGAACAATCAAATGAAAGCCAATATTTTTGTGAAAGAAGTGAAACATTTGTAGGTATTAATGAGGTCTAGACTATGGCTATCCTTAAGTGTGGCTGAGGAGAAACAAAGGAGGAAGCAATGGGATTTAGAAAAACTGAAAAACTAGGTTAGTGAATTTAGGGAGCATTTCTATGAAGTTACAAAATATAAGGACAGTGCAGCTTGATGATGTGGTAGATAAGAGTGCTGGACCTGAAGTGAGTAAGATTCATATTTGTGAGTTAAAACCTGGCCTCAGACACTTTCTGGCTGTGTGACCTAGACAGATCACTTGACCCTGTGAGCCTCATTTTCCTCATTTGAAAAATGAACTGGAGAAAAAAAATGGCAAATCACTCCAGCATCTTTGTCAAGAAATCCCCACATAAGGTCACAAAGAATCATATATGACTAAAAACGACTAAATAACAAAAGTAAAGGACAAGAGTAAAATGGTGAGCCAGGTGCTGAATTCTTTGAGAAAGCAGGGAGAAGGACATACGGTCTAGAACACAATAAAATTTTTAATCCACTGAGTTTCAAAGGAGTAGTCTGCTGACTTATGATAATAAAGTAAAGGAAGCAGTAAAAAGGAGAATAAAGAGAGAGAAAATGGAAGTAGCCATAGGAAGCAAGGAGTTTAAGTATAATTAATCCCCCTCCAGGATCTGTGAAGATGTGATTTAGGTAAAGTATGAATAGCCCTGTAAAGGATTAAGTGATGCAGTGATGTCAGAGCCCCACTTCTAGATGAGAGAAGGAAGAGAATTCCAGAGAGCACAATATTAAAGAGGAATTTGGACCCAGTTTCTCTGATTCCATAACTAGTGAACTTTCCACTATTCCATAATAATTCAAACCAAAGGCACATTTTGGTGGGGAACACCCATAAAAACTGAAATATGAATGTCTTTTTTTCTTAATTTGATTAAAAGAAAAATTTAACTGCTGAGTGTGCAGGTAAGAACCTACTAGACTGCCATCCAGACAGGCAGAGGGTACAATATGATCCTTGCTTCATGGTCCAGACCTTGTCAAGTACAACTCTAGGGATTCTGTCTGTTCTTATGCCTTTCCAGGCTGTGACCTTTGCAGCTGAAATGTCAAGGTATCTCTTGTGTCATCATGAGCCCCCCTGTAACTGTACCACCAGAATGGACACACACAGTGCCAAGAACGATAAGACAAGAGAACTGCTGAACAGCACCACTTCTGCTGCCAACATTCCTGTCCTGAAATCTCCCTGTACTTAGTCAACTCAGCTCACTCCATGTTTGCCTATGAGAGGAAATGGAGAGTTGAGGCAATTGGATCATTCTAGTTGAAAGAAAAAAAAATGTGCTGCCGAGACAAATGTGGAGGCTTGGAACCTCAGCCCTCTCTGCTTTCCACCAACAATCTGCTGTGTTATTCTGTGATTGTTCTCATGGTGTTTTATCTGTGTATGGTCTGTCTTTACAATTAGGCAATAAGTTCTTTGATGATGAGACTTTACTTTTCCAGTCCAATTTCATAATTTTTATTAAAAGCCAGCCAAGGGCAAGTCACTGGTTTAGGCATTGGGAGAATCAAAGGAAAAATAAGTTCTAATCCTCAAGGTGCCTACATTCTACTGGGAGGGGGGAATATTAAGGATAGATAGATAGATAGATAGATAGATAGATAGATAGATAGATAGATAGAGATAGAAATACATATACTGATAAATAGATAAATAAATAGATAAATAATATAACTAAATATAAAATATAAATATAAATAAATAAATAATAAACATGAATACATGATATTTGAAGGAGGAAAGAGAGAATACTAACAATTAAAGGAATCAGGAAAAGACCTATTTAAGAAAGTATCTGAGCTTATCCCAAAAGAAAGTTAATGATTCCAAGAGGGACAGAGGAGGAGGTGGGGGATGGAGGGACAAGTTCAGGGAACAATAGTTCTACAGTGGAAAGATCATTGACTCTAAGGTCAGAGTCTAAGGGTTCAGATTCTTACTCTGAGGTTTCCAGTTCATGTATCCACAGGCCAAGTTGTTCAGCCTGGGCCTCAGTTTTCTCATCTATTAAATGGTGAAGTTAGACTCAATCATCTCAGACATTCCTTTGCACTCGAATCTATGTGTCTAGGATAAAGAGGTCCATTTAAACAGACATCCTTGCTCAGTAAATTATTTTAAACTAATATTAGATCAACATTCTGCTTCTCTTTATCCAGGAATATTTGCTTATAGTCAATCAGTAAATAAACATTTATTAAGTGCCTGCCATTCCGGACACCATGCTAAGCTCTGGAGTTTCAAAGAAAATTGAAAGGCAGCTCTGACTTCACAAACAAGCTCCATAGAACATCCATAATCAAGAGAAGGCAACCAATCATATGAAGAGGGAGGAATGTTCTAGACTTAGAGGACAGACAGCCAGAGCCCAGAAATGGAGTAAGGTTCTTGCTTAGGGAATAGCAAGAAGACCTTGTGGGAGGAGATGTACAGAGAGGTACAGAGATGGGGGGCTTGCACACGACGGAAGCGGGTAGAGAGCTGACCTTGTCCAACAGATTGGATGTGGGGAGGTGGGATGAGAGCCCAGATGTATGCATTCTTCAGACCAGTTTCCATACAATAATAAGATCACCAAAGTACATTTATTTTAATCATTTAGATGACCCAAAAGACAGATCAATAGTCAATAGTCTCTCTCTCTCTCTCTCTCTCTCTCTCTCTCTCTCTCTCTCTCTCTCTCTCTCTCTCTCTCTCCTGAGTCTTTAGACTGCTAAGAAAAACAACTTGACCAGAGAGTAAAAAAGAAAGTTTATAAGGACTGACTCTTACATAAATTATGAAACTTTTATTGACAAAAACCTAGGAATTTAGGTCAATCAAGGTAGAGGCCAATACCTATAGGAGAACTTTCCTGATGTTCCTGGCAAACAGTATTCTTTCCTCTTCACATTATGTCATATATACTTATCTGCTTGCCATATCCTAGTAATATTAAAGTTAATATTATAGTTCATATTTTAATAGTTCAAATTTACACAGTACTTTCAAATTTTGCAAGGGTTTCACACATACACACACACACATATATATCTCATACTTCATAAGGAACAAACTATTATCATCATCCCCAGTTTAAAAATTAAAAACTGAGTTGAAAGAAATTAAGTAACTTGCCAGGGAATTGGGAATTATGTGTCTTGTGAATTCCTAGGAATTATAAATCAATGTTTTTTTTTTATTTCCTTCTCTTTGTATCCCCAATGCCAAATATATATAATATATATAATATTTACATATATTTACGTATAGATAGAGAGATAGAGAGATAGATAGATAAAGACAGATAAGATAGGTAGGTAAGTAGGTAGGTTGGTAGTAAGTCAGTGGGTGGGTAGGTAGAAGCTTCTTTTTTTGTGGAGGGAACGATACTTTGCAGTTTTACTAATTATCTTAACTTAGGCAATTGGTCCGATGCTCCACTTTACTTTGCACTCATTAAATTCAAGAGTGTTTTTGGATTCCATGTGAAGAGCTGGGAAAAATATCTCACTAACAATGGAGGAAAAGAATTCTCTACAACAAAGGGTGATGGAGCCTGCTTTTTGATGAAAGCTGAAAATGGTCTTATCTGTTTTTCTTTTCTTTTAAATAGACTTTGACCCAGGTAATGTCGTGCAAAATAACTAATATAGACAGAACCTGGGGAAAAGAGAGGCTGAGAACTGAGCTCTCTTAGCTACTACCTTGTTATGTCCCCTATAATTGTGTTATTGTGCACACTACCCACTTCAACTAGATATGGACACCACTTAAAAGGTTTTGTTTTTTCTTTTTTTTTTCAAAAAAAGGTCTAGTTCCAGTTAATAGCCTGATCTATATCTTTTGTTTCTTGGATGGCCATAAATCTGAATAGCATGCCCTTCATGCATATCCTAGTCATGACAGACCTCCCTTTATTCAGATGTATATTTCATCAAGAAAAGCATTAAAATGAGGCATATAAATTAATTTTTAAAGTTATTTTAAAAGGAAGATTTAATTTCCCCTTTATATTTTAACTTGGCACCTAACCTTTTCATTCTATATCAAATCAAATGAGGAAAAATAAATAATAAAGAAAAAACATATGGGCCTGATTTTCCCTTACCTAAGGGCCTGTTCTCTTTCTCTCTGTCATGGTTGGACAACTTCTGTTCCTAGAATGAAAATTGATCCAATCATCACCTCTCCTGCTTCATTCACTTTCCCTTTCCTCAGCATTCTGTGATAGTCACACTCATCCTCAAAAGAAATTTTAATATATCACAAAATTATAATGTAATGTTCTAAAGAATCAAATTAACCAAAGAATGAGCTCTTGAATTTGGAGCTAGAACTTGGATCTTGGTCCTAAGAAAGGGAAGAAGAGCTTGAAGCTATCTAGTTAATTTAGGAGATTGAAAGAGCCAAACTACATTCTTCAGGTTAAGGAAAAGATATCTGAGCTATTTTGTCTTAAGTGGTATAAAACCAACCACTCCAGGGACTGTTTTTGGTTCTGCTCTTATATCCTAAAACACCTAGCTCAGTGACTAGAGTGTTATTTTAGGGAGATATGAAAAGGACGACAAGGTGGGTAGCCTAACCAATGATTTCATCTGTGTGGGGAACTCCTTTTGTGAAAATTCATTATATTGAGATTATAGATCAATTAACTATTTATAATTTATAGTCTTTAGGGATCCTCTAAGGCCACTTAGAGGAGAAATGACAGACTCAGAGGGACTCCAAGGAAGTCATTTATTACATTTCTTGTCTTGAATATAGTAGGTACTTGATAAAAGCTATTAGATTAGATTGGATTTTCCTTCCCCTTTCCTTTTCTCTAATATTACTCTCTCTCTCTCTCTCTCCTTTCCTTGCTTTTCCACCCTCTGTCTCCCTTCAAGTTCACCCTCAAAGGTTCAAATAGCAGAAGAAAAGGGGAATAAGCTTTAGGTTGGAGTTGGGGGAGTAAGCCATTTCAGTCTTTTTACCTCAACATTTGCCTTAGCCCATCTAATATGATAGAATAAGTGATTAGGAGGAGGTAAGGAGTAAATTATATGAAGTGAATACAAGTCCAATAAGACAAAAAAAAAGTTTAACATTGAACTAATTTTGATAACTATTTCATGTGTTCTAAAATATCTTCAATCTTTTCATACCAACTTTTCAAGCTAACTTTTGGGTGAAAAGTCAAATTGGTGAGTTGCTACCTTTTGAGGGACAGTATGACTGACATATTGGAAAGCACCTTGCCCTCAAGTATCAAGAAATTTAGGTTCAAAGCTCACCTCTATATATTTATTGTATAACCAAAAGTCACTAAAATCTAAGAGTCTCAATGTCCTTATCTACAAAATGAGGATAATATCTGAATTATCTAGTTCTCAGAGCTGTTGAAAATAAACTTAACATCTTGAAGTACTATGCAAAGATGAGTTGCTGCTATTTAATACTTAGTAAGACAAACTCTTTGTGGAATAAGAGGGGTTAAATAAAGCATTTCTGATAATTGTCAATTGCTTTCAGATTGTTTGCACACTGGTGAGATTTGAGGTGGAAGCAGAATAGGAACCTCCCACTCTGAAATGTACTATTTATTTGTTTTATATTTGGGAAACAAATTATTAATTTTAAGCACAGAATGTTTAATTCTTATGCTTTCACTCTTGAACAGAACCCGGATACTGTCCTAATGGCACTTAAAGCAACTTTCCACAATGACACATCCTGGGTCCCTCTTAACCAAATACTTTATAGGGAACCCAAACAATGCAATGGGGGCCTTCATCTAAGTCTCTTGATATTGCTTATGTATTGAAGTAATAATTATATCATGTTGTGTGTGTATGTGTCCCTTAAATCTCACTACAGGTAACCAGGTGGCACAGCAGATAGCGTGCTGAGCATAAAGACAGGGAAATTCATCTTCCTGAGTTTAAATCTGCCCTCAAACATTTACTATCTGTGTGACCCTGAAGTCACTTTAACCTGTTTGTCTCAGTTTCCTCATTTTTCAAACAAGGTGGAAAAAGAAATGGCAAACCCCTCCAGTATCCTTGCCAAGAAAACCCCAAATAAAGTCATAACTAACTCATTCAGACATGACTGAACAACTGAACAAAAAAAAAAATTTCACTACATGACCAGTCTATCTCTTTTCTTCCTCAGGCCTCTTTTTTTATATTTAATTCCATTTCTTTGCATTCAATTTATCTTGAGCAATATGCTGAAGTCTGTTTCTATCCTCCACACATCTCTTGATATTGCCACTTTTATATCATTTTGTTATTTCAACATCTGCAGCATCATTACATAGCATCACCAAAAGAATGCTGGGACTTTTTCAAAACATGAATTTTTGCTTTAGAAGGAAAAAATTGGGGTCAGTGACACCATTATTACAATTTCACCATGCAAAGGATTCCTACACTGTCCCAGGAAAAGTCAATGAACACTATCTAATAACCACATTCCTTCTCTTTCCTCCCACTACTGGCCAACCAGGGCTTAGGTGCCATTATCCTGTGGAATAGCCATTTATAAGAATGAGTCTTCAGCTTTTCTCCAAAGAGTGGCTCCTGTAGTTTGGTATGGGCCCCCAGTGAAATCAATTTGAGACAACAAAAAAAATGTGGTGGAGCTACATATACAAATGTGATCTATATGTATAGTGAAAAAGCTTCTCTCTGAATATCACCCAACAATGCCAATTACCCATAAAATATTTATTCTTCCTCCATAAGATTGTAAGGCTTTGGTTATTCTGGGATATCAGGAAACAGTATTGAAATCTTGAAGTCAAACAGATCTCCTGGAATGTTTTTGGAGTTCAAAATTACCTTCTTGACAGCAGGCTAGGTTACCTTACATTGAAAGACATAAAGAACTGCTCACAATGAAAGACCTAAAGAACTGACCTACAGTTAGGTAGATGGGAAACAGGAAAATAGTAGAAAAACAAGAAATCAAGTGGTTGAAGTAAAACCCCTTTGTTATACAAGATTTTTTATAATTCATAAAATATTAATAAAATGAACAGATAGCACAAGGAATTTCTTCAATACTAATATGGATAAAATGGTTATTAGTAAGGACGATATGACAATTATCAAAGGTGATAGGGATATTTCTTTCCCTACATTATGGGGTTTATGGATTATTTCAAAGTCCTGGCCCAACTTCTCCCAACAACCCAAATGTGGGAAGTTTTGGATGCTCTTAGCTTGTACTCAGAATACTCCCTTAAACATTTCTCTCTCACCAGACCAGAAGGGTTTCCAGTGCCAAGGAGCTCTTCTGTCCTATTGAAAGCAGAGAATGGTTTCCTCTGCAATAAGTACAAAGAGCAAGCAAATTTAGTCAGTTTATGCAAAACACAAAATGGCATCTGCCATCTGGAAAGGCACACAAAAGCCATGGGCAGTCAAACCCCTTTCAAGACTTTGGCATCTAAAATTTACATTTTTTTTAAGTCTTAAAGGTCCATGTGAACTCCCAGCTTCATTAAAATGGAGTTTCTCCCTCCCCCAATTGCCCTTCCTAAAAAACCCTCCCCTCTTAAAAAAAAGGCTTTCCACATTAGTGCTCTGTCACAATGGTGTAAATATCTCTGAGAAGAAAGAATAGATATTAGACCTTAAGATTTTCTTTTAAAAAGAGAACAGAGAAACCAATGTATGAACTATCTTTTTTTTCACTTGTAAATTCTAAAAATATATTCTTTCTCTTCAGTGACTTTGATGTAGTAGGACTTAGCACAGTGTCATAAATATGGGATGAAGTGGGGCAGAAAGTGTTGATTTGTGATGATGATGATATCTATGTGATCATATACTTGCAGCCTTGATTCAGTTGCTTCCTTGTGTCAAAGAATGCAAAATGTAGACTGCTATTAATGCCATATAGATCATCACTCTAAACCTTACAGGAGTCCTTCACTTTGCTTGTATATCCTGGACCCCTTTAGTACCCTTCTCAGGGTAATGTTTTTAAATGCATAGAATAAAATACATAAGATTAAAAGAGAAGTCAATTATATTGAAATAGTTAAATTTTTAAATGTATATTCTCTAGGTTAACACCTATATCTACCAGCTCAGAAAATTACAATTCTTGAATGCATATTTTGCCCTTCTTAGTTTTGAATACTATGTTCCTAGAAGACAGATTCATAAGTATTTGCTTAACTTACATTATAAAGCAGTCTAATAATGGCATCACAGAACATTAACCATGAAAGAGTAATAGCAGGATATCAACCCACCCAAGCACTATTTCTATCTGAACTTCATTGAATTTGAAGATAGGGATATATTGATATAAGACTCTTCTGGTTTAGGAAACTTACTCTACCAATCCAGATAGGGAATACAATAGATAGAACAGGGGTGTGTGACTGTGAGCAGGTCATTTATTCCTTCCCTGACTCAGTTTCCTCAATTGTAAAATAATATTAGTACCTCTCTTGAAGAATTGTTGAGGACCAAATAAGATACTTGTAAAGTACTTAGCATAGCACCTAGGATAAAGTAGAAGCTAAATAAATGTTTTAGAGCATTATCTAGAGCAAAGAGAGGTTAAACCAGGGTCACATAGCCAGTATATACATCAAGATCAAGATTGGAACCCAGGACTTGCTTTAATTTAAGGCAGACTTTTTTAGCTACTATTCCAGACTGCCAGATTAGATCAAAAGAATGAGACAATAATAATAGCCTGGTCTATGTTCTATGAACTAAGGGGAGGGAACAAGCATTTATTCAGGTTCAACTATGCATGTATGAGACACATATATTATCCTATTTGATCTTTACAACAACCCTGGGAGATAGTTGTATTATTCCCTTTAAAAAAGTTGAGAAAACTGCAGTAAACTTGCCCATAGCTGTTGATATCTCCAGTACGTATCTGAGGCTGGATTTGAATTCAAGTCTTCCTGACTCCAGGCTTAGTACTTTTTGGACTAATCCATTTAGCTTCCTAGAAGGGGATAAATGCAAGAATATTATGGAGGAATCCATAGATTTTTGTTCCAATTGGATATGGATGATGAGAGAGAGAGAGAGAGAGAGAGAGAGAGAGAGAGAGAGAGAGAGAGAGAAATCAAGGTTATTATGTCATTAATAGAAGCAATGTCATTGAGAAAAGAGTTAAGTCGAAGGGAAAGGGAAAGGTATAAAGAACTCTTTTGTACACTGAATTTGAAGCATCAGTTGGAAATGCAAATGAAGAGTTCAGATAGATAAAAATGTTGGACTGGTGATGTGATTTAGGAATACTCAATAGAAGTGATCATTGAAGCTATGACAGCAGATATGATAGCTAATGAAGAAACAACTAAATAAATATGACATATTGGAAAGAGCACTGGGCTTGGAATGTATGGGACCAGGGTTTGAGTTGAATTTAAATAATAAACAGGTAGACAGACAGAAAGATAGAATGATAAACAGATGGTATTCATTAACACTAAGTTTTGCAAAGTGCTTCAACACTTATTTGCTGTGTATCCATGGGCAAAATCATTTAATTTCCTTGAAATTTAGTGCCATCATCTACAAAATGTGAACAATTATATTTATATTTCATAGTTCACAAGATCGTATCTAGGAAAATACTTTGTGAAGTTACCAATACAGAACTTTGAAGAGGAGGCATGACAACACTCCTAAGTGATTAAAAGAACCGGCAAATAAGACCAGGAGAGATAGAAAGAGAACCAAGTGTCTGGAAGGAAGCAGGAAAAAAACATTAATAACTTAGTACATACAAATACTCTACTATGCACTGAAGTTAGATATCAAAAAGTAATACAATTCATACTCTCAACAAGTTCATATTCAAATAGGGGCAGACATGTCAATATATGAGATTTAAGCTACAAATAAGCTGGAAAAGCCTAGAATTCTCAGGGCATAGTGGCAAGTTATATAAGACATCTTATTTATCATCGCTTCCAGAGATTAAAGCATATATATATATATATATATATATATATTATATACACAATATATATATTATATATTTAATGTTGCACCATTTGACACTAAACTAAGGACGCTGGTGATGAGAACTTTCTTCTCTGGGTCGTTTGTAGCTGAGGATACTGAGAAGGAAAAGGTTGAAGAGCTTTCAGAGGCATCTGCTAAGTCATCTATTCACAAAGGTTGCTTTTCCACCTTGGTTCACTCTCCTCAACTCACACTTACATTCATGGGTTAGACTTCCGCAGGGAAGAAGTTGCTGCTATGGGCTATGCTATGGGACCCCCTTCACAAAGTAATCTTTGTGAATAGGTACAATCCTGAATTCCTATCTATATACTTCCTTAGTAATTACTCTTAAAAGACCACGTTTAAATAAATATTCAGATGATATCCAATGGGAGCAATAATAAATGGTATAATAAACCCATTTATACTAAAGGGTGTTCCAAAAGTCTGACTAATTTTAAACTCTTAAAGCTAGTACCATCTGTCTATTCACTAAATTAAAGACTTAAAACATAACTAAGGCTTTGGAAACATACAGTTGTGACTATGATCTTTAAAATATCAGTTACTGATTACCCTTTACTTGACTGGGAATTATTCCATTTAGTGTCTGTCAAGATATTAAATTTCTTATGTCTCACAGGGCATTAGCAGGAGTCAGAAAAATCTAAAAATAAATCTGGCTTCAGATACTTATGTTACCCTGAGCAAGTCACATCACCTCTGCCTCAGTTTCCTCAACTCTAAAATGGGTGTAATAGAACCTAGCTCACAAGGTTGTTGTGAGTCTAAAATGAGATATTTGTCAAGCACTTAACAGTGCCTAGCATACAGTAGGAGTCTTAATGCTTGTTTCCTCCCTGTCCTGTCCTATTTTCCTAAATACTTTTCATAATATAGCTTAAAAGCAGCTTCATCAGACAAGATTGCTACACCTTTCTTCTATTTTCCAACTCCTCTCTAGTTGATGTTTTTTCCTCTCTCTATAATTGATCAAGTAATTGCTCATTGGAAAAAAAAAACCACAATCCCTTTCTTCATGACTATACAGGAAAAAGGGAGCACACACTGCAAATTCTTCAGACCTTATGGATCACAAACACATCTCCTTGACTTCAGAGGGAAAGGAGTTTCCCATCAAGACCCTTCAACTGTCACTCCTAACTGCCAACTATCATTCTGCCAATGTTCTATCAGTCTTGAAGTTATGAGCGATCTCTTGTCTCTGTGATTTGGACATTCGAAGCAAGGATTACAGCTGAGAGATAACTAGAGAGAAGGGTTGGAAGGAGGGGTTGTGACTTGGGGAATGGGATGTTGATAATCTTTGGTCTTATAGGTTGACCTAAATCTGTCAATAATAATTGGCCAGCAGTTGGTTTTGGTGGTGGTGAAGGAAATGGACTCCCTTCATAATGGCTTCAAGAAAGCTAGAATAAAAATATGACCTGTCTAGACTGGGGAGGATGTTGATATTCTCAGATTGTTTGAGTGCAGGAATATCTGTACCAGAATCTGAGGGGAGGGTGTTCTTTGAATAGTAGGGTAGTTTGATTCAGCAGTCACCTGCTGTCTTTCCTTCAGGACAAGAATGTTGTCTCCTCTTCCATGGAGTTATAAGAAGTGAATGATGGGGAAGTAGAAGAAATAGAATTCAATATTACTTCTGTGGAGGGGAAGAGAGAGACAGCAAAGTAAACTGAGATTGTAAAAGAGTGGATGGAAGACTTTTTTAGGATAGAGAAGACTTGATCATCTTGTAGGCAGAAGGGAATGAATAATCAGAGAAGGGAGATTGAAGATAGGGGAGGAAATGGGATAATCTTGGACAAATTCTTGGCTTCAATTTCCTTATAAGAGTGGGACTAGATGGCCTCTCAGTTCCAATATTCTATTATTCTTTATGGAAACTGTATTCAGTGGAACAAGAGGTAGAATCAAAGGCACAGACTGAAGAGAAAGTTTGTCAATAAAGGAAAGACTCCATCTTCTAAGACATTGGGAAAGAGCATATCCTAAAAGGATAGACAAATAGGGTTTTGTTTAATGTTTGGCAAAAAGGGAGATGAACTTCACTTCATTTAGCCTAATAAAGTATGAACTGAATTCATCTGCTGAGAAATAAATTTGAGTCCATTTGGGGAATGGTTTTTTTTTGGGGGGGGGGATACTTGGAACACATGCCATTTTAAAGAATGTGTAATAGGGAATAATGATATATACATATACGTATATATATGTAAAGAATTTTACACAAAATATTAGAGGTCAAGTTGAATTTATATTTAAAAAATAACTGATCCAATCAGCGACTTTAGAATTAGAATTGAGATACTGAATGGTGAGATTTGACTAGAGTTGGAGTTAGCAAGGCAGGAATAATGAAAGGTTATTGGGTAAGATATTTAAGGATGTAGGAGAATATTTCACAAAAAGGACTCATCAGAGACTCTCAAGAGGGAGAGAAATAAAGCTCAAATAGGGATTATGGACTATAGGAGAAAAAGAAGGGAATGAAGAATGGGAGGTCATAATTCACATAGAATAGACTTATGAGATTTGAAGTAACTGGAATTCCTACCACTGTGGGAAAAGAAAAAAATTTCTCAAATCTTGGGTGCTGAGAAGTATAATGAATGGAGATAGCTCCATATATTGAGGACATTAGGAACCTGAGGAACTAAGAAATCAAGGTGTCAGAAAAGCTAAAAAGATAATATTGTCATCACTAATGATGAAGACAAGGGAAGAGGAGGAGAAAAATTGTCAAACAAAGGCTTAACTCATTGAGCAAGGTAGGAAGGTTTCCTGAAGATCAGTAGTAGCAAGGAAAAGTAGCCAGAATGAACTTCACAGTAGAGATTATTGGATAATAATGGCAGAAGGATCTGATTTGTGAGGTGGGGGTCCTGGCAAGGATTATGCTAATACATACTCTTCCTGGTCCTTTGAATCAGAGTCTAAAAAGAGGAAGGATCTACATTGGAGAGGATATCTTAGAATAAATTTCCATTGAATTTCAGGTTTCAATTAGGACAGAACTGGGAAGAAGTTGAGGTCGAAAAGGAGGTTGTGTTGATTGTATTGGTTTCAAAGGAGGAAGACAGGAATAGGTAAGGAGTAGGGCTGAAGTGTATGTAGTAAAAGAATGAAGTTTGAACATAGAGTGCTAATGTTTGGGGGTAATATGGATTAAAGGGGAGGAAGTTGGAAGGTAAATTGAAGAGTCTGAAAGAGCAAGGATATTTAGAATAATAGAAATGTAAGGAGGAAATCAATAATAAATGAATACAAAAGGAAAGCTTTGTGACAATACTCCAGTCAAGAAAACTAGAGAATAAGCACAAAACGATAGAACAAACCACCCTAAAGGCTAGAAGTTGCTTCCAACAGCTTTACTGTATCCAGGATATGGCCTGTGGTTTTGGCTTCAAAGGAGGTGAGCTGAGCTAGTCACCAGTCATCATCAGTGATATTAGTGGGTTTCATTGACTGAGCTAATCTTAGTCAAATCTTTAATCTCAAGAGTCCATGTTCTTTAGGTGACTTCAATGTTTAGGAGCCCTGACTTTCAGAGAATAGCATATTTTTCTTAAGTCATCAAACAGTAGGTTATTAACTTGAAAACTGAAAGATACTTCTTTCTCTACCATCACGATCACCAGTTTTTAGGCAAGTAAGATATTTCACAAATATGGTAACTAGGCCCAGAGAGATTAACTTACTTGTCTAAGGTCTCACAGATATTCCCAATTAGTGGAGAAGAGTCAAGAATTCAGGTCACATTTCTAAAACACTATTAAGGCTTATATTCTCCCAAATTTTTCCAAGGCTCTAAATTAAAGCACTTGCAAAGAGAATCCCCTTATGAGGCTATGAAGCTTCCATTCTACTAAAATGATAACACATCAAATTATTTCTTTTGTATATGTTTGAATAACCTTTGATTGTGGCTAGATAGATGGTTTAATAGATATAGTGCTGAAAAAAAGAGTCAGGAAAAACCCAAGTTCCAATCAGACACTTACTAGCTGTGTGATCCTGGGCAAGTAAGTAACTTGGCCCTATTTGCCTCAGTTTCCTCATCTGTAAAATGAGCTGGAGAAGGAAATGGCAAACTATTCCAGTAACCTTGTTAAGAAAAACTCAAGTGGGGTCATGGAAAGTCAGACGTGGCTAAATGACAAGATAATCTAGTCTTAAAATTCAAGTGAATTAAAATTGATTTTGTTTTTAATGTTATGAGAATTTTGCACAACCTCTTCAAAATGTGAGTAATATCTCATCCTAGAGTGTCCCAAAATCTTTATAGGAAAGACCCCCAAATCACTGAAACATTTAGAATTGCACAAAAATGATGGGTTGCAATATCAAATGTGAATACCAGAAAATGAGCGACTCTTTTGACTTCTAATGAGCTGTAAGTTAGTGTAGACATGTATGTGGGGATAAACTCTGTCATATTATTGAGATGACATCCTCAGACTCCAGGGGTTGGAAGCCTTGCTGCTCTTACAGAGCCTCCTTCAGGCCAGTCCTTTGAGTGTCATTTATACCAGTTTGGAAGTAATCTGCTTGCTCACCCTTCCAGCAAGGGATGTCATGATCAGCTAATGAAAAGTGACAAGAGGGGATATAATGAATGAGGGAGCTAAAGTTTGGGAGGGGAAAAAAAAAGCTCCGTCCTTTTGGGGAATGCACAATGCTAAGCATACCATGTTAAATCGTGCGTGTCAAATAATGGACTAATTAAGAATATTCAACCATTTCCCCACATAGCATCTTTTTTCCCCCTCCTCATAGTAGATTCATTCAAAGAAGCTGCACTTTCAAATTAGCTCTCGGGTCTTTAAATAATCACTAATACTCTGTGGAGGAGAGGGGAGTAGGGGGGAATGGGGTAGAGAAGAATGAAAAGATAAAGTTAGAAGAAAAATGCAATGAAGTGAAGAGTTTGTGGACAGTGGTGATAAGGAGGGGCAGGCTACAGAAGTGGTTGAATAAGTTTTTATTATTGCTACAGCAACTTCTTGAATAGCTGAGTTAATAACATATAATAAACTATTATCCTGCCCAACCCTAACTCACTCCCACCACTGGCTCAACCCTAGGAAACAAAAGCAAAGTTTATCCCACCCGTCGCCTTCCAATGCCACCCAGCACTGTAGGGGACAAGTAATCACTCCCAGCTGCCTGCCACTCTGTACCAATATGGGTCCCTGCCCTCCGGATACCAGGTCAGATCTGTAACTTTCAATGACAGTCATGGTTCCAGGTTTTTAAAATCACAGCAATACATTTTTTTTTCTTTTGCAATCAGCAAGCTATTGTATTAGTCAGAGAGCAAAGGGGGTAACTGCATACAAAGAATCCAATTAGATTATAAAGAATAACCAACACAACAATAAGCTTTGACGTTAATGCCAAAAAGTATAGAAACCTGTAATAAATGTAATTGAGCATTTGATTATAAGCACTGTTTTTCTGCCCAACACAGTTTTCCAGTATATTTGTCTGTAAAGGTAAAGTCCAAATAAGAATGATACATTTAACACTTCATTGTCATTGGAAAAGACATTTTTTCACATGAAACATTTGACAAATCCTAGGCACATTCAAGGAATTGTTTTTTTTCTCTTGAAACCTTTTTATCAGAGTTTGAAACCCATTTGCACATGCATGCACATACAAATAAAATGGGAATATTTAAGCTATTATAGGAATAATTTCGATCCAAAAGTCTAGATGCTTCCATGAAAACAGATTCATTTTGTCTGAATTATTGGGGTAATAGGATCAGTCCTGTATTTTATCAGAATCTATCAAACCAGAGTCACAAAGTGCTTGGTGATTAATTAAAATTCTCCTGTTACTGAGTAATTATTTCGAAGACAGTTTATCCTTATTTTTTCGAAGCAGAACTGACAAACTCTAATGTGCTCCCACAAATGAGTAAGTCCCATTTGGAGTGAGGCCTCTGATCAAAGAACTTAAAGGCCCAAGGATAGTGAGAACAAATATTAGCCATTCCTTCAGCAATCAGATCCATGAAGCCTTGGTTAGATCATTTAGAGGAGGCAAAAAAATGAAATAACCTCTGTAAAGTAAGAATCTGAAAACAGGAAAACTAGCCATGTGCCACACTACAGAGAGCTAATAAAGAGAACATAGTCAAAGGAGATTAAGGTTCAAATTAAGGTCAGAAAAGGGATTGATTAAGGAAAAGGGCCATGTTCCATTGCATGGTGTGGCAGTTGGAGGGAGACAGAATCCCCCTGAATGTCTTACGGTGAAAAATTATACTTCTGGGGTTAATAAAGATGCTGGGCATTTGTTTGGACTCAGACTTCAATTAAAATGTTATTTGAGGCAGCCAAAGCTAATGTCTTGCTTAGAGGTAAGCTGAAAATGTTGGGGGGGGGGGAAGAGTCACAGGCCCCACACACAAAGAGAACACTGCCCCCCTCCTATCCCCAATCTGTCAGAGATCCTGAATCAATAGCAGGAAGAATTGTGTTTTCTGGATATGTGCCCAACTCAGTGGTATGGGTTCTTGAGGAGTGGGTGACATCACTGGAGCCAGTCTTAGTGGGGCAGGGGGCTTTGCCTGTTGCATGTATAGCTTTTGGTTGAACCTTAGAAACAAGGGGAAAATTGGGTTCCTCCAGTTTCCCTAAGAGATGCTTTATGTCTCCAAAAGGGTGAGTGAAACAGGGCTTCTAGATCTTCATCAAGAAATAGAGAATCAATTTCTTTTTTTTTTCAGATCAGAATATTTGTTCAGTCATAAAAGCCCTCAGAAAAGGGTTAAACTCGAAAAATAAAAAATCTGTACTCATTACAGTTTGGGTTTGACTCCAAGTCAATATTTCCTTCTACTTATTTTCTAGACATTTTTCTTTTTTTTCTCTTCAGACAACACATTTGTTTTAGGTTGCATGAGGAGATATAAAAATATGAAACATAATCTCTGCCCTTAGAGATCTTACCATCTATTTGGAAAGACAAAACAGATACATTAAAATGTGACTAAAAATTCAGGGCAATAAAGTACATGATAAAAAGCAAGTAAATGTTCGAATCTCTGAGTCAGAAACAGAAAGATTGGTAAAGGCATCAGAGTGAAACTTAAGTCTGGTAAATGGTCAGAGAAGAGAAAAAGAATCAGAGTGCCTATGTATAAAAAAAAATATTTGCCTGTCAAATTTTACTGGCTTTATATAGCATGCAACTGATTTCTTCAAAGAAAACTAGCTTAAAAACAAAAAGTTTTCTTATTTAAGTGAATAAAGGAAGATTTTTACAAGAGATCCTCAACCAATATATTTTATTAAAGATATCTTTCTAGTCAATTTCAAAAGTGACTAGACAACATCAAGGAGACAATGGAATAACATCATTACCACATGAAGGCAAGATTTAACACAAGGTAGACCAGGAGAGAGCTATATCATTGAGGGGAAGAACTGATTGAATTTTGTCTTCGCATTTCCCAGTTACTAGGACACTGCCTAGCCTATGGTAGGCACTTAGCAAATATTTATAAAATTGAATTGAATTCAAATTAACTTTACCTTTGATCATCACATCCATCTTTTCTTTAAAAATGTACACTGGGGGACCAAGTGGCGTAGTGGATAAAGCATGGGCCTTGGAGTCAAGAGTACCTGGGTTCAAATCCGGTCTCAGACACTTAATAATTACCTAGCTGTGTGGCCTTGGGCAATCCACTTAACCCCATTGCCTTGCAAAAACCTAAAAAAGGAAAAAAAATTTTACACTGACCGCCATTATGTAAAAGTCTTTCCTCTACAATCCTGTAGTTGGTTTTGCTTTTTTTTATGTGAATTTTTATATTTAGTTCACATCCATTTGGACCACTTTGTGGTATTATAGTACAAGGTGTTGATCTAATCCTAATTTTTTTCCAAACTTTTCTATACTTATCTCAGCAATTCTTATCAAATAAAGACGTGCTGACCTAATAGTTTGTGTTTTGGCATTTCCTGAACATGAGGATACTTGTTCTTGACCGTATTTGACTCATCTATCCTATTGGGCAACTCATCATAGTGAAATCAAGAAAAGAAAACCAATGCAAAATAAAACAGTGCAGTGTCCACAAGTGGTATGGCATCTGTCTTATATGGAGGGTGAGAAAGGAAAGGAAGGGGGTTGAAGTGGTGCACAGTTTCCAATTCTACATTATCCTCACCTTAGAACTATTAATGTATCATGGAATTAATTAATATTTCTTTTTTTAAGATCTATAATTTGATCAGTGTGAATTTTTTTCTCTACTAGCATATTGAAATCCTTCTAAAATATAATAGCTACTCTTTGAGAGTGCTCTGACTAAAACAATCAAGCATCCTGTGGTCAACTTGATTATGAGTCTCACTGTATTTAGCTAGATTGGTCCCAGGACAAGGCATGCAGTCCACCAGTTAGGCTGTAATAAAAGATTTTCCAATTTGGTAGAACAGTCTACAGCTTGTATTTGTTATAACATTTAAGAACCCATAGTCCATCATGGTATATTGAAGTAGCTCTTTAGCAGAGGGTAAATCAAAGAAAAGCTATCATTAGATAGTTGATTAGCAGAATAAATAAAAAACAGGTTTAGACAACAATTTACAAATCATAAAAGGAACAGGATTACACCCTGAACCAAGAAGAATCCATAATCTTCACCACAAAGCACAAATAATTTGGATTAATTCTAAAGAAACCAAAAGATAAATCTTTTTTTTTTGCAAGGCAATGTGGTTAAGTGGCCACACAGCTAGGTAATTATTAAGTGTCTGAGGTCAGATTTGAACTCAGGTACTCCTGACTCTAGGGCCAGTGCTCTATCCACTGCGCCAGCTAGCTGCCCCGAAAGATTATTCTTAATGGGTATATTCTCAATGACATTATAACTCAAAGTATAATTAATATGGTCCTGGTAGTTCAACAACTTAATGATTACCATGAATTTATATTGTTGTAGAATCATTTGGTAGATAATAGCTTCTGGGAAGTATAAAAAAGATTAGGTGAGTATGAAGTAGGCAATTCATCTTTATTTTTTCTTATCCACTTGAATTGGGAAAAATACTGAGCCTTTCCCAGCCTCATCTGTATCTTATCTGTAAAATGAAAAAGTTGAAATGGTCAGCCTCTGGAATCCCTTCCAGCTCAAAATCTGTAAGCATGTACTCTTAAATAATTCTTACTTAGGACCTGCAACAGAGACTATGAATACATTTTATAGTAGGCCTTAACCCAAGAAAAAATTCATTCTCTCTCTGTATTTACAAAAATGTATATAAGTGCATATTTATGTGTGTGTTTACATATGTGTATGCATGAATATGTAAATTGTATATACATATATATATATATATATATATGCATAGACCATACACAGGTCTTCTATTCCACAGATAAAGGGGAAAAAGATAATTCAAGAAGGATTTATTGAAACTTGCTGAGTAGAATATACACACACTATTATAGAAAAAAAGACTAAATCCCTATTTTTGAGGAATATTTGATCTACTTGGGGGAGAAAAATGTTTCCATTTGAAACATCCAAAGAAAAGTTCTGAGGCAACGTGAAGAAACACTAGAAAATCATGAAAACTGCAAATGTCTTGCTCAAGATAAATCCTCCCCCCAAAATTTTAAGTATATAAAACAATGTGAAAGAGATTAATGACATGACTAAAGAATTCTACACTTTATGAAAGAATTCACCACAAGGTTTTCCATTAAATGGTAAAATTTAGAACTTGATTCAATTTACAAAAATAATTGACTTTTCTACATGCTTATGTATATATACATATATGCATATATGTATATATATATGCCCACATCTACACACAAATATGAATTAGTACAGCAGATGTATTCTAATGGAAGAGAATAGTTGAAAAGCAATAAAATTATCCCTGACTCTTCAGAGGAAGTAAAATATCTAAAAACTCACCAATATAAACAGGAGCGAGAGAAAGAACCTTCTTTTTTCAGTGATATTTGAAGTGACAAATTATTTTCTTAGAATATATTGAACCTTTTTAAATGTTCAACAAATGAATAAAAATTAGGCAAGTTAGTAGCTACCAATATTCAAAAATTAGCATCCCTCTGATGAGATGTCTCACCCCAGAGACAACATGGTTAATGGTTCACAAAGAATATGTCGCCTAACAATCCATAGTGGGCAACTGACTGAAATAATGCTCCTGTTGTGAAGTCAATAGTTAGATCAATCTCTCTGGAGAAGAAAAATATTGTTCATTGATGTAAATTGATTTTTTTCTCTAGAAATTCTCAAGAAGCCAGCAGTATTTTTTTCCACTCTGTATATAACGTTAAATGCATCAGTGTTAGAATTTCTCAAACCTTATTAGTATGAGATATAGAAATGATTAATGTTGTTATAAACTGATCTTGATCTGTTGGAAATTAGGTTTCCCTTATAGAAACAAAGGGAAACTTTTATTTCTCAAAGGATCACAAAGACAATATGCTGATCTTTACCGAAATCATGAAACATTACTACAGATCCAAACATATTTCTCCTTTTTAAGCATTTTTTAATTCTCTTGGAATTATAAGAGTGGGATCAAAGTCACCCAACCCCTCTTGACCCAGATACTTTTATCAGTGGAGATCTTGGTTATTCACTTGGTGTGAACAAGGCCTGAATATTTCTCTGGGTGTGATAATCTGTTCAGATTGTCTGAGGGACTTGGTCACTCCCTCTGAAGCCATAGAAAATCAGAGAACTTGTTGAAAAGAGATTTCCATATCTTGAAGCAGAAAGAGAAGGTAGTCCAGCTAAACCCTATCATAAGAAGAAACTGACTAAGTGAAGTCACCAGAAAAGTGTCATTGCACACAAGGTTAGAACATCTTAAGGATCAACAAGAGATTTTCCTGGAGTTATGAGTTACTGGGATGTCACATGTGATGCATAAACTTGAATTCAACTAACTATTGACTTCACAACAGGAGCATTATTTCAGTCAGTTGCCCACTATGGATTGTTAGGCGACATATTCTTTAACTACTAGTGTGGGATATTGTGGCAAAGAATTTTGGTATGTTATAGTGTACCAATTCTCCTTACTTTATTACTTTAGTAAATTTTGTGTTGTTCAGTTGTTTCAGTTGTGTTCAACTCTTTGTGACCTCCATTTGGGATATTCTTGGCAAAGATATTGGAGTAGTGTTCCATTTCCTT
Organism: Macrotis lagotis; assembly: GCF_037893015.1. NCBI lineage: Eukaryota > Metazoa > Chordata > Mammalia > Peramelemorphia > Peramelidae > Macrotis > Macrotis lagotis. The sequence continues at coordinate 116,100,266 of NC_133659.1, forward strand.
CTCTAGTTCATTCTTACAAATGAGGAAACTGAGGTAAACAGAGTTAAACAACTTGCCCAGGGTCACACATCTGTGTCAAAGGTGAGATTTGAATTTAGGTCTTCCAGACTCTAGACCCAGGTCTTTATTTAGAAATTATCCCTCTATCTCTGTCTAAAATAACTAATAAACAGAAAAGAAAGTAACAAATATCTTAGGGGATATGGAAAAGCTGAAACATTAATGCATTGTTGGTGGAGTTGTGAACTTATCCAAACATTTTGGGGAGCAATTTTATCTAAAGAGCTATAAAACTATGCATTTGAAGCCCAACCCTTTGAAGCCCAACAATATCACTTCTAGATCAATATTAAAAATAAAAGGAAAAGACTTAAGTGTTAAAAAATATTTATAGCCATTCTTTTTGTGGTGGCAAAGAATTAGAAGTTGAGAGGATGTCCATCAGTAAGGGAATGATTGAACAAGTTGTAGCATATGATTATGATGGAATACCATTGTGATATAAGAAATGAGCAGGATGCTTTCATAAAAACCTCAGGAAAACTTGATGAACTGATGTAAAGTGAAATGAAACAGAACCAGGAGAACATTGTACAAAGTAACAATAATATTGTACAGTGATTGACTATGAATGAGCTATTTGGATCAATAATCAATGATCCCAGACAATTCAAAAGGACTCAGGATAAAATATTGCTGTCCACCTCCAGAGAAAGAACTGAACAACTCTGAATGTAAAATGAAGCATACTCAATTTTTTTTTACTTTTATGCTTTCGAAAATGTTCTATATAATTTCACACATGTCAAATCTATAGCAAACCACTCATCTTTCCAAGGAAGGAAAGGGATGAGAAAGAGGGAGAGAATTTGGAATTCAAAATTTTCTTAAAAAAATGTTACATGTAATTAAGAAATTTAATGAAACAAATTGGGGAGAAAAAGTTTGATAGACTCATGGGGGGTTGTTATAGAATTAGAAATAACCCCCATTCCCTCAGGGAGGATAAAACCTTGAGGGGAGATATAACAATCCAACTTTTGGAATAAAAGTTATTCCAGGTGGATCAGTCCAAGAACTTACATATCCTACAGAAGCAATCAGGAATTTCTCTGTGAAAGTTCTACAAAGATATTTATTGCATGTGGAAGTAACGCTGGTTCCTCTAAGATTTTTTTTCCAGGGAAGCATAAAACATGACAGGTCCTACAAAATCAGAAAGGTTTTGTATACAGTTCAAGCTCAGTGTTACTGTACAACCTAGCAAAATATTCAGAAATGTTTATCATCAGAAATTTGACCATAGGTGAGGACATTATTTTTTCTACAGAAAGATGGAGGCTCTATTGGTAGAGAGAGAATACATAAGATGATAAAAATTTCTTTTCAAAATACTAAAGCTATCATAATTGGTAAAAAGAACATAAATATGGATTTGAGATTGTTCTTTATAAAATTTAGCATATATTGCCAAAAAATAAAGTAAGCAAATGGTTAAAAATATTGAAAGTAGTCAATGAAGCAATTTTGGAAATAATTATTTACCTCTTTAGGGAATTTAATATAGCATGATAGAATGAATCAGCTGTAACTTATATTGAAGTTCTATTAATTACAAGTTGTATGACTGTTGAAAAAAGTAATATGTACATTCTTAAGTTTTGACAAGAATTTTATATTCATTATATTTGTATATTTCATTTTAAACTGGCAGAGACTTCCTCCAAAGTGATAGTGTGTCCAGCAGATAATCCAATAGTCATTGGATGTAGCTATTCAACATGGTCCTACATAACATTGTATCTACATAACTTTACTGCCACATTGTCCATCTTCTCACCTGTTGCCTATAAGGACTGCATGAGATTTCATAAAACTATTTCCTCAAATCCTATTATTCAATGTCTACAATATCTATAACTATAAAATAAGGGAAATAACTGTTGTACTAGTAGCCTACCTTCCAGGGCTGGAAAAAGCCTGGGAAAATCATAAAGGACTCTGTTAATGTGAATTATTATTTAGACATGTAAACTGTCTCTATTCATTTTAATACCCAATGTAATCTCTTGAAGAAAGACAATATATTAAGTAAAGGGGGGGGTGGAGAAATCTTTGACATTATTTATGTCTTCGACTATATTTATCTGAAAACTTGCTTTTTTATGCCAAATAGAGAAGAAAAGAAGATCTTATCTTCATAAGATATTTTAAATTCAGAGTTGAACAAGCAAAAGTAAGATGTTAGAGAGAGGAAGAAAATGAGAAATTCACTTGTTTTTAGTCCAATATAGGTCACTGTAAAGGTCAACAGTTCCCAGTAAAGATACCATGTTAATTGTGAAATGAATTGTTTCATTCCATCCATTCTCATACCAACAGGGTAAAAGTGGGTATAACTACACAACTTCATCTCCACCAAACAGTCAAAGATTTATTGGTGGGCAGCCACACAATTGAGCTATAGTACAAAGGGAGAAAATGATAGAATAAATCAAGAGACATTTAACCATGGAGGCCAATAGGAGAAGGGAATAAGCTAATAAATTTTGTTGCCATTCAATTTCAGTAATGTTTGACTTTTCATGACACCTTGCTGAATACCGGAATGCATTGACATGTCCTTCTTCAGATCATTTTACAGATGAGCAAGTTGAGCCAAACGATTAAGTGACTTACCCAGAATCATACTGCTGTAAAGACTTGTCTGAGCCAGATTTGAACTCAGAAAAATGAATCTTTTTGACTCCAGTCCTGGAACTCAATCTATTGTACCATCTAACTGTCCAAGCTAACAAGATGTCATTCATCAAATATAAAATGTATATTATAGATATATTATCAATAAAGTATACATTTTGAGTTGCTAAGTTAACTGAGGATAAGTTATACCAGATTCAACTCATGTACTTTTGACACAATAAATCCACATTTGATTAAAGTGTTAAATATTCTCTCTAACTATTCATGTGAACAATATGGATTGGATAATAATCATTGCATGATCAGTTATAAAGATTATTGGATCAAAATCAATTTGAGGAAGGCCTTTGGTAGTGTAATATCAGATTCTTTCTTCAACCCTATTACATACAACATTTTTATCATTGAATTTGGTGAAGACATTGAAGATCATATAAATTGAATTTGTGACTGACTTAAAGCTGAGTCTAAATATATCGGATGACCAAGTCTGGATCTAAAAAAAGTCAATGTTTTAGAATAATCAAATCTGTCCCTTTCTTTGACTCTAGACTATTTAACACTCTATCAGTGATTTAGATGAAGGCATAAATAATATACTGGTAGGGAGAGTTAATACGTTGAATGACAGTTTCAGAATCTAAAGATTTTGATAGGCAGCAATGTTGGATTCGATCTAAGCTGAAATTTATTAGGGATGGACATAAAGGGCATAAGTTTAGGTTCAAAAATTTCATTTCAGAAGTATGTAATAGGGAAAGATGTGGCTAGAAATTAATTCATCTGCAAGAGATTTGTAGTTTTTAGTGGACTGCAAGTTTAATGTGTCAGCACTATAGACATGGAAGGAAAAAACAAAAGTAAAAGCTATTCTTGACCTGTTATAAGGTCATCATGTCTAGAATGAAGAAACTGATTGCTAAATTTCATCCTGTCCTGGTAAAACTACATCTGGCATATTTTATTCAGTTCTGCACATAACATCTTAGTAATGACATTGACAAGCTTTAGAGGATAGTGATTAGAATGAACAAAGGTCTCAAATTCCATATTATGCAAGAATCACTTGAAAAAACATCAGAGGTGTTTATCCTGGAGAAATCTTAAGGAAGACATGATATTCAAGTATTTTAAAGGACCATCACGTGGAAGGAACAATGGATAGGAAGAATGAGAAGTTTCAGTAAGGTAAATTTAGGATTTATATAAGCAAAAATTTCTAACAAGTAGGGTAGCCCAGAAATGGAATGGGGCTGCTTGTGTTTCATCCCACCAGAGGTTTGCAAGCAAAGGCTAGGATTAAGTTGCTGGGGGTCAGACAATTCTTGATCAAGTACAGGTTGGATTAGAAGACTTTTGAGGTCACTTTCAATTCTTTGATTTAATAAGTGAAATTTCATCATACTTTGACTCTTGGATGAATCTGTGATTTCATCAGTATAGATTCTCTTTCATCCTGGATAGGTCGCAAACCTTTTATGTATTCTCATTCCATGTGATTCTCATCTTCATTTTTCCTCTTTGCCATTTCCATTAAGGATTCATCCAAAGTTCTAGAGGGCTTTCCCTGGTCCTTTCAATAGCCTCAGATTACCATTGGACATCTATCATCTGCCACTTCCAAATCTATGACCAGATTTTCTGGTGGTTTATATGACCCTGATGATGTCTTTTACAATCAGTGCATCAATCATTGCACATAATCATAACTACCACAGGTCTTTTCATTGTCATGTGTCATTTATAATTTTGTTTCTTCTGACATTATGGTGTTCCATGTTTTATAACTGTGTAGCATTACTGGGAGATTTGGAATAAGGATTGAACTTATGCTATAGGTAACACCAGTTAAAGAAACTTTCTGCCAATGCAGGTCAACATTCTGCGATTTATAATCTCTGACAGTTGTCTACTATGCTGAAAGATTAAGTGCATTCTCTGGGGTCACACAGCCAGTATGTGTCAGAGGTAGAACTTGGACCCAGCTCTTGCTAAATTCAAAACTGGCTTTCTATCAACTACAACATACTTTTGCTGAAAATATTTTGAAAGAATCTCAATATTTTAAAATGAGTTTTTGAAGCAGCAAGCAATTAAATTCATTAAAAGCATTAAAAAAATTCCAAAATCCAGTTCAAATTAATCTACTCAACTCCAAGCCTACATTTTGCCTTTGGAAGCCATATTTAAGACTTGATGTGTGTATATGATATATTTGTATATGTATATGTATTATGAATATATGAATTATAGATGCATCATACATGGATCAGCTCAATGAATTCCATTCTAAAAAGACATATATACTCAAACTCAGTCATTTATCAAGTCTATTTATAGTCCTTCCCCTAATTTAGAATTCTCTTTTCCCCATGCAAAGATTAAGATTTGAGAGAGAGAGAGAGAGAAGAATCTCTTTTGAGTTTCTTCATTAAAGTTATAAAATACTAGAATTCCTTCTGAAAGATAATTTCAAATTGCACCAAAAGTCACATTCAAGTAACAGATCAGTCCATTCAATCATCACACTCCATCGACATCAAATGAACTCATGATCCTACTCCTTGCATTGCATTCACATTGATATCCTTTTCTCACCTGCACTCAAACTTTAATCACAGACATTCTACCACAACACCTAAGGTAATGCACATTACCTATGTCACCAGCATCCAAAAGATTCTTCTAAAGCTATCTCATAACCTAGGAAATAACTATTAATTGTGAGCAACTGCTTGCCCATTTTCACCATCCAATTCCATTGTTTGACTCAAAAATCAGATATCTAAAGAATCTAATCATCAATGCATCCAAACTCCACATCCTAATCTGGGCAATATGAGCATTTCATCTACTTCATTTTTGCAGCATAGATTATTAAGCATCTGCTTCAAATATAAGTATTTCACTGAGGAAACAATATTTGGGAGCTTGACATAATTAGCACCATGTTATTTGGGAATAAAAAAATTTCGAGAGTTCCATTTAGATTTTGCACTGCACACCCTCCATGAAGAACTGGCAAAAAATTCCTTCATTTATTAACTGTTTTATATTGCTACTGAATGGCTTGTTTAGTAAAGTCATCTAAACAATCCATCTATCATAAGATATTACTTTACCATTAGTTTAGGAGATCTCTATTAAAATGCTACTTGATGTCTATCATGATAAGGTGACCCTGGTTTATCAATGATTATATCAACAAAATGGTAGCCCGGAAGGTCCAGTCAAACTAGAAATGGTTCATGTATATACTCAGAGCATGTATTCCTTCTAGCTATAATAAGAGTTGTTCAAGAATGGAATGCACTGCATTACTATGTAGTGGATTCAGGTCCGCCAGAGACATTCAATCAAACACTAAAAAACTATGTCAAGAAGTTAGGGTGCATAGTCTTGCTTCTGGAAAGGCTTAGATTGGATGGATTTTAGGATTCCTTCTTATTTTAAAATTATATATTGTTTCAGGCTTGGGGATGGCTTACAGTTAATCACCTACACCCTTTAAATCTGTCCAATGTTATACACATTTATAAGTTGAAGGGCCAGCTACAATGAACTTTTGCAATAATATCCATAGTCATTTTAAAAAATCAATCAACCCAGAGTTATATTTCTTCATATCATCTAATTGCATCTATTATTCCAAAACTATATAGAATGTTATATTAAATACCATGCAGAAGGAGTCAATAGAAAACAAGTCTACTCATTTTAAAAATGAAAAAAGTTTTAAAAAAATTTTAAATCATCTTTCCTAAGAGTTAACAGGTTCTTTATCCTCTGATCAGTCTGATAGTGCTTATAAATGTGTACATCTGAAAAAATAGATGTAGCTCTCTCAGTCTTGAGGAGCTCTCTTCTTGCTTTTGAATTCAAAAGTCTGAGTGCTTTGGTTTGGAATGAAGAAGACCAACAATTTAGAAAATGTGCCTATAGAGCTGTGAGAGTAGAATGAAAGAACTACCCGAGACTGCTGAGGGAAAAAAAAAATGTAGACTCTAAGCTAAGTAATGTAAAAGTGATGAAAACGCCCCTGGGCCTTGATCCAAACCAACCTTGAACCACAATGTGCAGGGAGCTACCTAGCAACATACATGCGCGCGCGCGCACACACACACACACACACACACACACACACACACACCTTGAGGCTATGAGAGTTAACCAAAGTGAGAAAAATTTCAACACAACAGCCCATACTCCCAAGAGTTAGCTCAAGAAAATATTTCGCTGGCATGTCCAGATGGATGCAGATGCGCTAATGAGTCCTGTGACACTGTAAATAGACTGACCGTGTAAGGATCTTATCTTCCCTACACAAGTATGACTCCCAAGGTGTTAGCAGGCTTTGGCTGTCAGCAACAATAATTCAAGAGTGTTAATTATTGACAGATTAGGGAATAACCTTATCTTTCCATCAGGAGACCGATTTACACTGAAGACTAAGCAATGTACAACCGGGGTAAACTTGGCCGCGTGCTTTTCCCATTGCCAACCCCTTGGGTCATTTTAACCTCCTCCTCCCTAGGCTGATTAGGGGCAAAAAGGCCTCAAAGTGTAGTGAAGGAATGAGGGCTTCAGCATCACTCCTACTCAAATTGACCTGAGTGACTGAACATCCCGCAAAAAAAAAAAAAGAAGGGATGGCTTAGGGCAGAAACTGGGATCATTTCTGGAGATGGTGGCCTAAAAGGTGGCCCCTAATTCCAAATTCTGTTTAATGACCCAGGTTTTAACCTAAGCTACTGGGTGGAAAGAAAAAAGAAGAACTCCAAACCACAAGTTGTGTCTACAAAGGGACTGGTGATCCCTTGAGGGGCAATAATTAGCCCACATCAAGGTGGTTGCCCGCTGAATGCCTCTTGGCAAAGCCAGGGAATTACCAAGGGTAGATCCAGGCCCAGCTGCCCCAGATAAGAGGTGGCCAGTGTTAATACACAGGCTTCCTCTGCACCTCAGCAGGGCCTTCCTTTTCTAAACAGCCTCCCTTTAATGTTGGCGAATGTTGTTTTTCCATTGACTCAACATCTCGCCTCTGGTGGTAAGTCTGTGGGGAAAGTTGGGAGGGGAGGGAGGTGGAAGGAAGGGGGGAGAGAGGAAAGTGAGAGAGGGTGATGCAAAAGAAAAAAAAGAGAGAGATAGAGTCAGCCACCATTGCAAACAAGCTAGACACCTGCTTTGGAAAAGAAAATGACCAAGTCTAAAAAGCTCTTGCTTCCTCTTGGTTAGGACAAACCCTTTGTCCTCCCCACCCCCAACCCTGGGGAGCAACTTACGGAATGGAAACTGGCAGGAGCTCATTACTTTTCCTATATGAATTTGGCTGTCATTATCTGAAGGAAGGAAAAAATAAGATAGTTATTGAAGTACAATAAATGTGAGGGGGAGTGGACATTATGGGGGGGGCAGGGGTAAGGGAAGAAGGAATAGAGGTGGCTAAGTAAAAGGAGAAAGCAGAGATAAAGGGGAAAAGATGAGGACAGTAAGGGAGTAAATCGATAAGGAAGATGGGGAAAGGAAAGATGAGAGAGGTGGGAACTGAGGAAAAAGGGAGAGTATTGCAGAGGAGACATTTCATCCTAGTGGAACAAGATTTCTCAAGCCATGGGTGCCCCTTGGGTTAATGAGGGAGTGAGATCCCCTTTGAGGCCACTGTGAGCCCAGAAAAGGTCAAGGGACATCTTCCAAACCAAATCTTGATTAAAGCCAGCTAAATGTTTTGACTTGAAGGAGACACGGAGGATTAAAAAGCAAAACAGAACAGCGTGGGTAAGAAAGGAACAGGAAAAGAAAGAAAATTTTAAAAAAACTCACCAGGGACACAAAGGAAATGGTAACAAACACGTCTGAATCAGCTAGTCATCTGCTAACAAGCTGTAAAGATTTCCAATGACAAGTTGTCACATTAGTTTAGTGAAACTGAAGCAGCACTTATCCCTTTTCCTGTGCTTAATCTCTCCCTGCGCGCCACAGAAACATGCTACCACGTTTAATAGGATTAGTTTCGTTCACTTTCTCCAGTCCCCCCTTATTATTATTTTTTTTTACAATTCTATTTTCAGCAATACAAGAATCCTTGAATTCATCTACCTCCTGCTGTGCCCAGCAAACCACCACATGGATCGCTTCATTTTTACCACCTCAATGCAATGACTTTATTTGAGGGAGGGTATGGATTTAAGAGAGTTTGTGTTGTTTTTTTCTAATGGGGACCACCAGATGCACTGAAGAGTTCATCTCGAAATTATACAGGCAAATGGGAGGATGTGTGCCATGAATAGCTATAGATAAACATATGCATATATGTATGCATCTATTTAGATTTGCATTTCATAGGTAACATATATGCATGTGGATATGTGTCTATTAGGAATGAAATGAGGTCTTCTTCATTCTTCTCACTTTTGCTGAGATGAAACAATTGAGAAATAGTATGGCCTAGGTCTCTTGTCTTGATTATATGGCCCAGGGGATGAACAAAGGGAGAATCTATGAGTTGTTTGGTTTTTATTTATTATAACAGAGACTATTACAAAGACAGATATATGCTACAATATCCCAGAATTACAAAATGACTGAATTGAGAGTGTGGAAGAGACCTTAGTGACCATCCAAGTGCAATTCATACATCAGAAAAGTTATATGGGTATAGGAAGATGGTATTAATTGTACAGAGACCTGTCTCTGAATCTCAGAATCCAAGTAGGTAGGTAGGTAGGTGACATGACCATTAGGCCTGGAATTAGGAAGACCTAGATCAAACCCAGCCTCAGACACTTACTAGTTTTGTGACCCTGGACAAATCATTTAATTAATGCCCACTTCAGTGTCCTCAGCTGTAAAATGGACTGTGAGGATATCTCAGGGTTGTAAGGATCAAATGATAGTACCCTTTCTTCCTAATCCAACATTTTGGACAAGTCTCTTCACCTCCTGGGGCCTCAGTTTCCTCATTCATAAAATGAGGGGGATGGGCTGGATGATTATTTCATTCCTTGTATCCTCAGCAACTAGCAGAGTTCCTAGTACATAATTAGTTCTTGTTAATTGACTGGCTGAAGACCACTCTATCTCTAAAATACTATGACTATGATTTTTCTTCTCTCTTAAGTTGCCCCCAAAGATTCTTTTGAAAAGGAAGTGTTGAACTCTTGTCCTCAAGCAAAATCTTCTAGAATCATCAATGCAGATTTTATAATTTCAGAGAATGAACTATAAGAACCTAAGAACAGACAAACTTTGGTCTGACCCCATGTTTCATATCCAGGAGGAGTAGGAATATCATCTGCTTATAGTTTTCTTAATCAAGTTCTGTGAAAGAATTAAAGAGGTTCTCATCAAAGCAAGTTTACCCTTCAAGAAGGAAACAAGAAGGATGGAGAAGCTGGGCTAGTAGACAGAATGCAGAAGAACCCAAACTCCATCTGGCCCAAGAGGGATTCAAATTTCTAAAAGGATTCCTTATTTTTTATCAGAACTGAGCTAAAATTAAATTGAGATGTGTATAGAATCATAGAGATTAAAGGAACAAGATGAGGGCAGTAGTAATCATTCTTGGGCATAAGAAACAAGACCTCTAGTCTTGAAATGGAAATCAGATCAGATAATCAAGAGTACGAGGAGAGGAATAGTGAATATACCAAACTGGGCTACTCTTCATCCTTCCTCCACTTGTCCTTCTGCATCCTCTTACAGCTCTCCCTGCCCCACCCCCATCTTCAGGAGAAAAGCTGGGCAGGTCTCAGGTTGAATCTAAACATCTGCAAATATCTGTATTAGAATGGGAAGGAGAGAATAAGAAAAGAGATGAGAATGTACAAGATGGCACCGTTCATCTGTTAAATTTATCTCCTCTCAGTCTTACTCCCTTTGCTTCTCAATGTTCTGACACTCCTCTGTCTGAATCCCCTCTACAAGACTGGAAGGCTATGATAGAGAGAGGATACACCTAACCAACTGATAGTACATCCCAAATCCAATTCTTTCCTTTTCCTATTTAAAAACACACCTATGCAAATAAGCACACATCAATGCACACTGACACAAGCAGACATTTAATTGCTCTGGTGCTTCAAGGAAGCAGTTTTGTGGCATCTGTCTCCCTACAACTCTGTCCTAGATGTTTTAATTCCTATTATTATGTATGTGCTTATTTGGGGTATAGTAGTATTCCCTAATCTTCACTATCCCAGATCTAAGAGTTTTGTATTTATGTCATATTTTCGCAGTTTTGATATTAAGAATTGCTGGGCTATGTGTGAATACCTCTTGCTCTCTCCCTTTTTTTTTCATTTGTATCTGCCTCTGTGTCAGAGAGAGAGAGAGAGAGAGAGAGAGAGAGAGAGAGAGAGAGAGAGAAATAACAAATTCAAGAATGACCCTTCACAGTTTCCTGATTCAGAGAAGCCTTCAAATCAAGTTTTTTTTCTTTTTAAATTTTATTTAAGGCAACAGGGCTAAGTGACTTGCCCAAAGTTGTACAGCTAAGCAATTATTAGGTGTCTGAGGTGGTATTTGAACTCCCGTCCTCCTTACTCCATGGCCATGCTCCACTGTGCCACCTAGCTGCCCCTAAGACAAGTCTTAAGTCCACAAAGGTATCATACCCCTAAATTTCTCTTCCTTGCCTCACCCCCCTTCACCAGCCTCCCACCCTTCACACACACATGCACACACACACACACACACACACACACACACACACACACACACACACACGGAGAGTGAATACTTACTCCATCCTCTCTTCTGATAGAAGGCAAAACAACTTGCTTAGGACAGGCAAGCCATTTACAAACTTAAGAACATTTATGGTGTTCTAATGATATTCATTCCTCTTGATGGTTGTTCGCTGAGTGTTTTCTTTGTCATAAAAGCAGTGTTGGAAAGGATCTTAGAAATCATGTAATCATCAGGAAAGCACCTTAGAAATCACTTAACCAAATTCTGTCATTTTGCATTCAGGGAAACTAAGGTCTGAAGAGTATGACTTTCCTAAGTTCTTGTAGCTAATGATTAGCAAAGGTAATATTTGAACCATGTTCTTTGACAGTATATATATATATATATATATATATATATATATATATATATATATATATAGTGTTCTTTTAATCTAATATGCTGCCACGGTCAGATTTCAGTGAATAAATGAACTTGGATGAAGAAAAAATTGCACCTTTATTTTCACTACTAACTGAAATTTAGCATTTTCTTCAACATTAAAAAATAATAGACTGAGATGATTTCTGCAGACTGATAAAACAAAACAAACAAAACAATCATTGTTACCAGGACAAATTCAGCTTGTAATATGAATCCCATTATTTATTTCCTTGATAAGCAATCAGCTAGCTTCTTGAAGTTCTTTGGTAACTGGGAACTCAATTACCTCTTGAGATAGTCTATTCCTCTTTTGAATTGATTTAATTTTTAAGAAGTTAGTTCTTCCGTATATTAAGCCAAAATCTGCCTCCTTGTAATTTCTACCCTGTTAATTCTAGTTCTTCCCTCTGGGTCAAATTCATCTCTTACTTTCAAAAATTTGAAGATAATCATCTTTGTTCCCACCCTCTTCAAGTCTTCTCTTTTCTGGTCCCAAAGTGTCTTAGTGTTTTTAAGAAGTATGACCAACGATGTTAACTTTGAGTTTTAGCTTGGCTGAGAGATCATATGATCAAAAATCTAGAACCCAAAGAAACCTTAAAAGATCTAATCCAAACCACTCATTTTGCAGAAAAGGAACCTGAAACCCAGAGAGATTAAATGAATTGCTCAAGATCACACAGATCTTTGACTGACTTCCAGTTAATATTAAACTTAAATTTATTGTTTTAAAATAGTTACCTCTCTCTTTTGAAAACTAGCATCAAGTAATTTAATTTATGTAGAAGTAGGTTCTTATTCAAAATTTATAAAAGAAGTTGTACATTTGCCTTTTGAGATAGAAAAACTTGTACTTTTTTTTTTTGAATAGGGTTTCTTTTCCTATGGTTTTTTTTTTTGGTCCGGTTGGAAGTTTTCTCTTTGAGGTCCTTAATATTTACAAAGCAGAAAGGGTAAAGAGAAAAATTAAAGCAAAATACAAACTTTGTGATTCTTTTTGTCTGTAATTGGAACTTTGCTAAAAATTAGGTTCACTGTAAGGTCTTGATTTTTAAAATTTACAAAATCTTTGAGTTTTCCTTTTATTACATGAAAAGGGGACTTTACTATAGAGATTGTATGAAGCCTGTCTTCATGAGAAAACTTGGTGATCCTATGGGTGTATCTGTAAATATGTATTGTACATATTTATATGTTTACAATACGTCACGTAATTATACTTTAGCATGGCATCATAGAATCAAAGAATTTTAAAGCAATCTAACCCTGTTCTATCTCACTTTCACAGAGGAAGAACCCTAGAAGACCTAGAGAGGTTGAAATGGTTAGTAGAAGAGCTAGTATACCTGTTGGAGAAACCATTTTAGATATTCTTAAATATCAGTTATTGAGATCAGAAAAGCTTAAATATTTCCCTTTGATCTTAAAATGATGAAAATGCCAGACATTTAAAAGATCTTTCCCTCCCCAGCTAAAAATAAAATTAAAAACATTACTTGTAAAATAATGTGACTCTGACTTTCCATCCCAAATGCCTTGTTTTTCTAGTCTCATCAAAATGCAATCTCTTATGTTATTTGTCCAAAGTACCAACTGGAAGATACTTGCTATTTTTCCACTCAGCTAGTCTCCCCAGCACCTAGCCTTTACAAACTGTCCCCTTGTGAATGGACCTTTTGAGGGTTCCAAACACACTGCAGATAAATCAAGCTCCTATGACCAAAGCCCATTAAAAAAAATGTGTCCCCTGAATTTGCACCCTTGAAATGATTAAGAAAAGGCAAAGAAAGCAAAGGACAGCTAAGGAGACCTGGAAGTCACAAGCAATTAGCCTCCAGATTTGTGGCTACAAACAGAACAGTGGGTCACAACATGTAATGGAAGGGAAGGTGGTGAGGCAGGAGGTGGGGAGGATTTTTATCCCCTTTAGGAAAATAAAAACGTCAGGAATCTCACTCTCTGCGATCTTTCTCAGCCTGAGAATAAAGGCTCCCCCCCACACACACACACCCTTACTGCCCCCACCACCACCAGGCACACTCAAGTTCTATGCATGTTCCCTCACTAACCACACCCATAGAATGCTATGAATAGCAGTTAATAATGAGCTGGGGACACATGGGATGAAAGACAATTTAAGGGTGGTCACAGATTTTTTTCCTCTCTTCCCTTCTTGGCTTTGCAAGAAGCAGGTGCCTCCTCTGGGTGTCCCCTCCCCCTCCCCACCCCCGGGCATCTCGCAGAGGAAGAAAGCGCTGGACCCAGTGGGGATGGGAAGAAGGCCCATCAAAAGGGAACAGTGACTAGGAAGGCTGTCTCCTTTCGACAGACAATGGCAGGGCCACTCGGGGTGGGGAAGTGGGCAAGCTGCTTGGGAAGGTTGTACGGGTGTGGGAGCAACCCCCAGAAGAACGGGGAGGGGCTCGTCCAGAATGAATGGTGCAATCAAACCCTCGGGGCTCTTGGGTGGGTGAGGCCTCCTATACCTGAGGAGGGTGCTAACTGCAACAGCGGCCGCCGTCTCCCAGCTTAAGGAGAGCGACTCATACCCACTGGACAAGCTAGGGTGGGCTTTGAAAGGGGGAATGTCAGCCAGGGAAAGGGAGCCGATGGGAGCAAAACTCCCCTTATGTCTGCCAAGCTAGAATGGGGAGCTCATCCATTGCCTAGTCGGCCCCCGAAGTCGAGACTTTGAATTCAAGGCAGCCTTGCCCGGGTTAGAGAGGGCACTTTGCACGTACAGAATGTTCGGCGGACTGGTTTGGAGAGCCGCAGGCCCTCTAGCAAAGACAAAGTTGTTGAAGATGTTTTTGAAGTCCTCACATCGTAGAAGTGCCAAAGCCAAATAGGCCTGCCCAGCCTGCAAGGCTCTTCCTGCTCCCAACCTGCTGCCGCTCGCTCTCCCTCCAGGCGCTTTTGACCCCATCTTCCCTTGTCCTCACGCGCTGCTGTCCCCTCTTCCACTGGGATTCCCGGAGAGTTAATGAAATGCTAATCTGCATCTAGGGGAAGGCTGGGGTCTGGGGGCCCGGGAAATCGCACCATTTTCAATGCAGTAGGACCCCGGGGTGTAAAAGGACAAGCAGATCCCTCTTGGAAGCCAATTCCTCTACTTCCTCCCCCATCCCCCCACTGCCATCCTTGAGCCTCCCTCCAGCTTCTTCAGTGTGTGTTGATTTAAAATCTTAATTGGGGGGGGGGTCTTTCTCCTCAAATTGCCCCCCCCCCCTCATCCGGGATTACTTAGAGATGGGGGTGGTGGTGGAAGGAAGGTGATTAAGGGCGGGGAGGGGGAAGGGGGAAGCGCAAGAAACACAATTCTAAATGCGCCGCTGCCTGGTGAGTCCCTTTTGCTCTCCAAGGCCCAAGCGAAATGGCTGGATTATGTAAGTAACATCTCACCATGTGCTTACCACCATCTGTTAATATCTTGGTACTGGAAAGTTTGGTGCCTGAGGCAAAGCCAGGGTTGGCCGGGAATAAGATCCATTTTAGACCTTCTTCCATAAGCATCCTGGACAGGGAATTTCCCCTCTTTTTTTTGTCCTCCTTCCCCCTCCTTGCTGTGTACATTCGTATGGGGGGAGATTGTAAAGTATTCGTCGAAGGGTGATCCCTCCAAGCATGCGATTGGGGAGAGGAGAATCGGGAAGGATCGCCCCAGGATTTGAACCTCGGGATTTGAAGATTGTGTTGTCCTCTTTGATTGGATTTGGTTGAAAGCATTTAGGGCCTCCTCTAGGTGAGGGATGGGTGGGCAGGGAGGATGCAAAGAGGGGAAAAGTACATCCCTTTTTCGGGAGCCCTTCTTTCCCACAAACAAACGCCCCAATCCCCGGAAAGCTTTCTAAGGTTTGTACTTCAAGTTCTATGGAGTGATTCGCTTCTGTTTACTTTGAAAGCTGTTGGTTAAACAAACATTACTCTGGAGGCTCATAAGCTGTGGGGTTCCCAAGAGAGAATCTCCGCAGCTGCTACTTGCTACTGATCTTGTGGCATTTCACTTTCCCCCCCTTTTGGGGGTTTTTTTTCGGAACCATTTCAGGTTATAGATTTGGTTTTTCCCGGGGGCATCAGTGATTTGGAACTCCCTGGGAGAGAAGACAGTCTGTGGCTCAGTACGAGGCCAGGCGCTAGCCCTAAGGGTTGGCTTTTCTTCCTTGCTCTTTCCGTGTGTGTGTGTGTGTGTGTGTGTGTGTGTGTGTGTGTGTGTGCCAGTCCGAGTGCCCTGTGCATTGCTGTGTCTGTCAACATCCCTAGAGGTTGTCTCCTGAAATCCATCCCGATGCCTCCCGTTCTAGAAACCAGATCAGATCGCGATCCCCGGGCTGGGGTTTTAGGAAGTTTGGTAGTCACTGGCCGTGGTTTAGATGAAGTAGTCACTTGCTCATTCCCACTCAGTACAAGGGAAGAAGCGAAAGGGAGGGAAAAAGTCGCTCCAGGAAGGAAATAGTAAGGTGAAGTTCATTTATTTCATCCACAGGCCAAAGTGATACTTATTCTATTAATGGCAAATAAATTCATCAATTGCAAAGACTTCTTAAATTTGTAATGGCAGAAACTTCAGAAACTTTATAAACTCTTAAAATTCTTGGGGTGGAAAGGAAGGGGTCCTATGAAGCCAGTAGCTTCTTGTTTTCAGAGATTATTCCTATCTGGTCTTCTCTCCGGGCTGCTCGGACCCCTTCCTATGAAGAAAACAGATGGGAGAATGCTAGCAGATAGGGGAGATAAGGGCCTTGTGCCTTGCTTCTTTTAGAAACAAGAACAGTAAGGATAAAAAAAAAAAACAGCGATCCAATTTGTGGAGAGAAAGCTTGTAAATGGCAAGCTTATTGTGAAGAGCAGGGAACAAGGGCGACAGGATTCCACCAGCAAAATCCTCTTGCCAGAGGTTGCAGGCTCCGAGTCCTCCTGTGTCTCCCTCGTGTCGGTAGTTTCGGTCTTATTTTAAGTAAAGCCCGCTTCTCTACAGCTAAGGCCGGCTTCAGAATTGAGGAGGACCTGCAGTACCGCAAACTGCTGCAGGGAGGGAAGTGCAGGAGGAGGGAAGAGGGGTAGAATAGGTAACCAAGGAGCAGCTGGAAGGGACAACGAGAGGAGAAAAGCCCATCTCTGACCCCTAAGTCAACACTGTCCTTAAGCCCCTCCACTGGTGAATCCTCCACTGAGTCTGGTTAAAGGAGTAGAGGCGGCCTCAGGAACTTTTCTCTCAGACAATTCCTCACGGTGAGTGTATGAGTGAGTGAGTGAGTGAGTGAGTGAGTGAGTGAGTGAGTGAGTGAGTGAGTGAGTGTGTGTGTGTGTGTGTGTGTGTGTGTGTGTGTGTGTGTGTGTGTGTGTGTGTGTAGCATGCATCTGAATCTTTAGAACAATAGAAATGAACTTTTAGACTAAAGTTCAACTAATGTGTTTCCGAGGGAAAAGTCCACATCTAAATCCTTTGGGGAGCCTGTCTCCCCTACTCCTCCCCCTCCCCCTTCCTCTCCCTTGTTGTTTCAAATGCCAGACTGGGCAGATGGCTTTAAGGTGTAGAGGGCACGTCTCCCTGACTCCTACCAATTTCTTTGGGAGCTGGCATTGGCTTCTATTTGGAATCTGCGATTCTTAACGCCAGGAAAGAGAAAAAGAAAAAAAAATGAAGCAACCCAAATTTCTCCCCAATGTACCAGATTATCTGGAAAATACCCGAGAAGGGTATTATGGGGTCCCTGTATCTGATGGGAATTCTGACTTAAGTCCTTTTACACCCAAATCTAAACTCTCCTACCCCAATTAAATTGTTTGATGGAATAACAGAACACTGGAGGCGTATTTGTGTGTCTCTGTATGTGTCCAGGATAAGGGCTGGTGTATTATGTAGGCTGATTTTCCCCGTGATCTCTTTTTTCATCTTAGCCGAAGAGATTTAACCTGGCCGGTTTGATTTTTCTTCTCCTTTCCAATGTTTTAATTCTGTGCCAGAAAGTTTCCTGCGGTGCTTGGATGAGTTATCATCGTTATTTTTTTAAGAGAACTTTAATATCCTCCTTCTCACAGTTTGATGGTTCTGTGGCTGAAATTAAAAGCGTCCAAGAAAAGGGGCGTGTGCTTGTGTGTGTGTGTGTGTGTGTGTGTGTGTGTGTGTGTGAATTCGGGAGGGGTTATGGTGGTTGGTGGTGTTCTGGCTGTTTACTATTAACACACTTCATAAATCTGCCATAATAGTAGAGGTGCAAAGAATGATCACAACCTTTGATCTGATTAAATTCCGAGTACTGCAGTGGAGGAAACATGCGGCTCCTCTCCAACTACCCCCCTCAAAAAAAAAAACCGAAGGAATGTAATTCAATCAGTACTTAATGGACAAGGTATGAATTGTTTTTGACTTCTCAATCCTTGCAAGTCCTTGATTCCATAGGACCTAAAGTTATACATTCGATGGTTTCATTAAAACTATTCTGTCCCTCTTGAAAAGTAGAAAGTCTAACAATCCCAAATGATGCCCTTTGATTATACTTGTATCTTGCAAGTTTTAAGGATCCCTTTCAAATGTCTATTCTCTGCTTTTTTGAATGTGTATCTCTGTCTTTTTGTCGCTGAATTTCTGTGTCTCTGAATCTGTATGTCTCTCAATAATATCAAATCGAAAAATATTCTTAAGGCATTGTATTGGTGTCTCAATGCAGAAGAGGGTAAGACCACTTTCCTAAGAAGCTTCCTAAATTGCTTACCCCGGCTCCCCAAAAGTATGTTCAAGTTGGTCAAAAATGCAGAGCTCCATCTACCTCCTGTCTCCCCAGGACGAACTACCAAGTCACAAAGTGCCGGAGCTAGGAGAAAGCTAAAGATCACTTAGGTAGGTCCCCTCCCTTTATTTACACTGGAGCAAATTGACTTATTTATTGTTTGTTGCATGCAGGGAAATTGTTCGGTAATACTTATTATATCTTTTAAGAAGACTGCCGAGTCTAGAAGTTAAAATGATGTTCTCAGAGGGAGCCAAGTGCATCTCCTTCTCCCAAGAAATGTAGGGCAATCGCTTGGAATTCGGACAATTCTTTTCCCACCCACTTTATTTGGTGCTTTTTGAGGAAGTGTGAAACGTCGAACAAATGTCTCCCCAACTTACCTGTTTGCCAAACCCACATGTGAGGATAAACAGACGGAGAGCGAGCGAGAGAGCGAGAGGGAGAGAGAGAGAGAGAGAGAGAGAGAGAGAGAGAGAGAGAGAGAGAGAGATGGACAGAAGGACAGACAGGAAAGAGGAGAGAAGCAAAAGTGACATTTTGATGTACTTCGCATAATTACTAAGTAAATGAGCTAGTTTGGGTGGCTTCCCCTCCCTTCTCCCTCCCCATCCTTCCAGCCCTGGTGCCTGCAACACCCTACGCTTCCGATCTACTTCTCGTTGCCTTCTTTCCTCAAGTCTGAGGAGCGCTTGGCCTCTCTGGGGGCGCGATCAGTTCTAGGAAGAAGATGGGGAAGGAAAAAAAAGACTCAAGTCCAGGAAGAGCAAGTCTCGGAGGGAGCTGGCCGCGCTCATCAGTTCGCTTTGCATCAGCTCGCCAACGGCTAGCTCCCCCGAAGCCCCCGAGGTGGTGGCGATCTAGGCTTCTTCCTTGCAACAGGGGAAGGGACTGGGGACTCTGTGTGTGAGAGAGTCTGGGGGAGGGGGAGGGGAGGGGGAGTGCTGGGAGGGATGGAGGAGGGGTGGAAGGCGGCGAGGGCCCAAGGGGGGGGTGGCCCTCTCTCCTCCTCTTTTTCACATCTCCCCCACCCCTTTTATTTTTTTTTTCCTCCCAAGTTCTCTTGCCTCGCTATCCCCCCTTGAATCCGAAGGCGCCTCCCGATTGGGTGCTGAGTCTGGGTACGTCAGTCAGACTGTGACGTGCAGTCTTCCTGTTTCCTTCAGCTGTGTCTTAAAGTAAATCTTGTGGAGCGAAGCTCAGCTGTGTGAGCGCTCTGAAATTATACACCATTGCAGCCAGGCAAAGCAGAGCGGCGCAAAAGAGCTCTCCCTGGGTCTGTCTCCCTCCCTCTCCTCCTCTCGCTCTCTCGCTCCTCGCTCCTCTCCTTTCTCCTCTCCTCTCTCCTCTCCTGTCCTCTCTTCTCCTCTCCTCTCTTCTCCTCCTCTCTCCTCTCCTCTCTTCTCCTCCTCTCTCCTCTCCTCTCCTCTCTTCTCCTCTCTCCTCTCCTGTCCTCTCTTCTCCTCTCCTCTCCTCTCTCCTCTCTTCTCCTCTCTCCTCTCCTCCTGTCCTCTCCTGTCCTCTCCTGTCCTCTCCTGTCCTGTCCTGTCCTGTCCTGTCCTCTCCTCTCCTCTCCTCTCCTCTCTCTTCTCCTCTTCCCCCTCCCCTCCCCTCTCTTCTCCTCTCTTCTCTTTTCTTCTCCCCTCTTCCCCCCCCTTCTCTCTCTCTCTCTCTCCTCTCTCTCCTCTCCTCTCTCTCTCTCTCTCTCTCTCTCTCTCTCCTTTCTCTCTTTCTCTCTTTCACTCTCTCCTCCTCTCTGTCCCTCTCTATCACACACATTCGCCCTCCCTTGTCATAATTCAATATTCAACAAGAGCAAGACATCAGCGTGTGTGTGCGCGCGCGTGTGTATTTTCCACTCTTTTCACCGGCAAAAAAACCAAACCAAAAACCAACCCCAAAAAACAAAAAAGAGAGAGAGAAAGAGAAAGAGAGAGAGAGAGAGACTCAGTTCCATCGCTTTTTGCACTGAGTAAGTATCTTCTTACCTTTCCTACTGTCCCCCTCTTTTTTTAAAAAAAGAAAAGCACTTATAATGGCTTTTTTTCTTGAATGAGAAAGAAAAAAAGGACTTATATTACTCATACCCATGTAAATTTTTCTTCCAGGGGAAAATGCAATTATTTAAATGAATCATAATAAAATAAATCCTAATGATTTCTAACCAGGAGCCTCAGTGGGACTCATCACTCTAGCCTCCCAGTTCCTAAAGAGTAAGTGATTTGGTTGTGGGTATGTGTGTATGAGTGTATGTGTGTGTGTGTTTTTACAATTTTTTTTCTTGGTGGTGGTGGTTGGAGAGGGTGGGAGGTTGGTATTGCTGTTTCTTGACTCTTGATTTTTGTCACCTTTTGTTTACTGTTTTTGAGGCTTGAGGGGAAGCTTTCTTCTTTTTCTCCCCCTCCCCCCTTCTTAGGAGAGAGAAATTCAAGGTGGGTATTGTTACTTCGCACTGCTCCTTTTCTCCAAACCGCTTCCCCTCTCTTCTCCCCCCACCTCACAAACTCCTAGGCTGGTCTCCGTGTCCTTTCTCTTTGTCTTGTTTATTATAGCTGCCATTCTTCTTCTCTCTTCCAATTTGCTTGTCATTTGCATACCTTTCCCTTCTTTTTTAACCCCAGCAAAGGGGTGGGGGAAGTGGAGGGGGGCAGGGAAAGACCCGAGACTATTACTTTCTTTTCAAAGACGTTGTTACGAGCAAAAAAAAAAATGAAGTCAGTTTTCCAGAAATTTAGAAATTGATTCAATGACAATAGCGGAGTGCATTTGGGTCAGATGAATGGAGTTGCAGAGTTGAGTTTAGGGTGGGGGGGGCAAGGTTTCGTGATTTGAGGGGTGTAGTATGTTTGCATGGGCATTTTGAGGACCAGTGATGGAGAAAAAGTGTTATAGGGGCCAGAGTTGGGGAAGCAGTGAATGTTCTTGGGTGGCTGATTCCAGAACCAAAGGACACCCCTCCCCCCCCCCCAGTTTACTCCTGTCAGTTTATGGTGTTTAGGAAGAACCAGCATCCAATAGAAATGGTACCTAGAGTTTTGCCCTCACTTAGCCTAGTTAAGAGGTCTGAGAAGGGAGGAGTACGCAGAGATAGATGGATAGCCAGAGGAAATAAAGAAGGAAAGAGAAAACTGCTATCTTTCCAGAGTGAGGAGATCAGGAAAAAGATCTTGAAATGTGTGTGGAGCTGGGGATGGGGGGTAAGGGGTGGGAAGGGTAGTCCTTACAGTGTTTTTTTTAGGTTTTTTCCTGTATTTTGTATGTCTTTGGATAAGCCAGCAGGTTATTTGCTGTTTGGAAAGAAAATGAAGGTTGGGGGAAAGGGTCGTTCTTTTGATAACTCTTCCAAACTCCTCTGGACAATCTTTCCCACCCCAATATCTTTCCTCGCCCAGCTTTTCCCAAAACTGAAGCTGAAGAGTATGCCTTCAGGAGGAAAGGTACAGGGGATGACTGATATCTGGAGGGGAGGCCAGGAGGTGGGTGAGGGAAGAGTTTAAAATAACTCAAGGAGACAGGTTGGGGTGTGAAACTGGCATTCTTGGCAACCCTGAACCCTTAGCCCCAGGGAAAGCTGAGGACTCACCTGCTTGTTTGTATTTTTCCAAGAACATTTATTTGTGTATGTTTGTATGAGTGTGTGTGCCTTGTTTCCCTTTGAGCACAGAAAATTAAAAAAAAAAAACACTGGCAAGTATCCTTCTTTTAGAGAGAAGGAGATGCCCTGTTCTTATACCCCTTTTCCTTTTCTTCAGCCACCTCCTCTTTTAAATTATATATCTCTTTATATTTCCTTTATCAAACTGTGAGGTCTGCTAAGAAAGTGCGCATGGGCAAGGCTAGACAGGTGTGTTGTGTCAAGAAAGACAGGTGCAAGTTCCCCTGTGTTTGTCTCTCTGTGCAGTCCCAAACCACAGTGCTTGAGGGTTGTCGAGGTTTAAGAATTTATGAGTGTCCTGGTTGATAGGATTGTTCAGGCAGAGAATAATTAAGCTGCTGGTGGGTTTTGAAACTGCCATGTGATATTTTTAAGAGGTCTTTGGCAGCCCCTTTCCTGGACTCTTCTTAGACTCTTGTCTTCCAGGCAGTCACAGTTACCCCCACCTCCATCACACACATAAACACACACACACACACACACACACACACACACACACACACACACACACAAACACATACTTTGGGCAGCAGGTGGAAGAACAGACATTGCCTGTTCCTTGACTTTCCTGTGTTGTATTTCACTTGTTTATCCTCCTAGGTTTGTCACTTACCAAGAGAAAGGACAAGAGGAAAAGCAGAGACAATACTTTATTTTTACATTTTTTAAAACATATGCAGTGTGTGTGTGTGATTACCAAAATCAAATCCCTCTGCCGCTATTAAAGTTTATCATTGCAATATGTCTTATACCTGACCAGAAAGAATAGATCTGTATGCATGCTTACAATTTTCTGAAAAGATGGAGAGTAAAAAGAAAAGGAGGGTGGATTATTTATGAAACGCTGCCATCCAGAAAGTAGGATGTAGCTGTCATTGCATCAGATGTGAGTCAGAATGGATGTCCTAAACATTGTTGTACCTGTGGAAGAAAGCCTGAAGTTCTATGAATTTGCATTCTTTTTTGATGAAAGATATAGCCTGTTAATAGTAAAGAGTAGCTCATTAAAACTTCTTGTCTTTATGAAATTGAGTGGATGTTGTAGAGAAGTAAAAGAAAAAAGATGTAGAAAGAGCATTTGTTCATTCAACATGTATATGTATATTCAAAACAGACATGTCTCGTGTAATTAGTTAAATTCCAATGAAAGATATTAGAGAGTTGTGGGAGAGAAGAAAGTGGAAATGAATCCCTTCTAACATCATGAAGTCTTAGAAGCTAGCTCATTTTTTTTGTCACCTTGGTTTTGGGCTTTTTTTAATAAAATGAATTGGATGGTAGCAAGTTAGATGGGTGAATTTTTTTAAATTTTGCTTTGTTATTGTTTCCATGAATATGGAATTGCATGATGCATTTATCTTTTAGATTTCAATACATTCAATACACCTCTTTCTTAGTTGGTTTTAAAGTTTTCATGTGCCTAAAATTTTATTTATGATCAGATTCATTTGTTTTATCTTTATTAAAGTTGTAATGGAAGCTTATTTGTAAGTTTGTAACTCTACCTTGTATTGTTCTGTTAAGCTTCATCATATTATTCTAAAGTAATGCAATGCAACAAATCTCACATAATCTTTGTTCACACTTTTTTTCTTTTCCAACATCTTTCTTCTCTAAGCAGTGCATGAAATCTTTAAAAGTATGTTCTGCCTTAGGCTATATACATTTAGACTTGCTCTACAGTTATTTAAGCAGTAAATAAACCCTTTCTCAATAGTTTCTTAGTAAAATTCCAGGCTTGTGGCATATATGTAACTGATAGTATTGATAAATTTTAAGATTCAGGTTTCACAAAGTGCATTATAAGAAGGCTACTTGCTTTTAATAATATAAAAGTTGGTTATGATTGATATTTGACCTCAGGATTCTGATTTAGCATCTCTCTTAAGTTGGAAAGACAATCTAGGCTAGGAAGTTCATAAACCTTATTGCCCAGTGAGTATTCGTGGGACATTATGAGAGAAGTTAATGATTATTTAGATATTCTATGAGAAGGAGAATTTGTAAGTTTTCCCCTTTTTGTTTATTTTTGTTTTACTTAAGAGTTGGGTGAATTATTATTTTGAAAATATATCTGAAAATGCTTACTTGTAAAACTTTGCTACCCCAGCACGTCTGTTATACTTATTCTTAAAGGATGGATGGCATTGCTTTTAACATAAACTTAAAATCATTCGTTTCAAAGATGAAAAATTTAAGGAATTTTTGATGATGTGAAAGAATCTTAATAATGAAGTAGTCATTACTTCAGAACTCTGTTACTATGGTAGGCACTATTGGCAATACAATCATAACTAATTGAAGTAGTAATTGGAGGGTAATGGGTTCCTGAAAGTAAATGTCGAGCTTTTTTTGCCACTAATAGGAAGGAGAAACTACCGAAAAGAAAAAGTTGCTAATTAACAGAATCGAATTTGTCACTTTTCAGTCATAGTAGGAAGAGCTAAGTGATTTGGGGGCACTTAAATCACCTGATTTTTTTTCTCCCCTTCAGATTTATGTATTGCTAGATCAATTAAAATGTTCCCTATTAATGACATTCGATTTCAATTTCATAACTACATTGACCTAAGTCAGTTAGAATCTCATCCAAAGGCTGAATCTACTCAGATGAAGTCAAGTGGAGAGTCAAACAATTTATTCAAATAATTTGATCAGTAGAGACAGCTAATATAAATAATTCAAGCCAAAAAACCCCACCTTTTCCCTTCTCTTCTCCATAATAAATTATTTTGCCCAAATTATCTAGAGAATCCCCTAAGCTCAGTCAGCCTTGATTTGGAAATATGGGCATTGCAAAAGTAGCCTCCTCTTCTGTAAAAGCAGAGAACATTCCATTAATAAATTAATATAGTAATGTTCCCCTGGAATTTCTTACTAAATAGTCTTCTATTGTTAGCCCTTGATCCATGGTTTTCCTAAAGATTCTTTATGCTATATTGAATACCAAACACTTAAGATTTTACCAAAGTATCTTTTGAAGCTGTTCATTCCTTATTTGACCTTATCTGAGCTTTTCCTCGATAAAACTGCTGTGCTTGCATCCCTGTTCTATAATAGTTTTCAAATCATATATTATATGAAGTTTTACATGCCAATAGAGACAGCCAAATAACTACACTACAAAAAAATCACATATGTATTTTCAGTCATAACTAAAGGAATTTTCAGGGAAACTGTGGATATCTTGTCAATAATTTGTTACCTCAAATTCCCATACTGTTTTTAATGTCCTTGTGATAATAATGTTTTTTACCATTATATAAAGATGTATTTTCATTCCACTTATATGCTAAGTAGAAATATTAAAATTCAACTTAAATGAAAATCAGTAATCAGCACAATGAACAGTTTAGTATAGATATTGTGAAAAGTTTTTAAATGTTCTCAACTGAGAGGATAACACCATAGCTTACTGTCTTGATGCTCTAAAGAATTTTAAAATGTAAAATCACAGAAGTCTTTTATATGTAGTATAGTTACATACACATATTTATATAAATTACTTCAAATAAATTGGTTTGCAGATATCTCATTTAGAAGGATAATTCTGATATGGTAGCTATCCTCGCATACATTTATGAATTATGAAATAGTGCTGAAAAATATAAAATTAATGGTAAGAATCATCTGACCTTACTTTCATGAGTTTATCATTCAAACAATATTACTCCAGAGTCAGTAGATCAAATGCCATATTCTTTCTGAATCAGTTTGCACATTATTTTCTCTACATATTTGGTTTGAAATAAATTTTAAAGGGCATTTTTACACCAAGACCTGGAGCTCAATGTGTCCAAGTTTTCTCAACATTCACACACACAAACACACACACACACACACACATACACACATGCACTCACATGCACATACACACACACTCACATGCACACACACACACACGCACTCACTCATATACATATATATGCTTCAAAGATACATGGTAGAAATTATTAAATATATGGTCAGAAAATGTTGACAAGTTGAAACAGAATTTCCAAAAATCCTTTTAGTTTGATAGATTTAGTGTACACTCCTTAGATTTTTCTAATTTTAATTGACTTTAGAAGCCTGTTTAATTGACACTCATCCTATGGTGAGGATAAAAGAAAAAGACAGTCGACTGAGCAATATTATTCCCAAAACCTTATGAAGAATCCAACTCTTTCTTGGCACATATGAGATGCTGGGATACAGCTGTTGATACCTGGGTTAGATGAGAGGAAATGCAGTTGACATGAAAAAAAATGGCAGCTGGAAAGGAAGGATGCCTGAGGATGACCTTCTGCTCTTTCTCATAGCAGTATGTAATTTCCTGAGCCACTGTCTCAGAGATGATGTCCCTATGACAAGGACTTTTTAAAAAAGAAATTCCAGATTTGGTGTTAAGGTAAACAGAAAGAAAAGACAAAACACACAAAGAGTGCTAAAGGTTTTGATTGGGACTTAGTTCATTTTTATGACTTTTACAGATGGAGGTGAACTCCAAGTATTTGAATGAAGGAAAAGGTAAATGTTAAAAACTGATGTCAGGGTTCTTGATCTTTGAAAAGTTAATGTGAAAAAAAAGTTCAACCTTTTTAGCTCCTTCTCCCTTCACAAACTCCCTAAAGCCTTCAAATTATTTAGGTCTTCCTGTGATCATTGATATAAGTTTGTTATCTCATCAAGCCATCTCTCATGGATCAATAATCATTTAGCCATGTTTCTATTTATTTAATTTTTTAAATTGTCTGTCCCTCTATCTGTGTGTTTTTCTGGATCTTTTTGGTTACTGAAAAATCTCCTGCCAATTACACTCTTGATTTTCCAGACCTAAGTGAAATGTACCTACAGCATGTCTCCATGGGGCTTGTAATTGTGCTTCTGGTTTTCTGTAGCTAACTGGTTTCATTAATAATTTCCATATAGTTTCAACATTCAGAATTGCGTTTTGAACAAACTATTAAGTTTTTCCATCTTAATTTAGAGGACCCATTTTGAACTCTTGAATGCAAAGAGTTTGAAATGTAAGCAAGCAGAGTATTTCTTTCATAACAATCGAAAAGAGAATCTCTGAAAATGCTCTTAACCCATCCAAACACTGTGGGCAAAAAAAAAAAAACGGCAGGAGGAACTTTGATGCTTTACACATTGCTACTATCTAAGCATTGAACGTTTTCTTGATTTTTACAGGTTATTTCATGCTGAAATTATGCCTATTTGCATGGATAGTCATTCTTTAAAACTAGCCACAGATGCAATCCTAGGGAGCACGTAGATGTTTTTACAGGTGAACCGAAAGAGATGGGAGCTGTTCCAAAAAGCCTGCATGCTGCCTTTGGCAATATACCCTGTTATTGTGAAGATGTGCTCTGTTAAGCAAATGTGAAGTTTAATATTAGATAAATGCAGCATGAAAAATATTTTCATTTTCTTAGTATAGTGTTAATTGTAACCAAAAGGATGTCTTCTCCAATAGTTTAGATGAAATTTGAGTCTAGCATCATGAGTTAATAAGTCACAAATTGTGTTGAGCCTTTCATAAAATGCAAAGAAGTATGTTCTCTCTTTGGATTGTATTTCTGGGAAACAATGAGAGTTCACATTTTAAAAACAAAGGTATTTTCCTTTTCACACATTTGACTAATGCTGTGATTTTTTTTCTTTCATCTTTCCAGATTTTCTTTCAGTCTCTGTCTCTTTTTTAGTTTGGTGCAGGAAATAGAAATCTCTATAACCAAAAAAAAAATTGTATGTAGAAAAGCTTGCTTTGGGCATCCAAGGTATTATTTTTGGAGCAGATTCTGAAAGAAAACTTATGCTAAAATTGTTATTCTTCCTTATGCTAAAAATTTGTTGTTCTATATTTCAATTTCTAAAATATACACGTAAATGTGCTAAAGAATATCCTCCTTTCCAGTGGAACTAACTTTGAAAGGAATTGATTCATAAAAGGACATAGTTTACAATATCACCATAACTAATGTTAGGTCATGGTATCACAGACCACATTTTTGGTTGATTATTATTGGTTCAAATACCCATATTAAACCAGTAGATCTATGAAACTATTCATTCCATCTTTATTTCAGTGTTAAAATTGATCATTTCAGTTATAGGATTCTCCCTTGGACAAGTCAAACAGAGTAATTTTAATCCATTAAAAAAATTCTACCCAGTTAAGTGAAAGGGGATGTACCAACTTCCTGCACTGATTTGACAAGACTTTTCTTCCATAGCATTAAAAATGCAAAAATTTTTAGGCTGTAATTGAATTTTAATCCAAAAAAAATTTTTTAGAGATTTTTAATGTCACATTACATACTAAGGAAAGGCTACTTTCATCTTCTTTTGTAATGTCACTCAATGCCCCAAATTTAATCATTTTGGGGTTTTTTGGTCAGAGGCTATGTTCTTCTAATCTACTCTTTCTTCTGAAGATAAACAGTATCATTTTAGGCATTTGTGCAAGAGAATCATATTACTGGTGCTTAAGCAGTTTTTGCCTTTTTTTTAAATCTTAATCCATCTTAAACCAGTGGAGCAGAAATATTTAAAAATGTTTCATTTCAAGCAGAGTGCATAATAAATTGCAATAATTGTAATGTGCCATAAATCCCAGAGCCTATGCATTTTGCATTTTATTCAGGATTGAGGTCAGGAAATTTGGAGAAATTTAAAGAAAATGATTCATCAGTCCTTTTGTTCTGTTGGCCAGGGTCCCGGGATTCTTGAGCTGTGCCCAGCTGACGAGCTTTTGAAGATGGCACAATAACAGTCCAGTGATGCCTGACCATGACAGCACAGCCCTCTTAAGCAGGCAAACCAAGAGAAGAAGAGTTGACATTGGAGTGAAAAGGACGGTAGGGACAGCATCTGCATTTTTTGCTAAGGCAAGAGCCACGTTTTTTAGTGCCATGAATCCCCAAGGTTCAGAGCAGGATGTTGAGTATTCAGTGGTGCAGCATGCAGATGGGGAAAAGTCAAATGTACTCCGCAAGCTGCTGAAGAGGGCGAACTCGTATGAAGATGCCATGATGCCTTTTCCAGGAGCAACCATAATTTCCCAGCTGTTGAAAAATAACATGAACAAAAATGGTGGCACCGAGCCCAGTTTCCAAGCCAGCGGTCTCTCTAGCACAGGCTCGGAGATACATCAGGAGGATATGTGCAGCAACTCTTCAAGAGACAGCCCCCCGGAGTGTCTTTCCCCCTTTGGCAGGCCTGCCATGAGCCAGTTTGACATGGATCGGTTATGCGATGAGCACCTGAGAGCTAAGCGGGCGCGGGTGGAGAACATCATTCGGGGGATGAGCCATTCCCCCAGCGTGGCGCTGCGGGGCAACGACACGGAGAGAGAGATGGCGCCGCAGTCCGTGAGCCCCCGAGAAAGTTACCGAGAAAACAAGCGCAAGCAGAAGCTGCCCCAGCAGCAGCAGCAGAGCTTCCAGCAGCTGGTGTCGGCTCGGAAGGAGCAGAAGCGAGAGGAGCGCCGACAGCTGAAGCAGCAGCTGGAGGACATGCAGAAGCAGCTGCGCCAGCTGCAGGAAAAGTTCTACCAGATCTACGACAGCACCGACTCGGAGAACGAGGACGACGGCAACCTGTCTGAGGACAGCCTGCGCTCGGAGATGCTGGACGGCCGGGCCCAGGACTCGGGGGCGAGGTCCGACAACGAGCTGTGCGAGCTCGACCCCGGCCAGTTTATTGACCGGGCCAGGGCCCTCATCCGCGAGCAGGAGATAGCAGAGAATAAGCCGAAAAGAGAGGGGAACAAAGAGCGGGACCAGGGGCCCCCCTCCCTCCACTCGGAAGGCAAGCATTTGGCCGAGACCCTGAAACAGGAACTCAACACTGCCATGTCCCAAGTGGTGGACACTGTGGTGAAAGTCTTTTCATCCAAACCCTCCCGCCAGCTTCCTCAGGTCTTCCCACCTCTTCAGATCCCCCAGGCGAGATTTGCAGTCAATGGGGAAAACCATAACTTCCACACCGCCAACCAGCGCCTCCAGTGCTTTGGTGATGTCATCATTCCAAACCCCCTGGACACCTTTGGCACCATGCAAATGCCCAGCTCCACAGACCAAACAGAAGCACTGCCCCTAGTTGTTCGCAAAAACTCCTCTGACCAATCTGCCTCTGGCCCACCGGCTGGTGGCCACCACCAGTCTCTGCACCAGTCTCCGCTTTCCACCACCACAGGCTTCACCACATCTTCTTTCCGCCACCCTTTCCCTCTCCCGTTGATGGCCTACCCATTTCAGAATCCATTAGGTGCTCCCTCTGCCTCCTTCCCTGGGAAAGACAGAGCCTCCCCAGAGTCCTTAGACTTAACTAGGGAGACGGCAAGTCTGAGGACCAAGATGTCATCCCATCACATGAACCACCACCCTTGTTCACCAGCACATCCGCCCAGCACAGCTGAAGGCCTCTCCCTGTCTCTCATAAAGTCTGAGTGTGGTGATCTCCAAGATATGTCTGATATTTCACCTTTTTCCGGAAGTGCAATATCCTTTTATTTTTCCAACATAAAAAGTGTTTTCTGAAAAGGTTGAAGGGGTCAGAGAACCATGTAGATTGATCTGATCTTACATTTTAATGTGCTGCTGCTTTCTGTTTCAAAGGAAAAAACAAGTCTACCTCCTTGACATTCTTCCCCCCCCCCTTTTAGATAACATACCAGCCTAGAACTACTACCAGACCTTTGCCACTTGGGAAAGATGAGAACTTAAATGGTACCCTGTATTTAGCATATATCTTTCCAGTAATAGTTTTCTATTGTTCCCCTTCTATTTCCTGAGGGAATTTAGAGACTTTTTTTTTA
Source organism: Macrotis lagotis (assembly GCF_037893015.1). NCBI lineage: Eukaryota > Metazoa > Chordata > Mammalia > Peramelemorphia > Peramelidae > Macrotis > Macrotis lagotis. Next base: position 116,131,269 of record NC_133659.1, read on the forward strand.
AATTCCTCTTTTAAACCTTAGTTTGAGTCATGATGGGAGATAGGAAAAAAACTTTTCAATGGAGGAATTCATTCCCCAAAATAATTTAGAACCATCAGAAGCTACTGACCCATTTAGCCAGTAACTCTTATTGTATAAAAGTCTCACAGAGAAAATAATTTTTGGTGGAAGATTAGGTTGAAAGAATGTGATAATAATAGATAATATTAGATATTAGATAATAGATAATAAAGGTGTGTAGGCATGCATACATATATTCACATATATGAATCATGTTTCTGGATATACACATGTGTGTGTATAGATAGGTAGATAAATATGATACAGATACTGATTTATTCAGCTGCATAAGATTACTTCACTCACCCAAAGATCTGTTCTTTGGATCCTCTGCAGCTGTCTGCTATGCATGATTAACCTCTGTTCAGGCATATACAGAAATCTTTTGTCCTAACATACACAAAGCAAATGATTTTGGAAAGCAAGAAAGTTCGATTAAATATGAAAGTCAGTATTAGACTTAGAGGCGTCTGTATTGAACATACAGGAGAATTGTCTTTTTATAACTCTTTCAAGCTCTAAATCGGACTTTCATGTCAAAAATGTCAGACCTATTTTTAGTTGGATCTGACTTGAACTTCACTCTTCCTTTGTAAATTGGTCCTTATTTAGGGAAGTTTTCTAAAGTGTTGTATAGATGTGCAGTGCTACTAGGCAGGGGTGGAGGTGATATTGTTTTTAATATTTCTATTCCCCCCCCCATTGATAGTATTTGTGACAGATTGAGATTTTCCTTTATATAAGAAATTACCAGATGGGTATAACATTTAGTAATTAATTTGTCTAGTACTAAATTGAGGACTTTGGGCAATAGTCATTATGACTAGAGATTGACATTTTGGTATCTAAACCCACTCTAGAGACTGCCCTATAAGTGCAAAGTCTGAGCTCAGGTAGTTAATTTGTTTTCCTAGTTAATGAAGGCCATGCTGCCAGTGAGACCCAGAGCTATCTTCAATATTCATTGCAATAATAGAGAAGATTTCCTTTCATTGACAAATTGCATCACAGGCATGAAACTTCCTTGGGTGATTAAGATTGGAATCACTTCTTAGGCAAGGTGGGGGATGGGGAGAGGAGAAAGAGAGAGAGAGAGAGAGAGAGAGAGAGAGAGAGAGAGAGAGAGAGAGAGAGAGAGAGAGAGAGATCCTCTTTCATCCATGTTTTTCAAATGAAGATTGAATGACCACCACCATTTGTCGACACATAGTGAAGGAAATTCTTAGTCAGGTATGTGCTAGACTAGATGTCTTCTGAGGTCCCTTCCAACTCAAGATTCTGTGATTCTAAATAAGTAAGATTCTAATTAAGTAAAAGTGACTTTTGCTTTGGAGATCTAAACAGAGAATTTTAACTTTAAGTTTCAGACTCAGCTCCCACTCTTCAGAGACCTGTCTGAAAGCTGTTGATAGCCAGAAATTCGCCAGTATTTGCATCTGGTTATGCTATAAAGTTGGAAATGGTCTAAGAGACCTCAGAGATTTACATATTCTCTTTCCCTTGAGAAAGTGAACTCAGCCAAGCTTCTTGCCATGTTGGTTTACCCTGGCATTGATTCTCTCAATAGTCATTTGAAGTGGGTGGCAGTGATGGTGGGTCTTCAATTTTCAAAGTAGAAGCTGAGAGACTTGTCTGTTCTTAGGCAGCAGATCAACAAAAGAGTGAAGCAGTGGAAGCCAGTTCCCTTTTTTGCCCTGTGTCTCCTTACCAGATTCTCAGCCTTCAAAATATTAGTTGTGTTTTTAAACAAGACTTTCTGTGTTCTCCAGCTCTCCTTACCTGTTTAGTTCTGGCTTTTTTTTTCTGGAGGTTCATCTTCCTAGAAAAATTTCAAAATAGCCTTAGGCATTGGCTTAGTCTTTTGACATACAATATCTAAATCCCCTTAATGGGAAATGAAATTTGAGGGCTTAGGACAAGAGAAGCCCCTTTTTGCTTCTTTCTGTAGGAATTAAAGTAAATGTTAACTGCCCTCTTTTTGAACTAGAGATATTCTCTCTCACTCCTGCCAATAATGAGATTCTACTGAATTCAAGGGAGGGAAAGACCCCTACTTTCATATAAAGCATTGGTCCCCTTAGTACCAAGAATAATGTCTATTCTTATGAATATTTCTGGTGCTTTACAAATTTAATTTTTCTACCTTTTAATCTTTCTTCTGTGCTCTACTATCTCTTCTCTGCTTCAACCCATTTTAACCTTTTTCCTCATTTGTGTGCTATTTCTGAGGCAAAAAAAATAGACATACATTCTTTCCTATTGCTCAGACCATCCCAAAGGCTAGTTGAGAAATGGAATATCCTTGTGGGGGTCTTACATTTCACTCTTCTTTTTTCCTTCTCTCTCTTTCTTTGGGCCACACTCTGAGTTCCCCCTCTGGTCAGTATGAGCATCTAAATTAAAATTTGATATTAGATAGATAGATTTCTCAATCTATTTGCTAAGAATTTCATGGTCATTGAGAGTGCTGGCTGAAACTAATGGCTGAAAAAGACAAATACAATCGAGAGGAAATAGAAGGTGATATTTTTTCATTGTTTTACAATAGTTAGATCAAGTCATTACATACAAGTAGAGAATTCAATTCTTAAGGAACAATTATTTCCTCATTTCAAAGAACAACATCTGTTCTCTTCTGTAAACTAGCCAAATTAAGAACACAGGACTATCACAATAAAAACCAGGTTTAGACCTTGAAGGCTCATTAGAATATTGAACTTAGTACATATGCACATGTATGTTGTATGCAAAGGGACATTACATTATTATTTTTTCCAATTAATTTAGAAAAGAAATAGTTAATTGTGTAATTGTGGTTAAACTGGACTATAAGATGCACCTGTGCCAAAAGAGCTCCCATCTTGGCTCTACAGAATGTATTCTATATCTTTGCAAATGAATCTATTTAATCAAATATTAAGTTTTATTCAAATACCAAAAGAAACAGACAGCCAATTGTTTTTCTCCATGATGTTCCTTGTCACGTATCCTTTTTGCATCTCAAGAAAAATAGCCTTTTTTTAGGCCTCAGTCATTTGCATGAAGCCAATTAAAGCACAACAGTGTCATTCTAGGCCTTTACTGCATTTGTACAGGTGAAGACTTATCTACGATGGACAGTTTCTCACCTCTTAACTTTCCTAGGGACATTTAAATGAAAAGACTTTAAAAAAAAAAAAAGAAAAAGGTTCTAGATGTTTGACATTGGAAAGAGAATAAAACTCAGAAGTCTGCCCACAAATATCAAATTGTGAAAGTTTTGCTCAGGAACCCACAGCTGCATGTAGCTGTTAATATTTTTAAATAAGTTAAACTCTGTGCTTTAGAGTAAGTAGAGGTTTTGAGTGTGTTTTTTAATTAATCAAAAAAAGAGGTTTTTTTGTTGTTGTTTTGTTTTGTTTTTAACCCCCTCATGAACCTTGATAAACAAAATTCAAGATTTCCGAAAACTAAGAACTCTGCTGATTAAGAAAGCTTCTGTCCTGGGACAACCACTTGATTGCTTACTAATGCTTTGTGAAACCGTTTGTGCTACATGAGTCCATTTCTTCTTTCTACAGGTATTTTAGGGAGATTATATAACAGAAAATCAGAAAAAAAGGGAGACTATTTTTGAAATGACCATTTTAACTACGATGCTTTTTTGTAAAGTCAGCTCAGTCCATTTACTGAGAACTGCAAATGAACAGTTCCTTGAACCACAAACCAGTACTGGGTTGGTAAAAATGGTGACTTGTACAGCTTCCTCCAGCCCTCCCCACCCCACACTTCCATGCCCATCATTCTTCCATGAGCCTTTTTACTGCCGTTGTTTAGGTAAGGTTATATTGTACTTGGTAAATAGACAACACTCAGATTCTCAGGTTGTTTGAACACTGCTTTAGGTTCAGCTGCACTACACTGTTTCTCTGATCTTTTATGTTCCCGAGCAGATGTCTTTCATTAATTTATGGATTTATCATCTTTTCTTCCCCCCCCCTTTTTTTTTTACACCTGGCAGCTGTCTCAAGTTTCAGCAGTTATTGTCTATTTTGCATTACACATAGAATTGAATGTCATCTGTCTTCACAAAGCTATGGCTGAGAGAATTGAGGCAAAGCCACATGAGCTGCCGGGACAGATCTTGTTTGCGTTCCATCCCCCCCCACCCCCCTTTACCTCCTTAATATTTATTTGTGCTCATTTTCTTTCCTGGCCTTGAATGGAGCTTAGCTCGTGTTCGGTACAGCTGTATGTTTACTGAATCTATTCCATCATGACTCATTGTGCGTGTGTAAGTATCCTGGAAACAGCCAGTGCTTTCTTGGAAGAACACTTGCTTTTCAACACAAGCACTTAAAAGGGAAATTAACCAATTGGTCAGTTCAATTTTATTTTATTTTTTTAAAAAAACCATGGATTATCCCACTGTGGGTTTTTAAATGTTTCATTAGCTATTTTTAATAGGTTATTAGAAACACATCTTTCATGGCAGTTTAATCCCAATAACACGATGAGTGAGAGATAAAGATTTATTCTAGGCCAGATTTCAACTGAACAATTCCAAGTATTGCTAGCAGGAAACATTTTTAACCAAAAGTTGACTTTGAGAGACTGAAACATGGTATGCCTTTTAATGAAAGATCTAGTTCCTATAGTGGGATCAGAATAACAAAAAAAAATTTTTTTTTTTGGAATTCAACTATAAAGAGGATCAAAATGCTTTTAACCCCCCATAACTGACTTACAAAAATATATTAACTCACTTGATTCACACAGCATAATGTTGCTAAATCTAAATCTAATCTAAATTAAATAATTTGGGATACCCCTTCTCACCCCCACTACCATGTCGAATGTGTAGGGTTGATTTTGGATAGTTTTATGAAAGTAAAGGATATAGGGATCTGAGGTCTATATCCATCCAAGTTTTGACTTGCCTAAAACTCTTATCACTAAGCAATAGGTGACAGCTTGCAACTGTTATTTCACTTACCCATTTTGACAGATGGCACTGAAGAGAGTGCAGTACTCTTTTAGGTCTCTCTATCAGTCTAATGGAGGTAGCCATTGAGGTTCTCTCAGCTCTTTTCCTTGGCACAAGAAGTATGTCAGCCATAAATTATCTCCTTTGTAATCATTAAGTATCTCAAACAAAACACAAGTTTAGGCTGCTTTTTCAAATTACTGACACAAAATTAAGCGTTTGGGGGTTTTGTTTTGTTTTTAGCCTATGGGCCAGGAAATCTCAGTATTTTTATTTTCTATGTAAAATTTCTACTTATATAAAATTAAATATATCCATTTAAAAAACATCAACATAGGATAGCTAAGGCAATGTTAAATCATTTAATTTCTCAAAATATGCTGTTAAATATCCACTTATAAATAGTTGAGAATTCCATAATGTTAATTTGATTAGATTTCCTTGGTTAGTTGCTGTAATTAGAAAGTTTTAAAAATTTCCTCCCAAGATGGGTAGTATTGTAAGTTTAGTGAAGGTCATTAGAATAGGCGTTCCCTGCTCCAGAATATGAAGGAACTGACTTGACCTTTTTTCCCACAAGATGTGAAATTTTGGTTGAGTACTAGGGTAAAGTTGCGTGTGTGGGCTTTTTATTTTTTGTTTTTCTGGGATTTTTTCCCCCTAGACTTTTCCTTTTAGAGACAATCCTTAGAGAAGCTTCTAGGAAGGACCCTTAATTGACCTTGTGGGGGACCACATTGATTTTCTCCACGTGCATCTTCATTTCTGATAAATTATAAAGCCATTAATTTGCTGAGGAAATGGCAGGGCCAGCCTGCGGCACAGATGTGACCAAAGCCATCCTAACACAGAGCTCGCTGAAGAGTGCCAAGAATCTGGGGGAGACTCAGGAAGCCTAGATTGTTATGGTTAGCCTCACATTCTCTTGGGAACTGTTTTAGTTGCTGCTGTTTATGGATCTAAAAGGTAATGATGTTTCCAGATAAATAGGCCGCCTTATTTAGGGTAAATGGCCACTTATTGATCTGCTCACCCACATGTATTGATTTGTTAGCCCCCAATACTCTGTCTGTCTCAGAGGAGTTAACCGCGACAGATAGGGAATGACAAGGGTTTTGTTGTTGTTTGGTAGGTTGGTTAGCTTGTTTGTTCTCCTTTTAAAATAAGTACTGAACTTCTATATTATTACTTTTTCCTTCCTTCTATGCCAATGCCTCCCTCCCCTCTGAGTTTTGACTGTCCTCAAAAAAGTGAGCAGTTAAAGACCATTCAATAATATGATAGGAACAAAGTGACTTGAAATACTTAATTAGATTAGTATTAAAAGGCAAAATGTTCAAAATAAAGCATTTTATGTTTTTTGTGCACATTAATAATTTCACTATGAACTCCATAGCCTGGAGAGGAAAAAAAGAGAATTATAATTACTAAAAAAGGAGGAAAAAAAAATCTTGGGATAAGAGTTTGTACAGCACATGTGGGTCCATTTGTCTCCGTAGCAACAAGTGAACATACATCTAGCACAAAAAAAACCTGAAAATGGAATAGATTTGTTTTTGCCAAGCAAAAAGACAACATTCCACATTTAAGTTCTTTATATTTAGTGATTTTATATAGGCAATAATTATCTTGAGCAAAACAGCAAATCAATGATGGATGAGATGCCCTGTGCTTGGTACTTGCCTACCATTTCTAGATCAAAGGTATCTCTGGGTAATGGTAGTTGTTGTTATTGCTTGCTGAGACGTTTTCCTTGACTACTTGAATCCTACATGCAAGAAGGACTGTCACCTAATCACTTGAAAAAAGCAAAGCTCATGTTCTTTTATACTCGTTATCCCAGCTCCAACATGTTGAAGACCTACTTCTCAGATGTGAAGGTACGCACAATTTTTTAAATCTTCATTCAAGTCCCCTGTCCCATCACCCCCACCCCCACCCCATCCCTTTGCTTTGTAGTCACCTATCTATGAATGTGGTGGTACTTTTTCACCCCTTGAAAGTTAATTGAGATGAATGTGGAATAAGTTCATTTAAAAAAGCCACCTGTGTTGTAATGGAATAGAATGTCCTTGTCCTTCTGTGCAGAGGTGTGCCAGGCAGGGGTGGACCTTGTGTTCTACGACAGAGGGTCTGTTGTCAAGAAGTGAAATAAGTTTGCAGTGCCATTTGGGAGATTCAGCCTCTGTTTTAGTTTTTTGGGTTGTTTTTTTTAATTATATATTTAAATACGTTCTCAGAGGAAATTTCAGCTGGTAATCTATGATGTGCTGTAGAGAATATTTCCCCCCTCAGCAACTGTAAAGTGTTTCTAATTGTTTTCATTTCTGTTGGTTTTCCCCATATTTGTGCTTATGTAAGCAAACTCTAGCATCTTTTTTCCCCCTGTCAGAAAGGAACCGTACATTGAAATTCTCTGAGCAGTAGCTGCTTAAAAACAAAAGTGATGATTGTCTCTTATTTACAACTTAATTTGTTGTTGATGTCGAGTACACTGAGCATAAGGAGCATGAATAAAGTGACAGATCCAGGACACATTATTCAAATGAGGATATGAAAGCTGTCTGCATACAGCTGCAGCCTCCCTCATTCTACAGAATATTAGGGCCCTCCTGGTTCTCTCTGTGTGTATGGGGGGGGGGCACGAGCATGTGTGTGTTAGAGTGTGTGTGTGTGTGTGTTAAGTAATTGTTTGCATCAACTTGATGTTGTGTTAATCATCTGTAACTTTTTAAAACATAGATTGGGTTTTGATGATGATAATGGCACACATGCTATCATTATCCAAGTAACTTGATAAACATTACATTAGCTTAGAATAGTTTGTTAGGGCTGTTCTTTTTTCTTTCAGTCCACCCCCCTTCCACCCCCCCACCCCCACTGATGTGTACAGATCCTCATTTTCCCCATCAAGAACTCCATGAATTGCCAAAATGTACCGCTCTCTGCCTGGGCCCTCCCCCCTCCTCCACCAAGTTGTTTTGAAACTTGGTGCCCAAGTTATTTTTCTGGCCCTGGTTTTTTGGGGCCAAACTCATTTCAGCTTCCTTCACTGCTGTCAATTTCTAAGAAGTTCTGTTTTTCCTTCTGTTTGCTTTTCAAATGTGTATCAACTTAAGCCTTTTATTTTCCCCTTTCCCTGGCGGTCCTCTTTTCAGTTGAAGTCAACGGGTTTCTCCCCATTCAGTGCTGCCCACTGGGCAGGATGGGGAGGGTGCTCACTTACCTCAATGACTGGTCAAGAATCATTAAGCACGAACATGCACACACACACACACACACACACACACACACACAGACTGGGAGTCCTCAGCGGGCCAAGAAAGGGGCTTGGGCTCCGAGTGCTTCCACCTGGAATAGAAAAATCTGAGGAAGCTTGTCAAACGGCTGTGCACCAGCAAGCCAAGGGAGCCAAGTGTGGCATTGGCAGCATCTCCCCCCTGGGAATCAGGAGAACCTTTTGTGGCCTCTTCCCATCACTAGGGCTAGATTGTCCACAGTCAGTCTCAATGGGGATGGGGGAAAAGGTGGAGTGGAAAAAGGGGGAGCGAGTGTGTGTGTGTGCATGTATGTTTGTGTGTCTGAGTGTGCAGGTGTGTTCCTGTGCAAGTGTTGGATGGATGGTTGACTGCCCCCTAGTCTTTTGCCCATGTTGCTCCCTTCGTTCTTCTGAGTGCAGTGTTGTGATATAATAATGACAATACCTTATATTATTTATATAGCACCTTTCATCCCGAAGGATCCCAAAGCGCTTTACAAACTGCATACATAGGGATTACTCACGTACCACTGAAATGCAGCCACCTGGAGGGTGGAAAGCGGCAGCCATTTTGAGCCAGCAACACTACACAACAGTAGATGTAAATATTAGAAACATTCATGTTTTCTTGGGGGCTTGGGGTGGGGGAATTTGTTGTTCTGTAGCTTTATAAATACTTATGTATATAACTGATAAAAACTTTCCCTCAGTATACCTGTGTTCATTCAGCCTTGCAAATAGCCACTAGCATTGGGTAAACGGATTTAACTCCTGGATGGTTTGTTGGGTTTTTTTTTAAATCCCACTCCAGGCAATTTCTGTACCTCTTCTGAAGAGGGAGAGAGAATTATATATTACTATAGTTTACTCATCCTTACTCATTTCAATAGAAGGGAAGTAGTGGAACAGATAACTCAAAATAATGATCATTCAATGATTATATTTTATTTTGGATTGCATCATATGATTTTCAAAATTATCCTGATTGTTTTATATCAATATTAAGATTATTTTCTATTTTCCTGAACAAAACACTAATGATAGGTGGAGGAAATTCCTGGTAAGGTGATCCAGAAGCTTCCTAAATAGGAGAAAAGAACCAATCTGGGATTTAAAAAAATTCGGGGATGATCCATAAATTGGATAATCTTCATATCATTAATTGAGTTTTGATTCTGTACAGGTGTGCATATCTGTGTGTCTATATATGTATGTCTTTCTCTGTGCTTATATACAAATATCTATTTAAGTATACATAACAGTCTTTCTATTCTATATTTTGCATACATACATAGGCACATACACCAGACTGGTAAGTTTATGCACATATTTGCAAGGTTGGGATAGATAAGATATTTAGCAATAAATGAACTAATTGAAAATCCAAAGATTTTATTTAGTTCAGCATTCTGGAAGTTACCAGAGAGCACAGAGTTCTCCTGGAAATTAATGAAGGGTCCTCAGCTCATCTAAGGGACCTTTCATATATATATATATATATATATATATATATATATATATATATATATATATATATACATATATATATATAGACACACACACACAATTTCCAAATATAAAATCAGTTCATTCAACTTTCAGGTATTAATTTGGCAAATAAAACATAGGAAAAGGAATAATATATGACAATATATTTTAAAAGTATTTTCCTTCCACTAATATAAATAAAATATCTTAGTGGTATGTGGGAACACTAAC